>NC_091852.1:42225564-42850564 GCF_037783145.1 Equus przewalskii
TCACACACCCCACTTCGGCAGCTTGGGGTTTGTGAGTTTGGATCCCGGGTTCAGACCTACACACTGTTCATCAAGCCATGCTGTGGCAGCATCCCCCATACAAAATAGAGGAATATTGGAAACAAATGTTAGCTCAGGGCCAATCTTCCTCACCAAAAATTTAAATCCCTACAACAGATTCTGATATACAGCCTGGCACTGAGAATCCCTGCCCAATTTTTTTGATTTACATTTTAACACATTGACCAGTTTAACTTAAAAACTATGAAAAAAGTATTTTCTTTGCTTTGTGCTGTATAAACAACCATGTTAATGTTTCTGGATGGTCATCAAATATTTTCAGGTCTCTCTTCTGGGCAGCTGATTAGGTTGTACTTCTGTGGTTGGGAGGAGCCATGTTCCTCATGAAATTGTACTCTGGGCCACAACATTTAATTGTCAGTTGACTTAGACTTCTGCTACCAAAAAAATGGTGGGTGGACCAGTTCCATCAGCATCACCTGAGCTCTTCTTATAAATACAGATTCTCAGACCTTGCCCAGATGTACTGACTCAGAATGGGCACTTTCCCAAGATCCCCAGGTGAACCCATGCAAACTAAAGTTTGAAAAGCCCTGCTCTAAAGGTCTAGCTTTCCCTGGCACTGAGGCTAGCAACATTTGAGATGCTGACAAGAGAAGCAATGTTTGAACTGGTGGCCTATTTGTCAGCCTGAAACTCTGAGTGACTCCAGTGGGTAGAGTCCCCTGCCAACTGGTGATAGTCATGGAGCAGGAGCTAAACCTTTGTCTACTAAGATGCTTGTATGGCTGGATTCTGCAGCATACCATACCCCACATAGACTGGACACCGTAGGTGTATTTCCTTTCCCTTCTCTTTGAACGCAGCTTTAAAAATAGTGTCAAATTAAAATCAAAACACCTGTGAATATTTTTTAATTGAAACATTATTAATTAAAATTAAATAATTTCCTCTTTTTGCTTGAGGAAGACTGTCCCTGAGCTAACATCTGTGCCAATCTTCCTCTATTTTGTATGTGGGGCACTGCCACAGCGTGGCCTGATGAGTGGTGTGTATACCTGCACCTGGGATCCAAACCTGCGAACCATAGGCCACGGAAGCAGAGCATGTGAACTTAACCACTATGCCCCTGGGCCAGCCCCATTGTATGGATTTTTTGAAACACAAATACTTGATAATTCTGGAGCAGATGTCAGGTAGGGCTTGAATATTTGTAATTTTTCTTTTCGTAAATTGCTCAGGTAATTCTCTAGCCAAGATTTAAATTATAATTTAATTTAAAATAAAAATTTTTAGCACCAACAAAAAAATTTATATTTATAGGAAAATACACTCAAGACTAGCCAGAGACAGGACAGGAGAAAGACGGTACACAAGCCATGCTAGGAACACTAGATAGATTTTGAATTCATTCAGATCTTTGAGGAAATAGCTCAGAGTTGAGCCTGTAGTTTGCAGAGAAGAATCGTGGCCTCCGTTTCAATATTTGAAACACCCTGGTATTAAAACCAAAGCCAAATTCATGGGTGGCGAGTGAGGAGAGGAAGACTATCACAACTTGCCACAGGGACAGCTCTGTTTACTAAGCAAGGAAATAAACAAGTGGGTGAAAAAGAGCTGGAAATAGAGAGAGACGAGAGGAATGGAAACACAAACAAAGGTTTCGGGCTGACCACCGCTTGCTTTTTTATTTGAATCCCAGAAAATAGCTCTGGGCACGCTTGCCTTGATGAACTGGAAAAGTTCCACACGTTAAGGCCAGCAACCCTGACATAAGGCCATCTCGAGAATGAATACATCTTTTCGCTAAAGGACTAATCTTGTCCAAACACATTGCAGGGCCTTTTCAGGTCCTCTAGTGACCCCCAGACTCTCTCTGGCACCATATTGTTAACGGAGAGGATACTTGTGTTAAACATCGTGCAGATTCAACTGGTGGATTATTATCCCTGCATTTTAAAAATATCATTCTGCCCTGTGGCCAGACCGTTCCTGGCTGCGAAAGGCAAAATGTAACTGAATTTTCCTCTGCTTCATTAGTGGAGACTTGTGAAAATGTAAAGGGGATGTTCAACTTTCTTCCTTAAAATATGCCTATATTTTTCTTTCTAGGACACCACAGGATACCATAGGCTTCAGAATAGAAACGCAATTACTATAGACTGGTTGTCAAGTACATTTAACCATTTAGGTACTCAATGGTTCAAAAAAATGTGTGCATGCTCCATACATGCCGCACGTGGTAGTGGGAGCTGGTGGTACAGTAGGAAAAAAGGTACACAAAGTCCAGTCCTCATGGAGCTTACATTCCAGGATAACACTGTGTCTTCTGTGTAAATGTGAGCCAAGTACTTCCACCAGGAATGCTGGCCAATACCTTGGTTCTCTTGTAGCTGTCACGAACTCACCCTGCTTGGTAATATGGCATCATTGTGTGGTACACTAATTCCCACCTCAGTTGACATATCAAGGTCTTGCTACATTTGTTCGTTTATTTACTCTTTTGACCATTTATTTAGCATTTTCTCTTGCAGAACTTAGCCTTCTGACGTGCTGCTTTCCCAGTACATTTCTGCTTTTATTTAGCAGTGTTGTTTCCAAAGAAGTAGGTGAAACAACAACACAGTAACAAAAGACATTTTTATATCAGTTTTCAGTTTACACTGAAAATCTATGCCGTATCCACAAAGGATGTCAACTATCGGCAATACCCAAGAGGCATCCTGGGACCAAGCCAGGAGGTCTGTTACTCAGAGTGCTTTCAAAATGAAGCTCTAGGCTAGCGGGAAGGATTAATGTATTGACTGAGGAATTAAGCAAGCAGGTCATATCTGGATTTTATGGATGGGAGGAAGATAAAGAAAATGGTTAGGGACTGGGGTGGAGTGAGCTGACATGACAAACTGGTCAAGTCCCTGTTTGAAATTAGTGTTGCAAATATTGAGTGTTCATGCATCAGATGATTCCTGTACACACTTTTATTCACTCCACTAGTCCTGGATGTGTCCTTAGAGCCGTAAAACTGGGTTATATAAATTAGCTATTGCAAGAATATGGATGGGGGTGATTGTGGTGCCAAAGAATTCACCAGCAGATCCATGGTAACTCTGTTGCTTCCCTCCCAATGTTGTTGAAAGAGTCAAAGGAGAAGATACTTGGGAAAGTGTTTCACAAACAAGAAAGCATTTTACCTATGAGAAGGGGTACATTCTCTATTGCTTTTATTACTGTGCTTGTTTTAACGCAAGCTAGACACTGAGATAGCATGGCTTGTATGTCACAGGGGCAGTGTTCCCAGGAAAGCACATTCTGATTTTGTCGGTGCCATCTTTCAGACGCATTTGTGGTGGGTAACTCTGACCCTTCATCTTTTCCACTGCTCTCGCCCTGCTGAGCTAACATGGGGCAGTATGCCTTTTTCCCTGCTTCTAGGAGAAACTGCACACGTGGGTTACAAATTGAGACCTATTTATGGTGGAGAAAATGGGCGGGTGAAAATAGAGTGCTTATCAACTTGTCACAATATGAGGATGCTGGAAGGTAGAGTGTCATTCTCATGCTATGTTCAGGGGAAGAAAACTGTTTTTCCTTTCAACAAATGTCAAAAGGAAAACTTTTAGGCTGTCACATTTGGTCCATATTTCTAGAACCAAGACCAACTTGGCAACTGCAAGGCTTTGTGAACAGAGCCATCCAGAGGATGTGCTGTTGAGGGGAGTAGGTAGGATATTACCAGGGACAGAATGGTGAAACATGAATGCAGAACCAGAAGACAAGAAAGCAACTACACTAAGAAAACTCTCATGGAGAATTATGACGTCAAGTTTACCCATGAACACTTACACTAACTGGAAATACGTAGGACTATCTTTTTGTCTTTGTGCCTGTACACTCCTACATGCAGACACATGTATATCATACACATATTCTGTTTTAAGTTGGATTTCTCTAGAAGCAGGCCCTGCAAATAAGATTGAACAAAAGAAGGCTTGTCTAGGAAGTGATCCCAGGAATTACCAGGAGGGCAGGAAGAAGAGAAGAAAGCCAGAACAAGGTTTTAGTGAACTGGTTACTGCTACAGGCAATTGGGGCATCCCTAGGAGAAGGGAAAGGACCCACCTCAGTGTAATCCTACACGAGGGGCAAAGAAACTGGGACATTTATCCATCAATTTCCATTCATCTTGATTGAAGATTGTTCTCAAGGACATTAATGCCTAGGCCCCTCCATCCTCCATCCCCCTGGGCTGAGGACATCCCTGCTATCAGAGCACTCTTCAGGAAATGTTTGAGTGTGTTCAGGAAGAAGCAGTCAGTGTTTATGGAAGGATGAGTGCTGAGGGCACATGAGTAAGGGATTGACAGTGTCTGCTATACACACCATTGTCTTCAGACTCTATGGTGTTCACTTCTGATTTTTCTTACTTGAATCTGATCTTTATCATTCACCTTCACCAAATACCACCTGTGGAGGGACACCTTGGGCTCTTGGATGAGACGGGAAGGCATTTCTTCCATATGGCCACCTTTCATCCAAATATCTAGAGCGGCACTGTCCCATAGAACTATAAGGCAAGCCACATATATAATGTGAGCTCTTCCAGCAGCCATTTTTTTGAAAGTAAATTAAAAACATGAAATTAATTTTAAAACTATATTTTACTTAACTCAATGTATCTAAAATATTATTTCAACATGTAATAACTTAGAACTATTAATGAGATATTTTACATTCTACTTTTCAGGCAGTCTTCGAAATCTATATGCATTTTCCACTTACAGCACATTTCAGTTCAGACTATTGCTTTTGTAGCGCTCAACAGCCATGTGCAGCCAGTAGCTACCATATTGGACAGCGCAGGTCTAGGGCCTCTCCACCCTCGCTCTGAAATGAGGGCTGATTAGGAGTGTCCTAATGAAAGTTAGATGAATAAATCTTTGGGGGCACAAACAGATAGCAGTCCCACTGGATGCTAAGTGGGAGATGTGCTAGCAATATCTATGACAGTTTGTCATCAGTTTTCAGGGTGGATATGCCATAATACCAAAGTCCAGATACACCTGCCACCTTAACCCTACCTTCTTTAAGAAAACTCTAGATTCACTGCTGTGTAAGGATTCACACGCAGCTCCAGGAATGAGGTTTGGGGGAAATCTTGCATTGACTGGAATTAAGTTTCTACACTCCAGCAAAGTGGGGAAGGAAACTATGTGGCCTCTCAATGATCCATGTCCTGGTATTTACGCTTCTGTGGAGCCCTCTCCCACATTGTATCAGGGTTGGCCTGTTTGATCCTTAGAATAGAGCATAAGTGATGGTACATCATTTCTGAGATCAGGTTATCAAAGAGGTCTTCTTGCTACCTTTCCCATTGCTCATTCCAGGGGAGGCTAGCTTCCATGTTGAGAGACGAGCCCTATGGAGAGGCCTATGATGAGAAACTGACTCCTGTCAACAGCCTCATGAGTGAACTTAGAAGTGGATCCCCCAGTCCTGGTGAAGTCTTAAAAACTACAAGTGCCGCTGACAGCTTACTGCAACCTCGTGAGAGATCCTGAGGTGGAAGTGGCCAGCTAAGGCACTCCGTTTCCTGATCCTCAGGAAGTGTGTGAGATCATCAATGTCAGTCGTTTTAAGCTGGTAAGTTTTTGGGTAATTTGTTACAAAGCACTAAATAACCATACAACAAGTAAGAAATTAATTTCAATTACAGATAAACATAGAGAGTACATTTCCATGTTTACAAACTGAGATTTGTGCTCATTACAGTCAGATTGAAAGGAATAAGTGTGAGCCTGAGGAAGGAAGATAAAACCAGACCGTGAATGGAAGAGAATGGAAAGTGAGGAACATTAGGCAAAGGAAAATGATAGTCCAGAATTTCCTCAACGGTGAGCAAAGATAACAAAAAACTTGTTTTCATTGTTTGCTAGCCTGCTCTACAAGCACGGGGTCAGGAATGACTCATTAAGGGGAGGTCCTAGGTCTAGAAGTCATCCAAGTGTTATCCAGATCATCAACAATTAGGGGAGAAAAACAAAAATGGGAAAAAAAAATCTCCCTCATAGTGTTCAGGACTACCAATTCTGAGACTATATATCAGAGGCAACTGAAAATATAGTTATGCCCCCAAATTGGAATTTTACCTAGTATTAAAAAAGGATTTGGTTCTCTCTGGGGCCGACATTCCAGAAACGTTAGCTACATTTCTAAGGAAGCCATGCCATTGGGCCTAGCATACAGAATGCTTTATGCAAGCTTCATTAATCTTATTAAATAACATGTCTTTGCCATTCATTGATTAGATATACAAATCATTTATCCCCATGAGGAATAGCAAAGGAATCCAAAGTCACTCAAAACCCAGCCCGGTGCTGCCTGTGGTTGTCAAGGTAATTAACATCTTAGAATTCCAGGCCACCAGACCTCTGCAGAGTAGTTTGAAGCCACCACAGGTATTAGCCAGTCTTCTGCCTCCCAGTTCATATAACAGTTTCCAGAGGCATTCTCAGGAGAGCTAATCAAGATATTAAGTTTACCCACAGAAAACCAGAGTGCCAATACCCTGTAGCAAGTTAGGAGAAATAAATCAGATTTTCTGTGTTCTGTCAACTTTAGATGGCAAATTCTTCAGAGCCAACAGAAGCCCTCTCTGCTGTCAGTGCTGGTTACAGCAGCTGTGTTCAGGGCAGTGATGAAGGAGAATGGGGATGCAAATTCTACTTGCCCCTTTATATTAAGCACTTTGATGGTTGTAGATGGTATCACTTCGTAATTGCCTACAATGGGGTCAGGCGCTTTTAAATATGACCTCTTGTTTCAAACATTATCTTATGCAAAGTGGGTATTATCATGCTTATTTTAAAGATGAGGAAATTGAGGCTCAGGGTGTGGTTGAATTCTTACCAAGAAAACACAACTATTAAGTGACTGAACCTGGCTAGGAACCGAAGCCTGCCTGACTTCAATGGCAGTGCTCATAGCCACTGTGATTTTTCTCACTACCAGCATACCACTTCCTGCAATTGAGGCTTTCTCTTCTTATTTCCTTTTTAGGACCAAATTTATTACAAAACATTTTCTCCCCATGGCTGCAAGGAGGCTATTAAAAATATTTAAAAGCTGGAATGTCACAGGAGTTGAGCAATCAGCATAGACAGCTGAACCGGGTAGCGTAGTGAAGAGTCCTGGAGGCCCCTGGAATGCCAGAGGTTGGCCCTTTGTGGCCATATTCAGAACTGCGAAGTTCCTGGAGGGTCATGAAGAGAGAAGTAGGGTGCTCCGGGGCTCAGAACACCTCCTAGTTACCGACTGTTACATAAGCGTTTTAATATAGTAACAGGAGGTGTGGTTATATTGGTGCAACTGAGCATCAGCACGGACTGGCTGAACAAATTGATAACAGCAGACAGAACTCTGACTTATGAACAACTCTAGAATTTTTGCTCTAGAATTTCCACCAGAAAAAAAATGGAGAAGAGTATGTGCACTGTGCAAGAATACATATTTAGTCTCTTACACAGAGACTGGTGATAACAGTAAGAATATGAGACAGCTGACAAGTTAGTAGTTTTAGCTACATAACCCCATTTCCCTCAGAGTGAAAAACTCTGCCTTGCATACTAGAAATTTATAAATAAGCTAATCTTCTTTGTTGGTTTCTTATGTTGTATTTTGAAAGATAATGTGTGTAAAACGTTCACTGAAGAAAACTGAGAAAATGAACAGAATTTGGTCTTTTAAAATGAGTTTCATACTTTGGGAATAAATATGTTAATGTAATAGATCAACAAAGGTCTGGTCATTTTTGCAAAGATTCCCTCTGATGGGCAAATGGTAGCATGATGATTCATGTGACATAGTCAACACCACAGGGGAAGAGGGAACAGAGGAGGAGAATATTCCAGAAGACTGCAGAGATATGAACTGAGGAAAGTTTATGAAGCTAATCCACATTCTCAGACAAATGAGCACCATTAATAAGCAAAATGAGAAACTGAGTGTAAGTGTATTTCCTTAAATAACACAATTAAAAAGTTCTGTATTGTTAGTAGTAGCCTAAAAAACTTTATTATATCTGATGTACCACTGGAAACATCCTCAAAATCCTTTTATATTGGATTATATAGCTGTGAAACCATAAATTAATAAACTGTAAAGTAAAATTAACTTTGAAATATCTTTAAATAAAATAATAAAAATCATATTGTATTGTAGTAATTCCCATGTAATGAAATAGTATTTAATGCTCAATAGTAAATATTTCTCTTATAGGACCTTCCTAGTAACTGGGCATTTCTGGCTGACCAAGGGAATAAAAATAAGCATTATTTCTTCTGAGTCCTGCTGTCTCCATTTAACACAGACAAACCCACTAGGACACCACAGTTAATACTGTGTTAAGCGTTTTGTTAACTAATTTTTAAAATTTTGGTTAAGTCATTATTAATTTTAACCTTTGAACTTTTTTTTCTGGTAGAGTGAAGCTTATATTGTCACTGCTGTGTTCTTGTCATCATACCCAAAGAATCTTGGTTTGATGTGATTTTAACATGGAACAGGATCTTGGACACTATATATTAGACCTAACAGGGAACCGAAGATAATTCAAGTCAATGGTTGCTGGCAGTGATAGGCTGAACTATTATTGCCTCTTTACATCCTCTTTTCTGGGCAACTTTGCAATTCCTCCCAAAAAAGTACAAACTGTACTTCCTTGACCTTTAAGCTCAGCCACAGACTGGCTTTCGTCAAAGGAATGTGGGCATAAGTGACAGTTGCTGGTTCCAAACCTAGGCATTAAGAGGCCTCATCTGTTTCTACTCTGTCTCTCAGCCTCCTGCTTTTGCTGTGAGAGCAGCTACGTCTGGAGGGTTGATCTCCTTCATCTTGGGCCCCAGACTGAGCACATGAAGCAGAGCCACCTGAGCGGGCCCAGCCAGCCCCACAGCTGGAAGGAGAGCTGTGCAACCAAACTAGCTGAGAGGGGTGGCCCCAGCCCACTTAGAAGAGAGAGAAATTAATGCTGATGGGTAGTGAGTCCAAGATTTTCTGGTTGCTTGTTACATAACAAAATTTTGGCAATAGGGGACTGATAGACTAGAAGTAGCCTTTTAGTAAGGAGTTAATTAGAAATGGTGCGGTGGTGCACCAAACGACCTTCATTTTCTTCCGGATAGAATCTTGCCAGTGTTGCTCTCTGTTCAAAGCATGAAAACTCAAAACTTCTTAAGTGGCAGGGATAGCATCACTAGCAAAGGTAACCTAGGGGTTTAGTCTACGAAAGGAAATATAAATGGTAAAAAATAAATAAATAAATCTAGACTTAAAACTAAGTTAAGTGAATGTGTAATAGCTCATTTAATTGATTTGTATTCTCATCTTTTTGGTAATAGAAATACTATCACAATATTTTAAAAAGAAATGTCCAGATTTAAACAGAGAGGGTCACTACAGTTCAGAAACTACAGAGGTCTTCCTAGCTTAAATAGTCACATTCTTCATTTTGGTCCAACGAAAATAAAAATGCATTTTCTTGGGAGAGTCCATTAGTAGGGAAAAAGTAAGTACAAGTTTCTCTCTCTAAATATTAAATGCATGCAGTTTACTAGAATAATGCAGTGATGCACATAATTCATGCACAAACCCTGCTTGTGAGACCTATGCAAATTTGCTTTGGGTCTAAATACTTCCAACAGTCATTCTTTCACAGTATATTTTGTGTTACACAAACTGTAGCTTTATATGTTACATGCAAATGTAGATGTGGCTCTCTCTTCTCTGAGTCAGAAGGGAAATAATGCAACCTGCCAAAAAATGCTTGCTATCATAGCGAAAGTTTCTAAAGAAGAAAAATAGCAGAGCTCTCAAATTTCTTCACTGTAGAAAGAGGTTAATGCAGTTCCAGACAGAGGTCAACGCATTGATCGCTGTAGCTTCCAACAGGGAGGCAGGTCTTTTCACAGTGTTTACAATCCATCTCGAAATTATCAAAACATTGTCAGTTTTACTTTGGTCTTTTTGTTCATTAAGCAAAAATTTCTACTATAAAAATCTCCTGCAAAATAGTAATTGTTGCTGAATAATTCCATGGGTAGCTCCATCAGACATATTTATTTCAATTGCACCAAAGAACTTTGTTTTTAATAAATATCATATAAAATACTTTCATTTTATAGATACTGTATAAAAATGAATGATTATGAATACAATCAGATGGAATTGAAACTTACTAGAAATCGAAGAATACATGGGAAAGGCAAGGATATTTTCCGTCTTCATTTCCCATTCCCTGGAAAGACCGTCTTTTCCTAAATAATGGAAAGCCACTGTTCTGATTTCGTATCACACAAGGAACAAAGGGACAAAACAAACACTTATCATTATTTCATAATATTGAGTGAGTCAAATACCACTGTCTTTCTTTTTAGGAGGATTGTTGTCACCCATCTCTTACTGTCTCTGCTTTCACTCACCACTCATTCATTCATTTGTTCACTCGACAAATATTTATGGAACACCTACTGTTTTCTAGGTACTGGATGTGAAGCAGTAAACAAAAAAGACATGGCCTTGGTCCTCTTGGAGTTTACAGTCTGATGGAGGAGATATGTGCTGAGCACACAGATATGGAGATACATAAACCATTTCAAATAGCAATTAGTGCAGTGAAGGCAAAGAAACTGGGTGCTGGGAAAGAGAATAAGAAAACTTAATTTAGATTGGGTGGTCAATCCAGGAAGAACTGACATTTAAGACCTGAAGAAGCAAAAGGATTGGCCTTGGAATCGAGAAGTTTCCAGGCAGTGGAGAAGGTGCACGCAAAGACTCTGAAGTGAGAGAGAGATTGGTGCTACCTCTGAAATTTTGGAGAGATTTCCTCTATACACTCATTTCTTTCTTAGGTCATGTTACTTTATATTTTCATTTTCTCTTAATGTATATATTCTGTTTTCAAAGCTGCTTGAGGGCAGAGGACTAGTTTAGAGGCCTTTTATCATAAACCATCATGCATTCCAGGGTCACAAACTTAAATACCTCAAGGGTTTAGATTGCAGGAAAGTTGGTGAGGAATACTCATTTTATTCTTAACCCAGAGGAGGGGATTTTTTGCTTTCTCACAGAATCGGGCAGGCTTCAGTAAGGAAAACAGAAGTTACTCGGCATATTCTGAGTATAATACAGCTGCTTTGAACCTCACATCTGTGGTTGGCCCCAAACATCTATCTCCTATTCCCTCTGGTGCCTTTCCTCTTCTACCTTCTGAATCTCTCTGGTGCCTCTTATTCTCAGACCAGAATCTGTGATTACATAGGGAAGTGGATTCTGGGAAGTGTAGTTTTCAGCTTCTCTTCTGCAATATACTTTGTCAATTCAGCATCCATATTTATCCTTTTAGACATAATTAAACTTCCAAATAACAATAAAAACAGCATCCTTCTTCTATCTAGTACAATTCAATTCCTTGATTCACTGAAGACTTGCCCACCTCTTCTCCAAAGGTTGAGATGTAAATTCCATTATGTCCCTGTATTCATCTTTGGGTAATATTTTTTTCCAGCAGTCACGATCTCTCTGTTATCTTGTAACTTGAAGATTAGATTTATAGCATTAATCACTGTTAACATTGTTAACACGGCTTTTAATAGATAGTATGGGAAGGGAGAATGGTTGATATTTAAAAAGTACATACATAACAAAACAAGCAAGAAAAATATTAATAGATGCTACAATCTCCATTTCTGCAAGTAGTCACATGGCCATAATTCCTGCCTCCACCACCTACTCTACGTTCCCTTTATTCTGAGCTTGCACATCAGCTGATTGTGGTTTTTTTTTCATTTTAGGGTGACCCAAACCATCATTCATGAGACATGTGAGGTATTAGGGGTTCTGCCTTTGATTGCTTGTAGACTTTCATTAAATGCTAACACTGGAAATGAAGTACTATAGTGTCCTAAGGAATCTCCTGACTTGTAGACCATTTCCTCCATGCCCCCATTGGAGCAATCACTCAAGTCAGTAGCGTAATCCACTCCTCTGCCTGAGTATTCAGTGTCAGAAAGAACCCAAGGACCAGGTGGCGATCTCAGCTTTCAATTCAGTGGAATAGTTATTTCTCCTGATGGAAGCACCATTGCTACTAAATCCTCTAAACCAGCAAACTGAAAGTTGTGGGGAGAGAAAGCAAAAATTTTGTGTGAATTATTAGGGGCAATAAAGAGATAAGCAACCCCCACTTCCATCCTTTGTTTCAGATCAAGTGTTTTTTGACTATGGGAGAAATGGCACCAAATATTAATCAGAGAATCAGAGAATAGACCTCATTTGTAGCATAATACTTCAGCTCCTCGGGCTGTCACTCAAGAATTGCCATAACTGAGCCTTCAGTACACCATTTCACATGTTTCCATAAGGCCACTGGTTTAGGTCTGTCAGAGTCAGTGAGTGAATTCCAGGGTGTAAGTACATTGCCTCACTTATTTTGCTGTTAAATAAGTACACTGGTCAAAGGCAGTGTTGTAGGGGACATCTTGATTGCAAACAAAGCATGCAGTAAGTGCCGGTAGAGGTGTTTGGGACAGAGAAGGCAAATCTATACCCAGAATAAGAATCTACTCCAGTGAGGACAGATTGCAGCCATTTCCATGATTGAAGAGATCCAATGTAATTATCTTGTCCCCAAGTAACTGGTTCTATCCTGCCCTGAAGAAGGATGGTGTATCAAAGGTTCAGCACTGCCTTCTGCTACTGGGAGGTTGGGAATGCGACTATGGTAGTAGCCAGAAAACTCCTATCAAGAGGTAACCTATGTCTGTTGATCCCACGCATAAATCTCCATCCCTATTACCTTTGTCCTGTTGTTCATTAATCCATTGAACATACATAGTGCTTGTCATTTTTTGCATCTCATTTATTAAAAATCTCATTCATGGAAGATGTCTTTTGGTGAATATTGCTACAGGATACAGATATCTCCATTCATTACCATTTTGAGAGGTCCATTTATATAAGTCGTCGTCAGTTTTCCAGTTGCATTTCTTCCAAACATTTACCACTGCCCACAGTTGAGTAAGATCTTTATCACTAGCCATATCTTCTTTCACGTAGAGTGAATGACAGATGTCTGGTGCAAAAGTCTTCCTGTTTGATGGAATTCTCTTCCCCTCTGCTCTTCAGAGCCACTGCCAAGTGATGGTTTCATAGTGACGTGATCCACTTTAGGGTTATGTCAGCATGTAATTCACAATCACCTGTAAACCAGACCATTTTTTCCTTTCACATCCAGCTAGTGCTAGGGAACTCCTTATGAGGCCATAAAGTAGAGATTGAGGGAGAGATGTTAATGTAGCAGGAATATATGTCATGGAAGCCTGAGTCACGTGTTCATGATATTTACTTATATCTTCATGTCTAATGTGAGTCAAATCTCTTATATGTTATTTCCACTTGATGAATGAATACTGTGCATACCTTATTTTATGACTTAGATCCACCCACTGAACTATGAGCACCTCAGGTTGCTTGTATGCCATTGTTAGGAATTCAGTCCTCCTGAGGGTTTGGTAGCAGGCCAGGAACTAATTCCCAAAAGGAGACTATTTTTCTATATAAGAGAGCAAGATTTTTCCCTAGAACTCTAGGGGGTTGTATTGTGCTGTAAGTATATTAATATTCACCAAATGTTCCATACGGCATCCATAAACCAGCTCCAGGAATAGGGAACTTCACACTCTATTGGATCTATTATGTGATATTGCCCACGTGAGACTTTAACAGCAACCTCAGCTAGTTGCAAAGCCTTGTTCTGTCCTGAAACCCACCTCAGTTAAAACCATCAAAATCACTTTATTCACATAAACATCCCTTAATTTACAAAGCCTCAGTCATTTGTACACATTAGGGGGATCCATGGTATTCAAGGAATTTAAATATAATGTATCATACCAACCCAAGTAAACAAAGTACAAAAAAAAATCATATAAAGTTGTTGGGGCTAAAACTTTACATATTCAATATAAAATTACGGGACATGTTATTCAGTTTTCAGAATTCCACTCTTTTCTGATAAGTGCTCTATTTTTTTTTAAATAAAAGACCAAATGAGGCTGTGAATTCAACTTACGTTGTAACTCAGCCACTTACATCACCAGACTTGGGATGTAATTTTCAAAAGCCTCAACCCTTCAAGTTAGACGAAATAAAAGGTGTTTTGTAGGGCAGTCAAATTAGCTGTTTAGTTTTCTGACTATGCCATTATCTAAGGCCTGTACACAAGCTTTATGGTACAGTCAGAACAAGGTACTCCACTTCATAATTCCACCCTAATGTTCTACGACAAAAAACTTGGTCTTCTACAGTCTTTTCTTTCACAAGCTCTTCATTTCAGCAGCTACAGATGATAATTAATTGTTTTTGCTACTGCATGCCATTGATTACCAGAGTTTCCTTTTTTTCTATAGAAATGCAATGATGTTGATTACTACCTTCAAATCATTGAGCCAATCCCAAATTCTTATATTTGATGTTCTATTTCCCTGGAACTGCTCCAAGTATAGAAAAATATCAGTCAAAATTCAGTCAGAAAATATTATATGGATCCCAATTATGATTTTTTTAATACAGGGAATTAGAGTCTTACACAACTGTTGGAAAGTCTGGAAGAGCAGAGATCATGGAAGTCACTGCAAACAATCAAAGCTGGTAGCACAGAAGCAGAGGAGAACATAGAAGGGACTGATAGTGATGCTGAGTAGAGAGCTGACAACTCAAGTTACTCACTTTTGATATACACATGAGTATATGAAATATATCACTTTGCTCTAACATTATAAGTGACAATTGTTAATGGCTACTTCATTCCAATATTGGGAGTGCAACAGGGAAAGTTGCCAATTGTGGTAACCTGGAGGAATCACTACTCTTTTCCAGAAAATTGATTCTAAATGGAAATGTGGTTTAAGGTTTGTTAGATTTCCAGAAATTTCAGAAGATGACACATTGAGTGACATTCTATAGAGCAGATGATCAAGAGGTTATCAGAAGTGTTGACTGATGGATACAGAAGAAATCCATAAAACCACTTTTGCTGAGTCAATTGTACTCCTAGATTCCCCAAAGCCAGTCTCAACCCCTCTCTTCTCCCATCTTTCATAGCTTCCAAGGTCTACTTTATAATAATAGTGAAAGTCTTAAGATGATTTGCAGCATAAAATGAAGAATGCATTCCATTTCTTTCCCAGTTAATCCCATGTTTGTCCATTTTGTGCATAGCTAACCAAGGGAGTTTCCTCTCTCCATGAAAATTTTCCCTAATTTATGCAGTTTCTTCAAAGCTGAGATATATTTGGAAATTGTTACCAAAATTTAAAAACAAATAGAACAGGTTAGTGTTTATGAGAGATTTATATTTCCTACTAAAGGAGTGCCTATAATTATAGTCAGAGTTACTCTTCACTGAGTTTTTGAAGGAAAGAGAGGAAAGAAAGCTACTGGGCTGAAAGCAATAGGTACAGGTAGTGACACTTCATAGGAAGAGTGGCTTGAAACTGCAGATTAGCAGGAAGGACAAGAGTCTTTTCTTGGGCACAGACATGAATATCTGCCCTCATCTTTTCCTCTACCCACTACCACTACCATATACTCAAGCTGAAGAAACCTAAATTATTCTTCCCAATGAAACAAACTCTGGGAATGCCAAAAACTGAAACAAACCTCAAATTATTGGAGTACAAATTATTGGCCACATCTGGCAACATCTTCAAGTTAGTTTCTTGGAAGATAGGAAGAGGATAGGGAAAGGACAACATTTTGGATTGACGCAGTTGGGATTTAAATATTTCTGGTCCCAAAGCAGGGAAACTAGTGATATAAAATTCAGGAGGCCAGGACAACAGCTAGACAGGCTGAGGAATCCATTTTCTAAAGCAAAACCAAATGTGTAGGAAACAAGGTTCGAAAGTAGTGTTGCTTACTATCAGGAGGGCAAGGCACTAAAAACTTAGTATAGCAAAGAAAAAAGGGAATTAGACTCTACAGTTCAATGATGGAAAGTGAAGTTTTGTGAGGTGATTTTTTCATTTATTCTCTCACTCAACAAACAGTTAGTAAGCATAATTTATCACGTTCCAGAACTGCCCAGTGCCTTAGCAAAGGCACAGAAGATAGTCTGGTCCTCAGGCCAGGTGGACTGCATTCAAGCAGTCTTCCTATTTCCTTCTGTCTATGGGATGATCTGGACCCAAAGTCATGTGTTAAGAAAAATTTCAACCCAGTAGAATTTGGAGCTATCGTTACCAAAATTGTAAAAATAAAAGAGGGAAATACAAATACTCTAAGAGCTTCCTATTTTCCCCCAGTAGGTACCCAATTTTGAGATAAGTACAATAACATATACAACGCACGGGAACAAATTTTGGCTTACAGTAGGTAGATAACATACATCAGTTCAGGTCCATTCTATTTGATCCCCTAGTTTTACACGTCAGCAGGAACATGGGATCAGTGTGCATAAAACAGGTTATGGGTCTTCTTTACTAAAAAGTCTGCATTCTCTAAATCAGGAATCAGCCGCAGCACAGATTGAAACTTGTAGACGAGTCCTTAAATCCTGCTCACAAGGACTCTGTTTCTCTGAGTTCTGTGTCACTTGGTAGCTTAACTTTCAACGTCATTCTTGCCTCAAAACTCTCAAATTTTCCTTTGAAATAAATCAGACTGCAACTTAATTTCTACTCAATAAGAGAGAAGTAAATAATTAAACACATTCTCTCTGTGTATAACCTACTTTGAGAGAAAACTGTCTAACTTTTGAGAAAGGCACACACATACACACATACGCCACCCACATTAAGGCAACGAAGCAGTCATTTAACAAATGATGGCTCCAGCTCCATCAATGCCCTAATGACTCAAAAGTTAAAGAACTGGCTCCAGTGTTTAACATTTACACTAGAGGAACTTGGTTTGCACCGTATATATGACACTTAGACAAATAGCGGAAAATCAAAAATGTAATAATAATGATAAAAATAATAATAAGTGTTCCATGAATAGCTAATGTTATTATTCCCTCTACTGGCGTTATCATATTATTAGCTTATTTACTTTTAAAGTAGATTTTATACAGATGCTCATTTGGAACAACGTTGAGAAAATTTCAAAATTATTATGAACTTAATAAAACTATGATTTGCATTAAATATTAAATTTACTTTAAGCAGTGTTCACATTATCTGGTAATTTAACCCTACCCAAAGTGCAAATCTATGTGGCAATTTAGCTACTATCATTAATTCATCGTGAATTAGCTGTGACTATCTACTTTGCTCAGGAAGGCTCTTATACATCTAATTAGCGCTAATAGCAAACGTCTTTAAAATGTTCAAATGGAAACAAAAAATATGACAGCAGTTATTCTTATCAGGAAAATGTGCAGACTCTGAGGCATCATCTTAAAGGAGATAATAGAGCAGTTGGTTGAAGGATGCCGAGGACTCAGTTCATTTTTATGTGTGATTATTTTTTCTCTCTATACCTGTGCAAATCAGCATGTTTAAAATTCCCATAAGCTTTTAACCAGGCAGACAAATTCGAAATTTTTAACCGTGAATTGAAAAGAAAGAATGAATAGAAGTGAGGCAGGAAGGAAGAGAAGGAAGGAGGAAAGAAATAGACCACTAATACCAAAAAAAACACCCAAATCACGGGCTGGCCTGGTGGTGTAGTGGTTAAGTTTGCAGGCTCCGTTTTGGCAGCCCGGGTTTGCAGGTTCCGATCCCAGGCACAGACCTACAAAATTTTCAGCAATGCTGTGGTGGCATCCCACATACAAATAGAGGAAGATTGATGCAGATGTTAGCTCAGGGCTAATCTTCCTCAAGTGAAAAAAAAAAAAAAAAACCCAAAGCCCTAAATCATGTGTTCTTGGGCCCTTAAGAAAGTTTAGTCCATTTTTTAAATTTTTTTCAGGACATATTTTAGGAGGTGCCTATTGTGTTCCAGTTTTTGTGCCAAATATTGGGAATCTTTCAATGTAAAGACACTGTTCCTGCTCTCAAGCAGTTCACAACTCAGTGGGGAGACACACTCTCATATAGTGTGGTGACTGTTAAGATGGCTGCGTATAGAGGAACAGTGGCAGCACAGGGGTAGTGCAGGTACGTCTGCCTAGGGAATTTGGAGGAAGCTTTATGGAGTACGAGACTTATGAGCTGTCTCTTGCAGGAGGAGTAGGAGTTTGTCAATTAAAAAAAAAGGTGTTGCCCGCAGAGGGACAGGCAAAAGCATAGAAACAGCATCCTGAGTTAAAGAAATAGCAGGATGTTTGCTATGGTGTGAGTGCAGCCTCCATTTAAAGAATGGTCAGTTTCTGGTTATTACTACATGGCGGGTGGACTATTTGGTCCTTGAAAGCATAGTGCTCCTAAGCCATGATAGTTTAAATTGAGTTCAAGTGGAATGAAATCCAAATGGCTATACGTGGGGAAAACTAGCCATAGCTCCACTGGTGGTATAATGAGTCCAATGTAGGTTGCCCAGGACCCAGAGCTCAGTGAGAAGGCCAATCACCTGACAACACGAGGAAATATCCACAGGCAGAGTCCTACCGGCCCCAGAGTGATGAGCAGTCAATAACTCACGTCATGGTCAAGGGAGTGCGAGGCTGGGTCTCACACATGGACAACAGCAGGAGCAGGGTCTGAGCAGGCTGTGGAATAGGACTGTACTGTTTAGTGCCTGGGGTGTTGGTCTGTGGTTTCCCAGCAGCTTAAAAGAAAAGGAGAAAATCAATGTTAGGTTGAACCATGTAAAATTGCCAATATTTGACCTTTTATGATCTATAAAAATAGAAGTTTAATATGGTTTAATCTAATGTTTGCTGAGCGCTTACCCAGCACCTGTCAATCACCTAAAGACTTTAAAAAAAACCTAATTTAATTGAAAACTTGCAAGCACCCTACAAGATAAATCTCCAATTTGCAGAGAGGAAACCATAGATCAAAGTGGTGGGGTGACATACCCCAAAACAGCAGGTTACTAAGTAAATGAATAGCAACCTCTCTGGTTCCAAAACCAAAGAATTTTCAAGTTTTCCAGGGTCTTAATCTGTACACTGAGCAGTTCCAGTGGACAACGACCACTCTGAAATTGGATAACAAACGGGAGATGGTTTGCATCCCGTGAGCCAGCGAACTGAGACTCAAACCTCAAATCCCCAGTATTTGCTTCATTATTCTCTCTGCTTCTGCTCTCTGCATTCTGCCTGTCTTTACTCCTCCCTACTTGTCATCCTCTATTGCACCCATCTTCCTCCCCTCACTCCTTCCCTACCTCTATCTCTCTCTGTCTGCAATCATGAAGAAACATGTATATAAAAGTTGATGCAGCACAGGTAAAATTCTGTAGCAACTAGCAATCATTTTATAGAATCACATTTAAGATATGGAAGAACACTCAGGTTTTATTAAGTGAAAAATAAAAATTTACAATGAAGAGTAGTTTATCAAACTATCTGTCATGCATCTATCCAGTTAGTTATTTTGCCAGAAGAACATGTCTGGAACAGTATTCGAACAGTCATCTCTGAGAAGAAAGATGCTTCTGCTAATCTGATTATTTCCCTTAGTTTTATATTGTTATTTTTCATTAGTAATAAAACAAAAATGTAATACTATTATTTCCAAGTCGTCTGATTTTATATCCCTATATCCGAAGCAACATCTCCTCAGAAATATAGTTGGTTCCAAAGGAAGCATTTTCAATACTTCTTTAGCAACTTCTTTTCATAGAATGTTCCTTATTTTGTAGGACTACGCTCCCATATTAAATAAAAATATTTTAAGATGTTTTAATTCTTTATCTCAAAAACAAAAACAACAATAACCAGCTTTTAATTGCCTAAAAATCTCTTCCAGTATTTAAAAAACTACTGTATTTTCTCCTTTCCTCTCTTCTTCCTCCCCCACCAGCCAAAATACAATTTCTTTATATCATTCATTTGGATTCTTGGTCCTTTCTGATGGGAAGAGGCTAGATATGGTTAACAAATCCAGTTAGCACAATGACTTCTGGAGTAGGATCATTAGCCCCACCTTTTCAGGTGTCACCATCTTTTTTTAACAAGCTATCGATTTTCCCAAGAAAGTGGAGATAGAGATCAAAATGCATCTAAGAAAATGAAGAAAGCAGAAGAAAATGAACTGGAAAGAAAAGCAGACCCGGGACAGTATTAAAATGGAAAGGAAGATAAAATTCTGAGAATAATAGACCCGTGAGGGACCTTGAGAGGTCACAGCATCCAATGATGTCTTTTATGTAGACAAATATTCTGTAGTAGCCAAAACTGCAATCTACCTTGGTTCATTGACTGCTGCTATACTGCCCTATTCTGTCCTTGACCTTAGCATGAAAAAATTTTCCTTGTCCTAATCCGTCAATGATGAATAATATAATTTGGTGAATTTGGTGGTTTTTATTCACCAAGGAGAAAATCCTTCCTTTGTCCTTTTAATGATGAAAAGATAGAATGTGAAGGAATCTAATTATTCCATCCCAATGTCAACGCTTGAGGAAGTTCCCCTCTATAGGTTTGCCCTCATCTGACCATCTAGTGTTAGGCTGATGAACCAGGCTGCGAAGTTTTGCCATGATCCCTCCCGTCACAGCAGAGAAGTCTCATTCTCAGCAACAGCACAGGCAGGATTAGTGTACACATCCTCTGATCTCTTGTCCTGTGTACTACTCACACACCATCTTTGGGCTAATCCTGAAATCTTGTTGCAACTCACTTCTCCACTGAATGAAATACTATGTGGATCCCAGGGTGTGAGCAGCTATGCCTCACTAGAAAAACTGTCCTCCTCTCTGAAGGAAAAAAGAATCTGATCTTGCCTATGAAACATTACTCTTTCATAGGCATTTTACAATAAGCGTTATAATAAAGACCTTAGTAATTTTAAGATACTCTACAACCTAAAACCCTAGAAAACATAACAGGTTTAAATTCAGATCCGCAGACCTTCTGAAATTTAATATTATTTGTTGTATTTTTAACACTATATTTATAATGTTCTAATTTCAATGAGATCAGTGTGCTCTGTAAGAATATATCACACAGTCATTTATCTGTTATCTCTCTATAGGCTACCTCATTTGAAAAAAGCATTTATGACAACTAACTTGCTAATGTAATTATTTCATTCAGGCAAACATTACAAAATGGAAAGTTGCTTTGAAAATTTCCTAAAAAGTCCCTGTATTCTTTGCATTTTAGCCTTTAAATACGGTTTGAAAGAGTTATCTCTATTTAGTATGTCATAGCATCTGGAAAAATTCATCACGTAGTGTTAAAATCACTATTAACTTCAACATAATACATATTAACTAGCTTTAAAATTCCTCAAAATACACTATTCAAGATACTTCAAGGGAAATACATGAATATACAGTTGTATTTCTACCTTGGGGCTTTTCAATATCTTATAAATAACAAGTATGAATTACTTAAATCCCTCAACAGAAATACAACCTTATAATGGTACACTTGTCATGCATTATCCTTCATGCAATTCTCATCATCATCTAATTAGGATGGTTTCCATTCACATCAATCACATATTTTTATAATTAATTTATTGCATCAGAAAAAATTTCTTATCCCATTACACTTATAACTCACAAGCTATTAAAAGAATTGATGTGGAAGAGGGGAGTCCAAGAATACTCATTCCATCCAACTTTGTCTTCAGAGACTTTGAAATTCTGATAAGTTTTCCTTTAAATATTTCCAACATGCAAGGACATCAGGGGTGGTCCCCTGGCCCTTCCTTTCTACATTGGACACATGCTCTCTGACACAGAACAATAGCTCGTTCTCCTAGGAGGTTTAGTGAGATTTCTCCTACAACAGGGAGCATTCAAGATATGAAAAACCTTCATTTTATACCTAGAGAGTTATATAGTTTAAGTGACATTCTCAAGGGAGCCAGATTGAACAGATTATGGGCTTATTTACCATAAGTGATTCTTTAACCATGGCCAGCTTGCTGAGGGCAGTCTGTAGATAAGAACTCTTCCCCATGGCAAATGGTATTCCTTTATTTACCCAGAGGTCAAGTTGAGAAGTTTAGACCCAATTACCTGCCTCTTTTCTTTCTCCTGAGGGTGTCTCTCTGGTAAAGAGAATGAATAGAGAGCAGCAGGGCTGCCACCCACCTTCCTCCCACAAGCTAGTTAGTAAGATGCAAAACCTTTTTTTCTTTTTCTTTTTTTCTGTTTTGGCCTCTTCTTTCCCAAAGAATGTGCTGTTCAAAAGTTGCCAGCCACATCTATGCCAAGCAGTTCTGTCTACAAGTCACTTCGGAGCAGAGGTCTTTTGTTTTCATGAGAATTAGCTGAGTGGTCTCTCTAATTATGAAACTAAGGGGGAAAAGTCCATTTCTTCCTTGGTAGTGAGAACCTCTCCGGTGAGATGAGATAATGTCTAAAGGAAGCTAGGCTCTTCAGGAAGGTGCTGATCATGAGAACAGTGAGGATACACATTTTTATTTTAATATGTAGCAGAAATAAGACTTTTCTTTTGGCCAAAGTACACTAGCACCATGGGAGTGCTCTGCGAATAATGACCGTGCACATGAAAGTAAAAGAAAAATGCATTTATAGGATCCCACTCTAATGGAGGGAAGAGACGACAGTAGCTATAATAACATTGAGAGAGAGGTCTCCTCTTGCTTCTCCTGTGGATATGGAACAGCAACAATATTGTGCCCTGATAATGTTGGAGGAAAAAAATAACTGCATCAAATTGTGCAAATATTAACTTAGCAGCCGTGGCAGCAGCTGCAGCCTCTCTATAAGGCATTAGCACAGGACTGTCCTTTGCACATGTTAGTCTGTGGAAAGCTCTGGATCAGAGTGATATACAGGAGCCCTACACTCAGATGAGGCACCTGAGTCCAAGAACAAGCCAAAGGGAGCAACAAAGTTTTGCCTCTGAGCATGACCAGGCTGTAGAGAACCACAGTGGGTTGAGACAGTGGGAGGGGCAACAGCATCCGTGGGCCAGGCATGCCTGCTGATGTTCCAGGCTTGCAGCTGCCTAAAGCTTCAGCAGCAGCACCTATCTTGGTAGCTTGTAATCAGCTCTCAGATGGTAAGGGTTGAAGCTTCCAGTCTTCAGGGTGCTGGCTTGAGTTTGACACCTGGACAAGCATTCAGTCCAGATTGATTCTGGAAAAAAAAAAGAAAGAAGGAAGAGAGAGAGACAGAAAGAAAGAAAGCAGCAGGCACTATGGGATAATGATGGGAGAAGAAATTCTGGGACAGATAAAAGATTTTCCTCTAGTAGCAAAAGTGTGAATAAGAAACATAATCTTATCTTTCTATCCAGACGAGGACCCCTTGTGTACAGTTGTGCAGGTTTTGCAAATGTGAATGGTCCCTCTCAAAGTGTCGTGTATCAGCCTAACTCCAGATTGATGAAGCTGATCATATTGGTTATAATCTAGATGCAGACAGAGGAAACAATGAGTATTCTCTAATCACATGAATAGGTATTAATGTATTTTGATTCAGCCAAATTACTCTTTGCCTATCTGAATCTCTGCCTTAACATAAATTAACTAAGAAAAGAGGGGGTCCTGACTTCCAGCCAGACGACTTATCATGTTGAAATAGAGGATGGACTCAGTGAATTACATAACACAACTGCATTCATACTGCTGTTGTGAAGAAAAAGTTCCAAAGGACTGTCCAGTCTAGCCAGATTTTCTTGCGCTTGCATTGTGCGTGGTACTTGTCAGTCTGGACTGTGAGGTCATTGTGGATATACTACGATTTTACAAACTAAATCACATTGATATCCATATTTATATTAGCTATGAATCTTTTCATATGCATTTTAAAGTATCTTCTGTGTTATATTATATATATTATATTATTAACAAAATGTTCACTATAGTGATCCACAAAGGGGAAACATGCTGATCCTGCCATATTCTCAACACTCCTAATGCAGCTCATGATGGCTGAACAGAAGGGGATAGGATACGTGAGCGCCTCCACTTTCACTGCATGAATCGCTTGCCATTTTTCCACATCTGCCTCTTTGCCTTCTCTCTAGATATGCAAAATTCCTCATCAATATTCCCACTATTAATAAATATTAATCTATACAAATTAATATTAAAATAGAATGTGATAAGATATGCAGACAAGCAGAAACATGTTGAAATTCTTCCCTATTCTCTAAGGAAATAATTATCTCAAGGCTAAAAAATTTAAATGCTCAGCTTTCTGCCTCTAGACTTCTTTTTCCTACCTTTGGTTAACTTCAATTGTCTAGGCAATTATGAAAAAACAAATCTTGCTAGTGCCCAATATTCTTGCTATGGTCCCTCCGATCTGTGAAATTCATATAAACTGAGTCATTAAAAAGAGAACTGCTAGTTCTAGCTCCCCAAATCTGAGCTGGTTGGAAAATATCTAGAAGTAGTGTTTATCATGGATGCCATGAAGACTCCAGAACTGAAGATCATCAAAAGCCTCTAATTCCTACTTTCTGAGTTTGTTTCTGGTAATGTTTGTAAACCAATTTCTCAAAAACCTCCGAACGCTAAACACCGACAAATGTTAGATAAAATATAATAAATATCCTTCTAACTGCATAACTGAACTCACTAGAAATTAAGGATAGTCTCCAGAGGCCAGAATTCAAAAGAGAGATAGGAATCAGAATGGCAGGCTGATGCTAAAGCCACGGATGCCCTAGGGGAGCTTGTCAATCTCAGTAACCAAGAAGTTTAGGTTTTAATGGCTGTACCAAGAACAGGAGAAATGACCTTGAGCCCAAGCAAGACGCTGTGGGAGAACAGAGCTTACTTCAAAAGGGCAGGAACTGAGAGGAGCTATGCCCTCAGTGGCAAGTAGACTAGAAAATGTCCACAAGGAAAGGGGTAGTTGACAAGAAAACTTATCTATTTTAGCCTGCAATCTGCTTAGAAAAATTAAAGTTTACCCCCAAAATTCAATATTTGAGAACTTTCCTGATGCATATTTGGCTTACATATTTCTGGAAACTCCAACATTAAAAAGCAACACAGGTTACTCCTTGGTTGGCAGTGACTTGGGGGCAACTGGCAGAAATAAAAGTTATTTCTGGAAGGCCTATCCTCATTTCAGGCCTCACTGGTTTCCCATAAATAAATCTTTAGTGCATATGACCTCATAATATAACAAACAAACACAGGAGGAAAGAAGCCACTCCAAGTAGGATCAGCAGAAAAATAAAGAGCACAGTTAGATCCCACTAAAATTCAGACAAAATAAGCACAGATATAGCATAAAAATTATATATATTTAAAACGTTTGTGTAAGTATCAAGTATCAAAACTTGCAAGAAGAATCAAATATTAAAAATTAAAACCAGGCTGATAAGGGAAAAATTAAATGGATATTCTAGGGATAAAAATATGAAAAATGCAATTAAAATCAAATGCATATATTAGACAGAATTAAAGAAATAAATACTGAATTGCAATGTAGATAGAAGAAATTCACAGACTGTACCTCAGAGGGACAAAGAGATGGAAAACATGAAAGAGACATGAGGTAGAATAAGAAGACCTAAAATATATCTAATTCGAGTTAAAGAAGAATGGAAAGCATAGGGAGGGAAAAGATATCAGCTGATAACTTTTCATAATTGATGAAACAGATAGGAACCCCCAGACTCACGTACTATAGCAAATTCCAAATGAAATAAATACATGGAGACATGTCAGATTGAAACTGTAGAGATTTTAAAAGTCACCAAAGAGAAAAGACAAATCACCTGTAAAATGAAACCTCAACACAATGAAAAGAAGGGTTTCTGTAATCTGTATAAATGTAGATCAAAGCCTGATTTTCTGAGGGGAGTTCAAGAAAAGCACAGTTGTTTTCCTCCCAGGAGGAGTTTCTTGATAAATGAATAACAAAAATGTCCAAGTTACCATAAACTCAATTTTTATCTTTTTTATCTACTCCCTTGGGATCCTCATGAGTATGTACTGGCGGGTCCTATGCCTTGGCGTTCTTCATTTGATCTTCCATAGTGGTAATATGCTGTATTGATGGTGAAAATTCATGCCTCGATGCCCATCTATGCACCAGAGCCACAGTCTCTTGAATTGTCCTTGATGTAGATGCCAATGAAGCTAGCTCATTTGGAGTCATCTAATTGGTGTGAGCTCAAAGGATAGTTGAACTTCTCATGGGTAGGTATCTGTGTACCAGAAAACCTCCACCATCTTTGCTTTCTCCTTTTCTCTGTCAGAAGGCTAAGATGCCATTCCTCCTACCACCAAGCCACAGCAGGAGGTACTCCTGCAAGACCGTGCTTTGTTGTTTTGTGTGTGTGTGTGTGTGTGTGTCAGCCACGGAGCCAGCCCCTATGCAAACACTTCTTAAAGGGTAAAGTAAATGGTAGGTTTAAATTAGACAGTTAACATAAACACCTAGTACAGAACCTGAAACACTGTTGGCACTCAATTATCTTCCATGAATGATTTTTTCTTTTCCTATAAATTAAGCCAAGAGGAACCTGAGTACATAGTAGAGTTTGGTTGAGCAGATTCATTTTATAGTCACTAGAAACCTTCACTAAATCTTAGACATTTTTACATTTTTGATCTTCCCCCAGAATAAAAGAAATCAAAAAGTCACTCCCCAAAAAGTCCTAATAACATGGAAGAGATAGTATGCAAGAATCTCTTACACTGCTCTTTGCAACAGGAACTCGCTGGCCAGAGTGAGCGAGTTGTATGCCAGGGTGTTTGAGTCTTTACTTTTACATACACCATTCCCAGGCTAGGAAAGGCAGAGTGATTGGGAAGGATGTTAGGACTGGAGATGCCCCCATCACAATTCTTTTAAGTCCACCTACTCCTCTGGGTGTATGTTTCCATCAAACAAACAATACAATTCTAGTTTACAACAATGTTCTACTTTTCCTAAATTTTCTCGAAAGCAGAAAACAGGATTTCAGATGCAATAATGATGTAAGTTGCAGAATAGAAACTTCTCTTAATTTTGTATTATTATGTAGCATCTCTGAACCTCAGTTTTGTCACTTGTCAAATGGGTATAATACCTGCCTCACAACGGATAGGCCCGCTTCGTTGAAACTTTCGCTGCTCTCAAGGTAAGTACCTAACTCGCTAGTCCGGAAATAAGAATCTTGATGTTTTAACACTCTGCCTTTGCCTCTGGATGCAACTAGTGTCAGCCCCCACCTCCTCTACTCTACATCTGGTCAAGTTGAAATACTTGCTTTTCCAGAATAAGCAAAGTTCTCTCAGCATAAATAGTTCCTTTTGCCCAAAAGATATTTCTTCCCTTACTCCATTGCTTCCCAACTTCGAGACTTTTTGAGACTTTTGTTCTCAATTTAGATGCCACCATTCCCATAAGCCTCTCCTAAGCCCTATCCACCTCTAGATCAAACATCCTTCCTGTGTACTATCTTTAAAACCTGTGCCAACTCACATAACGAACGTTTTCTCAGGTTTGCCATATCGTGTGTATATGTCTATATCCCTCACTAGACTTTCAAATTCTACAGGGCAGGAATTATAATTACATTATTGTTGTAGCAAAATAACTATAGCACTGATTTTAGCAGGTAGTAATAACTTATTAACATCTGTTGAATAAAAAATAAACGTTTGTGATGACTTTTATTAATGACAAATATAATTGAAAAATCAATAGCTAATGATAATAGATTATATTAGTTTAACACTTACTCTGACTCAGGTATGTTTTAAAGACCCCATGTATCCTCTCTATAAGGTAGTTAGTATTATTATTATTCCTATTTTATGGATGATACCACTGAGGCACAGAGAAGAAAATAATTGCATAAGACACACAGCTACATGGTGGTGAAACCAAGATTTGAACTCACATCTCTCTGTCCGCAGAATGCAATTTTTTACAATGCCTGCACCATAGGAGATATCCAACCAATATTGGCTCCCTTTCAGTTGACTTTCTTCTTCACTGCTGTTCTTTAACTCCCTTCTGTCTTGGGCAGTTCAAAGATCAGCATTCGAATAACCAAGTGCAGAGCAATTCTTTCAATCTCTATTAAAAAAAGCCTCTTTTCTGTGGATGAACAAAAGTCATAGGAGATTATTCAACTTGACATTGGTCAGTGGCGCAAACTCCCTGTTGCATAGCTGAAGCCCTGTCGTTTATGAGACTCTGAAGGGAGTTTGGATGGTCTATTTTGTTGTGAACCCTGTAAGAGGTAAACTCTCAGGAAAAATGAAAAGTTTTGTGGTTTTTGATTTATTTGTTTTAATCAAAAGACTAACAAAAAAACAAAGGAGCTGAAATACTAAATGGAAATGGCGACCTTTTTATTTGTCTTTGCTTTTGAAAATAGTTTGAGGGAGACATTAAAAGCAAAGATCTATAAAAGGCATTGTGGGTAGAATGCCTCTGGAATGCTACTAAGGCTTTGAGCCAGGCCCTTGCTATGTAGCAGAGAATCACCATGGAATTCCAATCTCCTGACTACTTTGAGGGTGGCACAGACTGTCACCCATGCCCACGGACCCAGGAAGAGTTTTCCTGGAACCTCAGAAAGGATTAGGAAACTCTTGAAGCCCAGTAATTGCTCGACACAGTGGACCACACCACCTCATTATCCTCTGAAGCTTACTGAAGTTACATATGCAGTAGGAGCTGGTTGCAGGATGAATCAAATAAAATTGTCCTTGGAGAGATCATACATATGTATTAACTAAGACTTTAAAAAAGACTTTGATAATAGCAAACCACCAGGTTGAATTGTAGATGAATTCATGTGTAGAAAGAATTTGGTCTTTTTTATCATCATTCAGGAGGCAAGATCAAAACTACAGCAAAGGTAAGTAATCTCAGCAATTGTTAATTACTTTGTCTTCACTAAAACATATTTTCTTCATTTAATACACATTTATCTTCTATGATAATGCAATATTTTAAACATTGTATAAAAGGTGCTATATTAAAAAAATAAAAGCTATAACTATTATCTAATAAGCATGACTATTCATAAAAAAACAAAAGAATACAACTAAACAAAAATCTTGCATCTAAATTACAAGGAAATGAATGCAAGCAACAAGTTTAAGGTGGAAAGAATAGGAAAAGAAAATGAATTTGAATTCTTTGAGAACAGAGATTGCATTTTCTTCACATCTATTCTAAACTCAGTGAGACATATAGTAGATGTTCAACAAATATTGATTGGCCTGAACTGTTTGTTGAACAAAACTAGAAATCACAGGAGGAAAAGAAGGCAGGCAGGGGCCAGCCTAGAGGCATAGTGGTTAAGTTCATGTGCTTCGCTTTGTTAGCCTGGGGTTTGCAAGTTTGGATCCCCACCGAGGACCTATGTGCTGCTCATCAAGCCATGCTGTGGTAGGGTCCCACACACCAAAAATAGAAGAAGATTGCCACAGATGTTAGCTCAGGTCCAGTCTTGCTCACCAAGAAAAAAAAAAAAAAAAGGAGGTAGGCTACCCCAAAAGACACTGTAAGTCCTTTATATGAGAAGTCCACCAGTTAGAGAGCATGGGCCAAATCATGCCTACCACTTGTTTTTGTAAGTAAAGTTCTCTTGGAACCTACTGGAATATAGTCATGCACATTTATGTGTGGTCTATGACTGCTTTCACACTACCCTGTGGCCCATAAAGTTGAAATATTTACTATTTGATCTTTTACTATCTGGTCCTTCACAGTAAAATACTTACTCTCTGGTCCTTTCTAGGGCCAACTCCTGCCCTAGATATTAACTTATACTGTGAAATCAAGAGAATAGTCATGATCTTCCAACTACAAACCATCCCAGCATCATCAATTTCAGCCTGGCTTAAATTGTAGAACTCCTTTCGAAAATAGGCCTAGTGATGGGGTGACGATGCCAGATATGAATGGTAAAAAATAATAAAAAGTATATGATAATCATATTAAAAACTCTGGACTCTTATAGTTCTGAGTTAGAATCCTGGGCTCTAGGGCTTGTGAGCTATGAGATTTGGGGCAAGTTACTTAACTTTCAAGTATCCATTTTCTCTTCCAGAAAAGAGGGATGGAAATGTTCACTTCACAGCGCTGTCAGGACAATTAAAATAAATAACATATTTAGAGTGCTGGTGGTAATGTGTTCAGCAAATATGTTTTATTGTTTCCTAAGATGAGCTAGGTCATTAGGCTTCACTGTCTGGGCTCTCTCCAATGATGGTAAAGAAGTAGGAACTGGCTGGTTGTTTCAAAGTCTCCACCTAAAAGTAAATATGAATTCTTTCCATGTCGGTTCCTAATCTTCTGAAAACATCAATAATACTAACAATAACATCATTAAACTATCAAATGGAGTCCAGGGCCTTTTGTTACACGTCTTTGCATTTGGAGTTAGGAAACTAGTCTAGTTCCAATGGCAAATATCAAATATCAAAAGAAGAATTGGGATGGGAGGATTTCTCTATAAAAAGATAACAAAATCTCTGAAATTAAAAGTGTGGTATTGCAATAAGAATAGACAAATGGTTTAATGGAAGATAAGCAAGTCCAGAGACGTGTGCATATGTGTGTATGTGTGCATTAAGATCAATAAGGAAAACTTGACATTCAATAAATGGATTGCTGATAATTGGCTAATTACTTTGAGAAGAAATAAAATTATATCCCAACCTCATTACATATATGAAACTAAATTCTGTATGGATTAAAGAATTATTATTGCAAATAATAAAATCAAGTCACAGAGAAGTTGAATAACTTGCCAAGATCACGTAACTACCAGATAGTCTTACATTCTCACCAACAGTATGCAGAGTTCCAATATCTCCGCAACCTTACCAAGACTTGTTGTCTTTTGAATAACAGCCATTCTATCAAGTGTGAGGTGATATCTCATGGTGGCTTTGATTTGCATCTCCTTGATGATTAATGATTTTTAGCACCTTTTCGTGTATTTCTTGGCCATTTGGACACGTGTTCGGTAAATATGTCTGGAGAACATGTTCTCTCTTTGGAGAAATGCCTGTTCAAGTTCTTAGACCATTTTTTAATTGGATTGCCTTTTTACTATTGAGTTATAGGAGTTCCTTATATATTTTGGATATTAACCCTTTATCAGATACATGGTTTACAAATATTTTCTCCCATTGCTAGGTTGTCTTTGTACTCTGCTGATTGTTTCCTTTGTTGTACAAAAGGTTTTTAGCCTGACATAGTCCCACTTGTCCCATTTTGCTTTTGGCTGCACAGCCATGACATCATTGCCAAAACCAATGTCATATAGCTTTTCCCCCATTTTCTTCTAAGGTTTTTATAATTTCAGGGCTTATATTTAAGTCTTTAATCCATGTTGAGTTGATTTTTGTGTATGATAAGATGAGTCTAATGTCATTCTTTTGCATGTGGATATTCAATTTTCCCAGCACCATTTGTTGAAGAGACCATCCTTTTTCCATTATGTGTTCTTGGCACCCTTACTGATTGTCAGTTGACCACATATGTGTAAGTTTATTTCTTTCTGGGCTCTCTATTCTGTTTGATTGGTCTATTTGTCTGTCTTTATGCCAGTTTCATACTATTTTAATTACTGTAGATTTTTAATATATTTTTAAATCAGGAAGTATAATGCCCCCCAGCCTTGTTGTTTTTTCTCAAGACCCCTTTGGCTATTCGGGGTCTTTTGTGGGTCCAGGTGAATTTCAGGATTGTTTTTGCCCATTTCTGTAAAATGTGCCATTGGGTTTTGATGGGAATAAAATTGAATCTGTAAATCACTTTGGGTAGTATATGTATACAGTTGAATATTGATCAGCCTTGAAAAAAAAAGGAAATCATACTATTTGAAATAATATGGATGGACCTAGAAGACATTATGCCAAGTGAAATAAGTGAGTCACATAAGGAAAAATACTGCGTGATTTCTCTTATAAGAGGCACCTAAAACAGTCAAACTTATAACAGCAGACAATACAATGGTGGTCACCAGAAGATGGGAAGAGGAAGACATACAGAGTTCTTCTTCACTGGATGTACAGTTATAGTTATCCAAGACAAATAAGGTCTGGAGTGCCAAGAATTGACAATGAGGTATTGCGCACTTAAAAATTGGTTAAGAGGCTAAATTTCATATTAAGTGTTCTTACCACAAAAAACAAAAAAACAAACAAATAAAAAAACCAAAGAGACTTGAGCAAACTTTTGGAGGTGATGGATATGGCTATTGCCTTGATTGTGGTGATGGTAACACTGGTATATACATATGTCCAAACTCATCAAATTGTATACATTGTGTGCCATTTTGCATATTGGTTATATCTCAATACAGCTGGAAAAAAGTATGAATGTGTGTACATATATAAAAGCGTAGAAAAAATAATTATAAAATTAAACATGAAATTAATAATTGCAGATACCTCGGGAGAAGAGGGGGATTATAGGAGAGAGTAAAAAGAAATTTTCACACTTTTCATTATATGCTTCTTTTTATTAACTCTATTACAAATAAAATATATTCATAAATAAACTATGATAATTAAAAAATATATTTAAAGACATTCATACCACTTGCCATTTCATAGAGATCTTTCTTTAGAAAGGAGCCAGACAATTCAGTGAAGTTAGTTTTTGCTTACACAGAAAAATTTAGAGAATATAAGGCCACATACAGGCACAAAGGTCTAATTTTGGAGTTTGAGATTAAGTTCAGGGAGAAAACACTCATTGGGTTCTAATTCAGACATCTCATATAACACATTAAACAATTTAGATAATTCTTGCAAAGTACTTGAGGATTGAAGTAGCACTTCCAAAAATGTATCTTCCCTATTTAAACTGAATGAAACCCTAACATCTTTTTCCTGAACCTGTTAAAACAAGGCCTGGATTGTCTTTACTGGACTTTTTTAGCTGCCATTTGGTTTTGATTTCTGCCTGCAAAAAGGCTGATAGCTCTTTCTGTTTATACCGAGTGTTATTCAACAGCCTGCTAGAATAGAAAAAAATGTTAATCCCTTCTCCCTCCAAGCCCAAAATAGAACAGCTAATCTACAGGAATGGATCTGTACCTCTAAACAGCAAATTAATTCTCTCAGATCTTTTCTCCCAAGACACATACCTTAACATCACGCCTCGCTGAACTCTTTGTGGTTTTACGAAAAATTATTGAACTCACGGACCAAATGGAGCTGCAGGAGTAAGGAAGTAACTCGTTACCTGTGTTCTCAAAGCACGCATCCTTGATCTGCTTCTGAGCCCATGTTCTGATGCACATATTTTCTTTTCTTTAATGATGAAACAGAAAAAAACTTGCTGTCAACTCTTCTCCCATTGACGCTCCAAAGTGAGTTTATTCTGCTTGATATGAAATATCTTACACAGAGAGCTGTGCTCTTTATTTAAGTTCATCTTTCAGGCGTCTCAAAAACAGCCCCTTGGCTCAGGTGAAGAAAGAACCTGGAGTCAGCGCTCTTTGAACTAGCATCTCCACTCTCCCAGTAAATATCCGTAACAAAACTGCTTGTGAGGTCAAATAAGCCTACGTGGGTCTCCTCAGCTTAGAGAAGGGAGCGTGACAAGATTGCGGGACTAGAGGACAGCTGTGGGAGTCAGGCTGCCTGGGTTTCAATCTTGGTTCCCTCGTTTTCCACCTGTTTGATTTCATGCAGGTACTGAAATGCTCTGTTTTCTCAACTGTAAAATTAGGATTAAAAAATAGGACCTACTTCACAGGCTTGTTGTGGGGTGTAAATGAGACGATATATATGAAGGCTCCGGATAATATATTTGAGTGCCTGATACTCAATGACGGTTGGCTCTCAGGATTTTTATCTTGGCATTAACATTTAACTCCTTCGCACAAAGATTTGTAAATAAAAATATTATGGGCTAAACTGTATTTCCTCCAAATTTCATAGGTTTAAGTCCCAACCCCCAGTGTCTCAGAATGTAACCATATTTGGGGATAAAGTCTTTAGAGAGGTAATTAAGGTTAAATGGAGTCATCAAGGTGGCTGTTCTTATGACTGGTGTCCTTATAAGAAAAGGAAGAGACAGAAAAAAAGGCCATGTGAGGACATAGCAAGAAGGCAGCTGTCTGCAAGACAAGGAGAGAGGCCTCAGGAGAAACAACCCTGCTGACACTATGGCCTTGAACTTCCAGCCTCCAGAACTGTAAGAAAATATATTGTTGCTGTTTAAGCTATCTGGTCTATGGTATTTTGCTGTGGCGGCCCTAGCAAACTAAAACAACGACACACTTACCAGTTGATTTCTACCCTTCCTATACCTAGATTCTCTGCAAAAATATAGTCCCTCCCTCCATGTTCCTACCATCTAACGGAGAGAAAGGAACAAAAAGAAAAAAGGAATCAAAAGCTGGTAGAGTGAGAAAAGAGCAAATATCTTTAGTGTTTTAGCCTTTTAAGAAAAAAACAAGAACTAAGCAAGAGAAACCCAGGGCCCAGAGACTGAATGATTCATGGGAAATAAAGAGCTCATGTAATAGCATGTTGGAATTGTTTTTATTTCACTAATTAAAGTCTTTTATAATTTAAAGACCACAGTAACCCTTGCCAATATATTTGTGTTTGACCACTTTTATTTTCCATCCCTTTTATATCACTTCTTAGATTTGTTTCTCTAAATATTTGAGAACTTCCTTATAAGTTTTTAAATGCAGTTACTTTCTGAGTAAAACTTATGAAGCCTTATAGGCCCAATGTAATTTTTATCACACCCTCACCTTTAAGTGACAGTTTAGCAGGACATAAAATTCTAGGCTAAAACTCTTTTCCTTTAATATTTTAAGAATACTATTATTGTTGTACAACAAAGTGAATGTATTTAATATCACTGAACCTTAAAAATGGTTAAAATGGTAAATTTCATGTTATGTATATTTTACCACAATAAAAAAATTTACTCTAATCTTCTAGTATCTAGTAATGCTCTTGAGAAATCTGATACCAATCGCTTTTTTTGGCAGATTATTTGTCTTTTTTTTTTCCTCTTTGGCAGGACTGATTGTCTCTGTGAAAGCTTTTGGAATTTTTTGTTTATCTTTGATATTCTTGAATTTTCTGTAATGTGTCTAGTTGTGGCTTATTCAGTTTCTTTTCTTAATTCAATGTGCTTTTTCAGTATGAAGTTTTCCATCTTTCTTTAATCCTGGAAAATTTATCTCCATTGCTTCAAATATTTCTGCCTCTTCTTTTGCAATTTTCTAAATTTTGTAACTTCTAATTCTATCTTCCACATTTCCTAGCTCCGTTTTATATTTTCCATCTTATCTTTTCTTGCTACATCTGGGTAAATTCTTCACCCTAACCTTCCAGCTCACTAATTCACTCATTAGCTAAATCCATTCTTTTACTGTTCCTCTATTGTGTCCTTTATTTCAACTACATTTTCATACCTAATATTTCTGCCAGCCTTTCCATACTTCCTTATTCTCTCATAATCCTAATATCCCCCTCATCTCCATAAAAGTTATTTTCCTCAGTGTAAACGATTGTTAATTCCATCAAATCGGTACATATTGTCCAGCCTATTGTCTTTTGAGGATATTGCTCCTTTTGTGCTGTCCAGTTATTGCAGCTTGTAAGCCCACGTTCTCCATGGAGCACAGCTACCCTGTCTGGTAGCACATGTTGGAGAAGGGCCTCTGTGCTGGTGCTGTGCCCCCTGCCTTCATCAGTCCTGTAGGTTTAAAGAGAGAAGGAAAAGCCTCAAGATAGTGCACCCAGTGCACCAATGAGTCATTACTGACCACAGGCTCTGTTGCCACAGCTCCTGGCGACTCACCCAGTCAGTCTACTTTTAAACACTTAGGAGGAAGCAGCATTAGGAGCACAGAAACAAGAGTCTGGGCTTTAATCCATAAGCCCTGGGGGGCTGGGGAGAAGGGAAGGGTAGAGGAGTGGATGCCTGAGAACACCTGGTCAGCGGTCAGCAGCCGATTTTTCATCAAAGCTTCACTCCAGCAAGACACGTGCACAGACATTACCCTGGGGCAACTGCACATATTGCTGCTGCATTCTGCTGTGAAGGGACAGGCAACAAATTTCCCAGTGCCTTAAGGGGGAAAGGCAAGAACAGATTTCTAAACATTTTCCTTCAACCTGTTCCCACTATTGCCCCAGGCCGCACCCACCTACCTCTCCCCAACACACACCAACTCGAGGTGGTCTTCAGTCACCCTCACTGATTTCCATTTTGGAGTTAATTTCTGAAATCCATGTTTTAGTCTCTCAGTTCTATAATTTTTCCAGGTTGATTTCCATGAGGGAAGTGGCGATAGTTGGCAACACTTGCTAGTTTACTCTCTTGGCAGAAAGCAAAATTTGTGTATTCTAACTCTACATTGAACGTAACTACATAAACTTGAAAATATGCATTTGTTCACACTTAGCATATATTATCACATAAACGTACCTCTGGATCCAATGTGTACATATCTATACATACACACATTATAGAAATGACATGCCGAATTCAATGTATATGTGCTAGTATCTCATTCTTTCAATATAAACATTTTCACTAACCAGGGAGAACTAGGCTTGCTTCCCAAAAGCAAGAAAATTAAAGTGCAAAATAATAATAAACAATTACGTCTGAATAGAATGGTACAGATTCACAGAGAAATCAATACCAGCGTTCAAGAGGCACAACCTTCCCTTCCTATACAAATGACAACACAGTGGCTGTTTGCATATTGCAAGCAAATGAAGGGATGTGAGATGGGAATAAGTAAAATCAGGATGAGATAAAGAAGGAGCCCATAGGGGCTTTAAATCAGAAAGTGAAAGTGCAAGACTATGCAAATTCCAGCAATTTAAAGATATTCTAAAGGTCCTTCTCCATTGACATGGTAAATTTAATTTAAAAAATCAAATAATGCAGACTGTGTATGAAGTACACGCCTATAAAAGGTAATAATACCCATTCATTTCTTTAACAGGTTTTATAGATCAATCAAGCAAAGTATAAAATGCTAATATTTAAACTTTTAATATTTCTAAAGTTATTTTGCTTATCTTATCACACTGCAGGAGGCTGATTATTTTTCAATTAATTTATTTTCTCTTTGTTAACCTTATTAGGAGAATTTATATTTGGTAAAACAAAAAATTTCCTACCATTTTAGGCCTGTACTTCAAAATTGTGTTGTTTTGTTTTATGCTCCAACCATTGCACTACTCTGTCCTGAGTGTAGAAAACGAAGACCAGCCACATCCCTCTGCACTCACGATGAGCAATTAAATAGTTTAAAATAGAAAAAACTCGGAGTGAGAATTACAAGCTCTAGACAACTTATTCTTATGTCAATGAGACAAATTTATCAAACGATCCTTCCAAAATTATGGGTAGTAATTTCTAAGGCTGCCGTAACAAATTGCTACAAACTGAGTGGCTTAAAACAAGAGAAATGGATTCTCTCTCAGCTCTGGTGTCCAGAAGTCTGAAATCAAGGTATTGGCAGGGCCACGCTCCCTCTGAAGGCTCTAGGGGATGATTCTATTTTTGCCTCTTCCAAGTCCTGGTGGCCCCTAGTGTTCCTGGGCTTGAAGCAGCTTAACTCTAATCTCCACCTCTATCTTCACATGCTTTCTTCTCTTTATGTCTCTTTTTGTCCTCTCTGCTTCTCTTAAGGACACCAGTCCTTGGATCAAGTTCCACTCTAATCTAGTATGACTTCATTTCAAGTAGTTGCATCTACAAAGACCCCATTTCCAAATAAGATTACAGGTACCAGTGGTGAGGACTTGAACATATTGAGTTTTTTCAGCTTAAATAAACAAGACATTTATTATCTCATATAACAATAAGTCCATAAGTAAGGCCAACTTTTAGAGTTGTTTGACTCAGTAGCTCAGAAATATTAACAAGGAGTTAGGTTGTGTTCATATTTGTAGTATATCATTCATACATTACTTTATCTTCAGACTAGTTCTTCTTCTGGTCATAGATAGCTGCCAATAGAAAATGGGAAAACTTATGCCTTGCTTTCACTTTAGAAAAAAGGGAGAGGCTGATGAATGAATGGAGGAGAGAAGGCAAGAGAGTTGTCTGCCTCAAATATGGAATATAAATTCTCCCATTTAATTTATTGGGCCAATTTAGGCCACATGCCTACACTGTGATCAATAAGAGTCACCTGGCAAATACCATGCATTCATTCAATTAATCAGAATTTAGACCCAGGGGTAGTGGTTGGGGGAGCATCCCCTGAGTCACGAAGGCTACAAAGAAGGAAGATTAATAGTTGAACAGAATTGGGTCGGCCCAGTGGTGTGGTGGTTAAGTTTGAATGCTCTGCTTTGGCAGCCTGGGGTTCACCAGTTCAGATGCTGGGCACGGACCTACATGTCACTTATCAAGCCAAGCTGTGGTGGCATCCCACATAGAAGAACTAGAAGGACTTACAACTAGTATATACAACTACGTACTGGGGCTTTCGGGAGAAGAAAAAAGCTGAACAGAATTGAAATGTCTTTAGGAAGAAGGAAGAAAGAACTGGAGCCTGAGTAGCCAGTTGACAGTCTCCCACAACACCGTTCCATTGTATGCCATTTCTCTATCCCTTTGATGTCCCTGATAGTTCAAGCAATTTTTGTACTAGCCTTTCAGAACATACATTTTGACAGGGATACAATTAAGCCCACTATCCTGTGAAATAAGTTAGTTTACTGTACTAACCAGAGAACTAAACAAGAAGCATATGACTTACTTTTCCTAAGATCAGTTGCATTGCCCACTTACTTCTATCATCAAGCCACACAAGTCTAACATTTTACATCCTTACTTTGGCCCCAGTGTACCTCAGCTTCTCAACTCCTATTGTTATTGTTTTAATTCAAATCTTCATCAACTTTTTTGGGGCAATGGCAATATCTCTCAACTAGTTTCTTTCTCCATTCTCTCTCCCAAGTTCAAAATATTCTCCACAGTGTAGACAGAATAATCTGCCTGAAACATAACATGGATTACATAATTCTTCTTCTTAACACATTCCAATGGATCCCCAATTTTCCATTGGATAAAGCCTTTAATAAAGCATTTGAGGTCCTCCATCCTTTCTCCCTCTCTTACACCTTCAGCTTTATTCTGAGCCCACACTCTACTCTTAAGTCACAATGAGCTTCTTGCCATTCCAAAACTATGCCCGTTTAGTAACTTCTATTTTTCTTTTGCCTAAGGATTTCCTGTTTTGTTTTAATATCTTTCCTTTCTTTCCCTTAATGCGAAGTCCCAATCTTTCTCTGACTAATCTGGACAAAGAGAAGTACTTGAATAGCTTTAGCTCTCTACCACGTTCAACATCAGTTACCTACCTGGATCAGTGCTTCTCAAACATCAGTAGGTCTGATTCAGTAGCTCTGGGTTACCTAGCAGGAGATTAAAACTTCCAAATGATGGGTTACACGTAAATAGTGAGGAGATAGATAAGAGATCTAGATCTCTGGGTAATAAAAACTGGCTTTCCCTACTGTGACCTTTGACTCCTTCTGCATCAACTGTTGCCTGAGGCCTGGGCTTCCCCTAAGTCATATCCTGGATCCCTCTCCATTTGTCTGCCTTTAAGTTGGTACAGAAAACCATTGTCTCATTCTCAAGTCTAAATTACAAGATGAGTCACAAAAGGAAATAGGCTACATTCAGATATAAAGTCTCAGTGATAGTTCTAGAATTTCCATATGTTAGGAACTTAAGAGTGGTCATTTGATTTGGGGAGGTGGATCACTGGAGGACAGTATTGAAGATTATTTTCCATAGACTTCTACATTAATATCAGAAAAAACAAAAAAAGGAAACACCAATTTTTCCAAATCAAAGAACAAGGAAGGAAATGGTCTGCACTGGAGAAAGCTCTTATCTTATCCCAAGACTGAATTTGATGCTACCAGTGTGAAATCTGAGATTAAAAACAAGAATCTGTTTTCACAGATGAGAGCCTTTCTCATCTTTTGAAATTTGTGCGTGTAAAGTCTTGTATCAATAAAGAACTATTTAACCTATTTAATATAGGTCTTAAAAGACAGATAAGAAGTAGAGTTGCCAGAATCAGAAGCTAGTATTTAGGAAATGATGTGTGTGTGTGTGTGCATGTGTGTTTATAGACAATAGTTAAATTCAGGGAAAACAAAATGTTGTACAAGAAAAAATATATACTCATGATATACCATACAGCTCCTCTGTATATAAGATTTCTATAGTTATATTAAGGTAAACACTGAATACTGATTTAGCCAAAAATGGTGATACATTTCTTTTGATACGACAGGGAAAGAGGAAGTGTTTAAATGTATATAGGTACAATAAAAGATCTAAATTCTAATCCTCTAATAGAAAATCAACAAATAGTAGTTAAAACTGAAAATTACCAAATAGTACTATGATGATGTTATTTAGTAATATAGTATAAATAACAGGTGGAAATAAGAAAAGTTGAAAGTAGATGTCATTGAAAATGGGATGTGTGGTGATTTTTATTATAAGTTTTGTACTATTATTTGACTTTTTAAAATATATATGTATATATCTTTGATAAAAATCAAAATTACATTTAAAAATAACTAGATACAATTGATTTCAAGGCTCTTTTCAGGATGTTTGAAAGGATGAAATCTATGTGTAAACCTTGGTTCATATTGACTTTTCTTTCCGAATCGGTTTTCCAGTGTAAGTTTAGCTTTGGCAGTATCCTCTTTAACTTCAGAGAACCACAGACACCAAACATTCGCATTCGTTGTGATGATCAGGACTAGATTTCAGAAGAGCATATCCTAGAAACAGAGGAGACTTTGGTTCTTCCCTAGCAAGAAAATGTGACTTCATATCACAAGAAACTCTCCCTAAATATTTTCCTAAGCAATAACACTGTCATGATTCAAACACGCGAATGCTCAACTTTGATTGTTCAGCAATGTGATGTTCCTGAATCCAGTGATTGTTTCAATAAGAATAAAGAACAAGATCATATTCCTTGAGAGTTGGAGACTTAATTAGCAACAATAGGAAATATGACCCTTCTTTGCTCTACTGGTCTCATTAAAACAATGAGTAGGAGGAGGGCCAGGTGGACCGGAAAGTGAAGAGAAGGACAGGTAACAGGTGTTTAGATAGATGATAGAAGATAGGTAGATAGAGACAGATAGAAAAAAGAGAGATTTTCTTTTAAACCTCACATCTCTAGGGTGCTTCAATTTTCTAAGTCTTACCCAAGGTTACTTACTGAAAGTTAAGGTACCTGAGATTCAAATCCAATTCTGTCTTTCTCCAGAGTCCAATTTTCTTCAGTTTGTCAAAACCCAGGACGGGACAATTAGAAATCCATCCAGGTCTGGGATTCTACACTTGGTCCTGCTCCTGTGGTTGCTAAATACAGCACAGGTCTTCGTGGATTTGCTATTCACAAGACTTAGACTCCAACATCCATTTTCCTTCAACAATACCTAATGGATATCTGTGAATTTTTAAGGTACTTAAAGTAGAGATCTAAACCCTTTCTGGATTCTTCTCTAAGCATCTCTGTTTCACTGTCTTTATTATGGGATTAGCTTGCAGCTCTCTTCCAAAACAGGGCATGATTGAAGTTGTATGGTGAAGGAAACTTTGAAATGATCGGGGTGCACAGAGGCACAGAAGAGGTGAAAATTTTCTGCCAACATCATAAGGACTCTTTGAAAATCCTTGACTATTAACTAAAGAATGAAATTAGACTCATGTCAAACTTCAAAGCTTCTTCCTAACCACCTATTTTAAAAGGCTTTTCTCTGGAAATCAAATAGTTTCTCTTTTCTTCACAGCACAATGAGAAATATATTTCTGTTCATTTACACTTTTTTTTCTTTAGGATAAAATTCTTTGAGTTTATATGAGAGAATGAGTTCTCCTCCTGACCTTTCTTGTCAATGATTTTTCAAGGTAATAAACAAAAATACATGTAAACATTTTTCCAATTTGTGATGAGCACTCAATAAACAGAAAATGCTAATCATACTAATTTCTTCTCACTGGCAAAGTGATGCATAAATAATCTATTAACATGTGAAGGCCAACAGGGTTAAGCTGTTCAAACACTGTCATTGATTTCTTCCTTTCCCCCCATGTTCACTTCTTCTCATGCAACTGGTACTGTGTAACCTTTCTTTTCTATTTTATTGTAAAACTTTGCTCCCTTGAGCATCTCTGTGAGGCTCTGCTCTTAAAACATTAATTAAAGGGAGGTGAAGTATTTGACTAATCAGCAGAGGAGTATGGAGGGCTCCAACGTTGAATGACAAATGTCAATATCTGCTTTAGGTTTGTGGGATCAACCAGCTGATATGGAGAAACTGATCCATCATCTTGTCACCAATTCCCATTGCATCCCAGAAGCCTGCCAATTAAAAAAAAAGTTGTAATCACAATACATCACTCAGCGGTGATTGCAGGAACATGATAAATAGGGACCTTTTTCTTCCTCTCTGTTGAGTATTTGATGTCTTTTTTGAAAATTTATTCCATTTTTCAGCTTGATGCAGAACTCAGATCCAAAGTGAAAAAGAGATCACCTTAAGATATATATTCCTCTGTTCTTTTTCCTGAAGCATAAATTAACATTTTGTTGAATAGGTATAAATTCTTGTAGACTTTGAAAAGTGACAGAAATGGTTACAACGGTAACCTGTATTACTGAGAACTGGCCCATTTAATGGTTATTTTTCTCTGCAAAGGCAAAGTTTGGAATTTTCCTTGGTGAATATTCACTAAAATTGGAAGGTGATGCAACATACAAATCCCTTAATCTCTCTTACTCCTTAATAGGGTAAAGGGACGCTACACAAACCTTTGGAGCCACACGTCCTGTCTCGTTCCCACCCACACCCTTTTCTCCAGCTATTCTAATCTATAGGCAATTCTCCAAGTGTACCAAACAGGACACAGGGCATGCTTTTCTTTTTTTCTGGAAGGCTCTTCTCACCTTTGGTCAATGTAGCTAACTCCTACAGGTTCTTCCAGACCCGAATCAAATACTATCTCCCTTGGACACACCCTGATACCCATTCAAAGGCTGAGTTAAAGACCCTTTTCTTGGGTTCTTCTCTGATCTCCCATAGCCCTTGATTCATGCCTCATATTCAAACCTAAATCCTTTCATTGTAATGGGAGATTTTCTTATCTGTTTGCCATTTAAGGGGGTGAGCTTCTAGAAGACAGAGACTATCTTACATTTCACTTTTACCAGCACAATGACTGGTACCCAGTAGGTGTTCAGATCTGCTAATGCATCAGACTACTCTTAAAACTTCCATGTTCAACCCTCTCAGCGGTCACTCATTATCTCAGAATCAAGCCGAGCTCCTTACCATGACCTACAAAGTCCTGGGCAAACTGGCCTCTGCCCTCATCTTTAGCTTCTTGTTGAGCCAACCTCCTCCTTCCTCATTTTGACTTGCTCACAATTGACCTTCGTTCATTGTCTCTTATGTGACAAGTTCCTTCTTATCTGGGGGTGTTTGTCCATGGTATTGCCTATACTTGAAATACTCTTTATCACTCTTCTTCCGGCCAACTCATCTCTTAATCTTCATCTCAAAAGTCTCTCCTTTAGGGAATGTTTCCCTGATACTTTTCCCCAAAACCAAATTGTGTCCCCAATTGCATAATCCCACAACATCCTTCATGACACTCATCACACGTTTATCATTGGTTTGTAGATGCAGTCCTTTCCAGACCAGAAGATCTATGAGAGAAGGGGTCACGTTTCTTTTATTCATGCTTGTATCAGTGACGTCAGAGAGGAGACACTCAGTAAATATTGGTAGGCTGTTTGAAGAAATAAATCTTGAATATGTAAGCAAATTTTGAGAGCACAAACCAGAATAAAGGCTATACATCTGCCATAGTACTATTTTAAAAATTAAGCTTTTGTAGTAAATTTTATGAAACATGCTTCGAAAAAAGCTGCATTCTTTACTTTACATTCCTTTTGCAGTGAGTCAATCAACAAGCTAAAACAAGAGTGTCTTAACTTTTAAAAGCCAGGTGCTTCAGTTTTTACACTTAGGCAATTGGCCTGGCAAGGGTCCAGAAACCTGAAGCTATCATCAAATTAGACTGAAAATGTGCATAATTGTTTCTCCTTAATGCCCCCAACCCCAATAATTGCTCGCACCTGTAATTTCCTTGACAGGTGTTGGTGCCACACTCCTTTCTTCCCTAGCCAGGCCAAGAGCAAACCCAGTCACTTCACAGATTCCATCACTCTCTAGAGGCAAAAATATTGGCACTCGCAGACCAAAGGCTGCATAATTTTCCACATTCCATGGCCTACATCTCAATCCTGACACCCAATATTTTGTCTCCCAAAGTAGAAGACAAAATAGAAGAGGGGGAGGTGGCAAACACTGGTGCCTGATATAATCTCGGAAAGGCCCGAGAAGGCAAATTGTGCTGTGTTCTGTGTCATACCCTTTCCAACCAATTGTCTGAGATCGAGGCTGCTCAAAGCCTTTGTATGCTAAACAGGTGTTGTTAGCCTTGGAAAGGCATCAAGGAGTGCTGGAGTCTCTAACGCAATCAGGTAAAACACTGATGATATTTTGGCTTAAAAATAATGCATCCCCAGTGACATAGCCTACTGAAATCAGTACAATTTATGAACTTATTTATTTACCTTCTGTCTGAACGAGAATCTTACCATGGAATTAAAATTCAACACACAGAAACCCAACTTGAGAGCTGCGCTCTAGGTATTGTTTTTAATCTTTCTGTCTGATTCACATTGATGAACAAGACAGCATGAAAGCTCCTCTCGTCATTTTTCTCAAACATTGCAAAGCATCAACAAGGACCAGGATTACTTTTAAAGTGACTCCTCACTAAAATATTCACAGACCAAACAAAGAAAAACAAGCAAATAGAAGGCCAGGAAAATTAAAAAATTCATTCTGAACTGCCAGGGTTGGTTTTTGTGCTAAAAAGGATACTAGACTCAGAATGAGTCTAACAAGAACTAAATGTCCCTTCAAGCTCTTTTAAGAACTTATTATAGCTGATCTAGATTTCTGAAAAGAAAATGATAATATTTGACCATCACTATAACTTCATGAGCTGCATTTGTAGGTTTTATTTAAATACAAATCTTTGTCTTTTAAAAAATTTCATATGATGCTGCAGAGAGCTTCTCTATACAAAATGCTGGCAATGTAACAAAGATAGTCTACTATTTTCTTTAAAATACAAAGACATAACATAGTGATTTTAAGAGGGTATTAATTGAATTTTTTAAATTAAGTTTAAAAAACTTAATTTTCTTTTTCTGTTCCCTCGCTCAACCATAATCTACTTATTTTGGTATATTGTCACCTTTATCTGAACCTACTTCCGTGGTTGGGATGGAGTTGATCTGATCCATAAAAACTTTGAAAGCTGTTGTAGTTCACTTTTCTGATCTCTACAAAATTTACACCATTCATAGCCATGGCTATAAGCTACCAACATCACTACTTGCCTTGCAATGAAATCATCATCATATCACTTGCTTGGTAGCTTAGGCAGAACATCGAATTCATCTATCTATTTACTCTTACTTTTTAGGGAATTATTTTAATATCTTCTTAACTACACACAATTAAGACAGTCCATGTTACATTCTCATTTATCCCCTGCCCACTACAAAATCCTATCTATTTAGAAGGGAAGAATCACTAATACCCAGGATGTGTTTACACTTTAGTCTTTTGGTTAAAATAGCCAAATAAACTGAGGCGAGAACAGGTATTGATGAGTTGCCTCATCAACTTGTTGCCTGAATTTTCCACTTTACTCTGTGAAGTGACAGGCACAGTCATAGAAAATGAGCTCATGCTGGGCTGTCTTTGAGGTTTGAGAATAAAGTCAACCCTGCTTAATTCTGCATTGGTAATGGGGTAACTCATTGTAGATTATTAAATTCACTGATTTTCCACTGAAGGAAAATCAATAAATGTGCCCTTTGCCCTTTGTAGGGCAAAATTTAAGCAACAGTAGTCAACTCTAAAAGGGTCATATTGTCCTTGCTTTTCTTCACGGTCAGAGATCCCAGGAAAAGTTTATCATCCTTTCTATATCTGGTAAGAAAATGAGAATGGGTCCATCATCCTGTGAATTAATCAATCTAGGAACAGTGGACCAGGCTCTCCCAGAGCCTAGACTATTTATTGTTTGTGAATTGGCATCTCTGCAAAGATGCACACACCATGATTGGGCAGAATGCTGTCGATTATTTTGCTGCTAAATCAAGTAGAGCTGTATCACGAGAAGCTGAAAGAGTTAGTCCAAAGTCCCTGAAATTTACATCCCAGGAGATGATGCAGTCTAGAAATTAAACATCCCAAGAGATTAAGGCTCTTTTTTTATTGCACTTGTTTTTACATGTGGTTGCTTTTGTTAGGTAGTCACTAATTTTTGGCAGTTATTTCACAGGAAGAAAAGCATACTGAGTAATTTTAGTAATCTTATTACTTCTTAATAAAATTGGTAATTTTATTAAAGGAATGGCTAAAAGTTAGTGTCTACTCCTTTAGGATTTGCTTCTCCTCCTCCAATTGGTTCCATATATTTTTCTGGTTTAACTGAAATGTTCGAGTCACTTTGCCAGGCACTATGCTTCACATTGTTTGGATTTCTTTGAAATATTGATTTGCTGTATTTCCTTTTACTATTTTTTTAAGTAACCATAAGCAACGGCATTCCATTTTGAAGAGGCAAACATAAAAACTCATGTGACTGGAGTGTCTGCAATCTGCCAGCTGTGTTCTGGGCATCCACCCTATGTTATCTCCCTTCATTCTTACAATAAAACTATGAAGCTGGCATCACAATCCCTTCAAATTCTCTCATCTTAATAAAGTGAGTTTGATGTTTTGCCAAAATCAAAGGAGAAGGTGATGCAATAAATAGTATAATTAAGATTAAATGAATAAACGAATTACCCAAATCTTATAAAATCCTTTCCTTTGTTTTAGGAGTAGAGATCTGACAAAATACTTTGTAACTGTGGTATTTTAAAATTGTCTATGAGCCAAAGTAGATCTTTTGTATTCTTCAAAGTATATTTGGTCTGACACTTTCTGTCAAATTTCAGGATGGTGAGAATTAAAATATCCTAGTTACACACTGATTAAAAAAAAAAAGTTGTTCTAGTAACAGAAATGGCAGTTTAGCTAAAAATATATATTGACATGCTAGGTCCTGCTATGGTGTCACTGTTTCAAAGGTTACAGCCGACTGGAACATTTTGAAGCATTCCAATTCTATTTCTCAGGGATTTCTTTCCCCCATTTACTTGATTAGTAAGGTAAGGCTATGTTTTAGAAACTTTGATGTTAGACACAAAGACTTATACCAACTTGCAAACACTGTGTGGGATTTAATTAGGTAATATATTTCTCTCGTCTTCTAGAAGTCAGACACCATTATGCTTCCCTGCATTAGCATCTATGTTGAATGAGAATTGCTTGTATTTGACTTTTATGAGAAAGAGGGAACATTTTTGAATGGCTCTGTTGTCTTCTGTGTAGACACATGGCTCGTAGGATATAAACTAATTAGCATGGGCAGTACATACTTGAGCGTGGTTTGTCACAGAAGCTGATAAGACACTATAGAGTCTCAGAAATAGCACCAAATGATCTCTTTGTCCTCTGCTTGAAAGTGATAATGCTAATACCAGTTTATTAAAATTTGTAATCTAATACGCTCTGCTAATTTCCTCTTGGGGATAGTACTTATATTGAAAGTGTCGCTTATTTGACATGTATTCAAAAACAGACTCAATGAATACTTGAAAGCTAAGTTTTAGGATTTTCAGTTCTTGTCTTTATTATCAGATGTGAATGGTTCTGAGAGAGGAAATTTTAGCATGTAAAATCATTGTATTTTCAAATTGATTGTTTTCAAGCCTTTAATTAAATCAGTACACTATAGTGTTCTGAGCTCAAGCTGCTGCAAAAACAGTAGAACTACTTGTCAGCGGAGCAAGATTATGAATAGCTTTACCAGTTAGAGAAAAGGTATTAAATAGAGTAGTAAGGAGGATCATTTCTCTCTGTTAATTAAAAACAACAACACAAAACTACCATTGCATTTATTGAGCAGGCAATGAGCATAAATGATCCAAAGTGAGCATGACATAGAAGAAAGATCAACTGGGTTTAAATCCTGGCTTGACACATACTCACTGGGTCATATTGGTCAATTTCTTCATTGTAAAATAAAATGGATATAAAATTCTTATCTCACACTTTCCTTGATTAAAAATAAAATGTTGCTTGGGGCTGGCCTGGTGGCATCATGGTTAAGTTTGCCCACTCTGCTTCAGCAGCCTGGGGTTTGCGGGTTCAGATCCTGGGTACAGACCTACACACTGCTCATCAAACCATGCTCTGGTGGCATCCCACATACAAAAAGTAGAGAAAGATTAGCAAGAGATCTTAACTCAGGGCCAATCTTCCTCACCAAAAGAAAAAGTTGCCCTACTGTTTTTTTTGTTTTGTATGTTGTTGAGAAATCTGATCATGACAAGGTTTTCTTCACATTGTAAATGGCTTAGAATTTTTGACCAGGAGTACGGAAGCTTTTTTCTTTATCTTTAAAATCTAATTGCTTAACTAGGAGTGTCTTGGAGGTATTGTTTCCATGTCAGTTTTCCCTTGTGTACAATATTTTGTCAATTTCAACATATAGATTTTACTCTTAGTTTTAGAACATTTCTTTGGACTTTGATTCTCTTTCATTTCTATAGAACCTTGAATTTACACTCTTGCTTTCTCCTCTTCCCATAATGCCAAGCTTTCAAGAGTTGCCTCTTCCTTTCAAGTTGCTCTTAGGTAAAACATACTGAAGTATTTAAGAGCAAAGTCTCATGACATCTGCAATACATTTCCAAATATTTCATAAAAAATAAAATTTCTATCTGAATAAATAGACACCTATAAACACACAAAGAATCAGATAAAACAAACATGGCAAAATATTAACAATTGGTGAATATTTGTGAAGGATATATGAATATTCATTGTACTATTTGTTCAACTTTTCCATAGGTTTGAATTTTTTCAAAGTAAAAAGTTGGGGTAAAAATAAGCCTCATTTAGAAAATTACTCAACTACAATAGTTTTATGACAGGCTGATTTAAGATTTCATACTGGAGGAATTTCAGGGATTATTTTATCCAAAGCTTTATTTATTTTATTTTATTTTATTTTTGAGGAAGATTAGCCCTGAACTAACTGCTGCCAATCCTCCTCTTTTTGCTGAGGAAGACGGGCCCTGAGCTGACATCCATGCCCATCTTCCTCTACTTTATATGTGGGACACCTATCACAGCATGGTGTGCCAAGCAGTGCCATATCAGAACCCTGGATCCGAACCAGTGAACCCCGGGCCGCCGAAGCAGAACACGCGCACCCAACCGCTGCGCCACCAGGCCGGCCCTGCAAAGCTTTATTTTATAAAGAGAAAAATGTAGCACAGAGAGATTTTGTGAGTTGCTATAAGCAACAGAGCCTATCAGTTTTAAAACTAAGACTCGAACCCTCCTTTTCTGAATCCAAGTTGAGTGTTTTTTGTTTTCCCATTTCCTTAGACTAGAGGTCAGCAAACGTCTTCTGTATAGGGTTTCTGTAAATGGTTTGGGCCTTGCTAGCCACATATGGAATATGTCACATGTTCTTTATTTTTCTTTAAACCCTTTAAAAATGTAAAACCATTCTTAGATCGAAGACCATACCAAAACAGGCCATGAAGCAAATTTGGCCCTTGGGTGGGGGGGTATAGTTTGAAGACCCCTGCCCTACACTGTTAACTAAGTCCATTGATTCTGCTTTCCTTGTGAAACATAAGTAAAAAAGAAAAAATATGAAAACCATATACCGCAGTTGGCTACTTATGCCTTAAATTACTTGTGACCTAGTTAAGGGTACCATATTTAGCAAATATCTATATAGAATAAGAATTCCAGTCAAGACAAGGTGGTGTGGACCCATTTATCTTTTCTCTTTCCCTGTAAGAACAAGTATAAACCCTGTAAATAGGGCAAGAAACAACTAAAGGAGAACTATGAAAGGTGGTAAGAATAAGTCAAACTGTTTGACTCCCAAGACTGGAAGAACGACACAGTAGCAGGGTGCCTTAAGTCACCCAACAAACAGAAGAAGGTGACCCAGGCCCAGGAAGGTGTTTCCTGGTTTCCAATCTACCAACAGAAGGCAGCTCAGTTCTCTGGATAGAATAGGAGTTCCTCTGACATCAGGCTCCCTGACACCACTGGTAAGGGATGGATCTGTAGCCCTACCAACAATATCAACAATAAATGAAGAGTCAGACACACCTCCCCCTCCAAGAGATATTGAAGCTGGCAGGCAGAACCATCAAGAGGAATTCAGTCACAACAAGCCCCTGGCCCAGGATGCCACATGTCACTACAGGCCTGAGACTCCCCTCTGCCACAGTGAGACATCTCAGGGCCGTTCCTGGGGAAACTTCTTCCATCTCCTCAAGCAGCAACAGTGCAGACCAGCAGGAGCCCCAGTGACACCAAAGCAGACCAAAATAATAATGCAAATTTTCTAAAAATTAAACTTTCATTGGAACCACATATGAGTAGGCCAGGACCTGCCTGCTAAAACTAAACAGGATAAATAAATAGCTTAAGTAGAAGGTTTAAATACTTCTCAGAGTCTCCTAACATAATAGACAAAATGTCCAGGATACAATAGAGAATTAGCTGTCACACAAAGAACCAAGAAAATCACAACTTGCATAAAAAAAGTAACAACTGACTGATGCCAACACTAACATGGATCAGATGTTCTAATTATCTGACAAGGATTTTAAAGCAGCTTGCCTAGAAATGCTTCAATTATCAATTACAAATTCTGATACAAATGGAAAAAGTAGAAAATTCTCAGTAAAGAAATGGAAGTTATGAAAAAAGAACCAAATGCATATTATAGAACTGAAATACATAATAAGAAAAGCAACAGTTTTCTGGATGTGCTCAATAGTCGAATGGAGAGGAAAGAAGATGGATGGGTGAACCAGAGAACAGACAAATAGAATTTACACAATTTAAATAGAGTGAAAAATATAAACAGAGCCTCAGAGACCTGTGTGACATTAACAAAGGATCCAACATTCGTATCATCAGAATCCCAGAATGAGAGGAGAAAGTGGACCAAAAGAGTACTCAAAGAATTAATGACTGAAAACGACCCACATTTGATGAAAGGCACAAACCTACAGATTCAAGAAGGTGATCAAACTCCAAACAAGCTAAGCCCAAAGAAATCTACACCAAAACACATTATAATTAAACTTATGAAAACCAAAGACAAGAAAAACATGCTGAAAGCAACCCAAGAGTCACAGTGCACTTATCTACAAGGAATGCTAGTCAAATGACAGTAGGTTTCTCATTTAAACCATGGAGGACAGAAGGAAGTTTTACATTTTTAAGCACTAAAAAGAAAGAACTGTCAAAAGTGAATTCTATGTCTAGCAAAACTAACCTTTAGAAATTAAGGGAAAATAAAGACATCATCAGACAAAGAAAAACCAACAGAATTGAATGTTGGCAGATGTATCCTTGAAGATTGGCTAAAAGAACATCTACAAATAGAAAGGAAATGATAAAAAGAATCAGGAAGGAATAAGAAACTACAGAAAGAGAGGAAATACGAGCACATACAATAGACTATCATTTTCCTTATGAGTTTTATCAGTCATGTTTGATGATTAAAACACAAATTGTAATATCAGGTGACACTTAATAAGATGATATTTAAAAGTAGGGAAGATAAAACTTCCTAAATAGAAGTGAGTTTTCCACACTTCACTCGAAGTGGTACAATGTTCATACCAATAGACTCTATGAATCTTATAAAGTCTATTGGTAATATATAATATATAATACATATACATGTGCATGTATCTATCTATATATATATACATATACCCATAGCCACTATAACAAAACTGTAAAAAGACATAGACTCAAAAACACTAAAAATAAATCAAAATGGAATCTAAAATATTTTAAAGTAACCCACAAGAAGGCAAGTAAAAAGAAAAAGAATGAGAACCAGGGGAAACAATAAGAAGTAAAAGATAATAATATGGCAGATATAAGTACAATCATATCAGTAATAATCATAAACATAAGTAGTTAAATATGTCATTCAAAATACAGAGATTGGCGAAGCAGGTAAAAATGACCCAACTATGTGCTGTTTACAAATAACTCACTTCAAATTCAATGACATTGATGGGTTAAAAGTAAAAGGATAGAAAAATATATACCATGCAAAAAAAGTAGGAATGGCTATATTAATATCTGATAAAGCAGACTTCAGAGCAATTAGAATTATTGGAGACAAAGAACATCACCTCATGATAAAAGGATGAATGTACTAGATAGACATAAGAATTCTACATGCACTGCACCAAAAAACAGAGCCTCCAAGGATGTGAAGTAAAAACTAATACAGCTCAAAGGAGAATACACAATCCCCAACTTTATTGGGGACTTCAATATCTCTCTCAATAACTGATAGAACTACTAGACAGAAAATGAGCAGGAATATATAGAATATCTAAACAATGCAACCAACCAACAGGATCTAATTGACATATATAGAACACTCTACCCAACAACAGCAGAATACACATTTTTCTCTCAAGTGCCTACAGAACGTTCACGAAGATATACCATTTTCTGGGTCATAAAAGAAACCTCAACAAATTTTAAAGAATTAAAATCATAGAGTGTGTTCTCTGAGCACAATGAAATCAAACTAGAAATAAATCACAGAGATAACAGGAAAATCTCCAAACAGTTGGAAACGAAACAGCACACTTCTAAATTCTGAATAATTCATTGTCAAAAAGGAAGTCTCAAGAGAAATAAAAAATACATTGAACTGAAAGAAAATAAAAATACAAGCTATCAAAATATGTGGGAATCCAGGTAAAGTAGTGCTAAGGGAGAAATGTATAGTCTTAAAGTTTGTATTATAAATGAGGAAAGTTCTCAAACCAATAATCAAGAAAATGGAAAAAGAAGAGAAAATCAACCTGAATCCGTCAGAAGGAAGCAAATAATAAAGATCAGAGCAGAAATAAATGAACCTTAGAGAGAAAAACAACAGAGAGAATGAATGAAACAAACAGCCTGTTCTTCAAAAAATAATCAATAAAATCGAAAAATCTCTAGCAAGACTGACAGAAATAAAAAGAGAGAAGATACAAATCACCAATGCCAGGAATGAAATCGAGATATCACTATACATCCTGCTGTTATTAAGACTATAGTAAGGAGGTATTATCAACAACTTCACACTCATAGATTTGGTAACACAGAAGAAATGAACTAAATCCTCAAAACCCACAGACTACCACAACTCAACCAAGATAAAATATATAATCTGAACAGCCCCAAAATCATTAAAGAAATTGAATTCATAATGTAAAAGCTTCCCCACAAGAAATATACTGGAGAATTTTACCACACATTTAAAGAGAATTAACATCAAATTTTTCACAATCTATTACAGAAAATAGAGGGAAAGGGAATACTTCCCAACTCGTTTTATGAGGTCAGTAGTACTCCAATTTTGGTATCAAAATCAGACAAATTCAGTACAAAAAAGGAAACTACTGAAAAATATTTTTCATGATCTTGGATGCAAAAATCCTTAACAAAATACTAACACACTAAATCCAGCCAAGTATAAAACCAATTACATGCCACAACCAAGATTTGGAAAAACTGGTTCAACATCAAAGATCAATGTAATCTACCATATCAAAAATCTAAAGAAGGAAAATTATATGATCATATCAATTGTCACGGAAAAATACACTTGTAATATCTAATACCTATTCATGATAAAAACTGTCAGAAAACTAGGAATAAGGGGGAATTACTCAACATCGTAAGAAGCCTCTACAAGAAACCTACAGCTAACAAAGTTCTTAATAGTGAAAAACTTAAAATTTTCCCTCCAGTATCAGGAATAAAAAAAGGATGTTCATCTTCAATACTCTTATTCAATATAGTCACAGAAGTTCTAGCCACTGCAATAAGAAAAAGAAATTAAAGGCATTCAAATTGGAAGGGAAGAAATAAAACCATCTATTTGTAGATGCTATTCTATATAGCAAATACCAATGAATCAAAAAACCAAAATCCAAACCCAAACACCTAGGCACAAAGTGTTTCAGCAAGGGCAAAGGATATAAGATTAATACAAACAGCAATTAGACTGTTATTACAGGGCAACAGGAGGGACCTTTGTAGTGAAAGAAGTGCTTCAGAACCCTGATTATGGTGATGGATACATGCAAAACATACATATGATATACATGTATGATGCGTATATGATATGTATAAAACTGTATACAACTAAATACACACAAACATACACACACTCATACAAATGAATGCAAACCAAACTCAGGAAATCCCAATAACTGGGGCCAGCCTGGTGGCACAGCAGTTAAGTTAGCACATTCTGCTTTGGCAGTCCAGGGTTCATTGGTTCAGATCCCAGGTGCAGACCTACACACCACTTGTAAGCCATGCTATGGCAGGCGTCCCACATATAAAGTAGCGGAAGATGGGCATGAATGTTAGCTCAGGGCCAGTCTTCCTCAGTCAAAAAATAGGAGGATTGGCGGCAGACGTTAGCTCAGAGCTAATCCTCCTCAAAAAAAAAAAAAAAATTAAGGAAGTCTGAATAACATTGATGGGTTGTGTTAATGTCAACATCCTCATTTGTGATATTGTACTACAGTTTTGCAAAACATTACCTTTGGGGGAAACTATGTAAAGTGCACCTGGGATCTCTCTGAATCATTTTTTACAACTATATAGGAATGTACAATTATCTAAATACAAATTTCAATTAAAAGTACAAGATTTCCAGTTAAATTTGAATTTCAGATTTAAAAACCTACATTTTTAGTATAAATATATCTAAAGTATTGAATGGGACATACACTAAAAAAAAACCTATCCATTTTTTACTCGACCCACATGGATGTCTGTACATATGGTGGATTGTGTTATGGCAGAAGAACACAGAGCTTAGGGAATGCACCACTTTTATAGCAAGCAATAAGCAAGCCTGTTGTTTATCTCCAAGGGAGACACTGCATCATCCCTACGGTTGCTTGATGCAAACACAACCTTGAGAGATTGCGCAAGTGAAGATAAGTCAGGGCCTTCATTCTAGGCACAAAGAGAACATGTCGAGATGCTCAGGGCCCAGGAAAGATTGTCTCTCACAATAGGAAGGAAAATGAATAAGATTAGCTGAAAGATTAGATTTGGGGGATGAGAGACAAGAGGAGTCACAACATTGTGTAGACTTTTGGCTCAAGGAACTAGGTGGGTGGTGATGCCATTTACTGAAACAGGGAATATGGAGAAAAGCAGCTTTGGGAATGGAACAGGTAATCAATTTTTTGTTTTCACCATGTTAATTTTGAGAGTTCTAATATTAGTCCAGATTCCAAGTAAGTTAGTTTGAAATACTTTGAATGCAGCTTAGATTTTGAACACCTTTTAAAACCAAAGAAGATCTTACCCTAATGCTCCCCAATCACAGATCATACCCACAAAAGAAATGAAGAATCCCTCACCTACCATGGACATCCCATTAAAAAGTATGTGTAAAATCAAAGATTTGGTTAATGTGGCCATTAAAACTATCTACTAAGCGTGTACATAAAATTTCTCTTTTTTAGAGTGAGTTTTTGCTACTCTCTAAATCTGGCCCTGTTTCAAAACATTTGGGTTTATGGCTATCTTTGTAGTGGGAAAATTTTAGTGTCTTAACTGTTCAGTGAATCTTTAAGGCCTTTTGTGTAATGAAAAGACAAACACAGTCACTGTAAAAACTTCCATTGAGTCTTCTTATGACACCACTGAATTTGTCATTTCTTTAAACTGTTGTGAGAATGCAGCATTTTTTGGTTGATTTTATAATTGTCATTAAATAGGATGTTTATTCCACACTCAGAAAATATAAAATAAACAGACATGTACCTTTGTTATAAATGATCTACCTACGGCTAAATGGTAGTTAATGCCAATAGCTGAAACCCACACTGTCAGTAATCCGATCCCTATCATCATCTTAAACTCCACTCCTACAAGAGCCCCTCATTTCCTCCTCTGAGGGACTCAAGTTTAAGGACAGAGGAGGCATATAAATGAGGCCCTCAGAGCTGGTTGAAAGAGAAACATTCTATTTGAAATGGATTTTTTCCCTATTACTACTAAATCCATTACTAAACTGAGTCAACTGATAAAACGGTAAGGTATAAACTCAGTTGAGGTCTCAGTTTTTCCTGTGAAGACCCAATCATCTGGTTTCAGCTAGCAAGATTCAAAGCTCTAAATGTGTTTCAAGTAAAAGTTAAGCATTCTGTTTCTTTTTCACAAAAGGCACATGGCATTTGTTGGAGATCTGTCAATCGAATTAACGTACTGATCTCTGGACTTGAGATATCTGGTGTAGTGAACAATTTTTTCCACAAAGAAAATAAAAAGCTATGGAAATAACATTTTGGGGGTTCAGGCACTATGATAGGCATTGTCTGTTTTACTCTTCAAAGTAGCCTTTGAGACAGGCATTATTCCCTCCAACTATTATATATTTGTGAACCAAACCCATTCAACACCATTTAACAAATATCTTTGAACACTTATATTATATATCAGGCACTAGGCAAAGGACTCAACATAGACTGAGTGTATCTTGATACACTCGATAGGCGTAGATGCTAACTATAATTTAGTATTCTTATCTATACCAGGGAAGGTAGATCATTAAACTAACAACAAATTTCAATAAGTACCTTTGTTAGAGAACTACAGCACGCTATGACAGCTCCAAATAAGAGTGTCTAACTAGCTTTTCATTGCTGTTTTGTTCGTGTGTGCAGAGGGGCAGGAAAGAGGGGGTAAGATTTCTGGAAAGGCCCCACAAAGTACTGACAGAGTGAGTAAAGCTCACCTCTGAAGAACAGGTACAGATTGGCTTGCCACAAAGGCAAGCAGTGTGTTTGAGTCAGAAGATCTGAACAGCTGAAAGCGAGAGAAAGCAAGGTACATTCAAAAACCAAAATGATATTCTAATGATACACAGAGAAGCGAGTGTGGACAGGTCACACAGGGCCCCTCACGAGGACACTGTAAGCCATGTTACAAGCATTTCCTATAACCTAACGCTGTGTGAAGCCATCAGGAGGAGATTTGCATTTGGGGATATGTCGGTCAGGGGGAGGCATTGTAATAAAATCATATTGTGCGTTGGCAGAATGCGTCCCTTCCATCACACCCCCACCCTCAAATATTCTATATAATATTGCAGGAAAAGATTGAAAATATATTTTTTTCCTGGCTTCAGCTTTAACTTCTTTTTTAAACAGATCCCTCTCTGCACTATAGGCAGCTATATATAATTCTCATTATATGACTCTGAACTTTTAAAGAAAATAATAAAAAACAATAACAAAAATGTAAAGCCATAAAGTATTTTCCCTAATTGAAGAAAAGAGGCTACAATTAATTGCATCTTTAAAATAGAGAAAATGTGTAAGATTTTTATTTTTTAAACCTTTAACTTCTTTAAGAGAATCATCAATGACACATTTCTAAGTACTTATGGAAATGTTATATTATTCTTTAACAGTTATATATAACAAAATATTATAAGTATAAAATATTATAAGTACAAATGGGTATGTTCCTATTTAAAAAGAACTTTTTGCCATCTTTTAAAGCTATACATTTAGCAACCATTGAACTAGATACAGAATTTAGGCTTAACGTAGCTTATCAAATATATTGTTCTGTAGTATAATTGTAAAAAGTTTAAGAGTATTAACTATTGAAATGAACCCCGAATTGTAATTTGATCAGCTTTACAAAGAATGAACTGATTCGGATCACAAAGTTTTATAAAACAAATTGCACCTGATAGTGCTTATATTAACAATCCTCATGGTACTGCTGATTAATTATAAGTTAGCTAACGTTGTGTATTTCTCAAATAAATTCCACATACTCAGACCATTTAATTTGATGGGAAAGAAAGTTAATATCTTGAATAGTTTTGTGCTCACTTGCCATTTGCTCTTTTCAGATATCTAGAGTTTGCTCAGAAGAGGTTTAGAGTAAATTATTATTTCTGGTTTTTTTAATTCCGTAAAATATGGCCCACTTTTATAATAAATAAAACTTCCTAACATAGATCTTCTCCTTTCCAGACTTTACCTTTACAGCTGTTTTACAAGTAAAACTCAGTCTTAATACAAGAGGAGAGACTGGATGAAAAATTTCCAGTCGCTTTGACGTTGACATGATGCGACTCAATTTGATTCCAACGGATAGATAATTTTCAAAACCTCACATTTTTGACAATCAGTTTGGCTGAAATCAGCTTTTGTTCTACCCTATTTTTCTTGCTAAATTGAGATTTCTATAATTATTAGCTGAACTACTCCCCTGGCAATTATCTTACCTCTATAATTAAACAGAGGATTTGGCTCGGTAAAATGCCAGATCTTAATCCGACCCAAAAAAATTACATCAACTTCCAAATCATCATCAGGAGCGGCTGAGCTCATCCTGATGAGTTTCTCTTAGAATGTGCCTCTCAATCACTTTGTTTCCAAAGTGGAACCTTAAAAGGAACGAGAATAATAATGAGCTCTCCCAGTATTCCGTTCCGGAATTAAGCCAGGAAAGACTGGTCTCTCTCAAAAGGATAGTGATACCAAATTAAGTATTACGTTCATGGTGGATCTTAGTTAACTCCCTGGCGCAAATGAGGAGAAGATGTTCAGGGTATTTAAAATCATATTTTATTTACTAGAGGAAGACAGCCTTGAAGACTTTCAGTGCCTGGCAAAAAATAACACGAAGAAAAAGTGGTTAATGTCCATCAAAGTTTGTATTTAACTAATTTACTCATAATTTATACCAATCTCTTTTCAAAATGAGCTGCAAGCAGCTTTTAGCCAATCTCCAACTAGTGCCTTTAGAATAATAATTGTCTGATCGAATGTGGGAACCAGGACTGTCCCCACTGTTCTGTTTAATTGTGTGAACCTAGCTTGGAGCCTAGGAAATAGAAATTGCTCAATGAACACTGTTGGATGAGTGAATATTCGTTAGCCCTTATGAAATTCCTCTAAAGGCTTCTATGTCAATCTCCTCTCCAACTCATTCTGACAAAGCATAAGGAAAAAGAGTAGAATTGTTTCGTCAAATAGAAAGTTCTCATTGCCTTCAACATCATCACTTTTGAATACAGAAGAGGCTTTTAAAAATATTTTTTTCCAGAAAAGAAGTTCTTAAGATAGATAAAGCAATTTTATTTGTCCTGAGTAGATGAGTGCCATTCCTTAATAAATTTATTAGAGCAGTATAAATAATTTAGAGTGAAGTTACATCTTTTGAGCCATCAATAATCTTGTTGAACTTAAGACAGCAGGTAAATTGAAATAATTTATAAAAATGTTGAAAAATAATTTTTTAGCTTTCATAATAGCTGCAATTAGATGTTTACAATATATCCAGAGAGGCAGATAGATGTGTAGTGGTTATAAGCGTGAGTTCTAGAATCAGACTGGCTGAAGCTGCAATCTCAGCTAGATCATTTATCAGAGAATTAATTTTTGAAGTATCAGTTTCCATCTGTAAAATTTGAAAGAATACTGAAAGTATGTAACATATGTGTGTATTCCAGCATGAAAATGTCCGAGATCTACTACTGAAGGGAAAAAGCACCTCACAGAATATATAATATTCTTTTGTAAAATAATATCTATGCATTAAGAAAAAGCCTGGAAAGATATATACAAAAGTGTTCATTCTAAACCTCTGGGAAATCAAAGAGCAGAAATGAAGGGAGAGAGAATTTGAATTTATATTTTTCTGTATTTTTTTTTTTTGCAAAGTGCATCTTTGTAATAAAAAACCAGATTTGTTTTATAGGATTGTTTTGAGGATTAGATAAGATCACGTTGACAAGATTTAAACTAGCATATCAGTTAGAAGCAAATAAATATTTTTTGTTAATTTACTTTTTTTGTTCTTATTCCATATTTATACAGTTAATCACATGTCATGTATTAATAAAAATTGTTATATAACCACAACATATGCAATTAACCTACTATAAAGTTGTAATGTTGCCTAACTTGGCAAAACTTTAGATTTCATCTACAGGAAACAAAATGACAAGTTAATAAAGGATATATAATATGGAGTAAATCAGGGTATGTTTGACTCTCACAAAACCGCCATCTCCTCCTGCCATACTTGTATCCACTTGAGCGTATGAGGACAGGTTATGATGGGTCTAATTTCTTTCACATGTGTCAGGAACTCAACACTACAATAAAAAAGTAAAAGTAACAAGAAAATGCTGTATATAAAGTTCGAAAAGGAAAGATTTGTATCTACAGGAGACATTTCATACAAACCATCTAACTGCAAAGTAAACACTGTTACTTAGCAAGTATCATCATCTCTTTTTACACCATAGCTTCTGGAGGGCACTCAATGGTACCCACGGGGCCTGAATGGGGTAATTTGCTTTCTTGTGCATATGGAAGTGCAGGGAAATAATTCAAGAGATTGGAGATATCTGGTATAGAAGGTCATTCTTTACTTCTTTATGTCTCCTTAACCTCTTCTTTTTATTCCCTTTGCTAATTGTAGTAGCTAAGAAAATGAGGCTTTGTTAGTAAGGAAAGTCTCCTTTTGTGTATGAGTTGCTGAACTCATTTTTGTATCCAAAACCATTATCTTGTACAGCTTATCAGAAATGCTGATGCTCACCCTGCCTCGGGTCTCATTTGGATTGTCAGAGCTGTCATAATTTTAATGCACACACGTTGGAATGTGTGTAGCTAATACAAATGTATGTCTTCGGCATAAATAATATTCATCGTCAAATTTTCTTCTATGATGCTTTTATGACCAACTACCCTTCCACTAGGCAGATCATTGCAAATTGTGCTTTTCGATGAATCATCTGGTAATAAAGAAGTATGTGCTGCACAAATTGAACCCTCTTGCATGTGACGTGAACAGCTTCAGCATAAATTATCCATCACAGGTTTATTTGTCATGAACTGCAGCCAAGATACCCTGATGGTTAAGTTACCTCCTGCATCTTAAACTCCCCATCACATTTTTTTTTTATGGTTTTTGAGTTAAAGATTTGCCTTCAATAGCTATTCTTCTCTAGCATCAGTTAAGTTCTACTGAAATGGAATAGAGAGGATTAGCAATGCCAAGTTTCTCAGTGTGGCTCATTTGGTAGCTTGTAACCATACATGAAGAAAACATGAAGGTAAAAATGAATATATGAAATATTGAACCTTAGTTAGTGTTAGTCTTTTACATAGATTAATTCATTTGATGCTCACAACATCTTTAGGAGATAGGTTTATTACTAGCTCCATTTCACAGTTTCACAAATAAGGAACCTAGGCTGGTGCAGATTAGTTATCTCTGCAACTAGGTTGATGGCAGTCCACAGCAAAAGGTCCTTGATATTGGCAGGACCATTTGTTCTTGTCTGAAATGTCCACAAGATATTTGGTCCGTGCCAAAAGGTCCTTGATATTTGGTCCTGTCCAAAACCATTTGGCATGGGCCAAATATGCTCGCGGACATGTTGGATAGGATCAAACGTCGAGGATCTTGTGGTGTGGACCAAATGTCTTGTGAACCAAATGACTTATGGTTATTTTGGACAGGACCAAACATCCTGCAAGGCCAATAAGTGATAGAGCTGATAGAAAACCCCAGTATTCTGAGTTCCATGCTTTTAACCAAATTGTTTTTCAATTCTATATACAAGTCCTATGTATTATTTTTGCTAGGTATTTTGGGTGCTGTAGGAGAGACAGATGGACAAGACATGGCTCTGCTCTCAAGTTGCTCAAGGAAATAGACATCTACTTACAAACAGACAGTAAGGGATAGAACATGACAATTTCTAAAACGAGGGGTAGAAGACGTGAATTGGGAGGACAGATACAGGACTGATGAAGTCTGACTTTGGGGATCTAGGAGGGTTTCACAAAAAACATAGAACATTTCACGCAGATACATTCAATTTTCTATAAAGACAGAGGAATCAAAGGAGCTCAGGAACTATTTGGGGAAGGTCAAGGTTGTGTCCATGGTGAATACAAGATAAATTTATTAATTTCTCATAGCTTTGTTAAGTAGGTACTGATATGTCTGTTTTATATATAAAAATATATGTCAGTGTTTTACCTGACACCTTAAAACTAGTAAATGCCAGAGCTAGTCATGGAACACAGGTGACTCCAAAGCCCATGTGTTTCCCTCCACAGCATGGGTTGCAAACAAACATTTTCAGTCAAAAAAGATAATGGCAGAAGCAGGCTGCATGTAAGACAATCAGGAAGGTTGCGTCCTGTGGCAAACTATAGAGTACATGATCCAACCAACAGGTTTAAATGTTCAGTTTCAAAATAAACTACAAAAGATTTAAAACAAAGTGTATGTGTGAACCAAATCCAGTCCACAAACCTTCATATTACGGCAGCTGCATACTATGATTTTTTCTTTAGAGCTTCCAACCATGCTAAATCAACAACGGAGTTAATTAATATTGGGGCAATTTAAATAAAGAAAAGCAATTCTTGGATTAAAAAGCATTATAAAAACTCATGTTAAAAAAATGATAATCAGATCTTCTAAAGTGTACTGCGTCTCCAAAAGATTATGCTTATTGCAAATAAATAAATGACTACAAAAGAATATAGAGACTCTATAGAAGAAAGTATGTGAGACCCTACATAAGCACTTTGATATATGTCATTCATTTATTCATTCATTCCACACATATGCCAGGCACTGCTAAATGTTAGGGGATATAACACTGAGCAAAAATAGACACACTCTACCTTGATGCAGTTTGCATTCTAATGGTACGAGAGAGAGTGTGGAAATTACTAGAAACCTATTTTGGAGTCAAGTTATGGAGGTTTCATGCTAAAGAGTTTTGAATTGAAAATGGCATAAGCAACTTCAAGAACCTACACATGTGTGGAGATGGATAACATCCTGATAACCAAGAAGCTCCCCCACACCATCCACGCACACACATCTGAACTCGAATGAGGCTCCTCCTGGAAGGAGAAACAAATCTGTAGTCCCTGAAGGAAGCTTCAATCAGCAGGGGCTGGCTGGTAACCAACAGGGAAGCCCAGCTGCCTGGCCCACAGCAATCCACATTGGGCAGCAATCCACTCTCTGCGAGCGAACGCTTTAGACCATCTGTGAATTTCAAAAGAGGAGGCATAAAACAGCATCGGCTCAGCCAGAAGCAAGAGCATCCAAAAATGAAAGTGCAACCAATCTGTGCAAAAGGACATTGCATCAGGGATCCAGCTTTTTAGTTCCAGGCTGACCTGCAGGTCAGTTCAGTTTAAATAAACAAACATTTGTTGAGCCACTCCATGGGCCAGGGACAATAAGAGGGGCTGAAAATATAGAGATAATAAGGAAGATCTCTTGCCCTATAGGAGCCACAGACCAGAGGAAGAGAGAAAAGTGTACACAGCGGGACTCAGAGTGCTCTGCAAGAAGCACAACTTTGTCCAGCTGGAGAGATTCAGGAAGTTGTCCCAAAGCAGGGTTCCTCAAATGGAACTGTGTATGCAGATCTCCTGACAACTATCAATATGCAGATTCTTATTCTGTACATCTAGGGTGGGGCCTGAGATTCCACACTTCTAACAAGTTCCCACGTGAAGTGGCAGCTGCTGGTGTGAGGACCATATCCTGAATGTCAAGGTTAGAGGAGATCACCATGCCTGACTGGGTCATGAACAGTTAGCCACAGAAGCGAGAAACAGCACTTTACTGCGGGAGAGCTGAGCGAAGGCCAGCATATGCGAGCCAGCCCGTGATCTGTGGGCAAGCTGCAAGCAGTTCTTATGAGGGCAGAAGGCATGAGGTCGAAAGGGTCTAGAGAGGCAGGCAGGAAGCAGGTCTGAGCAAGAACTTACATTTTCTCCCTAGGTGAGTCAGTGATGCACAAGCTCTGAGTGCTTCAAGTCACCTTGAGAGCTTGTTTGTGACTCAGATCCCTGGACTCTGCCCCTCTCTAGATCTCATTCTCAAGCCTTTGGTACAGTAATCTGAATTTTTTACAATGCCCCTCCCCAGATGATTATTAAGCAAGTGATTAGCAGGCTACATTTTGAAAAATGCAGCACAAATGCGGAACAGGACTGAAGAGTTTTATCCAGAGAAATGAGATTTGTTTTTTGGAAAGCCATTGTGGAACTACTGGTTTAAAGTGGAAAAGCCTGGAAATATGGAAACTAGTTAGGAGCCTGTTGCAACACAATCAAGTGATGAGACAAGTCTGAGCAAGTGTTCAGAGGAGAGGACTGACTTGGGAAACAAGTAGGAATGGAAATGTCAGGACTTTCCAATTGATGAAGTGTAAGGAGGGGGTTAGAGTAACCAATGTGACTCCCAGCCTTCCCGCCTAGATGATTTATGAGATGGTGAAGCCAACAACTGAAATAGAGAATAAAATGATCAAGAGTTGGTTTAGGTGACAATGATGACAAATTTCACTTTGGGGTAGCCGGCTTTTAGGTTGCAGAGGGCCAACCCAGACTAAATGGGCAGCCAGCAGTAGGCTCTATAAGACAGGAGCACAGGAGCTCAGGAGAGAAACCAAGGCTGGACATCCCATGCAGAGGAAGAAATACAAAATCCCTAAGGTCACCTGCCTGTCACGTCTCTCACAATGTGAGACTAATGCCTACAATGACAGTGGTAGAATTTAGCGCTCTTAGTATTACAGTTCAGTCCCTTTGGAAAGGAAACTTTTCCACAGTTATCAGCCACAAAGAGCCTAGAGGAAATTAAAATGAAAGTTTTAATAGAAACCATTGAAGGAAGGCCTCTGGGAATCTGTGGATGAAAGAGATGCTACCTTGCAAAGGAATCGTCATTTGAGGCATCATCTTCTCACACAAAGGTCAGGCAAGTGTGAATGGGTGCAGACCTCTAGCAAGTGTGTGACTCCCCCTAAACATCATCTTATTGCAAAACTGAAGGTTGGGGGAGAGATATCAAGGTATGCAACCCAATTATCATCTGGCAGACTTGAATCAACATAAGCTCTGTGCCAGTACACCCATTTATTTAGTGAAGCTAATGTAGAGTGACTAATTCCAACACCACCCGCTGCCGTCCATCGATCCTGGTTTTTGGTTGAACAGATAATATCATCAATAGTGAGTTTAATTCTTCTTCTCCAAATGAAATCCATAACTTTGTTAAACATTAGTAGAAAGCACAGGTTGCACCTATTATAATACAATTTTTGGTGTGCCTAAAGAACTACTATTACTTTTAAACTTTTTGGATATAGTCGTCTCATAGAATATTTCACTTTGATGGATAGAAGAAAATTTTTTAAATGACAGGAGGTTGATTTCTCATTTGCCTTCTTTAGTCTCTGCCACAAACAAAGGTGAGGCCTAGGAGCCGTTCCTTAGCACCCTCAGACCCTCTGTCCAACGCTGGGGGAGCGTTACATCAACCAAGCTAGACCCATTAGGTGGAATAGTATGCCGATGGTAAAAAATGATGTCGAATAACATGGGAAAATACACAGGACACTATTTTCAGCTAGAAAAAGCAAAATACAAAATTGAATAATCAGAAATAAATGCTTTAAACTAATAAAGTAACAAAAAATTTAGACAATACTAAAATGAGATCAAAGATGATTTTTTGGTGATGGGGTTATAGGGCTTTGAGGTTTTATCTTTCCTTGTTTGTTCTACTTTGCTTCTCATTTTTCTGAAATGAGCAAATGTTAATTTTGTAATCATAAAATGTAAAAGATCATCCACAAAACCATTCAGTCCTTTCTGTTTGTATTTATTTACTCCATGATTCTGTTCTGAGATGGTTCTCTGAAGGCTTAGACTCTGGAGGGTCAGATGGGTGACGAGCAGACATGGGGGCAGAGCAAACGATCAGACACAAGAGCTGGGTCAATGCTAGAGGCAGGAAGGCCCAAGGCAGAGGACACAACCTCCCTCCTCACTGAGCCCGTCCTCACAACCTTCATAGAATAAGTATGGAGTAAGGTCAGGTCACTGACGGCTCAAACCAGCTTTTGTGTTATATTTATGGGGTAAAAATCAACACCACATAGAATATCTCTGTTTAAGCTGTTTTTCATAATACGTGGTGTCATCATGTTATGCTCCCATTGGAGAAAAGCCTGTTTACATTTAAGATATGTGTTAGAATGGCTATTGTCAACAAGACAGGAGATAACAAGTACAGGCAAGGATGTGGAGAAAAGGGAACCCTATGCACCGCTGGCAGGAATGTTAACTGGTGCAGCCACTATGGAAAACAGTGTGGAGGTTCCCCAAAAAATTAAAAATAGAATTACCACATGATCCAGTATTCCCACCTCTGGGTATACACCTCAAGGAAATGAAATCACTATCTCCATGAGATATGTGCACTCCCATATTCACTGAAGCATTATTCACAATAGCCAAGACAGAGAAACAACCTAAGCGTCCATCAACAGATGACTGGTAAAGAAAATGTGGTATGTAAATAAACGAATATTATTCAGTCATAAAAAAGAAGGAAATCCTGCCATTTGCAAGAACATGGATGAATCTTAAGGACATTATCCTAAGTGACAGAGAAAGAAAAATTCTGTATGATCCCGCTTATATGTGGAATCTAAAAAAAACTGAACTCACAGAAACAGTGAACAGATGGGTGGTTGCCAAAGGCAGGGGGTGGGGTGGGGAAAATGGGTGAAAGTGGTCAAAAGGTACAAACTTCCAATTTTAAGATGAATAAGTTCTACAGAAGTAATGTACAGCGTGGTGACTATAGTTAATAATACTATACGGTATGCTTGAAAGTTACTAAGAGAGTAAATCTTAAGAGTTCTCACCACACACACACAAAAACTAACTATGTGATATGTGAATGCCTTAACTTACCTCATTTTGATTATCAATTCATAATATATACCTATATCAAATCATCACGTTGTGCACCTTAAATTTACACAATATTATATGTCAATTATATCTCAATAAAGCTGGGGGAAAAAAAGATACAACATTTAAACCCTTTCCAGATGTTCAAACTTTAAACCTTTCCACTGCAAACAGATATAATTTTTCTCCTCTTTACATCAAAACTTCCAAGGAGAAAAATGTGCAAATTAAATACTGATGATGATGTTCTTAAAGCAAGTTTTCCATTGTACAAAATGATCTTCTGCTTAGGAATTTATGAAACAGTGATCCTTATAAGAATTTCGGAACCGATCTCTTCTATCTTTAAGAACAAATCTATTTGGTATAGTTCTTGACAATTTGATTTGCCTACTATATTCATGAAGCTTAATTACATTAGCATAATAGTTGTACTGGGCTTTAAAATATGCAATGGAACTCTGTCCCATTTAGATTTTCAGGGACTTTCTACAGCGTCTGAAAAGCTTTCAATGACAAAAACAAAAATAAGCAGAGAGTCCTTTTCTAAGAGTCTGGTAGAATTGTAATATCATGAAGAAAAGCAGAAAGTTAATAATGCTTGACCTGGACCACTTTTTTCAGGAGACAACCCAAATAATACTTCAAAACTTCCTAATGGCCCAGTGAAGCAAGTCAGGATTCCCACTGTTTTCTCCTTCTCTTCTCCACCTTCATCAGGCAATATAGCTCATGCCTGAATATTAGAGCATCTGTTTTATGTAAAGAGAAAGGAAAAGGTGAAAAGAAGTTCATGAAGAGAAAGCATAAAAAAAGAAAATTATTTAAAATGGAAAAGAATAGGAAAGGCCAAAATGTGAAATTCATGAATACCTCTGCATGATAGAAATTGAGATAATAATATACAATGGTCCCCTCTTAGCCTCAGTTTTGCTTTCCATGGTTTTAGTTACTCACAGCCAACTGTGGTCTGAACATATTAAACGGAAAATTTCAGAAACAAACAATTCACAAGTTTTAAACTACTCACTATTCTAAGTAGCGTCATGAAATCTCATACAGTTCTGCTCCATCCAGCCCAGGACGTGAATCATCGCTTTGTCCAGCGGATCCACACTGTATAGCTAACCGCCTGTTAGTCACTTACTAGTCAACTGGGTTATCAGATTGATTGTCAGTATTGCAGTGCTTGTGTTCAAGTAACCATCGACATTGTCCGCTCCTGACATCCAACCATCAACATCGTCATGGCTCCGTGATCCTTCTTCTGACATGTCATCAGAAGGTCAATAGTAGCCTAACGCTACCTCACAATGCCTCCATCATTTCCCTCACTTCGTCTCATCATGTAGGCATTGTATCATCTCACAGGGTCACAAGAAGAAATATGAGAACAGTACAATAAGATATTTTGAGAGAGAGAGATTACATTCATATAACTTTTATTGCAGTGTGTCATTATGATTGTTCTATTTTATTATTAGTTATTGTTGTTAATCTCTTATTGTACCTAATTTATAAATTAAATTTTATCATAGGTATGTACATACATTCATGTGTTGCTTAAGAAGAGAGAAACGTTCTGAGAAATGCATTGTTAGGGGAATTCATTGTTGTGCGACTATCACAGAGCACACTTACACAAATCTAGATGGTACAGCCTACTACATGCCTGGGCTATATGCTACTAATGTTATGGGACAACTGTTGTATATGCAGTGCATCATTTAACAAAATGTGATTATGCAGCTCATGACTGTATAGGAAAAAACATAGTATACATAGGGTTTGGCACTATCCGCAGTTTTAGGCATCCACTGGAGGTCTTGGAACGTATCCCCCATAGATAAGGGGGGACAACTGTAGTAACAATAAGACCAATAATGTTTTCCTAGCTGCAATGTTTTCATGCGTAGAATATTTAATTTGCAAGGATCTAGACTAATCTTCCCCAGTTAAAACATTTTCAAAACTATGGTTTTAAAAATGGTTTCTTAAAATGTATGACAAATAATGAGACACAGGCTTGTGTGTGCTAAAAATTCAGTGAATTTTAGAGCTACATAGCATTCAGAAATCAACTCATCCAACCCCATCTGTTAAATGTGAGCACACGGAGGTTTGAGTGGTCAGTTACTCAAGATCACCCAGGCAGAGGCTCACAGATCCTGATTCGGTTTTACGAGAATTTCGCCAGTGATTTCATTTTGTTAGCAGTAGAGCCAGAGGGATTTGGTTGGTAGACCTCAAACTATCATCATTAAACTCAAATAAAAAGTTTCCTAAAGTGACTATTTTCCTGGCTCCTTTTCATTGCAACCTAACAGCAGCCCTGGGCCAGAGCCTAGTTCTTTAGTCATAACCCTCATATCATCTTTCCTGGCTCTTTGAAAGAAAGTTGGGTGATTTATGTAGTAATTCCCAATAACAACTAATATATTCTGAAGGCCTCCTCTATATCGGACACATTTCTAAGCAGATATACACACGATGTCACTTAATCCTCACAATAATCCTATTCAGTAGGCTCTCTTATTATCTTCCACTAGCAAATGTGGCAATTGAGACAGAAAGTTTGTTTGGTTTTCCCAGAGTCACTCAGCTAAATAAGTGTGGATTATTATAGTATTTGGTTTGATTTTCACAACTATGGTAACTCATTAATATTATTATTTCCATTTTATAGACAGGAAAATAAAGCACCAAAGGAATCAAAATGCTACTCTAAGACGGCTTAAACTGCTGGTGGGAAAGCCAGGGTTTGAACCATGCTCTGTTTTATTCAGAATTGGAATGCTCTTTATATGAGCCACCTATGGAAGTCCTCCTTAAAGGAATCTACTTCTACTGGCCATTTCGGGATGTTGCTTGTTACCTGTTAGGTGTCTTCTGCTGCTGCTTACTGGACATCAACACCTCTCACTGGAGACAGACAGTGGAGCAATACTTTTATTAAGGCACTTTTCTGCCAATGATATTCTGACATCATGCATGTGATTTCTTGGGGTCAGTACACCTTGGATGTCTTATCACAGAGAGATGATCAGGACAGATGAGGCCTGGACCACAGCCCTGGACCATACACTCAGTTAACTCTTGGATTTGCCTGAAAAACTCTAGTAGATACATAGTTTTTGCCATAGACCAGGTCACCAGCTGGTTAGTGAAGTACCAGAATCTCTCAACTAATGGGCTGAGCATATCTCTAAATCATTCAAAGGAGTAATCTTCAGATGTCCAGATACACAGGCAACTATTTCTGACAACGGTGGCCATTGGGGAGGAGCAGGCTCTGGCACTGGCTTGAGTTCCAGCTTTTGTACTGGTGAAAGGTGTTAAAGAAGAAGGCAGAATCCACTCAGTGGAGTAGGAAATGGGCTTCATCTAAATGATGAAGTGATGTGACATATGGGGGTGTACATTCAGAAAAATGTAGGTGCCAATAATCAGAATTAATACCGTGAATAGGGATGGAATGGAAACCAAGGTAACTTGATGTGGAGTTTCATAAGCTGGGGGCAGAGGCAATAAAATATTTCTTGAATCAAGTTCAGCTTTGATCCTGGGAATTACGGAATGACTCAGTGCGAAGAAAAAGGCGTGAGACGGGAGTCCTGTGAGCTTAATCCCAACTATTTTAGAAACAGACCTGCTGCCTAGAAACTCTCAAATTTAGACAAATGCTCACTGGTTCCTAAGAGTGTGTGGAGGCGTTCTGAGAGATAATATCAATCATTCCTGCGAGGCACAGATGTTGAAACTGAGAACAAAGATGATCAAGAGCACATCGAAAGTTGCACATCATAGAGTAATAACAGCTAAAGTGAAATAACTTCTTACTGTGTGTAATCCAAAACATTAGATCAATTAGTCATTTATACTCATCCTCTGAGGATGCAGATGAGACAATTGAATTATGAAAAGGTAAAAAGGCTGTTTTAATAATGCAAGATTGTAGGTGGCAGAATTGGGAAAGGTAAATTTAATTTAAGGCAGGCAGTGATGAGAACCCCAAGACAGACCTACAGAATTTTCCTGCAATAGTTTCTCTGAGCATGCAAATCCATTTCCTAGTCCTCTTTCATTGGGCTAACAATAGCCCTTTGCCACAGTCTGGTTCTTGACTCCTTAGCGTCATATTCTGTTCTTCTATGGATAATAACAATAGCTAACATGGATTGGGTTCTTACTCTGTGGCCAACATTGTTCTAAGTGCTGTATATCCTGGGGCAGAACCAGAGAACACTCCCTGTTCTCTCCTCAGTATGGAGCTTCTTTCAGTTAGCCACACTCATTAAGTGGCATGTGTCACTTCTGGGCTGTGGCAGGGAAAAGCCCTTGCCAGCCCTCTTGCTTCTCCTTCCACTCTCCCTCTGCTGCAGTAAAGCAGAGGCCTCTGGTCCAGATAGCCAAGCTATAGGAGTCAAGCAGTCTGGAATGCTGAGCGGCTGCATGGACATCAGTTGCCCCGGAGGTCTCCCCCAGCCCATAAGTGACTTTGTATAAATAAGAAATAAACCTTTATTGCATTAAGCCACAGAGATTTTAGACTATTTCTCAGTGTACTCTAACAATCTCCTGACTGGTAACACATACATTACTCACTTAATCCTCCGAATACTCTTATGACTGTCTGATAGGAAAGGGAGGCCCAGAGAAGTTGAGGGTCACAGAGCCAGGGCATTCTAAGGCAAGACAGAAATTCAGGCAGGCTCTCTCTGGAGACCACGTTCTTACCCACTACACTCTCATTGATGCTTCCAGCCACAAAGGAGGTGCATGCTGAAGCACTATATTAAACTTATTAACAGTCCATTTTAAATTATTCTTTTTTTTTTTTTTACATTCCAATGTGACAAGTTATTGCTAAAATGTAATTCCACTGAGACATACCCATTAGAGCTACAAATGGGCTTCTGCCTGCTTCCATCTTCTGTCAAGAGTCTCTAACATGGGACACTTGGAAAACAATGGGGGTAAAAATAGCATAAAAAAGCTAGTTTCAAAATTAGAAAGATTCTAACTTCAACATGCTGCAGATAATATAAACAAAACACGTTGCTCAATTGAAAGATGGGCATGGGAGAAAATGATTTCAATTTTTATGAAAAAATCCCACCGAATAAAATAGGTAAAAGCAAGCCCGTGAAAAGATTGGTCTCATTAGTAGAAAGTTACTAATAGTAAATAATGATCTCTAGAGGAGATAAATTTGTTTTTTAATGAGAGAAGGATTTATTTTATGATGATTAAATGGTAAGCAATAGAAAAATGTATCTAGAGAGAAAAGCAGGGCAAAGGTTGAGAGAGTGAAATTAGTTGCATTTTGCCAAGCAGACCATAATGAGGATGATTAGAGGAGACCATAATTGATTACTAATATCTCTCAGCCTGGACATAAGAGGAATTATGGAGAATTAATCTTTGGAGTTATAATAAAATAGATGATGATAAATACCATATGTAACTATCAATGTGGAACAAAACATTAGATGAGAAAGAGGAAGTTAAACGGTGATTTCTGGCTTTTTTGTACTAAGGACTTGGTAAGGGCACCACACAGCTCTCAGAAATGCATCACAAGAAAAGGAATGTTAATTATTGCCAATGTTTATAGGGTGCTTTCTGTGTACTATGCATTGTTTGAGGTGTTTTACGTGAATTAACTCATGTAATCCTCACAATTCACGTGATCTTATTATGCCATTTTCAAGAGAAGGAAATTGAGACAAAGAAACTTTTACAATTTACCTAAAGTCACAATTGTAGAAAGTAGGAGAAGCAAGATTTAAGCTCAGGATCTGGCTCCACAAGCTGTGCAGTTAACCACTGTGCTTGCTACCTCTCTCCCAAATCATTGCCTGAAGGACAGCTGGTAAGGATGCCTTAGTCCCCGGTGTCATGAAAAGAGCAGGGGGCTTGAAATCAGAAGAGTTGAGTTTCATCCCAATCTGCTTCCACCACTTACCAAGGTTGAGACCAGGGACAGGTGTGTTCTTTTTCTCCTAGGACATCCATCATCCAAGATCCACATCCACTGCACAGGGTTGTTGTCAAGATCAAATAAGCAAGAGACAGAGGTGGAAAGTGCTTTGTAAACTGCCTAGTGCTTTATACATATGAGAAATTAAATCCAGGGTGTAACACAGTACCTAGATAAGCTTCGACAGCTCTCCGTGCAATTTCCTGGGAGTATTAGTCAGCTCAGGTTGCCATGACAAAGTACCATAGACTGGGTGGCTTAAACAATGGAAATTTATTTTCTTACAATTCTGGAGCCTACAAGTCTGAGACGAGGGTACCAGCATGATTAGGTTCCCGTAAGAGCTCTCTTCCTGGCTTGCAGATGGCTGCCTTCTCCACGTTGTCTTAACAGACAGAAGGACACAGAAAGAGAATAAGCCCTCTGGTGGCTCTTCTTAAAAAGGCACTAATCCCATCATGAGAGCCCCACCCTCATAACTTCATCTGAATTTAATAATCTCCCAAAGACTCCATCTCCAAAGATCATCACTTTGGAAGTTAGTACGTTTACATAAGAATTTTGAGGAGATACGATTCAGGCCATTAGCATCAGGTGGGAAAACAGCATTTCTTTGGTGTGTTTATGTTGGATAGAGAATCTAGAAGATAGCTGAATATAGGGAGAAAGGGAAACCTTCTGAAAAACAGTACTAACTGGTGAATCCATGATGTCACAGAGAAAAAAAGGCATGATGGATCAGGTGTGCATATGTGTTCAAAAGGATTGTAAAACACTTTGAACATGAGGGGAGAACTCTTCACTGGAGAAATATTATAAAAACAAGTTCCATTTTATGAGGCACTTCACTGTAGTGGGTAAGAACAAGCTGCCATGTTCATCACATCTAAGCTTTGATCTTGACTTTGCCATTCTGTGTGACCTTGGCCGGGTCATTTAACTTCTCTAAGTGTGGGATTCCTCTCTTCTCTTGCTAGGGTCTCCTGTCTAGCAACCTACCACTGTTCTTGAGTCTTAGAGATGTTCCAGAAGAGTGTACATTCTCCACTGCCAGAAATAGCCTTTCTCCTGAGTCTCTGCTATGTTGGCCTCTTCAGGCTGAAGTTTTAACATTCACATATCCAATTTTTGACTCGATGTCTGTACCTGGAAGGCTTGTAGGAATCTCTAATCATATCCAACAGTGACTTCTTGGTATCCAGTCTCATTCCACTTATGCTTCATGAAAACTTTCAGCAATTTGATTTTTCCAATTAGTCAAGCAAAAACTTCTAAATCATTTTTGACTCCTCTCCTCTCTCACACTCCATGTCCTGGCAGCTCTGCCTTCAGAATCTATCTAGAATCCAACTATTTCTCATCATATTCACCACTGCCGTCCTCATCCAAGCTATCAACATCTCCCACATGGATTCTTGCTGAATATCTGTCTTACGGCTCTGCTTATTTTCACCCTTGCCTGCCTACAGTGCGTTGCCTATGACAGAAAATATATTTTAAATGCTTATGTTAACGCAAGTGGATCACTTTATTATAGTTTGTTCTATTAACACATATACATCTAATAAACTGGCGTATTTGTGATCGAAGAAGACTTATTCAGTAATTTAGAAGTATCTGTTCATGTTCTGGAATTAAAGTTCCAGAATATATATATATATATATATATATATATATATATAAAGAGTTGTTATACATTTATCATACATATCATATTTATCATATATATACATATATACATATATATTTATATACATATATATTTATACGTGTATATGTATATGTATATAAAGAGTAAGAGACTATGCCAAAGAAGTCCCTAGGGATCTTGGAGAATTAAGAAGACTAAGTTGGGGTTGTTCATGTAAAATATTTATTTACTAAATAAATATTTAATAAATAATTAAGTAAATAAGACTAGTGATCAAGGTTATTTATCCAATTCCATATTGCTGGTATGAAAGTCTTGTGTAGACTCCCGTTTGGATCAGAGTCTTAGGCATAATGTGCTGAGGGGAGAGAGAAACTATATTCTGTGAACTGAGGTCGAGAGTCCCCAGCCAAACACGCAGACCTTTCATTACAGCTCCAGGACCAGCAGGGACAGAGTCGGACCCCTAAAGGCAGTCCTCAGTTGACAAACAGGTGATGCTCCGGCAGTTCATCTGAAAATTGATTGTGCGGAACTCACAGCATTTTCTCCCATAAAAACAGTGTTGTAAACAGTGGTAGGGTGGGTCCCATGGCTACCACATAAACACATATTTAGCCCATAATAAAGCTGAAACTCAGCATATTTGCTGCAGAATAATAATTCTCTTGCAACTAGTAATGAAACAAAACAGAAAAACCTATAAACTTGAATTAAAAAAATGGTGGCTTATTTCTCTTGAGTGCAGCTGCTTATAGAGGCACAGTTTTAATTAAAAGAGGATGAGGGAGTGGATGGAGGTGTTGTTGGAGAGTCTAAAGTGGACTGCTGAGAACTCATGAGGGTCGCTTTGGCTATTGTCTTATTTCACTTGGAAACATAAGGTATTGGTTCTCCCTGATACAGCTGTGTCTTCTTACAGCATTGCTTTTGAGTTTATGAGCCATGATGTGCATCAAATTGCTCTAATTCTCATAGGAAGGGAGACAAAGAAAATAGGAAGTAACAATATGCTCATAAGGAAACATGAAGTTAAGAAGAGTAAGAAAGATGGACGGAAGGATGGATGTGTGTGTGTGTGAGAAAATAGTTGTCACGTACTTTGTACTTGGAGGGGAATTAAAGAGGATAGTGCAGCAGTGATGTTGCATCATATAATTCCACAAAAAGGTAACTTGGGGCAGTCTTGGAGCTGTCTGGAACAAGACAGGGAAGGGAAGATGTGTTTGATCAAACATTACATCTGTAGGGATACGTTTGTTGCGAACTTAGTGTTTATCACCTGGTAAGCGCCGTTTCTTTTTAAACATCTTCATGATTATATAATACAATGATCTTATTTTCTAAAAACTCGCTTGAACTTAAGCAGAAAAATTAATTTTGGATTGTAATTATCTTTACATTTTCTTTAACTCTTCTATGGTATATGTTAAGTATATGTTATCCTAGTTATGATTAAAGGTACCCAAAACTCAGCCTTTTGCATGATTCCTAGACTCTGACCACAAGAGAACACAAAGCTATGAGGACTGAGCAGTTATTTCAGATGTGCTGAGTAAGGTACTAAAGAAACTTCCATTTTGTTTTAGGTCGAATAATCTAATGTTTAAAAATTAATGCCTTCAAATTTCACTATTAATATAGTTTTATCAGGGCTCAATGCAGCTAAGAATGCTATCAGCAGTTCAGTTGGAGGGACCAGGCAGGGGCAGGCCACCAGACAGACCATCAATAGCAGGACAGGCTCTATGGCCAACCTGCCGGTTCTGATGGTTTCTTCCACTCAACTCTTAACCCTTACATGCCTCAAGTTTATTATCTGTAAAAGGAGGTTGGTGTGAACTTTACATGAGTTAATCCATGTAAGAAACTTATATAACTGCCTGGCACATAGTGAGCACTCAATAAATATTAGCTGTTATAATTCCTATTAAGAAAACATTTTGATGAATAGTTCCTATAACTGCCAGAAATTAGATTTTAGTCTCAAGAATATTGGAACACACTTAACTGTTAAACTATGCCAACCATATATTGATTTTTCTTGTGTATTTCAGAAGGCATCCAGGGTATTGCAGCATTTCAAAGTCATTTTCACTGACCAACAAGTGTCAATTCTTATTACATTTTTGAAGAATGCCTGGTGTAGCATCATAAAACTTGTGAAAAGGTTAAAGTTCAAGTGTTTCAATTTAATTTGGAAAATTGTTGCTAGGAGATGTTCTGTATATCACTTAAACTCATGTTCTCTGGAAAGCCTTGTTTGACCACCAGCCATGAAAGATTAGGGGTTACTTCTCTGTGCTCTCACAGCCTTCCTTCCCTACCTTTGTCACACTGTGTCTCTCCTCTCCTGCCTCTCCAGGTATGAACAGACAAATACAAATGGGATAGTCTCTCTAGTAATGCACTGATACCTCAAGTTCAATATGTATGTCTAAAATACATAACTGCCCCACTCAGACATCCTCGTTCTCCATATCCCCTATTGAATGAATCTCCTTACTCTTCAAACCACATAACCAGTGAATCATCCCAAGTGGCATTTCTCCCTTACTGTCTCTTTGATCTTTTCTACTGTCAAACCAGCAGTCTCTACTCTATTAATAATGACCGCTTCTAAGATTGACATCATCTCCCCGGGGTTACTTGGGCCTTGCCCTCCCCTGCCAAAAGCACTTTCCTGGTGGTAGCCACTAATCTTTCTAAAACTCAAATCTGATAATACTTAAAGTCCAACAATGGTTTCCCACTATCATAGACTAAAATTAAAGCTTTTAAACTTAAGATACAAGGCTATGTGTGACCTGGTCCTTCCTTTTACTTCCAGCCTCATCTCACATTGGTGTTCTCATCTGTGAGACGGTACTGAGTTGGTGAGCATCATGAGTCACTTGTGTGAACTTAGATCACTGTCTGGTTCATAATGGGCACTCAAAAAATGCTAGCCATTATAATTTACCTCCCAGAAGATCTAAATTTCCATCATGCTGAATTACAGACAGGCCATTGCTCCTCTCACCTCTGGAATCTAACATGTGTTAATATGCAACGTCCTCCTATCTTCAATTTAGTGCTCACGATTATCATACTTGTATCCTGATAGAAATATTCTTGTTTTCTTGGCATTCTTGATTGCCACTACATAAGCTCAAGTGGATAAGGACTATGCTTGCCTCCTAACTACCTTTTACCTAACATAAAGCACAATGGTACACACAAAATAGGTGCTAATAACTCTGTGTTGAATAGATTGATTAAATAAATTATTTTATCCATGGCATATAACTATGAAAGCTATAAAGCGGGTTCTTTAAATATATATTAAATGAAAGAATGGAGATAACACAGTTCTGTGGCAAAACTAGTTTTAGAACCTTGGACTTACGGTTTCTCACTCTTCATTCATTCATTCAATCATTTATAAGCACATCACATGCCAGATATTTTCTATGTTTTCACAATCCTTTTAGGAAGACAGACAGATTAAAAAATAATTGCAGCACAGTTTTAGTAAGTACAGTGAGGTAAGTATGATAAGGTGCCACGAGGCCATGTGAGATGGAAGAGTCATGTCTATCTGACAGAGTCAAGAAAGGCTTAATGGAGAAACTAATACTTGACCCGGCTCCTAAAGGACAAGTAGCAACCGGGTCAGCAGGCAAAGAATGAGAGAGTTCAGAATGAGAGGCAGTGGAAAATGCACATGCACTGGAGTATTTCATACCATAAGGGAAATGGTATTGGGGGAAGAGAAGCAATAAAAGATTAAAAAGAAAAGCATAGAAAGGCAAGTTTATTTATGGCCTCTTTTTAGGGTCACCATCATTTCCCTCCTCATGAATTGTGGCTAGCACATATACTAGCAAGTGCCACTTTCTTGGAGGTATTGGAGAATATCTCTTTTCAGCTAACTCTCTTTGTAACTAACCCTTGCCTAATCCTTTATCTGATTGCTGAGAGGGAAAGAGTCTGAGATCTGTTGGTCCATACTCCTATTTGGGTCAGGGTTTATGTGTTGAGTGATCCAACCTATTTCCTTCTCAATCTATCTAGCATACTGAACAGCTGTGTTCTGCTTTCTGATCCTGAAGTGATTGGTGGGGGCCCAGAGGTTGGGAGCAGGGTTCCTCTGCTCAGTAACGAGATGACTCAAGGATAGGAAAAAATAAAACAGGAGTTCTGGTCAGAAATCCAAGCCATTTTCTTCGATACAGATTTTCCAAAGTCGGGGAGTGAGGTTAAAAGAACAGCTGATGTTTGGTACCTGAATTTTCTGTCTGTTTCTCAGTTGGTTGAGAACCAATAGGGGGTAGTGTAACTGGTTCTGACAAGGTCTTCAATAGCTTTATTGGTCACATCAAGCAAGTTTGGACATTTACCTTTCACGAGTGGGCAGTAATTGTAGGGGAGTTCTATAGAAGGCACTGCCTTAAAATTTACAATAAAAGATTTCAACAGGCAACGGTTATTGACACATCTAACTCTTCCCAGGGAAAACCACATAAACTTTAAAAGAACTACATAGAATTGCCTGAACATCATACGGATCACCAGAGGGCAAGTGGAGCTATAAAAAAAGGTAAAATTATACTTCGAATTTACCTACAGTAAAAATGTTTCAAAGTACACTTGGGAAGTTGAGTATACTGCATTATGAGCACAATTTTGCTGGAAGGAACAGGATTGGACCAGTTAATTTCTCTGATGGGACTCTGAAATACTTTTACTATAGTCTACACAAGGATTCATTGTAAAGTGACTTGAAAGATATAAAGATAACCTGGTCATAATTTTGTCCCATTGAAAAACAGAAAATGAGAATCTGCCACAGGGCATCTTGGTTTGGGGTGAAGGGCATTGCATGGTCCATTCAGAGTATTAGTATTATTAATGGAATATGCACTTGAGGAGAAATTTTTCTTATGAAAGAAAGAGATTTACAAATCTTATAGTCAGTTAGAAAAAGGATGTAAGTGTGCATTTTAAAGATCATAACTGAAAAAGAAAATATGTCATACTCCTTTAGAGAAGTAAAAGGATTACACTGTTTAATCTTCTATGAGTTCAAAATATGTAGTTCAATCCAGAGGGACTCCTATGGGGATTTAATTAACGATATTCTGTGGCTCCAATTAGAATGAGATTCTTAACCTTTCTAATGTGCTGACCTACCTTTACAGGGAAGAAAAATTATACCACAGGCATACCAAGTAATTAAATTTACATTAATGCTACCAAGAAATCTGAGCAACTTTTTCTTATTGGGAAATACTCCAAAAGGTCAGAAGGCCTGACAAACTTTCCATCCTTAAACATAGTCAACAATTCTTAACATGACAAAAATGTCCAGAATGCTTTGTTCTAGTGATACCAACATCCAAATATCATCCTCAGAGTGTGAGCCATTACCATGCCTCAGTGAGACACAAACTAGACATTTAGCCTAAAACTCCAATAAAGAAGTTCCAATTATAGTCCACACTTAACTCAGGCCTGATGGAAAACTCTAAGAAGAGACTAAGAGGTTCTCTTTCTAAAAATGGTAATTTACTTTTCAACTGGTACAAATTACTGAATGTGTATAACATGTCTAGGTTTAAGAACAAATGTTTTACCAAGTAAAGTAAGCCAGACACAAGTGACATCAGCAACCTGGGGGAGCGAGCTCTTCCCTTTATCTCTCCTCCTTTGAACTACAACTAAATGGACATTCATGAACCAATAGAGGAAACTCACATAGCACAACAGGATGCCTGAGAGACCCGTGCAACTACACATCTGAAGGTGGATTGACTGGCCCTCTGAGAAGTAGTGGAGATAGATGAGCACTCCCTGCCCTTCCCCAGCAGCCCTGTGCACATGCACGAACACTTCCCAGCCCAGCAAGAGTGCTCATGGTACTGCTGAATGCTGAAAGTGGGAATGCATCCCAGGGTGACTGTAGGAAGAGGCAGAGGCAGCCCTTAGCATGCTCGTGATCACTTTTCCAGCAGTGGGGGAACCCACTGTACCACTGTGGCCCCAAGGAGGGGTCCTGGCCTGGTCCCCACAGGGAAGCACCCCCTCACCAAACACAGCAGCTGGTGCAACTGCAACAAGAGGCAGCAGCAGATCTAGGTGCCAGGGCGAGCACATTCCTCACCCATGTGAGTGCCCATAGTACCTCTGCACCCTGAAAATGGGAACGTACCCTGGGGTGACTATAGGAAGAGGCAGTGGCAGCCCTTAGTCCAGTCATGATCACTTTCCTGGCAGTGGGGAAGCCCACTGTACCACTGAAGCCCCAAGGAGTAGCCCTGGCTCAGTCCCCATGAGGAAGCCCCACCAAGCACAGTCTACCTATGTGCCTGTATGCTCTCCAGGCCAGTGCAAGTGCCCATAGCATCGCCACAACTTCTAGCAGATGGGTGAGATCAGAAACACAGCTCCTGCTTCCCCCTGGTGGTAGCAGGTGGAATCTGAGACCTAATACTACCACAAATGCACTGGAAAAAGATTAGTTCACAAACACCATGAGAAACTACAGCAACAATTCAGATCAGAAAGAAAATGACAATTCTCCAGAAACCAACCCTGAAGGCATAGACATTTACAATCTATACAATCTAAATGACACAGAATTCAAAATAGCTCTCATAAAGACACTCAACGAGTTATAAGAAAAAATCAGAAAGACAGTTCAATGAGCTCAGGAATAAAATTAATGAGAAGAAGAAACACTTCACCAAAGAGATCGAAACTATAAAAAAAAAGCAGAAACTCTGGATATGAAGAACGCAATTAATAAAATAAAAAATAATCTAGAACCCTTTAAGAATAGAGCTGATTTTATGGAGGATAGAATTAGTGATTTTGAGGATAGAAATATAGAAATGCTACAGACAAGGAAGAGAGATCTAAGATTTTAAAAAATGAAGGAATTCTTTGAGAAATATCAAACTCAATTAGGAAAAACAACATAAGGATTATAGGTATTTCAGAGGGAGAAGAGAGAGAAAAAGAGGGAACAGAGAGCTTGTTCAAAGAAATAATAGCTGAGAACTTCCCAAACCAGGCAAAAGAACCAGATTCACGAATGCATGGAGCTAACAGAACACCTAATTACATCAATGCAAAAAGACCTTCTCTCAGGCATATAATAGCAGAACTGGCAAAAGTCAATGACAAAGAAAAAACATTAAAGCACCAAGGCAGAAAAAATAACCTACAAAGGAACCCCTATCAGACTTTCAGGAGATTTCTCAGCAGAAAACTTATAGGCCAGGAGAGAATTGAATGATATATTCACAATACTGAATGAGAAAAATTTTCAGCCAAGAATACTCTATCCAGAAAAAATTATCCTTCAGATACAATAGAGAAATAAAAGCTTTCCCACATAAACAAAAGCTGAGGGATTTCATTGTCACTAGACCTTCCCGATAAGAAATTATTAAACATGCCCACATACCAGAAATGAGGAGGCAAAGGCCTACAAAGCTTTGAGCAAGGAGATAAACAGACAGACAACATCAGAAAACTGCAGCTCTCTACCAGAACAGGAAATAAAATACTCAATTATGACTTAAAAGATAAAGGGAGGGAAAGCATGAAAAGTAACTACAAACACTTCAGCTTAGTCATAAACTCACAATACAAAACAGAATAATTAGTCACAACAATAATTCAGAAGGGGAAGAGGAAAGGGATGGAATCTGCTTAGGCTAACGGAGATAAGAGGAGAAAATGGACTATATCTCATCTACTAGAACTTATATATAAATCTCATGGTAACCACTAAGGAAAAAATCAGAGCAGAGCCACAATTCATAAAAAAAGAAAACTGAGAAAGCCTCCACAGAAAACTGTCAAAATGAAATGGTAGTCAGAAATACAAAGGAAGAGAAATAATGGAAATAAAGAACAACCAGAAAACAAGAGATAAAATGTCACTATTAAGCCCTCATATATCAATAATCCCTCAAAATGTAAGTGGATTGAATCCTCCAATCAAAAGACACAGAGAAGCTGGATGTATTGAAAAACAAGACCCACCAATATGCTGCCTCCAGGAAACACATCTCAGCTCTAAAGACAAACAGGCTCAGAGTGAAGGGATGGAAGACGATAGTCCAAGCTAATAGCAAACAAAGGAAAGTTGGTGTCACCATATCTAGACAAAGCAGACTTCAAGATAAGACAATGAGAGACAAAGAGGGGCAGCATATAATGATGAAAGGGACATTCTACCAAGAAGACATAACACTTATGAATATATACGCACCTAACACAGGGGCACCAAAGTACATAAAGCAATAATGAACAGAGCTAAAGGGAGAAATCAACAGCAACACAATAGTAGGGGACCTCAACATCCCACTTACATCAATGGACAGATTACCCAGACATAAAATCAACAGGGAAATAATGGATTTAAACAAAACACATCATCAGACTGACTTAATAGATATAGAGAGAGAATTCCATCCATAAACAGCAGAATACACCTTCTTCTCAAGTTCATATGGATCATTCTCAAAGATAAACCATATGTTGGGAAATGTAAGAAGATTGAAACCATATCAAACATCTTTTCTGACCACAATGCTATGAAACTAGAAATCAACTACAAGAAAAAAACTAGTAAAGTCACAAATACGTGGTGACTAAACAACATACTACTGAACAAACATTGGATCAAAGAAGAAATAAAAGGAGAAATTAAAAAATACCTGGAGAAAAATGAAATGAAAATACAAAATACCAACTCTTATGGGATGCAGCAAAAGCAGTTATAAGAGGGAAATTCATAGCAATACCAGCCCACCTCAACAAATAAGAAAAATCTCAAATAAGCAATCCTAACCTGCATCTAAAAGAACTAGAAAAAGAACAAACAAAACCCCAATTCAGTAGAGAAATAATAAAAATTAGAGCAGAAATAAACAAAATAAAGACTAAAAAAAGTAGAAAAGATCAAAGAAACTAAGAGCTGGCTCTTTGAGAAGATAAACAAAATTGACAAACCCTTAGCCAAACTCATCAAGGACAAAAGGAAGAATTCTCAAATAAATAAAATTAGAAATAAAAGAGGAGAAATTATAATGCATATCACAGAAACCCAACAGATTATAACAGAATATTATGAAAAACTATATACCCATCAAGTGGATGACTTAGATGAAATGGATAAATTCTTAGACTCATACAACTTCCCAAAACTGAATCAAGAAGAAGTAGAGAATCTGAATAGACCAACCACAAGTAAAGAGATTGAAACAGTAAACAAAAACTTCCCAAAGAGCAAAAGTCCAGGACCAGATGGTTTCTGTGGGGAATTCTACCAAACATTCAAAGAAGATTTAATACCTATCCTTCTCAAACTATTCCAAGAAATTGAAGACAGAGCACTTCCTAACTCATTCTATGAGGCAACATTACCCTGATACCAAAACCAGGCAAGGACAACATAAAGAAAGAAAATTACAGGCAAATATTGCTGATGAACATAGATGCAATATAGCCATGCATTAAAAGAATCATACACCATGATCAAGTGGGATTTACACCAGAGATGTAGGGATGGTTCAACATCTGCAAATCAATCAATGAGATACACCATATTAACAAAATTAGCAATAAAAACCATATGATCATCTCAATAGACGCAGGGAATTCTTTTGACAAGAATCAATATCCATTCATGATAAAAACTCTCAATACAATGGATATAGAAGGAAAGCACCTCAACATAATAAAAGTCATTTATGACAAACACACAGCTAACATCATACTCAACAATGAAAAACTAAAAGCTATCCCTCTGAGAACAGGAACAAGACAAGGCTGCCCACTCTCACCACTCCTATTCAACATAGTACTGGAGGTTTTGACCAGAGCAAATAGCCAAGAAAAAAAAAAGTGGAATCCAAATTGGAAAGGAAGAAGTGAAACTCCTGCTGTTTGAAGATGACATGATTCTATATATAGAAACCCCCAAAGAATCCATCAGAAAACCATTAGAAATAATCACCAACTATAGCAAAGTTGTAGGGTACAAAATCAACTTAGAAAAATCTGTTGCATTTCTATACACTAACAATGAACTAGTAGAAAGAGAAGTCAAGAATACAATCCCATTTACAATCACAACAAAAAGAATAAAATATGTAGGAATAAACTTAGCCAAAGAGGCAAAAGGTCTATACACTGACAACTATAAGACATTATTAAAAGAAACTGAAGATGACATAAAGAAATGGAAAGATATTCCATGCTCATGGGTTGGCAGAATAAACAATTAAAATGTCCATACAACCTAAAACAATCTACAGATTCAATGAAACCCCAATCAGAATCCAAAACACCGTCTTCACAGAAATAGAACAAAGAATCTAAAAATTTATATAGAACAATGAAAGACCTCGAATAGCCAAAGCAATCCTGAGAAAAAAGGAACAAAGTCATAATCCCTGACTTCAAAATATACTGCAAAGCTATAGTAATCAAAGCAACATGGGAGTGGCACAAAAACAGACACACAGATCAATGGAACAGAACTGAAAGCTCATCAATAAAACCACACATCTAGACAGCTAATCTTTGACAAAAGAGCCAAGAACAGACAATGGAGAAAGGAAAGTCTCTTCAATAAATGGTGTTGGGAAAACTGGACAGCCACATGCAAAAGAATGAAAATAGGCCATTATCCTGCACCATACACAGAAATTAACTCAAAATGGATTAAAGACCTGAATGTAAGACCTCAAATCATAAAATTCCTAGAAGAAAATATAGGCAGTACACTCTTTGATATCGGTCTTAGCAGCATCTTTTCAAACACTTTCTACTAAGGCAAGGGAAATAAAAGAAAAAATTAACAAATGGGAATTCATCAGACGAAAAAGCTTCTGCAAGGCAAAGGAAACCATGAACAAAACGAAAAGACAACCCACCAACTGGGTGAAAATATTTGCAAATCGTATACAAGGGGTTAATTTCCAAAATGAATAAAGAACTCATACAACTCAACAAGAGACAAACCAACAACCCAGGCTGGCCTGGTGGCATAGTCATTAAGTTCACATGCTCTGCTTCAGCAGCTTGGGGTTCACAGGTTTGGATCCCAGGCATAGCCCTACACACTGTTCATCAAACCACACTGTAGGGGAGTCCCACATGCAAAATCAAGGGAGATTTCCCTGGATCTTAGTTCAGGTACAATCTTCCTCAAGCAAAATGGGGAAGAGTGGCAACGGATGTTAGTTCAAGGTCAATCTTCCTCACCCAAAAACACCAGATCAAAAATGGACAGAGTACATGAACAGAAATTTTTCCAAAGAAGATATACAGATGGACAACGGACACATGAAAAGATGTTCAACATCACTAATTATTAGGGAAATGCAAATCAAAACTACAATGAGATATCACCTTACACTGGTCAGAATGGTTATAATTGCCCAGACAAAAAGTAACAAACATTGGCGAGGATGTGGGGAAAGGGAACCCTCATGAACTGCTGGTGGGAAAACAGATTGGTGCAGTCACTACGGAAAACAGTATGGAAATTTCTGAAAATATTAAAAATAGAACTACCATATGATCCAACTATCCCACTACTGGGTATTCATCCAAAGAACTTGAAATCAACAATCCAAAGAGACCTCTGCACCCCTACGTTCACTGCAGCATTACTCACAATACCCAAGACATGGAAGCAACCCAAGTGCCCTTCCACAGATGAATAGATAAAGAAGATGTGGTATATATATACAATGGAATATTAGTCAGCCATGAAAAAGACAAAATCGTCCCATTTGCAGCAATATGGATGGTCCCTGAGGGTATGATCTTAAGCAAAATAAGCCAGACAGAGAAAGACAAATACTGCATGATTTCACTCATACGTGGAAGATAAACACATGGATAAAGAGAACAGATCAGTGGTTACCAGAGGGGAAAGGGGCTAGGAGTGGGCAAAAGGGATAAAGGGGTGCATCTGTACAGTGATGGACAAAAATTAGGCTACTGGTGGTGAGCACAATAAAGTCTATACAGAAACTGCTAAATAATAATGTACATGTGAAATTACAGGATGTTATAAAAAATAAATAATGTTGTTATGTTATATAATGTTATAAACCATTATGATCTCAATAAAATAATTGAAAAAAAAGAATAGGAAATTTGTGGAATTTGGAGCTTTCAAGTTACCCATTCTCTCAATCCCCACTGAGCCTTCCTTATAAGCTAAAGCAGACTTTGCCACCCTGTATGGTAAGACTTTTGCTGCCTCCCTTGAAGATTTTGTCATGTTACTTTAAAGGGAGTTGTCAATTTTCCTTACTCCTTACCTGTCATTCTCCTTGTTTCCTCCAAACCTATACAAAAGTCAGATCCCAGCGTGTTTCAAGAGGGCCATTACAAACTCAGAAGGAAAGACCTTACACAGCAATAAAATTTCGAGGTTATATAAATTTTAAAAAAAAAAGGAAAGAAAAGAAAGAAGCCAGACACAAAAGGACAAATATCGTATGATTCCACTTATATGAGCTACCTAGAATAATCAAATTCACAGAGACAGAAAGTAGAATATTGGTCAGCAGGGCTTGGGGAGAGGGAAGAATGTGGAATTGTTCGATAGGTATCGAGTCTCAGTTTGGGAAGGTGAAAGAGTTCTGGGGATGGTGATAGTTGTACACAATATGAATGTATTTAATGCCACTGACCTGTCTACTTAAAAATGATTAAAATGGTAAGTTTTATGTTATGGATATTCCACCATAATTTTTTAAAAAACTGTTCCACTAGATCCCTAATTTGGAAGATGGCATACTTCCTCCAGCCATCTGAAGATCATTCTCACCAAAACCAGAATACGGTGGCCTCCACAGAGCCTGTCTTATTTAAACCCCACTCCAGATGCATCAGCATATTTGCTTCTCAGTTTTTTCTAAATTTGTATTTTAGTTCCTTGAAAAAAATTTATTGAACACCTACTATACACTGGCATTGCTTTAGCTTCTCTATAGAGTAATAAACTAAACAGTAAACCAAAAATTACTGCTCTTATGGAACTTACATTCTCTATCTCTAGCAACATGTCAACATTTATTCAAATATTCTGAGCATCCTTTTTATAAATCAAAATCTCAATCAAAAAACAATGGGATCAGCAGGGTGTGAGCTACTAAGGAATCTGCTTTTAGAGCTCTTTCTTTGACTTTACAACTGACCAAAATTCTTGGCCCTATGTGGTCGGTTTCTTAAGAAAGATATTGGAATTCGCTTATGTTTGTCAAATATTTTTCAGACCTGGTGCCTCTTAAACTATGATGTACTAATCATAACGAACTATTCTGTCAGTATAGTTCTTATTATAATTATTTATTCTGGAAAACCTAAAACACTTAATGTATCAAACATAAGTCTCATCAAACGCAAATGGTTGGCACTGACCAGAAACACTAAAATTATGTAAATCTTTGAAAATCAAAACTGATTGTCTTCCTTTATAATGAGAGTTTAAGAAAGGGACATATCAACATAAATCATTAAGAGGATATTTGAAAATCAAAGAGACGTGGAAAATAATCCATGTAAGCGTGCCCTGGGAATATGGCATTTGCATTCTTCAGATGTTCCAGAACAATGTATGTTGTCAGAATATTGTGAGAGACCACACACAGAATTCTGGCTTGGAAAATTCCCTCAGCATCCTTCTAACATGGAGGTAAAGGGATCAATTCTTTATCTGTCAATAAAAAAAGACTGCAGGTAAATTTTGTTTCTGAAATGCAAAAGGAAAGAATAGAAAGAATAAAAAATGACTGAAACAGTTAAAATGGGCTAGTATATGATTTGAGAATGTACATCTGTTTTTTTAGATTCTAGCAAGTATAGAAGATGCAAGAAATATCCCATTTTAAAAAGAAAAAATCAAAGTTGATATTAAATAGGATATTAAAAATTATGTTAAATATATATTGATATTAAATAGGATATTAAAATTATATTAAAATATCTTGATATTAAATAGGATATTGATATTAAATAGGAATTCTAGATTGACAGAATATGGGGGAAACCCTTGAAGTCTAAAATATCTTTTTGTCCAGATTTCCTCCAACATGGCCTTGAGTCTTATTTTCACGGCTCTGCCAGGATGAATTGGGACCCATGGTTATCCCTTTGTGAACCATTGCAGCTTTTGTGATCAATTGACTGTTTTCTTTATAATTTCTAACTCCTTCCAATAGAGGAGTTGACTTTTTAAAAATATTTTTTATGAATGTATCACATTTGTGAAATATTATAGATATTGTGTGAATATACATAGAGAGAAAGAGAGAAATCAGAATAGAATGAACTTGTACGTTTCTTCTTCTATATCAATACTTCATCCTCCATCCCTGCCCACCCAGGTAAGCATTATTACCAACCTAATATGCCTCTTTTCCTATTTTTCTCCATACTTATATAATCCTATAGAGCTATACATATAAACATTTTTTATCATAGTTTTTGTCATTATTTGTTTCAAAAAACGCAATCATAATATATACACAATTATGCCTTGCATAAATCTCTTCCAGTCATCTCCTAGAAGTCAAATTCAGTCTAAGGGCTGTGTAATATTCTATGGTATGAACATTTAAAAATAATCTGCCCAGGAGACTGACGTGTAGCTGGGCTTGGGAAGCTCAATTATGGAAACATTCCCTGATTTGGGGCATTTTCTTTTATTGGCCATTAAAAAACAATGCTGCAATAACTATCCTTGTAATGTCTTTACTAATTGGCACTTTTATTTCTATGGGATGAATTCCCAACAGTGAATTTGATGAAAGGGTTTATGTATCTTTTAATTTAGTCAGTTGCTGTCAGATTGCCTTCTAAAGAGGCTTAACCCTTCATATTTCTTTCATCAATGTAGAAAAATACCTGTGTGAGTCCGAATTGACTCAGTTATGCTGTGGCAAGGAACAATCCTGAAATTTCAGGCACTATCACGAAAAACGTTTATTTTTCATTCATGCAAAATCAGACGCGAGCCCAGGCAATTCTCCCAGCCAGTTGTCCTGTATGAAGCATCTCAGGCTTCTCTGAATTTTGGGCTGTCATCTCAGCAGTCATCTGGAGGCCCCAATCATGTGAAATCTCATCCACAGTCATGAAAGCAGGTGAAAAGAGGAGACAGTCAAACTGCAATGACAAGAATGCACTTTGACACAGAAGTCACACATATTCATATTGCACAGTGGTTGGCCAGAACTGAGAACATTGCCACATCTAACAGCAAAAGGGCAAGGAGTACAGTGCTATGAGTCCAGCAAGAGAGAAGACCAGAGGAGCGTACACTAGGTATCTCTGTTACAGCACCTTTCGTTCCATATTCTCTCTATAAGAGGTATTTCAGGTCTTTTTAATGTTTGCCCATCTGAGGGGTTTAAATGGTGACTTTGATAACTCAGTTTACATTCCCCTAACCAATATGACTTTGAACATTTTTTTCATATGCTAATTGGCATTTTCAATTTGTTCTTCTATGAATTGTCTATTCATATCGTTGCTTCATTTGCTGGTCCTTACCTCCCTTTCCAGTCTTATTTTTCACTTTTCCTGTAAAAAAATCTATAGTTATCCAAATAGATTTCTTAACTGTCTCTAAACACGTCAAAGACTGTAACATTTCTGTGCTTGTGCTTATGTTGTTAAACTCCCATAGACTTTCTCTCTCTCCTCTCCCACATTTATCTAAGTCCTTTCCTAGTAATGGCCCAACAAAAGGCCCACATCTCTCTCAAATATTCCTCTGCTCACAGGGCTTTCTTTTCACTAATTTTTTCTATCATTCTTTCGGTGCTTAGCGTATACAACCCTCACTTGCTGTTTATCATTTCATAAATATCCTGTCTCCCTTGAAGAACTGGGGATTTCCTATTTTTTCCCAGTAAACAATGTTCCAAAATAAGTTTCCTTTTTTATACGATCATAATTTTTCTCTGTTTTCTTGAAGGAATGAAGGGTCAAAGAACAGATTAAAGACAAACAATCTAGGAGACTGAGACAATGTAGGGACCCTGGGACCTGGTGAATCCTTTATTTAGTGTGTTGTGCTGTTGCCTGTAGTCTCTCTAGCACGAGAATCATTATAATTCTTACTGGAACATCAAGTTGATCAAATGTTTCTCAATTATCTGCTACTCAAGTGAGCCATATTGAATAGGCAACATGAGGTGCTTAAGCTGAAGTGGGCCACTGGTACTTGCAGACAGACATGGTGCTCTCTTATTAATACATAATACATTCCAGGGAACCTGAGTGCATTAAAATATCAATGTATCATCCAAGGTACTTCACTTTCTCCAAAGCAGTAACTCTACTATTAAAAAGCTACAGAGCAGTTCATAGTATATTCATAGCACTATTTTCAAGTCAATTTATTGGTAAAGTACCAAGAGAAAAGTATGAGTAACCCACTTTATAGATGTGAATGATCAGGAATGTAAGCTATGAAGTTGCTCTCCAGCGTGTTAAATACTAAAAATATCATTCAAGACCCCTAAGACGGCTCATTTATGGGTTTGTAATACTTCACTTGTTAAGAGGAGTGGGAATAGACTGAACAACAATGAAAACCTTTTAAGTCCAAGTCCTCCAAATAACTTGATTAATTTTCCTTCCTTGATAATAATTATTGTTCTGGCTTAATAGCTGCTCTTCACCTTCCTAAACATTCTAAGTGCTCTGGACACAGGACAGGGGTGGGGGCGGGAAGCAAGCTCATATCCTAAACCAAAACAAAGATACAATTTGGATGAAAAGATGGTTGTTATTGCATGTAACTTCAACTTGGACTATTCCATTTATGTGCCAGCAGACTGCTAACTGTGACTAAATCTGCATTTATGTGATACGTGTTGACAGTAAAATTGCGGCCTCAAACCCAGTTGCAAGCAGTAATCTGATGCCACTCTGGATTTTCAAAATATACATATTTTTAAAATCTCCAAAAAATGGAATGCATGGCTACTTCACCCATAAGTTAGCAATAATCCACCTTAGGCTGTATTTCCATGTTCTTGCTGGCCACACATGCTTGCAATATCCATTATTAGCAGTTCCTTTAAGTAACTGCATTTTCGAATGTGAAAGACTAGAATAGGTGTATCGTTCCATGGGCAACAACATGTCTGAATCAGAGTCATACTTATGCGATTCTGTTCTTGCTGCATTGTGAGTTGTACAGTAAAAGATGGCTTGGTATTCCACTTTAATGTTGCTTTGAATTTTTCCACATTCTTGGTGTTATAATACATTCTTTTTTACTCTGAATATATGATCTGACAAAAAATTCATCACGTCAAATCTTCAAAGATTAATTAAACAAGGAAAGAAACTCTTTATTCAGGTTTTAGGCTGTCTCTATGTGGACAGCCGATCGTGAAAGTTTCCAGTCAAGTTTCACAACTTCTTTAAATTTGATACTTGGATTAAGTAATTATTTCTTTTGATTGGAACTGACCTATTCATACTAGCTGGACAGTTTCTTCAAAATAGTCAAAATCTTTGAGCATAAGATTGTGATGCATAAAAATCTTAGAGAAACACCAATGGAGTTATGCATTTCTCTCAGTAGTGCCCCAAACTTTCTATGGATCAGAGTCATTCGAGAAGAAATTCCAAAATACAGATTTATGGGCCTCATATGAAATCTAGTAAGTCAGACTCCCTGGAATACAGACTAAAAATTCACACTTAAAAATAACCTGCCAAGGAGACTATGATGTATGGCTGGCTTTGGGAATCACAAAACAAGCTCAGAACTCTCTTACTATTATAAATATATAATTTAAATATCTAAATGAAAATAGTAAAGGACTCAAAATGTGCTAAACAAGTATCTATTGCATTAAAATCTATATTGTGAAAAGAATTTTTCATACTCGTACTGTTTTCCCACTGATGCAGAGGGAATTCACTTGGAAATTTCCAGCTCTCCACTTCATTTTGCTGCCCAAGGCTCACAGTAAAAAATCTATGTTCTGACTCAAGTGAGGTACGCTCCATGGAGCTGGGAGAGTTGCCAGACAATAAGAGGAAAAGAAATAGGTTGGAAGAAAAGTAATAAAGGTGAAAGATCTGGAGTAATCGTTGAGTAAATGCACCTTGCGATATCTTTTCTCTGATTTTTCTCATTAAGATTTCAGGAAAGTGTACAGGATGTATAATTCTTAATTGTTTCAGGGGAAATGAGGATCTTTATAGAATCAAACTTTCTTAAGCTGGAAGGAATGTAGAGGGAATTTAGTTCAATAGCTATAAAATTCGCCAGCTCGCACCCAGTGAATGGCCCCTGAAGCCAGACTCTGCACTTTGTGCACTCCATATGCTGAATGACTCGCCAGAGATTCTGAGAGGCAGTGTGTAATAGAGTAGGGAAAAAATTCTCATTAGATTTTACACAAAACCTGAAGTTCTTATGCATAATATGTAGCACATCTTCAATTACTTAAACCAAGTGGCTTGGACTACTCTTTCCTCTTTAGATACAGCCTCTTCACATCGCTCTTTATATCCCCTTTGCTCTGCTGAGGTTGCTATTAATATTCATTTTAACATGATATATTCTTAATTTGAACATTAGTAACTTTAATAAAGGCTGTACAGCTATAAAGGAAAAATGAGAAGTAAATTGATCACAAAAGAAAAAAGGCAAAAGAGAAAAAAGCAAACAATAATTTTAAAAAGTAATAGACAAAGTAAATTATGGAAGTAAAATAAATTAAACCAATCTATACAGTACATATGAGAGAACTGACTTTTCCATTAAAAGACAGAGACCGTCAGGTGAAGAGGTGAAATATAAACAAAAACTCAGTCATATCTTATTAAAAAATACCTGTTTAAGAGAAATATAAAATAGAAAGTTGAAATTAAGGAGACGGGAAACACAAACCAAAAACAAATGTTTTAAGAGAAAGAAAAATAATCAGAAGTGACAATACTTTTATCAAAAAGGGTAGAATTTTTAGTTAAAAATACTAAATGGAATAGAAGGGATTATAAGAAAGAAAAGGCATAAGTGATAAGGAAATCATAAAGTCATATGCACCAAGCAATATGTCTAAATACATAAATAAAAACTATTAGGTACACAAGGAGAATGTGATAAAAACTTAAGTTACAGTGTTATTTATTTATTTAGTTAGTTATTTTGGGGAGGAAGATTGGCCCTGAGCTAACATCCATGCCAATCTTCCTCCACTTTTTTATGTGCGATGCTGCCACAACATGGCTTGATGAACAGTGTGTAGGTCTGCACCTGGGATCCGAACCTGTGAACCCCGGGCCGCTGAAGTGTAGCACGCAAGCTCAACCACTATGCAACTGCATCAGCCCTTTAAAGTGTGATATTTTTAATATATCTAATAATTGGATAAACTAGTAGAAAAACTAAATGACATAGGAATTTAATAATAATGTCAATACATTTGATATCATAGATATATAGAGATATCTTTACATTCCTTGGATGGAGACTATAGATTTTCATTATATTCATGGAGTGTTTACAAAAATTGATCATATACTTGGTCACAAAGAAAACCTTAATGCATTTTAAAAAGTGAGATTTTATAGGTTACATTCTCTGACCATAACCCTATTGAAACAGAAATTAAAATAAAAAATGACCAAATTTAAGTGAATGCCTAAAAGTTAAGATATACATTTAGATAACTCTTAACAAAAAATAAATTTAAAAGCAAAATTAGAAATTAAGGAAACTTGGAATACTTCCTACCACAAACCTCTAGGTCACTGTGAAAGCACTAATTAGAAGAAAATGTGAAGCCTTAAATACCTTCACTATTAAAGGAGAAAATTTAAAAGTAAAAGAGAGTGCCACCAGCAAGGTGGGAGAATAGGAAGTCCTAGCCCTCATTTTCCCACAGAAACACTAATTTCACAATAGCATATGGACCAAAATAGCTTTATTAGATTTCCACAATCCAGTTGAGAAGTTTAAGTACACTATGTGAACACACAGCTGAGAAGAACCACATTGAACAGATAAGAAGAGCAATGTCACTTCATCCGCATCTGGCCCCCTGCTCCCAGCTGGCACAGCCAAGCTGGGGAGAATGCCCTAGCTTATGAGTTCTCCCTTGCAGGCAAGGAGAAGAGCAGAGCGTGTGCCCAAAGTTCCAGCTTTAGAGAGGGTTGCCAGATGGACTGGTTTCTGTCTTCCCTCACTTAAAGCTCTGAAGCTCTGATAGCACCACATAATTTAGAAGCTTGAGTGTCACTGAGAACAAAGGAGAATGGAGATGGGGACTAGGAGGGGCTGGCTTGCTGTCAGCATGATCTGCAGAAGGTGCACAACTTGAGGCTTCTCCCTCAGGAGAGAGAGAGAGGAGTGGAGCGTGAATCCAGTGTGCCAGCTTTTGGGAGAGGTGGCCAAGAGACTAGTACCTGTCTCCCCTGACTCAGGGCAGTGACAGGGAGCCAGCACACCATTGCCTGGTTTCCACCACTGCTAACAAAGGGTAGTGGGGGCGGCGTGCTGCTGTGGAAGCAAAGAGCTTGCAGTACTGCAGACACCAGAGGGAACAAGAGATTACAAGCTCCTGAGAAAGAAACCAGGAAGCCTTTCTAATTGAAAAATTGCATGCACGAACCCAGGGAACTCACATCACACCCCCAAAAAAGGTTTCAGAGGCCCCCAGCATCTCTAGCCAGACTGATGGGTGAGGGTCTTCCCTGCATGAAGCCAATCTGTAAAGATAGGAGAGGTAGCTGTTTTTGCAAATACATGGATCTCGACACAAAGTTATGAGACACATGAAGAAACAGGGACACCTGGCCCAATTTAAGGAACAAAAGAAATCTCCAGAAACTGACCATAAAGAAATGGAAGTATATGATTTACCTCGCTAAGAACTAAAAATAACCATCATAAAGATGTTGTACTTGGTCAAGAATATCAACGAAAGTATAGAAAATATAAAAAGGAACCAAATAGATACTGCCAACGAAGAATACTAAACACAGCAAAACTATCCTTCAAAAATGAAGGAGAAATAAAGACTCTTCCAGATAAACAAAAGCCAAGGGAGTTCATTACCAGCATATCTGCCTACAACAAATGCTAAAGGGAGTACTCCAAGATGAAACAAAAGGATATTAAATAGCAACAGAAAAGTATAAACTTCTATGGTATTTTACCTTCTCTGGCAAAGGTAAATATATAGGCAAATATAATGTAATACTTTAACGGTGATGCATGAATCACATTTTTTAATAGACTTTATCTTTTACAGCAGTTTTAGGTTCACAGCAAAATTGAGCAAGAAGTACAGAGATTTCCCATATATCCTCTGCCCCCACAAATGCATAGCCTCCCCCATTATCGATATCCCCTACCAGAGGGGTATATTTCTTACAAATGATGACGCTACACTGACATCATTACCACCCAGAGTCCATAGTTTATATTCGGGTTCACTCTTGGTGCTGTACATTCTATGGGTTTAGATAAATTTAATGACATATATCCACCATTATAGTATCATACAAAATAGTTTCACGGCCCTAAAAGTCCTCCATGTCTGGCTATTCATCCCTCCCTTCCCCTTAGTCCCTGAAAACCTCTGATTGTTTTACTGTCTTCATAGTTTTGTCTTTTCCATAACGTCATATGGTTGAATCATACAGTATTTAGCATTTTTAGATTGGTTTCTCTCACTTACTATTACGCATTTAAGTTTCCCTCATGTCTTTTCATGACTTAATAGTTCATTTCTTTTTAGTGCTGAGTAATATTCCATTGTATGGATGTACCACAGTTTACTTATCCATTTATTTACTAAAGAACATCCTGGTTGCTACCAAGTTTTGGCAATTACAAACAAAGCTGCTATAAACATCCACGTGCGCATTTCTGTGTAGACAGCAGTTTTTATCTCGTTTGGGTAAATACCAAGATGTGTAATTGCTGGGTCATATGGTAAGAGTATGTTTAATTTTCTAAGAATTGAAATCAGGATCTTGAATAGATGTTTTTACTCCCATGTTCGTTGCTGCATTACTTGCAATAGCCAAGAGGTGGAATCAACCTAAATGTCCATTAATGGATGAATGGATAAAGTATAGTATATGCATACAGTGGAATATTGTTCAGCATAAAAAGGAAGTAAATTCAGTCATATGTGACAATATGCATGAACCTTGAGGACACTATGCTAAGTGAAATAAGCTAGTCACAGAAGGGCAGATACTGAATGATTCCACTTATATGAGGTATCAAAAGTAGTCAAACTCATAACAATAGAATGGTGGCTGCCAGGTGATTGGGCAGAAGGGAGGGGGAAATGGAGAATTACTCTTCAACGTGTATAGAGTTTCAGTCGTGCAAGATGAACAATTTCTGGAGATCTGCTGTACAATATCATGCTTATAGTCAACAATAATGTACTATATGCTTAAAAATTTGTTTGGCGGGTAGACCAGACGTTATGTGATTTTTTACCACAATAAAAAAAATAACTCTATCCTGGTTCAATGAATAACTAGCACCCTTAGAACTATCTCCTATACATGTGAATTTAAAGGATGCATCAATGCAGCATGGTGTGTTGAACAGGTCCTTTCATTAAAATAATACTGTCCAGATTCATAAACACGGGTAGCAATCTTAGAAACATCTTTTATTCATGTAAGAAAAAAGTTAAAGGAAAATAAAAGAACTAAGTATTCATCATAAGAAGTTAGAAAAGAACAGTAATGTGAAACAAAAGAAATGCGAGAATGGACGCATGCTGGTCCAGGGAGTCTATGTTTCATTTTGCAGACCTGGAGGATTCAGCAAAGGGCTCAAAGCAAGCAGTGACAAAAGGAAAGGGGTGCTTTCATGTGATTAATCTGAAAACAGTGCATAAAATAAAAGAAAAATAAAGATAGGTGGGACAGGGCATCAATTAAAAGATTTTGGCACCAATCTGATTGGCAAATATGTAGCACCCGGACTAGAGCCATACGGGTAAGATCGTAAAGAGAAATAGACATAAGAGATATTTTCAAAGGGGCAACAACAAACATAATGGCTAAATAGGTGCAGAGAATAAGAAAATACGTAAACAAGGATGTTTCTGAAATGTCAAGCAAAGGTGAAAGCATAGCAAGTTCACTGAAAAAAAATTGGTTGACCAGATCTGATTTATTTTGACAGAAACAATGGCCAACTTCAATAGTATTGTTAAGGGTGGCTGGGAGAGATTTTAGCATTGATTCACATTCCATTCCCTGTAAAAACAACTTCACGTCTAATCTAAGTACATTATATGTTTGGTGTTTAAATGCAACGTCAAGATATTTTTCTTATGTACCCATCAACTGCTTCCCTCTAAGCCACACACATAGAAATAAGAGGGCAACCTGTGTGCTAATTTCAGATGATGGAAGAACACTAAGGAGAGATGCTCAGCAAGATGTTTAAGACGCCAAAATGAATCTTGAGGAGCTGCAGGCTTAGTTAACATTCTAGGCTGGAGATAGAAACTTGCTATCATCTGTATGATCTCAAGCAAAGTTCTTTTCCTTCTGGGACCTCGGTACCCTTATTTGTAGAAAGTCCAAACTCCTGCCACACTAGAGAGCCTCTAATTTGTGAAGTTTGGCGTCATTTCACAGGTAAAGCAACTGATATTCAGGAGATACACCATGTGGTGTTTATATAAAACTTGTTTTAATATCTGTGCGATGGGTCCCCTGATAGCTGAAACTATCTTAAGAATAATTGCAACCTTTTACAATTTTTGCCACCTTTTATGGTAGGTCTTATTTATTTAGCAGCCATATATCAGGTATTGTTCTCGGCACTTTACTTAAAGAGTTTAACCTTTAGAGCATTACAGTAAAGTGGTTATTATTTACTTTCATTTTACCAAAGAGAAAATTGAGGTTCAGCTTAACTATCTTGCCAAAGACCATTCAATCGATAAGAAAGAAAAGCAGAATACCCAAGTCTATTGACTGTAAGCCTATGCCTATTATCTTCCCACAAATTTACAACACTCAAATCTTACATGAGAAACAGAGAGTTGAAGACGACACATTGCTGCCATTTGAAACAGTGAGTCCAAAAACCAAAACGTTTTCCATTCCATTATTCCTTATGCTTTAAGTACCAACTCTTTATATTTTAGCCCCTTATGATAGAAATCATTTTAAAATGCACCAACATTTCTACAATCTGTTCAACAGAATACATAATCCAAAATATAACCATTTCTTGGTCCTTCAGTCTCCTCACTGTTAATGTGCATTATTAAATTGTATAAGTGTTGGGCTTTATATATCTTCTATAATGTTTTATGTTTTCTGGGCTTGCAGTAAATAAGTCAGGCTTCTTCCTCTGTTAATAGCTGACTTTTTTTTCTCTCTTACTAGTATGTTGCATTGTTTCTAATCTGCTGCTTTATTTTGACTCAAAATTGTGAGACCCTGATGAATGCTTTAGGATGATTTTAATTTCCCATGAAATAAGCCATTTGGACTTCACTGCACATCAATGCTGCTCAGAGAACCTTTTAACTTGTGTCTGAGCTCACTGTTCAACATCTCAAGGAAGTTTAGATTTGAAGCAACTTGTATCACAACAAGCGAAAAAAACAGAAGACAAAAGCAGGGCTAGGTCATTCAAGGGTTAAGGCTTTTGGAGTTCTGGTGTCTTATCAAGCAGTGTAGATTACAGTATTCAAAAAGTTATAATAAATTTAGACATTATCTGGCTGAAATCAATAATCAGCAGGGTCAGAGTTAATGTTAGTACATATACAATGATTCTCTAGGATATGCATTTGAAGAGAAAAAGGGGGTCACTCATTTTGGAAAATATCACAATCAGCAGGGATGGGGAAATGGAAAGCCATGAGTAGTGTGAAAAAGTATATCCAGGATAGCTATACTTTTTTAAAAAACCCAAACCCCAGAAAATAAATATCAGTATAATTATTTTGACTGGTATGAATCCACAGAAGAAAACAAGTAAGTATTCCAAGAGGGCTTAGGTACAAACTTTTGAGAAACCCAGATCTGAATAGTATTGGTATGCACTATACTTTTTAAGAGACCATCTAATTTTCTCAAAGCCCTAGCTACTGATAGAAAATAAAGAAAAATCTTCTGAGATACTACTGAAAAAGAGTTCGAAGGATGTGAGGAACAGGCAGACAGTAAAGATTCTCTTCAAGGAGGCTGGGTTTGATGGTTTAGAGCAGGGAAACTGGAAGATTAATTGGAAATCAAGCCCTGCCATGTTGACTGGGTGGCTCATTAAGGTAAGAAAATGGCAATACCAGGGTGGCGGCTCTGATGGGTAGAATAGATAGCTACCCTAAAACCACAGAACAGACTATAGTCTCCTCTCCCAGTGAGAATGGATCTTGCCAGGTTAATTTGGGTTCAGCAACTGGGAGGGGATAAATCTCCAAATTTAACTCTGCTTTAACATAGGAGGTTTGCGGGCGCTAATAACGTCAGAATGATCCTCTTAACATCAAATCACAACAATTCTTTTCATGTTTAAAAGGCTTCAGCATCTCTGTATTGCTTTCAGAATTAAGTCCACATTCCTGAAAAGACTTCCCAAGCCTCATTCATATCTGTATCTCTAACCTTAGAATTTACTACTTTTTACATCACATTCTACATTGATGACCTTCCAAATGTCTTTCTTAATCTCGACATATTTTCCTGCCTCCGGGCTTGCACACGAGCTATTCCCTCAGGCTGGAGGACCCTTAGCATTTCTCTTCTCTTGGATAATTCAGTTTAAATAATATATTTTACCTTAACCCCCATAGACTAGAATGTTTCATTGCTATGTGTTCTTATAACATTTTGTGCTCCTGCCAGCAGAATCTTTGCACAGTGTACTGTTATTCTGTTTCTCTATATTACTGACTGTTAACTGCAACTGAGCAGAAACTTCAACTATATGGCTATCAATTTCATCTTCCAAGGTTAGCATAGGGTCTGGTGCATAGTAAGTTCTTAATAGACTTTTCCTTTCTTTCTTTCTTTCTTTCTTGTTTTTTGTGAGGAAGATTGGCCGTCAGCTAACATTTGTTGCCAATCCTTCTCTTTTTGCTTGAGGAAGATTGTTGTTGAACTAACATCTGTGCCAATCATCCTCTATTTTGTAGGATGCCACCACAGTGTGACTTGATGAGCAGTGTGTAGGTCTGCACCCAGCCTCCCAACCCACGAACCCTGGGCCACCAAAGCAGAGCATGCAAACTTAACCACGAGGCCACTGAGCCAGCCCCTTAACAGACATTTCTTATTTAATTAATACTAATAAGGGGATGGATAGACGTATAAGTAGGTGGAAGGGAGGATGGATGGATGGATAAACAATGCAGACTCTTTTTTGGGGTCATTAGAGTTGCCAGAAAAGCAAACTCCTCTTGTCATTATATTAAGAACAAACTTTGGATTTGTTTCCTCAAGTCTTTCTACTATTCTAAAAAATGGATAATTTTCCCTTTACATTTTCCCACTATGTATACCACGTAGCAATTTATGAATACCAATGTATTGGTACAGGAACAATATATTTACAGGATAGAAGAATTTTAACATCAACAAGAACTATATCCCCTTTTTTGTTGCTCACAAAGGATGTCACATTTCAATATAATTGCTTAGCTTTTCAGTGGGTTATTTGTAATCAATAGGGCAACTTAAAGTAAATGTATTTGCAATGGCTGTTGCTGTGCTATAACTGAACATCACTTAAAAATACATTATAAATCCTTTGTAAAGTATTCCTAACATTGCATTAATGTCGTCTATATATAGCTTGTTTCTAAATATGTTCATTCTTCAGAACAGTTCTTGAAATTAAAAAACATCTTAAAATAAGACTGCTATCAAAGCTTGGAGAGTCTAGATAAGAATTCTGGAAGTTTATAAAACCATCCTATCTTGCCCCAGTGAACAATCCCCGACTTCTTTTATTTTTATTTATTTACTTACTTATTTTTGGCTGGGAAAGCTTCACCCGGAGCTAACATCTGTTGCCAATCTTCCTCTCTCTTTTTTTGTTTTTCTTCCCCAAAGCCCCAGAACATAGTTGTATATTCTAGCTGTAAGTCCTTCTAGTTCTTCTATATGAGCCACCACCACAGCATGGCTACCAACAGATGAGCAGTGGGGTTCTGCACCCAGGAACTGAGCCCGGGCTGCTGAAGTGGTGAGAGCCTGGAACCTTAACCACCATCAGGGCTGGCTCCCTAACCTCTTTTAAAGACTTCCACATAGAAACATACTAAGGCAAAATCTCCCTGTAAGCCTAGGGCATGCTATGGGTTATTCTGCAAGCTACAGGAAGACAATAAGGCTCTATAAACATGGAGGAAGATCACAACTGGCAGGACTACATCAGTGTGAATGCTTATAGTGACGTATGAAACATGGGATTTTAAGCACTTCAGGACTCAGACCACATAGTTCTTCTCAGGAGTACTCTTCCCCAAGATGCCTCTGTCTTTTCTTCATATCTCTGTCCTTAATGATTCAGCAAACTGAAAGCGTTAGTTATTTCAATTAAGCACAGTGCACTTTTGCCAAGATGAAAGTAATAAAGAGATAGATAAAGATGATAAGAACATAAGATTTATTAATGAACTATGTGGTAGGCCTATATTACATGCTTTATAGTTATTTGGGAACTATTACCTTATACAAGGAGATGGGGAGACCAAGACACAGAAAATTTGACAAACTTATCTAAGGTCACAATGCTAAAAATTTGTAGAGTTTGGGCTCAAAATCAGGTTTCAAGATATAGCATGATACAACATAAGATATTGCATTCACCATCTGACTGTAAACAACTACAAACTGTATAAAATAAGTACAGCAACTGTCGTCAGTCATTGGACCACAGCCCGTGCAGGGCTATTATCCTTGAGAGATGAGAAACACGCAGTGAGCTCTATGTTCATACTGGCTTTGGGGCACTTTCTAAATAGCATCACAGGGAAGTAAGTAAAGGACAAACAACAACAATCTCATTAGGAAAAGGAAACCAAGATCAGAATACAGAGATGCTGAGGTGGCTTAAAGTTACAAGTTGGGGCACCAGAGAGGAAAGAGCTATAGAAGTAAAGGAACCACAGAAACCTGCAGAGGAGTTACCTTGAGTCTCTGGCCAAATACTAAGCTGCACATGCTGCAATCAAGACTCAAGGAGGCTTAGCAGACAACAGGTACTGGAGACAGTGAGCTGAAATAAGATTTGGGAGAGTATGCAGTGTTGGGAGATATTAAAATTAGACCAGCCAGAAGTGTTGAAAAACCCAGGCATTTAGTTAAGATCAGAGAAAGTCCGCAGTGTGAGAGTAGGGCTACAGCAGTCCTTGAGTAAACACTTCAGTAGACCTGCCCCAACAAATTCTAAAAATCTTCACAGAGCATAAGTCTAAACCACCAAAAACTTAATTGCTCTCCAGAAAAACCTCAGTACCCTTTAAAGGAAGACAAGAAAGCCAAGACATATAACAATGTAGCATCCATAATGTGCAGTTTACTAAAAGAAGGATTCAAAGAAGCAGGAAAATGTGACATAACCAGGAGAAAAACATAGGCAACAGAAACAGATCAAGAGATGACACAGATGTTGGACTTAGGACAAAAGGACTACAAAACCACCATTATAAATATATTCAAGATACTAAAAGAACTGATGAATATTATCAGTAAACAGGGGATTTTAATAGAGAAAAAAATATTAAAAAGAACTGAATGGAATGCTTTTTTTTTAAAGATTTTATTTCTTTTTTCCTTCTTCTCCCCAATGCCCGCCACTACATAGTTGTACATATTTTTAGTTGTGGGTCCTTCTAGTTGTGGCATGTGGGATGCTGCCTCAGCATGGCTTGATGAGCGGTGCCATGTCTGCGCCCAGGATCCGAACCTGTGAAACCCTGGGCCGCTGAAGAAGAGCACGTGAACTTAATCACGAGGCCACGGGGCCGGCCCCATGAATGGTATTCTAAATATGAAAATACAATATCAGATATTTATTGAATGGATTTAACAACAGATTAAAGGAAAGCAATGAACTTGAAGACAGGTTAATGGAAACTAAATGAAAACACACAGAAAAAAAGATTAAACAGTCAAGCAACAACAAAAACAGAACAGAGCCTGCAGGATCTTTGTGATGACATCAAGCAACAACATACGGTAAGTGGAACCCCAAGAAGAAGAGGAAAAAGAGTGGGCCAGGAAAAAAATCCTGAAGAAATAATTGCTAAAAATTTTTCACATTTAATAAAAAGGTATCAACCCACAGATCCAAGAAAGTTAACAAATGTGAAGCAGGATAAAGACAAATAAAACCACACCTAGGATGATTCCAATCCAATTGCTGAAAATCAAAGTGAAAAATAAGGAGAAAAATCTTAAAAGTAGCCAAAATGAGACACTTTACATATAGTGGAACAAACATAAGTATTATCACTGATTTCCAATCAGAAACAATGTGAATTAAAAGGCAACAGAATAAAAATATTAATTTCAGCTGAAATTCTATATCCTACAAAAATATCCTTCAAGGATAAAGGCAAAACAAAAACATTTTTAGGTAAACAGGAGCTGTTTATTTCCAGATAAACAGCTGAGCGAATTCGTCACCAGCAAACCTGAGTCATCAGAAATGTCAAAGAAAATGCTTCAGGCTGAAGGCAAATGACACCAGATGAAAACCAATAACTACGCAAAAGAATGAAGAACAGCAAAAAGGTAAATATATGAGTGATTTTAAAAACTGCCTTCTCATTTCTTGATGTTTTTATAAAATAACTAACTAGATGCATGCATGCCTCACTCCTGCCATGTCTCCAGCAGGATCTACCTGTGCCCTTTGGAGGCCAATGTTTTTGCCCTACCCAAAGGAGATACTGAAGTAAAGACATAGAAGAATATGATGGGAACAGATAACAGAAAGCAGTAGAACATAAAAACAGCCTCATGAGGGAAGGAAGTAGTCAGTTGAGGTCATTCCCCACACTGGGTGCTGTGGTTTATAGGATGAAAAACCAGAGGCAGAGCTGTCTTAACAAAAGACAGCCATGAACATTTACGTCACTGCATTACACTGTCCACAGCGATGGTTCTGGAAGTGTTCAATACCTTAACAGTGGACCTGTAGTAACAACTACACAAGGGAAGGAATGATAGATTTCAAAACACACAAATCTTTGACCATCTTTATCCAGGTCAGCAAAAGGGAGAAGCTACTGATGTACATAACCATCCAAATGGTTACTGTGGGCATCGCATCCCCCAGACTCTCCCTACACTATGTAATGTCATGCTGCTGGCTCCAACAACAACAGGCTTTGAAAAGCATGCTGGATATGGCTGAATCACCAAGGGAAGAAGCACAAGCCTACAAAGATCTTAGAGGTGACCAGGCAACTTTTCTTGAACTTTGCAAAGACCTCTGTTCGTGACTGTAAGAAACAGCAGCTGCACCTGCAGGTTGTGATTGGTCATGTATTTTACCTACAGCTGTGTCCTGCTGAAGAAGCATGGGAAAGACTATTTGCTCACTTTGGAAAAACATTTATTTCTGAGACCACAAGTGGAGGGTGACAGTTGTAACCAGGCCACCCCAGTTGTGTACCTAATAAACATACCCAAGTGTGTGGTAATGGTAGTGACTTGGGAATATGATATAGAAAATCAGTAGTAATGTGTGTGGGCACACATGTATAATTCATTAGTAGCCATCAAAATGCAAAATGTTCATATCCCTTGAACCCAGTCTTACTTCCAGGAATCCTTCTATAGAGATATGAGTGCAAGTACGCATAATAGAAATATACGTGAGTACTTGTAATAATACTTTCTCTGACACTGAAACTGTTAACACAATAAAGAACTTATCATTTTATAGGGCTATTCAAGAGATTCCTGCATCAAATAGGAGATTCAACGTGATAATCTCAAAGTTTCTTCCAATTATGAGCTCTTAATTTACTCAGCCATAGGAAGAGTGGGGAGCAGTAGTAAAGGTGACAGTCGCAGGGAAATCCACAGTCCCAAAAGCAGGTGCTGTGAGCATGACAGAAACCAAGTCTAACCCTGCAGGCCCAGGACAGATAAACTCAGGTACAATGGCAGGGGCAGCCAGTGAGTGTTCAGAAGGAAACAAACCCAACATGGCCCTACCGTGTGCTGTCAACACGTCCCCAGTGGGTGTTAATACCATAGTAGTGGGTACTGCAAGCATGTCCTTGGCAGGTACTTCCAGCATGCTGGTGGAGCTGCCGATCTTTCCCTAAGGGGCAGCATAAGAATGACTGCAAAAGGAGAGACCACCGTAAAGCGTGTTAAAGAAACAGTTAAAGGTTCTATAGCAGGACACCTTGGCTCAAACTTGCAGAGTGAAGACTACATGATTTAACAGGGTGGGAGCCAGAAAGACTTCCAGCCCAATGCTGAAACCTGTAAGGAACCGAGGAAAGAAAAGAAAGAACTCCCAGTGGAAGGAATTCTTTTCACCACAGGAAGGGTGAAATTCACTGCAGGACAGGAGAGGACAAGTCAATCTGAAAATCATCCTCCAGCTGGTCCTTAGCGAGCCATGGAAGGACTAGAGAATACTAAAAGGAAAAAGACAGGATAGCCCAGGCTAGCAGACACAACTTCTCTCCTTACACATGCATCAGCCACAGCCACAAAGGAATATAGGATGTCTTACAAATTTGAGAAGAGCCAATTTACAACAATCAGGTTCTTCAAGCAAATGACCTGATGGGATAGAATCCTTCTTGAGGAAATTTAAAGTAAACCCTGCTACAGAATCATTGATTCTAACACAAGGCAGAGAAATGCACACTGTGCCTAAGACTGCTGGGGAACAATATGGAAGTTATCACAAAGACAAGAGAGGTGAAAGGCTGAAATCCCTTGTACCATGATATCTTAGACCAAAGAGACAGTAACCTTTGAAGCCTGTGAAATGGGAAATAAAACGAAAGCTGTAATGGAAGACTAAGTTTCAGGGATGTACCCCAAGACAGCCAATTCCAGCTTTCCTTACAGTTAAATTCAATAAAAATGAAATGCTCTCTTCCATTTGAATTTTTGCCCTAGAGTCTAGGAGTGTCTTCACAGTAGGTTCTGTGATTTCAACTATGCTGCAGCCTGAGACATCGTTCTCCAAGTGCAGCCCCACCTCCCAGCCATGCCCAACAAAGACATTATCAGTGATTTATCTTTGCTTATTTTCCTTCTGTCTTTGGCTCCCCAAAGATACAGCTTTAAAAAATTACAGATTTCATGCTAGAGAAAACCATCAACTCTTCCTTTTCATCTTCCTCTTCTTCTTTCTGAAGGTCTGTGAAAATAATTAGCCCTACCCATAGACCAAGCAAGGAAAGGACTCATGCCCCTAAGAGGATATTCAGGGGAGGGAAGGGGAGTTGTTCAGCAGCTTTTGCTGGCATTCAGAGTAGGCAACTCTATCATTTAGATCTTAACATTCCCACCCCTAGATGCACAATGTGAAGAAAATCTGATACATGTGCCAGGAGACAAAAAGAATGTTTACAGAAAAATAATCTGTAATAATAAAGCACATTAAAGAGTCCCAATTTCCATCAACAGGAACGTGGATAAATTTGCATACATGTATATAGCGAGGTGCTAAACAACAATAAAAACAAGTAGTAGATATGGAAATTAGCATGGGTGGATCTGACATGACACTGAGTTTAAAAAAGCACTTCACAGAATACATATGATATAGTTACATTTATAGAACAGTTCAAGAACAAGACCAATATATTTTTGAGTACACACTTATTAAAACTGTAGGAAAATACAAGAGAAGGATAAACACAAAATTCAGTTAGTAGTTATTTCTTGAGGGAAAGGAAGGAGATGTGAACAGGCAAGTAGACACACAGAGTTTCAACGGTACTGGGAATTGTTCTACTTTTTAAGCAAGGTAAGCAAGGTGATAGGTACACAGGAGGCTGTGTTTGTATTATTTCACATTCTAACATGTCTGAAATCAACATGGTCTTAAGATGCTGTCAGCCAGGTGGCAGCTGAGATGTAACTGTCATTACCTTAGAAATTCTTCAACCAATTTCTTTTTTTCTCATGTTTTCTAAGAGTGATATATGTCAAAATCTGTTTGAAACACCCATTTTGATAACGTAGAATAAAATTTCTAAGTGAAAAAAATGAATGTTTAAAGCCAAAATAGTAAAAATGTTTTGTAGGTATTAATACGTATATGGAAGTAAAATATGTGACAACAATAGCACAGATGATGGGTTGGGTAAAAGAAAGGTATGCTGTTGTACAGCTTTTATATTATGCTTGAAGTAGTAACATACTAATCCAAAGCAGACTAAGATAAGTTAAGAAATCAAAATATAGGTCCCCAAGCCACCATTTTTAAAAAACCGAATTGGTATACTAAAATGGCAATAGAAGAGATAGAATTGGATAAAAATACCTGATAAAAATCAGGGGGAAAGACACAAATAAGAGATGCAATGAAGAGAAAACAAATAGTAAAATTGTAAAGTCAACACTAACCATATCAAGCATTATACTAAAATTAAACGTGCTTAACATTTCAATTAAAAGGCAGAGAGTGTCAGACTGAAAACACAGACACTAGGATGTTCCCCTAAGCATGTTAGTTTAATCTTTGGAAATAGAAGTTCTACCAATTCTTATTAGTGAGTATGATAACTTTCGGTCCATGCAGATAGACTACATTTTCCAGTTTGCTTCCTTCTGGTGGGAGGAGCAGTCAAGCTCTAGATAAGATTGTAAAGATCAATTGGCTACTGGTTGTAAAAGACAAGTGTAAATGATGGGACTGGGGTGTTGGTGTGTGCATGGTGTGCGTGCGTGCACACATGCGCAAATGTTTGAGAATGTGATTTAACAAATACATTTGTAGCTGCCTGATGCAATTTCCAAAATACATAAAACTAGTAGAATCAGAAATAGCCTTAAGCAATTCTCTCTTTTTAAAATGATTGCCTTTCTAGTTAAGTAATACATGTTCATCTTAGATGAATTAAAGAAGAGAGAGGAACAAAAAATATTAAAACACCTGTAATCTCATCATCACGAGATTAAGCTCATTAATATTTTTTATTGAAGTTTCACTGTCATACAGTATCCTTTTAGTTTCAGGTACATGTCATAGTGATTTGATATTTATATGTATTATGAAATGATCACCACAATAAGCCTAGTCACCATCTGTCACCATACAAAGTTATTACAATATTACTGACAATATTCCCTATGCTGTATTTCTCCATGAATGATTTATTTTATAACTGGAAGTTTGTACCTCTTAATTCCTTTCCCCTATTTCGCCTGCCCTCTCAACCTCTTACCCTTCTGGTAACTACCAGTTTATTTACTGTACCTATGAGTCTGTTTCTGTTTTGTTTTGATCATTGGTTTGTTATTTAGATTCCACATATAAGTGAAATCTTATACTCTTTGCCTTTCTCTGTCTGACTGATTTCACTTTGCCTAATACCCTCTGGGTCTCTCCATGTTGTCACAAATGGCAAGATTTCATTCTGTTTTAGGGCTGAGTAATATTCCATTGTATATATATACCACATCTTCTTTATCCATTCAACTATCAATGGACACTTATGTTGCTTCCGTATCTTTGCCATTGTAAGTAATGCTGCAGTGAACACAAAGGTGCATACATCTCTTTCAATTAGTGTTTTCATCTTCTTAAGATAAATACCCAGAAATGCAATTGCTGCATCGTATGGCAGTTCTATTTTTAATTCTTTGAGGATCCTCCAAACTGTTTTCCATAGTGGCTGCACCAATTTACTTTCCCACCAACAGTGTATGAGGGTTCCCTTTTCTCCATGTCCTTGCCAACACTTGTTACTTTTTTGTCTTTTGATAATAGCCATTCTGATAGGTCTGAGGTAATATCTCATTGTGGTTTTGATTTGCATTTCCCTGATGATTAGTGATGTTGAGCATCATCTTTTCATGTACCTGTTGGCCGTTTATAAGCCCTCTTTGGAAAAACATCTATCCAACTCCTCTGTCCGTTTTTTAATCAGGTTGTTTTTTTGTTTGTTTTGATATTAAGTTCTCTAAGTTCTTTATATGGTTTGGATAGTAACTCTTTATTGGATGTATGATTTGCAAATATCTTCTCCCTTTCAGTAGGTTACCTTTTGGTTGTGTTATTTCCTTTACTGTGCAAAAGCTTCTTAGTTTGATGTCATTCCATTTGTTTCTTTTTGTTCTTGTTGCCCTTGGCTGAGGAGACTAGTCCAAAAAAATACTGTTAAAACCGATGTCAAAGAGCTGACTATCTATGTTTTCTTCTAGGAGTTTTATGGTTTCAGGTATTACATTCAAGGCTCCGATCCATTTTGAATTTATTTTTGTATATAATGTAAGATGGTGGTCCAGTGTCATTCTTTAGCATGTTGCTGTCCAGGTTTCCAAACGCCATTTATAGAAAAGACTGTCTTTTCCCCATTGTATAATCTCACCTCCTTGGTCATAGATTAACTGACCATATATCAGTGGGTTTATTTCTGGGCTTTCTATTCTGTTCCAGTAATCTATGTGTCTGTTTTCATGCCAGTACCTTACTGTTTTCATTACTTTAGCTTTGTAATATAGTTTGAAATCAGGTAGCATGATACCTCCAGCTTTGCTATTCTCTTTCAAGATTGCTTTGGCTATTCGAGGTCTTCTGTGGTTCCACATAAATTTTAGGATTCTTTGTTCTAGTTCTGTGAAAAATGTCATGGGTATTTTGAGGGGGATTGCACTGAAGATGTAGATTGCTTTGGATGGTATGGACATTTTAACAATATTAATTCTTCCAATCCATGAGTATATTGTATCTTTCCTCTTATTTGTGTTGTCTTCAATTTCTTTCATCAATGTCTTTTAGTTTTCAGAGTACAGGTCTTTCACCACCTTGGTTAAATTTATTTGTAGGCATTTTATTCTTTTTGATGCAATTGTAAATGGGATTGTTTTCTTAATTTCTCTTTCTTATAGCTCATTACTAGTACATGGAAATGCAACTGATTATTAATTTTGAATTCTGCAACTTTACTGAATTCATTTATTATTACTGATAGTTTTTTGGTTGAGTCTTTAGGGTTTTCTACATATAATATCTTGACCTCTGCAAATAGTGACAGTTTTGTTTTCCTTTACAATTTGGATGGAGCTTACTTATTTTTCTGGTCTAACTGCTGTGGCTAGGACTTCCAACACTATGTTGAATCAAAGTGGTAAGAGTGGGCATCCCTGTCTTACTCTTGATCTTAGAGGAAAAACTTTCAGCTTTTCACCATTGAGTATGATGTTAGCTGTGGGTTTGTAACATATGGCTTTTATTATGTTGAGGTATCTTCCTTCTATACCTGCTTTGTTGAGTTTCTATCATGCATGGATGTTGAATTTTGTTAAATTTTTTTTCTGCATCTATTGAGAGGATCATATAATTTTTATCCTTCATTTTGTTAATGTAGTATATCACATTGATACACTGTGTGGATGTTGAACCATCCTTGCACCTCTAGGATAAATTCCATTTGGTTATGCTATGTGATCCCTTTAATATGTTGTTGAATTCAGTTTGCTTATATGTTATTGAGGATTTTTGCATTTATGGTCATCAGGGACATGGGCCTATAATTTTCTTTTTTTATAGTGTCTTTGTCTGGTTTGGATATCAGGGTAATGCTGGCCTTGTAACATAAGTTTGGAAGCATTCCTTCTTCTTCAATTTTTTGGAATAAACTGAGAAGAAGAGGTGCTAACTCTTCTTTAAATGTTTAGTAGAAATCACTCATGAAGCCATTTGGTCCTGGACTTTTGTTTTGGAGGAGTTTTTAAATTACTGATTCAATTTCATTATTCATAACCAACCTATTCAGATTTTCTATTTCTTCATGACTCACTCTTGATAGGTCATGTGTTTCTAGGAATTTACCCATTTCTTCTAAGTCTTCCAACTTGTTGGTACATAATTGTAGTAGTCTCTTATGATCCTTTATATTTCTATAGTGTCAATTGTAACATCTCTATTTCTGATTTTATTTATTTGGGCACTCACTCTCTATGTTTTCTGGATGAGTCTGACCAAAATTTTCTCAATTTTGTTTATCTTTTGAAAGAAGCAGCTTTTAGTTTCAATGTCCTTTTCTATTGTTTTTTAGTCTCTGTGTCCTTTATTTACACTCTGATCTTTATTATTTCCTTCCTTCTACTAACTTTGGGCTTGGCTTGTTCTTCTTTTTCTAATTCCTTTAGGTGGAAAGTTAGATTGTTTATTTGAGATTTTTCTTGCTTCTTGAGGTAAACCTTATCTCTATGGACTTCATCTTAGCTTTTGCTGTGTCCCATACATTTTGGAAAGTTGTGTTTCCATGTTCATTTATCTCAAGGTATTTTTTGATTTTCTCTTTTATTTCTTCATTGATCCATTGGTTATTTAGTCTCCAAGTGCTTATGTTTTTTCCAGTTTTCTTCTTTTAACTGATTTCTAGTTTCATACTGTTGTGGTCAGAAAAGATGCTTGATACAATTCCAGTCTTCTCAAATTTATTGAGACTTGTTTTGTGGCCTAATGTGACCTGTCCTGGAGAATGTTCCATATGCACTTGAAAAGAATGTGTATTCTGCAGTTTTTGGAGGGAATGGTCTATATATATCTCTTAAGTCCATCTGGTCTAATGTGTCATTTAAGGCCAATGTTTCCGTAATTTTTTTCTGTTTGGACAATCTATCCATTGATGTGAGTGGGGCGTGAAGGTCCATTACTATTATTGTATTACTGTCAATTTCTTTCTTTATGTCTGCTAATATTTTGTTTATATATTTAGGTTCTCTTAATTAGGTTGCATAAATATTTATGAATGTTTTACCCTCTTCTTGCATCTATCCCTTTATCATTATGTAATGCCCTTCTTTCTCTTTTGCTACAGTCTTTGTTTTAATGTCTATTTTGTCTGATGAGTATTGCCCCTCCATCTTTCTTTCATTTCCATTTGCATGCAATTTCTTTTTCTATCCCTTCACTTTCAGTCTGTGTGTGTCTTTATATCTGGAGGGAGCCTCTTGTAGGCAATTTATAGATGGGTCTTTTTTTTTTTAACCCATTCAGCCAGCCTATGTTTATTGATTGGAGAATTTAGTCCATTTACATATAAAGGAATTTTTGATAGGTATGTGCTTATTGCCATTTTGTTAGTTGTTTTCTGGTTGTTTTTGTAGTTCTTCTCTGTTCCTTTATTATTTTTCTTGGTCTCTTCTCTTGTGGTTTGATGGTTTTCTTCAGTGTTACGTTTCAGTTCCTCTTTATTTTTGTGTATCTATTGCAGGTCTTTGGTTTGTGGTTACTGTGAGGGTCATATATCTTGAACTATATATATAGCAGTCTATTTTAAGTTGATAGCTGCTTACATTCAAATACATTCTCAAAGCACTACATTTTTACTCCCTACCAATGATTTATGTTTTTGTCATCGTATTTTACATCTTTTTATTTTGTGTAACCCTTAACTACTTATTGTAATTATAGTTGATTTTACTATTTTTGTCTTTTAACCTTCATACTAGCTTTTTAAGTGGTTGATCCATGGCCTTTAGTAAATATTTGCCTTTATGAGTAAGATTTTTTCCTTTTAGATTTTCTTATTTCTAGTTATGGCCTTTTCTTTTCCATTTAAAGAAGACCATTTAACATTTCTCATAAGGTTGGTTTAGTGGTAATGAACTCCTTTAGGTTTTGCTTGTCTGGGAAACTCATTATCTCTCCTTCAATTCTTGCCAGCTAGATTAATTTGGGTTGTTAAGTTTTTTCATTTCAGCACTTTAAATATATCATACCACTGTCTCTTCTGGCTTGCAAAATTTCTGCTGTAAAATCTGAGAGTCTTATGGGAGTTCCTTTGTATGTGATATTGTTTTTCTCTTGCCACCCTTAAGATTCTCTCTCTATCTTTAAACTTGCCATTTTAATTATAATATGTCTTGGTGTGGATCTCTTTGGGTTCATCTTCTTTGGGACTCTCTGTGCTTCTTGGACCTAGATGTCTGTTTCCTTCTCTTAGGTTAGGGAAGTTTTCAGGCATTACTTCTTGAAATAAGATTTCTGCCCCTTTCTCTCTCCTTCTTTTTCTTCTGGGACACATATAATGTGAATGTTAGTATACCTGTTGTTGTCCCAGAGGTCCCTTAAACTATCCTCATTTAAAAACATTTTGTTTTCCTTTTTGCTGGTCTGATTGGAGCACCACTATTTTGTCTTCCAGATTGCTGATCCACTCTTCTGTATCATCTAATCTGCTATTGATTCACTCTACTTTATTTTTCATTTCAGTTATTGTATTTTTCAGCTCTGATTGGTTTTTTCTTGTATTTTCCAACTTTTTGTTGAAGCTCTCATTGTGTTCCTCCATTCTTCTCCCAAGTTCAGTAAGCATCTTTATGACCATTACATTGAACTCTTTATCAGGTAAATTACTTACCTCTGTTTCATTGGAGTTTTTTTCTAGGATTTTATCTTGTTATTTCATTTGGAACATATTCCAATGTCTCTTCACTCTATTTGACTTTCTATGTTTGTTTCTATGAATTAGGCAAAACAGCTACCTCTCCCATTCTTGAAGGAGTGGCCTAGTGTAGAAACATCCCCTGTGTAGACTGCATGTGCTAGGCGGCTTTGACAGGCTAGCCAGAGCTGTAGTGGGTATGGGCCAGGAGGGTCCAGGGGTGTGTTGTGCTTGGATCACCTTGGTGGGACAGCTGGAGCTGGAGCAGGCACTGGGGGAGGGGGGTTGCCTAAGGCACACCATGCCAGGGTCACCTTGGGGAGACAGTTGGAGGTGGTGTGGGCCAGGGACCCAGAGCATGCTGGGGTGGCGTTAGCAGGCTGGCTAGAGCATTTGGACCATGCTCCCACCTTTACTATCAAGGTGATGAGAGAACATAAAAAATGGTACTTGTCAGCATTTCCAACATTGGAGAGAGTTCTAGCAGTTTCCCACCTATTTGGCAGACACTCCAGGGTTAGTAAATTAATTTCCTTCCCATACAGTCTAGGCACTTTTTAAACCACTGGTTTTTCCCCCTGAGCCCCAGGGCGGGCAAGACTGCACATGGACCCCTCAGTGATAACCTCCCTGCTTCAGGTAGCCACACTGGGGGTGGGGCTCCCATTGATATCATATCTCCATCTCTCCTACCTGTCTCTATGTTGTCCCTCTATCATCTGTTGTGCAAAAGCTGTTCAGTCAGCCCTCAGGTCTCCTTCAGGAGGAAGTGCTCCATCTGCAGGTATAGATCTGGCATGTCTGTGGGAAGAGGGGAGTTCAGGGTCTTCCTATGCCACCATCTTGGACCTTCTCCCCCAATATTTCCTTTTTTATTTCCCTAAAGTCTTATTAATATGTAAGCAAATTTTATTTATCCAATCCCAAATTGCTAGATGCTTGGGATATATACAATGTTTATCATAATCATAAAAATTAAGAAACATTTTTGTGGTAAAATATTTGTCACTATCTCTATTTACTTTGGATAAACTTCTAGAAGAATTTAGTAAGCTGAAGGGTGTGAACTCTTTAAAGGTCTTGATACATACTGAAAAATTAAAAAAAAAAAAAAACAGACCAAATTTCACTCCATTCCCCAGCCAAGGGTTTGTGGATCTCATTATTCACACCTTGACTGATGTGAAGTATTTTAGTCTTTGATTATCTGAAGAGTGAAAATGTTATAATTGTGCACTGAGCTTTAACTTTATAAAACAAAGGTACGCATGAGCCCACCTGGAGAACTTAAGGCTTTTATCAAATGATTTGTCCAAAGGTGACACACAGTTGTCATTAAGAGGCACACAAGAAAAGAATCTATGGGAAACAGACTTTGCTGGAAAATGTATTATTATGGAATGAAGCTGCTAGCCACACACCCCCATCCTCCCTTCATCACTATTTGCATTTAAGTTGGTCACACATATTTAAAAAACAACAGCAGCACAACTAAGTGAACATAGCATCATTAGTTATGGCAATAAAGATTTAAGTAAGAGTGTATCTCTCATTAGCTCTCACTTTGTATCATTTCCTCCTGCAAATCCCATTTTTCCCTGTTCTTTACCCAAATGAAGATAATCTCAAAGCAGTCTTTCCAGTTCGGTAGGATTTCTCCCACTAAGACAGAAGCTACTTCAACTCTTCTTGAGATAGACAACGCTAAGTGGAACCACACGTTTCACCGGATATGGTTAGAGCTATGTAGACTGCTGTATAAGCCATAGTAATAACACCAAGTACTTAAGTTGAGCTTCTCCCCAAGGATTATATGTCTTCTCAGCATTATTTTACATCAAGTTTAAGTTATTGTTGTCCTTTTTGTGTTAATAATGTGCCTCAGTTGCAGAATCTAGTGAAAGAGATAGAATGGGGAGGCTGTAGCCGACTGCCTCCATCCCCAACAGATTACAAGCAGAAACAGAGTTTTTGTGAAATTTATGGAAGCTTAAGCTTTACCTGTATGTGCTCCCTCCAAGCCCCGTATTTAATTTTGCATTTGTAACTTTGTATTTGCATTTTTTTAAATTTATACTATTGGATATTAGGTCTAGGTTTTGTGGGGCTGAGTTCATATAAATTTTGAAAACTCTCTTTGAGAACAACAACATTCTGGTAAGGCAAGCACTGACTTAAAAACGTTTCTAAAAGCCTGTTCCATCTTCCCATAGGATTATTGTACCTAAGACTGTTATTTCAAAATCTTTAAATTGTTACTCACGGAATTCTCTTGTTAGAGTAACAAGTATTAGTTGCACTTTAGGAAAAACATGATTCCTCAGCTTTAGAGTACCGTTGGGCTTCTTCAAAATAAACCATGAGTCTAAGTCTGATGTACACACGGATGCAAATTTCATGAATCATATTACATTAGAACTGGAAAGAGCTGAGACATCATGGGGAGAATGTCTTTAATAAATAAGAGAACTAAAGCCCCAGAAGTGAAGGCAAATTGTGCAAGGCTATCTGACAGGACCAAACTAGATCATTTCAGACCGGCTCTGGAAATCTGCTAGGACAAGACATAAAAGAGTATTACCTCAATGTTCAATTTGCCTTTCTGACCCTTCTCAAATGTCTAAATGGTAAATAGTGGCAGTAGCATCATTTTGGATTGCAAAGGCAGGAAAGTGCAAATGTGTTGGGAATTAAGACTGTAAGGAACTCAATGATTTTCCCAGTAAAAGTAAATGCTTACCCAGAAATATCTGACTTAGGAGAGTCAGTGTGGCTTCTAAAATAAAAAGGCTCAGTGCATTGATACTGATGGGCTCTGAATAAGCAAAGTTGTTTTGGTACAATGGCTGTGTATGCACCCATAGGAGCTGGAATGTGTGATCAAGTTAATCTCATATTTATTCAGCTTGAATACAAAAGTTCCCTATTATGATCTAATTAATGAGCTGTCTTGCATTTGTATTATAGTGACACTGATGATGCTTCTAGGTGTAGAGTTTCTCTGAGCAATTATCATTTCTTGTTCTAAGTCTCAACTGAAAGTGAGGCACAAAAATCATTTTGAGGGCTTGCCTAAATTACTTCCTGATAACACATGCGATGTTAAAGTGGATAATCTGCTAGTGTTTTATTTAGCTGTAGCTTTGTGCGGTCCCCACTACCTATTACTTAGATACTCACAGTGTGCTCATATGTTTCATAGGTCAAGACACTCAAAATGGTCAAACTTATTGGTGTATTTAGACCCAAATTCCAAAGGACGCCAGGATAAAGCAATAACATTAACATGGAAAATATTTTCTCCCCAAATTTCTCATGAGGCAATGTTTTAAAAAATCTAAATATGTTATTTCAAGAGAGATTGAGGAAAGAATTATCTTGCTTCCCCAGAAAATTGTATACCTTCTGTATATATATCTTAATGACTGAGATTCTAGAGTTAGGGAAAAAACTGAGTTTGAATTTCAGAGTCACAAGCTGTAGAACTATAGGTAAATTTATCTTTTTCCCTAAGTTTCTGTAAACTTAGGGAAAAACTCCATCTGTAAAATGGAGATAATAATTTTATCAACTTTATATAGCTGAGATTCAGCGAGTGACTGTGAATAAAATGCTTAGTACCACGTCTGACACAGAGTAGGCACTCACAGAGGTTAGATTTTACTATTGTTATCAAGCTCACTCAGCTGATTTAATAATCCATGCAGAATGTGATGGCGTGAGGGCGCCTCTGTGCCTGAAGAGACTCATGGCCTGTGAGTGACAGTACAATTACAGCCCAATCTCTGGATATATGAAGAGTATAGAGTGAAAAATAATCATCATTACGTAATGGATCTGTCCACCATCAGGACTGACCATCCTGAAAATGATGACATTGGAGTGTTTTGATTAACAATAAATATGGACATACCTTTTGATTGAAATAAAACAGTCTCACAAAGTTTTCCAGAAAAAAGCAATGGTTTCTTGTTAAAATTTCCATAGTGAAATTTTTAAAAATCAGATCATTTTCCTGAACATGTAACTCAAATGGAATAACATTTCAGAAAAGCTGAAATATTTGGGAGTGTGACTATGGGGCTATTTTTTAAAGAAAGCTTTATCAGTTTAGTCATCAAATTGTAAACAGGATTAAAGTTTATAATCTTCAAGAGATTCATTTCAAAATGCTCTTACTAAAAGGGAAGGGAGATTTAGTTTAATAAACACAGTTTTGCAGTTAACACAAGCAATGTGATTTTTTCAAATTTTGTCAAATAACAAGTAAAATGAGCTTTTTCCATTCTTTCTTGCACAAAAACACAAATATGAATACCATATGCTATTTATGCCATCCCTTTGTGAAAGCTGATATATGCTTTCCTACTCCACTCTTCCAGAATGCCTCCTGGGAAGACACCACTTGATGAAAAATTAAGCTAAATCACTTTCTTTTTTCAGAGTACAGAGATGAGAGTGACAATAAGCCCACTGTACATCTCTGGCTCGCATAATTTGCTCTTAAACTGTCACTTTAATTATTCTTGAATTGCGAGCTTGCCTCCAGGCAAATTTCACAGAGATTTTTAATAATCCATTTTATAAAATATTATTATGGACACCAGAAAAATACTGATAATAAAAAGATGAGCATAAAGTTTAAAAAATACATGAAGCACACTTATTTAAGGACAGGTAAACTTTTAAAAATAAAGTTTGACGTATTTCTGTATAGACTGTATGCTTGCAACTTGGAGGCAAGTGGTCCTCCCAATTCTTTCTGGAATCTTTGTCACGGGAAGCGAGATGAAGCTCTTGATAGAGTCTTTGAGGATACTGTGAATCATGAGTAATTGTCCTAGGACCTGGAATGCTGTACAAATAAACAAGCTAGGCCTAGACTCATAGAGCCATCCTTTAGAGGAAGTTCCAACTGAAATGTGTTATACTTTCTATATTCTGCCCCAATCAGCATTCCTATCATGGCTACTATTTATAGAACCTCTAATATGGACCGCAACTGAATTAACTTCCTTAAGATAATCTTTATATTTCATATTCATAGCAATGATACAAAAAAGCATTCTTGTTTACATTTTATGGTTTGAAGAGGTAAGGTAATGTAACAGGTTATTCAACTCATTCGGTGAGGAGCTGGTATTTGAACCCATGTCTCCCCATCTCCAAAACCCACGGTTTTCTCCATGCCATGAGGTAGAGATTACAATGATCTTTTCCTCTTCTAGGAAGAGCAAGGGAGAGAAGAAAGAAACAAATATTCCAGCATTTTCTTATGTGATCAATATGTCCTAGCTGGTATCATCTTTGCTCTGGATACTTTACATCACATAGCTTCAAGAAAGTACTGTATAGACAAGTGCTGGAAATTGGTCTGTACACTTTGGAATGTGTCTCCTGGTTCTCTGGGGTTTATCTATCCAATCCAGCCCTTCAGTTTGATAATCTCCTTAAAGCCATCTGAATCCCAGATTAGCTCTTCTTCCTGGCCTCCATCCATAGAAATTCCCTAAAGTAGCCTTTGCTTCTCTCTTATTCAGTCGTTCTTGGCTATATCTCACTCTACACATTGTAACCTCTCTTCAGTTGTCAAAGTTTAAATGTCTGAGTCCAAATAACTGTAAGTTGTTTTTTATTGGGTAAAGGCACTGTCTTAAGCAGGAGTTGGTCTGTTTAAATCAATGTACAATAGAACAGGCAGAATGTCCTTTAGGCCCATAAAGGTGAGACCTGAAACCATAAGGCTTCTAGAAGAAAACGTAGGCAGTACACTCTTTGACATCAGTTTTAAAAGGATCTTTTTGGACACCATGTCTTCTCTGAGAAGGGAAACAATAGAAAGAATAAACAAATGGGACTTCATCAGACTAAAGAGCTTCTTCAAGGCAAATGAAAACAGGATTGAAACAAAAAAACAACCCACTAACTGGGAAAAAATATTTGCAAGTCATATATCTGACAAAGGCTTAATATCCATAATATATAAAGAACTGTCACAACTCAACAACAAAAAATCAAACAACTCGATCAAAAAATGGGCTGGAGACATGAACAGACATTTCTCCAAAGAAGATATATGGATGGTGAATAGGCACATGAAAAGATGCTCATCATTGCTGATCATCAGGGAAATGCAAATAAACCCACACTAAGATATCACCTTACACCCATTAGAATGACAAAAATATCTAAAACTAATAGTAACAAATGTTGGAGAGGTTGTGGAGAAAAAGGAACCCTCATACACTGCTGGTGGAAATGCAAACTGGTGCAGCCACTATGGAAAACAGTATGGAGATTCCTCAAAAAATTAAAAACAGAACTACCATATGACCCAGCTATTCCACTACTGGGTATCCATCCAAAGAGCTTGAAGTCAGCAATCCCAAAAGTCCTATGCACCTCAATGTTTATTGCAGCATTATTTACAATAGCCAAGACATGGAAGCAACCTAAGTGCCCATCAACAGAAGAATGGATAAAGAAGATGTGGTGTATATATATACAATGGAATACTACTCAGCTGCAAAACAGAACAAAATCATTCCATTTGCAATAACATGGATGGACCTTGAGGGAATTATGTTAAGTGCAATGAGCCAGTTAGAGAAGGATAATCTCTGTATGACTCCACTCATATGAGGAATTTAAAAACGTGGACAAAGAGAACAGATTAGTGGATACCAGGGGAAAGGTGGAGTGGGGTGTGGGCACAAAGGGTGAAGTGGTGCACCTACAACACGAATGACAAACATTAATGTACAACTGAAATTTCACAAGATTGTAACCTATCATTAACTCAATAAAAAAATTAAAAAATTAAAAAAAAAAAAGAATGTCTTTTAGGCCCATAGAAAGGGTGATTCTAGCACACCTTGGTAGATAGATATTATAGGCTGGGTCACTGAGTAAATATTCCATCTCACTTCTCCCTCATCTCTCCACACTACAGAAGTTGGAATACCTAAAAGAAGAAACAAAAAAAACTTATTTTTCCAGATTTTCTGTAGTTAATTGTAGCGAGTGACTCATTTCTGCCCGATAAGATTAAAGCAAAAGTCTTCTGGCTCTATCTTCTTTTTACGCTGTTTTCTTCCTATTTGAATTTACTGTGATGCCTGGAGCTACAGTAGCCATGTTGAGACCATTAGGTAGTGAATATGAGGGGAAAGACAAGATTATTGTGAATGATATGGTCTTTGACATTGCTGAGTTTCTAAAGAATGTGAGCGACCACCTGCCTTCATATTTCTTGTATGTAACAAAATGTACTTGGATTTTTTGGCCTTAATGTAGAACATTTTACTAATTTTACACTTAAAAAAAGGTCATCAGGGAAAAAACAACAAAACAAACTAACCACCCTATGGCTAAAAAGGCAAATGTCATTAGCATGCATCGAGTGTATCCAAAAAATCTGATTTACCAGACAAACAGAGTCAACCATGAAGCAGTTCTTTCTATGTAAGAGATATGTCATTATTTTCTCTAGGAACTTAGATAAGATGTCTTTCCCAATATTACTGCCTCTCTGGTTCTGAGTTCTTCCTCATACAAACCCTTCTATTCGTGTTTTAACCTCCTAGCTATCTTATACATAGGATGGGTATTTTCTGAATAGGAAATAAGAGCATCCCACTCCCTAGACAGAAAGATTCCCTCATTAGGGATAAATACACATCCTAAACGATATATCAGAGAATTAGCCAGGGTAACTAACACCACCAGCTCTATATGACAATGCAAAATCTCAGTAGCCTAAGACAACAAAGATTTATTTCTTGCTCATTTCAGAGTTAGTGAGAATTGGGCAGCTCTCCTGGGTGACTTCTCTAAGCAGCGACAGAAGGATCCCTTCTCCAGTCACCTTGTGGTTCTGCCTGATCCAAGGGCTTCTCTAGATAGTCACTCTGGATCCTTTCCATTTGCCTAGCCACCACGTTAGGAGACAGCAGGGAAGGTTACATGTGAAGTTTTATGAGCCAGTCCTAGGGACAACATACATCACTTACCCCCAGATAACACTGATCTGAACCCAAGCACATGGGACTAATCTAATTATAAGGGAGTGGGCATATAGTCTTCCTGCGTGCCCAGGGAGAGTAGATAAGATTGCTGTTCACAGATCTAACCTCTGCCACAACCCATCTCATGTGAATTAAACTAGGGTGATTCTGTCCCTGGAGATTCATTTTCTGTGAATCAACCAATAAAGTCTAGCTTCACACTATGCAGGAATGAATACGGGATTTGTCGTATGGAAACTCAATTGAGAAACCCTGCCTGCAGCCATTCAGTAATGGACCAAAATCAAGACACTACAAAGATCAGAAACTGAAGCCCCAGTCTTCTGATGCCCAAATTCACGCTTCTATGGGATTGATTGAATTTCAAATATTTTTTTCTTCATGATAATAAAATTGTCTTATTTTGTTTTCAAGAAAATACAGAGAAAATAAAAGGTTATCGAAGTATCTCTTTGACAACCTGTTGCAAATTAAATCTGACACAAGAAAAATGAGCCATGATTTTACCTTGAGGGTGGATCGCAAATGACATATCTTTTAGCAACCATATCAGATAGCTCACACACACACACGATAATAGGTTGCCTAAAAATAATAGTAACTCCCATAAGCACAGCACTTTTTACGTGCCAAATCCCGTGCTAAGTCATTTATTTACTTTGTCAATCTCCTTACAACTTTGAAAAGTGTCTATCTTTATCCTCCTTTCATATAAAAGGAAGCTAAAAGTCCAAAAGCCAAAGAAATATCATAAATAATTTATAAATATTAGTTGAATGACAGAAGGTATAAAGTTACATAGATGGTAAGTGGACTCAAGCCTGCCTCAAAGCAACAATTATATTGGTATTTTAATTTATCAACTACATGGAATAGAAATGAGGTTGTTAAAAATATTCTGGAAGTCATATTCATCAGTAATCCAATAAAAGAACTGGTCATTTCTTGATTTAAGTTTCATTTATTATGAACCAGGCAAAGGAGAATATTAATTAAAATACTTGGTACCTATTGAGCTCCTAGTATGTACCAGGGACTATGTTAAATAAGGAATGTGCATTTTAAAGTGTACTGGTCAGCTACTACTGCAATAATGCTGTGTAATGAACAGCACCAAAACCCAAGACTTACAACAAGCAGCATTTAAGTCCGACTTACAGACATGTGAGTCAGCAGCCACTGACCAGGACTAAGCTGTGTTTTATGTTCTAGGCTGAAGGCTGAAGACTGGGTTTAGGTCTGTTCTGTATGACTCTTATTCTTCTTGGACCAAAAGCTGCCTAGACCATGTTTTTCTTAAGGTGAATAGCAGGAATGCAAGAGAGTGAGTGGTAAAGCATGATGTCCTTTAAGGCCTTTGCCTAGAATGGACACTGTCACAACTACCCGCATTCCACTATCCAAACCCACCACCAGTAGGTAGCAATGTAAAGTCAGAAGGCAATGGGTACAGGGAGAGCATTGTAAAACTGCAAAAAATAATTCAGTCTACTAGATAAAGTAATCCTGATAACAACTCTTTTAGGAAGATCCTTGGAAAAAATGAGTAACTGTGTAAGGTCACATGGTACCACAGTCATATTTTAAACTCAGGCTTATCTAAGTTCTAACCGGGTATACTGTCAAATTGGTAGTGTTCTTGAGTCAAGGGTATGTACAGTTCCTATTCAACTTCAGGCCACTGGCCACAAAATATTGTCATGTTTTATCATTTATGATACTTATATCATAATTCCTCTAAGAACTGGCTTATTTGAGCAATCAGCTATGTCAAAAAGCAGAAGTCTGCCAAATATCTGATTTGCTGTTAAAACTCTCTAAAATCATTCATTTCAACTGAACTGGACTTTTTATCTCTCCATGAACAGAGAGGTAGTTTATGGCATTTAATTTGACAAAGGACTTTGCTAAAGTATTTTTTATAACATCTTATCTTTTATAAAATTCTATGTGATTCTACAGATTTCATAGACTTTTCACAGATTATGAAAATTTAGAACTTTCTTAGTTTGCCCATCATCCTAATAAGTTCCTTATTTATCCAGTTTGAGAGAATGTGTTTTCACACACAACAGTTTGGGAAAGAATTACGGTTAAGGGAAAGTTACAAAAGCATACACTCCTTCACATACAGGTTAAATTGTTCCCTGCTGGAGATCTAAGTGTCTTACCTTCTCCGAGACGAGAATTCTTTTTATAAAAATAAATGTAAATGTCTGTTTCCTAATTCAATTAATGAAAATTTTGTAGGTATTTTTGTTTCTTAGATTGGAGACAACTTCAAAGGCCTGGAGTAGCCAGCATGTGAAGCAGCAGAATCACATCTAGCAATTCGAATCATCACATAGCACCTTTATCAAGACTTTGAACTATCTTCAAAGAAAGAGGTTCTTATTGAGTTTTTACTTCTTTTTTAAAAAAATAGTTCCATTTGATAAGTTTCTGTTCAAGTTCAAATATCCATGGTAGAATTATACCGGGAGATCTATAAAGGAATATTTTGCAGTCTTTCTGAGATAATTACTACTGAGGGTAACAAAGTATTAGTACAGTTATTATAATAATAATTATTATTAGGATAATTATCATTGCATCCCAGTAATGCGATGCTTTCAAATCATGGAGATTTAAATTTGAGAGAAGATAATGTACCTCATATTCTAAGGCATAACCATTTAGTAGGACCTAATCTAGTGTGTCTTAAAAGGGGAAAAGGTGGCAAAACGTGACTGTAATAGAGACAAGAGAATTTGTGAGTGACCAAACCAGGACATCAGAGAGGGTAGTAGCAAAAGATTTCAAGAGACCTGAGCAGGACCCAAACTGAGAAGACAGAGATTAAATCTGAAACAAGACAAATTAAACTTCATGTGATCTTCTAGATCTAGGACCTGAGAAATCCCATTTTCTTTGTATATTGGAAAGCATGAGGACAGATATTGAAAATATAATCTGCATTTGCACAGTAGGATGTAGGAATGACATTTTCAGATAATTGGGTATATCACAGGAATTGTCCAGAAGGATAAGATGCCTAGACTTGAGAGCAGCAACTTTAGGTACACTAGTTTCCAACGTGAATGTGAAGGAATCTCTCTTTTCTGAACAAATAATTTACTGAGTTAATAGCAGACACGACTTTGAAATATCACAAATTTAGGACCTAAAAGTAAAGAGAATATCTGGCCAATAATAGAGTTTAAAATATAGAGATTTACCGAAGGCAAAGATTAGATTATATTTGTCTTAATATAATGAAGATATAATTTATAACACAAATGCTAGCCTTCAAAATGTTTTTGATGACACACTCCATTGCTAAAAAGTTATCAGCACTCCAAAGTCTGTTTAGATAGGTAGATACATGCATATATGTGTGAACACACACGTATGTACACATAGAGTATAATTACATGTGTATACACACATATAGACAGACATATATATATATTTCTGTATTAATATGGAGTTCACATTTCAAAACGAACCCCAAAGGAGAAATTCAGAACTGAAGAATACAAATAGAAACACAGCTTCTGCTCAGATCTTGGTGGGTAGCCTTTTACATGCTGTGTGATATATACATTGCACTTTAGAGGTCAGGTGGAAACAAATGTAACTTTTATGAGCATACTTTTAAAATAGTGAGTGGAGGTGTACACAATCAAAATATATGGGCAAGAATAAATTTGTTCTGTTTCCAACACATGTCTTTTTGTTTTAATAACCTGAGGTCACATAGCAGCCTACTTTCGTAATAGACTAAAGTAATAGACTAAAGTAAAGCCGCTTATTTTAATTGAATACCCACTGAAGAAAATATGCCATCAATTCTTATTTGTGGCACTTGAAAATATGGTATTTAATTTCGTTTATTAAAGAATTATGGATTTATTTTATTTGAAATATGATGTAAATCATTATGAAAGACTAAGCTATATATGGAAGTACAACAAAGAAATTAAAAATTAACCTCTAAATTGTACCACCCAGGAAAAAAATTATTAATGTCTGATAACATGTTTCTGAGTATTAATGGAGATAGAAAAATGGATGATGCCATGGGTCGTGTGTGGCCTGAAGGGGAGGGCTACGAGAGTTGCTCCACTCTGGGGGCAGGCAACAAAAGAGCACACACTGACTGTAGAGAATTGGGGAACATTAGTAAAATCAAAGTTAGTCTGCTTTCTATTAGCACCCTGTGCCAGCAATTCTAAACAATATCAGTGATAAAATGCTCCTCCCATCAGAGTGGACCCCTCCAACGCCATTCCACCTTGGTACACTAATGGAATGGATAAATAGATGGCTACAAATATATTCATAAAATGGAATTTTATAAGAAAATTTATTTATTTTACTTTATTTTATTTTTGATTAAAAATAAATTCACATGAAATTGAAGAAGGAGCTGAGAATCAGGGAAATATAGCTTTACAACCATCTAAAATATAATTCTAGCATCAAGAAAGGTTATACTAAATGCTAAGACCTAAGAATCCTTATTCTAATCACAGGTTCAACTTTAGACCACAACTACTGATTCTCTGCTCGGAAAGATGAGAAAATTCCTCCCAAATTCTGTCTTCCTCTATATTCTTGTTTACACATTGTGAAAATTTATTGCAATTACACCCTATTCTGTATCTGTAATTTTCAGTTATTTTTTCTTTATCCCATGTTTAAGTGAAGCCACGCCTACTTCCAGGTTTAGCAGCATGATGATTTCATCCCTCAATTCTTTAATTTTTCCTTTATATGGCTGGATTTCACCATTCTGGCCCCCATCACCCTCCCTCAAAAATGAGATCTTGGGCAATCTATTCCCTAGTTTTGCATGTTTGTAAATCTTTATCTGTTTCACACAATATATGTAATTTTCAAGTGTAGTTTTCATAGATTCTGTTTCATTTTTTAAGTTCAGTAATTTCATCGGAGTATTTCTCAGACATAGGAAACCCATTTAATCTGTGGCATCAAATATTTATTTCAATAAGTCAATCTTTATTATATCATTGCAAATATCAATACTATGTATCTATTTTAAATTGATTAACCTTCTCATTTATTCTGTTCCCTTCTTTAGGAACATTAATTATCATATGTATCTATTTTATGCTTTTATTTCATATCTTCTCTCTATAGAGATTTTTGAGTACATCTTCAGTCTTTCTCATTTTATTTCAGTCATGGTTATTTGTTTTTTTCATTGTTCTAATGTGGCTTTCACGTACACATTGCTTTAAATTTACTCTGTCATTTCTTTCTAAAGTCCTATAATCCTATAATCTGTCTTTTGAACACTTACATATATTCTGTGTACTGTCTTACGTGCATGTATGTTTGTAGTTTTAAGGGGAGAGATGAAAGCAAAATTGTTTTAATCCATAATTGTAATCCACTATTATAATATAATGATATATTTAATAGATTTAATCCACTAGTATAGACTAGAAATGCATAATAGATTTTTAAAATAATAAAGTATAACTTTCTGACATAAACAAAGTGAATTTTCAAATTATATATTAGCTATCTAGCATTATAATGTCACATCAATAGACGGAGAAACGTTAAATTGCGTAGCATTGCACTCTCTGATTAAAACATGAGCCATACACATAATTCTTAATTTTCTAGTAGCCACATAAAAAAGAAAAAGGAAATAGGTAAATTGACTTTTATATTTTATTTAATCTATTACGTCTAAATATAAATTCAATATGTAATCAATGTTAAAATTATTAATAAACTATCTTACATTATTTTGGGGGGTATTGCATCTTCAAAATCTAGCGTGTATTTTTTTATACTTGAAACACATTTCAATTTGCAGTAGCCACATTCACATGCCATTTGTGGTTACTGTACTGGACAGTGCAGGTCTGGCATATAAGACAATAGATACTCCTAAGTTATAGCTAGTATTATCATCACCATCATTATTGACATACATCAGTATTTAAGATGCAATTGATTTCTTTACCATACCAGGAGAGAGACAGAGTCTTGGATTGGAATACTGAAGATGGTAGATTACTATTTCTCAGAGTATTTCCTTTTTATCTATAAGTGAGGATAATTGAGGGACGTATCAATGGTTCTATGAGACTGTGTAGCAAAATTATCTACCATAAATTTTCTAATGATATTAAATGTAGAATAAATCAGATACCAACTATGTCAACCTTGAGATTTTGGGTTCTACTGAAAGAAATATTTATCGGTATTTGCAGATTTTGTTTATTGGTAAAACTTAACATTCAATATATTAAAACTATAGTCTTAGTTCCCACCTCCACTTCTGCCTCTGTGCTTCCTCAGCCAACATTGTTGCTGTATTCCCCTCCTTTCACCATCCATACTAGGTAAGAGGAGAGCGCCAAGATGAAACCAGGAGTGGAATAGGCAAGATTGCAAAGATATTCATAGGAGGGCTGCCATGGGTCATTTTGATTGGAGAGGTCATCTGTGTTTGCTTACTGGTACTTATCTAAGTTAGGCTGCCACCCTCCCACAGAGACTGAGAGAAAAGAGCACTACATTTTTTAAGGATTGCTTTTCAAAGGGATGGCTCCCAGGTCCCTGGGAAAGACATTCCTGAGTTGTAGAATATTTACATCTCAAAGGGGCAGAGAAAAGAATTTACACCTCTAAGTTTTCTAAAGAAAATTCTCTTAGAAAATGGAAGCCAGGGGCTATAATCAGGAAGAAGCCTGTCTAAAGTTCAGTTGTCTGAGGGGAATGTTAAGGTCCTCTTGGTCAGTGCTTATGGGGCCAGGTACTAGAGATAACTTTGTAAGACAGACATGGTCCCCTGAAAATAAGGTAGGAAGGTGGGAGTCAGAGGTATCTTTGGAGGCTGTGGTGTCTGGAGTGACTGTTCATGAATGAGAGAAAAGGTAAAGTTATGACAAAGAGAGAGAGCCCAGTGGCCAGAGAAAGTGGAGGCAGATTAGACTGGCAACTGACATGGACGTAGAATGTAGATTAAATTACCTGAAAATCTTAACAGTGATGACAAACTCCAATGACCAAGGCAAGGTAGACAAATAAATGAGTATAGCTAGCCAGTTGTAATATTCCTCAGTATTGAGGGCTGTGGTAAATTTGAGAGCATTTGCTCAGATTATAAATGCAGAGTCTCTGGTCCCACCCAGAGCTATTGAATCACAAGCCACATTTTAACAAGATCTCAAAAGGAGACATGGACACATTTGAGTTTGAGGAGCATGGCTTAAATCACACCTCCCCAGATAAAGATGTCTTTCTTACCTCTTGCTTGCGTTGGTTTTGACCATTGACAATACCTCACCTACTCAGCCGCACTTCAAGTGGAGGGACTTTTTTGAATTTATTTTTTTTTTACTCTCTAAATATTTGCTTTGACAGCAGATTTTCCGAGTGAATGAAAGTGCTGCCCCATGTGTGACCTATGTAAAGTTATTCCTGCAGGTTGGCCCTCATGTCACTCAGGATTAATCACATGTATTTACTTACGAGGGTGAGAATTTCAAATATAACCCTGAATCGCATTCTGAAATACATTTTGGTATGCAAGAGGAAAAGAGGAACACATAACCATTACATATTCTTTAAAAGAAAGGGAAGAAACAGCAACAGAAAATATATTAATGCGATTTTATGGCTGAGAATTTTAAAACAAGCATCATGGAATATAAAGTTATGGTCCTCATAGGAATCGTAACTGGGCTGTAAGGCAAATACATCTTAGGGCATAAATATAAGAGTCTATACAGTAATAGAAAATACTACAACCAGATTTGCCAAGAGACTAAATTATAATTGACGTGGGAACCATAGATTTGGAATTTCATACTGCTTAGAATTTAAATTTTTCTGAAACACTGAAGTAATCTGAAGGCATCCGGGTACCACAGGGTTGGTATGATAGAAATATGATGAGGTCATATCAGCAACAAACAGTTAATAATATTTTATTTGTATCATTTAGACAATTTAATTAAAAGAATAATCAATTACAAACATTCAAATAAGGGTACTCTTAAGTTTTACATAATGCATAAAAAAGTCAATTCCTGTAACTATGGATGGAATTATAGGAAGTCTAAGTACAGGTGGCATATAACTCATTAATTTTGACTCATTAACATAGAATTCATGCTAATGTGGATGAGGATTCGTAGGCTCACAGGCTGTTGGCAGTGGAAGAAGTCAGAGAACGTCGAAGGTGGAGGTTTGCCAACTATACTGTGGGGTGTGTGTGTGTGTGTGTTGACCAAGAGGATCTTGAGGTTCCCCTCAACACAACTAAAATTTAGACTGCTTTCTTCCTGACTATTGGCCCCTGACCTCTCATTTCTTAGAGCTTTTTCTTCAGAAAACTTGCAATTGTAAATTCTTTCCTTGTCCCTCAGAGATGTAAATCTTCTACAACCTGGGAATGTTTTGCACAAGGAACTGGGAGCCATCCTTTTGCAATATAACCATAAGGACAGGGCCCCTCTCTCACAGTCTCTGTGGGAGGTTAGGAGCCTAATATTGATAAACTGCAATAAGCTCCAAATAACAAACACAGATGGTCTAATCACAGTGACCAACCTCCCCGCTGATGGCCAATGTCCTCCAGTACCGTGCCACTAGCTTGTCCTAGTGCTTAAGAACTCTCCCACATTTTTTTCCCAGGAGTTGAGACCAATCTTTCTTCCCTTAGGCAATAGTCTTGATCCCTATTGAAACAGCCATGAATAAAGTCCTCCTTAAACTCAAGCCTTCCCCATCGACACTTCTTTCAAAGCAATTCTGTCTTTAATCTGTTTTATATGTTGAATTTTTCCCTAAAATTGTATTTAAACAAAAGTCACCATGGTTTTAAAAACATTTGGAAACATCTACTTTAGGACAATTATTTCATTTTTCAGGTGAGATAACAAGAGTCTCAAGAGGGGAAGGGATTCACCAGAAGGCTCCAGATTTCCCCCCCGCCCCCCCAGCAGCAGCTCTAGAATCCTAGGAGGCCGTTCCAGTGTTCTCTAGTAGTCACATTTAAATCATCAAAGAAGGCAATGTGAACCAGACAATGGAAGAGAAACAGGGAGGGATGGTTAATCTACTTTAAAGGACAAACAATCTTCAAGTGCCTTAGGAACACTCATTTGCATGCAACCAATTCACATGCAAATTAGGAATAATCTTTATTCAGGGTCTTTGTTTGGGAACATTTATTAGCCATTAGTTGTGTTACTTTATTTACTTGAATGCGTATTTTCCTAAATGCTGCATAACCACATAGAGGATTATAAATCTAACATTGAAAAAAGTACAATGAAGACATAAATAGAAGACAGGAGCACCAATACAAATAGCGACCTTACCCAGATTACTTACATTAACATGAATAATTCCTTAGTATTTTTAGTTCCAAGGTGACTTAGGACAGAAAATCATACAGTTACAAAATTGGCTGAGATGTTTAGCTTTGAGGTCTTACTTCCTCATTCCTAAAATGGTAGGTAATAAGCCCTAACTTTGTACTCCTTTTATGAGGATGAGGAAAATATATTTAAAGTACTTAGACAGTACTGTTTAAACCTCTAGTGTCATTAATATTCAACATGGTGGTGTTAGCATCCAATATCAAAATAAGCATCACTGTCAGTCGTTTTCATCTTCTTCAGCCTTTATAATAGATCCCTAAGAAAATTGGCCTCAATGCTAACTTCTATTTTGACACCAGTTCCAGCTAGGTACTGTGGAAATCTACAACTTAAAGCTGCAAGCTTTGGTTCCCAATTCAGTGTTGAGTTTAATTAAACCAAAAAATTCCAATTAGTACAGATTTTTTTCAGGTGTTTTTATAGTACTAATTTGAGGCAAATGGTACTGGCCAATTAATTAGCTGGTGTCCTTCTATCAATATAGATAGGGCCTATACTTTTTGATCCTCTAGTGATCTCTCTTTATCAGAATCTATTAAGCTATTTTATGAGAATGAAAAACAAAAACAATAACAAAAATCTGTACCATCAGGAAGGGACAGGTGCATCAAATAAAATAATGCTGCCACTGTGTTCTATAAAAGATCATTTCGTTCTCTAATTCTTTAGTGTCTCCAGAAGTCAAGTCAAATCAATGAATTAGGGAAGAGAGAAAATGGTCAGTTTAGGGTCATACTTTTGCCAAAGTTTGACCTGGAAGGCCTTTGAAAATAAAATGACCTGGATTACCTTCCTATTTATTCTGTTTAAACATTTGTTTTCCTTCGGAGTGGGAGGAGGACTGTAAATTAAATCAAGGAAGGATGCTGTCATGCTGATGGAGACAAGTTCAATACCAAAGATTTATCTACTTAGACAAATGAAATCAGAGTCCGTAGACCCATCTGAAACGTTCTGATGCCTCTGCAGAAATACAGAAAGTTTTGGGCAAAGGCAATTTTCCTTCAGTCAAATTTGGTTCAGGCCTCTAGAGGCTGCTGATCATTAAGGGTGAGCTTTATCAAATCAGTCCCACAGATTTCATAAGATTGAAGAATATGGGTACCAGGTAAAATACAGGTTTCCCAGTTCGGATGGAATTTTAAATAAACAACACATAATTTTTAGCATGTCCCAACTACTGCATATACATAAATCATATGTATATATATTTCTATCAACAAAATAACCAATCACAGCTTCTAGATATTATTTTTCACCTTAATATATTGTTTGACCTAATGGGCCAAATTGATTAACTTTCATTTTGGGTGTTTTATATTTTCAATCAATTCATTCAGAGGTAGTCACTTAAAGGCTATATCCATGGAGAAAAAAAGACATGTGATTAAGAAAAAGAAAACATGGCATGCCAATACTTTGTTCAGTCTTTTCAACGAATAAAAATCAGGTTAATTTTTTTCAATATTTTTAATTCACAAAAAATTGAATCTCCTAAATTACCTCGTTTTTCAGTTGTTCGGATTGCTATAAATTGAGTCTAGCTTAGAAATTTCCATTCCCTAGGCTACTCAAAAATGAAAAATGCTCTCTATCCCCTTAAATAATATTTATGTCTACTATCATTTTAAATACACAAATGCAGTTTATCTTACCCTTTGAAGACAAATTAAAGAGCATATATTTCACAAAACTATCAAACTTTATATTTTAGTCATTCAGATACTTTTCAAGAAATTTTTTTTTTTTTTTGAGGAAGATTAGCCCTGAGCTAACTACTGCCAATCCTCCTCTTTTTGCTGAGGAAGACTGGTCCTGAGCTAACATCCATGCCCATCTTCCTCTGCTTTATACATGGGATGCCTACCACAGCATGGTGTGCCAAGCGGTGCCATGTCCACACCCAGGATCCGAACCGGCAAACCCCGGGCCACCAAGAAGCAGAATGTGTGCACTTAACCACTGCACCACCGGGCCAGCCTGTGAAGAAATTTGTAAAGCAAGAACATGTGATATTCTGGCAAAGTAAAAATCGATTGCTGAAGTCTCCCTGTTATACAACTACCAATAAGAATTTGATATGTTACTTGTGTTATTTTATGAGAAGTACAAATTGATTTGATGAACTATAAAACAACCACTTTATATTTTTTGTTGAAATTTTCTGTTTTTAGATCGAGCATATTCTATGCTATCAATAAACAAGGCACATTCCACACATCAAAATAAAGTAGTTACTATTTAGACTAAATTTATGGATTAGAATATGTGAATAATGAACCAAAAAAGAAGGTAAAACATTATTCCTCATTTCTTCCTGGATCTCCAGTAGTCCATTTAGGAAATTTTTTTCTCTACCTGCAAAACACTCTTTAGTATAAATCTGCTGGTGACAAAGTCTTTCAGTATGGATTTATGCAAAAATATATTTATTTCAACTTTACTTCTAAAGCATATTTTAACTGAGTATAAAATTCATGTTTGGGATTTACTTTCTTTCAACACATTGGAGCTCCACCCTCACTGGTGTTCAATGTTTCTTTTGAGAAGTCAGCTGCTAATCCAAGTTCTTGTTTCTTAAATCACATGCTTTTTTATTGGCTGCTTGTAAGATATTTGATATTCTGTAATTTTGTTGTGATACCTTGAATGTGAATTCTTTATTTTTATCCTCCTAGGGGTTTACTGGGTAGATGTCTTTCATCTTCATCAGTTCTTGGAAATTCTTATTCATAATCTCCTCTAACATTTCTTCTTTCCCATCCTTTCTTCCCTCTCCTTTTGAGAACCCAACAATTTTACATTTTTACCCATTATGATCTATGCTCCTACATTCTCTGTGTTTTTCCTCCCTCCATTCTTCATTCTAGATTTTTTTCTGGCATATTTTCTAGTTGATTAATTCTCTCTTCAGCTGTTAAACCAAGCCATTGAATTCTATATTTTATTTGTTATATTTTTCATTTCTTGAATTTCCATTTTATTTCAAATTTGCTAGGTCACTTTTAATATTTCAATCTCTGCCATGGGTTTCAGGCTTGTCATTCATCTCCTTGAATGTGGTGAATACAGTTATCTCACAGTCTGTGTCTGATAATTCTAGCATCTGGAGTCATGGTAGATCTCCTCATATTGTATGCTATTTCTGCTGATTCTCAATCACAAGGTCTTGTCTACTCATGTTCTGGTTATCTTTAATATACGCTGGATATTATGTTTGAAAAGTTATTTTTATAAATAACTTGAGAACAAAGATGATATTATAACCGTCCAGAAATGATGTTCTATTGTTTTATAAGGTACCTGGGTCACAATCATTTCCAGATCACCTGAATCGAAATTCAGGATTGAAATTTTGCTGACCATCCAAAAGTTTTGAAGCTCGTTTGAAGTGTGTTCAAGGCCTAGCTTACTTCTGGCTCATTCTTGCTACTCGAGTCCAACCAAAACCAAGATGTAATTTACCATGCCACCACACTTAAGAACCTCTACTCAGTCCTGTGCTCCCTTAAGATCAAGAGGCCAGCCTATCAGCTGATTTCAAATACCCAATGTCACCAGAGAAAAAACAATCCCTAAAAGAGGCTAAGTCTCTGGACCAGCATCATCCTCTGGGCCTTAACCTGGCAGTTATTACTAGATTTTTATTTACTCTTATTTACATATTTTTTAAATGTAGTTTATTTAGAGAAGACAAAATCTATTTCATTCTATTGGGAAAGGATGCTGTATTCCAACCCAAAAATGTCCAGCTCTCATTGGCCATGTTCCATGAATGAATAAAATTAGAATAGCACTTTGTTTTTTGACGTTCAATCACATAGTAGAAAATAAAAGAGCTGGTAGGATATCTGAAAAGTAAATAAAAGTATATATTCAAATTAACTTGACAGCAACCAGAGAAGGGAACAAACACTAACAGAGGGAATTAAGTTACCCTGTTGATTCAGTGACTCACTTTTTAAGAAGTTCTGTTCTCATTCAATCCATCTAATTCGACTTTATCCAAAACATAAATCTAAGTGAAAGAGGAGATAAACTAAAGAGCTGATTATGAACTCTACCCAGAAAGGGAAAACACCTGTTTACCAAGCAACCAAAAAAAAGCTGGAAAAAAATCTATCTTTCCAAATATCTCTATAGGGTGTAAATGGCCATTAAAATGGTCAAAAATTATTATTTTATGAAAAATAGTGCTTGGCTGGAAATTAGAAGCTGTCATTGTGTTCCAGCTTAGCTATTGATTTTATGAATATATCCTATCTCTTACTCCATGTCCCAAAGCCTTATTTGTAAACTAAGTAATTTGGACAACATGCTCTCCAAAACCCATTTCAAGTCTAAGATTTTATGATATATTTCAAAGTTACAATTTCTTTTAAGTTTCTGATAATTCCTTGAATGAAAAATCACAAATACATGGACACACATACACATATGAATAAAAGAGAAAATAAAGACTTTTCATTCACAAAAAATACCTCTTGCAAAGCGAACCAAGGCACAAACAACCTAACTCCATAAGATAAAAATGCACTTCTAAAATAGGACAAATTCAATCCATATTCTTAAATGAATGAAAACTACTGTTAGCACAGGCTTACAAAAAATATTCATTACACTTCGAATCTAATTTCTGTTCTCTAAGCAGCTGTAACAGAATCAGTGAATATTTTCATAATATCTTTTGTGTTCACGTCAGTGAGATAACAGTTTCATACTCAAAGATTTCTAATTGATTTGACCATAAAATAAGACTTTTGTTCAAAGAAGGGCAAAAAATAAAAGAGAGAGATGGCAATTTAACTTTCAGATGCATACTGCATACAGATATCTTGGGGCCATTAAAATAGTGAATGCAAAAAAGTAAAAAGGCTGGGCAATAAAGTCAAGAAATTGGCTAAAGAGTGACTTAAGCACAATAACTACACAAATGATGTGGATTAAGGCTGCCCCAGGTAGTGAAGCCCAAGGTGACCTGGCCTACATGCCAAACTATATGACCCGGTGGATTTTTATGGTATGAATTAGGGCTGCCCCAGGGAGAGAAGCCCAGGGCATCCTCACCTGCATGCCAATCTATATGCCCAGATTCGTATCTAAAGTTATATGACTGCACAATAACCAGACCCCAAATGCACTGAAACCATTTAATGACTTTTTACATCATCTTTTTCTTTTTCCAGTAAAAATAAGTCACGTACCCATGCCTTATAAATTTAGCCCTAACCCTCAACTCAGGGCAGCAGCAGGAGTTCTGACTGCCCATGGGTCCTGTCCCCATGCTATTCCGTACTATTCTCTAAATAAAAGAGCACTACTGCTGGACCTTGAAAGTCCAAGAAATCTTTCTTTCGACTCTTCAGCTCACCGTCCCTGCATCACAAGGACACAGGCATATCTTTATGGAGCTGTAATGAAAATGGAAGCTGAACTTTATTTCAGAGAAAAACATCAGATGTTTGTATATGCGTTACTTTGCAAATATAAACATCAGGAGGATTATTCAATAGCACCACTAAAGCAAGTAACTTCTAGAGTTTTGCTAGTAAGTCTTGAAAATAACCATGGCTTATATCATGTCTATATATCATGTTCTCTCCTTTCCTTTGATTTTTAAGATTGAATCTGAGCATTGGAAAATATTTATCCCCATATTTACATTTCTTAGTCTCATCTCCCTCATTTGTAAAATGTTGACTATAACATCTATCTAATGAGATTATTATGCACACTAAAAGCTATGAAATAAATTAAAGAGTATTTAAATTGGGTAGGAACATATTGATGTGAGCTGTTACTACTTTCTCCTCGGTCAGCATTTAAAAAGTTGGAAGCCCTCATCACCAGAGTAATCTGCCAAATGTTTGAAAAAAATATAAAAGTCCAGGCCACCCCGTGGCCGAGTGGTTAAGTTAGCGTGCTCTGCTTCGGCGGCCCAGGGTTTCACTGGTTCAGATCCTGGGCGCAGACATGTCTCTGCTCATCAGGCCATGCTGAGGCAGCATCCCACATGCCACAACTAGAAGGATCCACAGTTAAATATACAACTATGTACTGGGGAGATTTGGGAAGAAAAAACAAAAAAAAGATGATTGGCAATAATTGTTAGCTCAGGTGCCAATCTTTAAGAAAAACATGTATATATATATAAAAGTCTATATGGAAGCCACAAATGGTGTGCTTGAGCCATAATACGTTTAGTTCTTTATTTTAAAAACAAACAAAATATCTATATCTAGCTATTTATCTATCAATCTATATCAAGTAATTCAATAGGCACTATCTTTGAAATTGCTTCCTCTATCTTTGATGACTCCTTTTCTCTCATTGCTTTTCCTTTCTCATATCTCTCTTCTCTAGATGTTGCTCTCCCTCAGTGTTTTCCCCTTTATCATCTACCTCTTAAAATCATTATCACTTTAAATTCATCATCTAGTTGCCGTTTCAAGTGTTGTCGCCAAGGAGATAAACCCCCAAATGGCATTTGCCATCCTGCCCTCAGACTCCAGACCTAGTTATATTACACAGGGGGTCTCTGTTGGACAGTCTCCTCCTGTCACCTCAAAAAGAGAGCCCCAAATAAACTATTCTTTCTCTTCCTGACAAATAAACTCTCCTTCCAAAATATCTTAGTTCTCCTGCCAATGGAACCTTGAATTTTCAGTGAGCCTTTCCAGACATCTTTTACTTCATCTCATGCTTTCATTTGTCCTTCACGTTTTAAGTCCCATCTCTCTGCACATTTTCCCAGATGTGCCTCTGAAATGGTTACACAATTGAGCCTTTACTTGATATTAATTACGATCAATCTAGCCCAGGATTCCAAGGTCTCTTGGGTTATTTCTAAAGCCAACCAGATCATAACTTAAAACAGAGTGCAGAGTAATACATTCTTTAAAATTCTATTGCAGATTACCAAGGTGAGAAAATAGAAGAAGGTAGGAAAAGAGGAGCTTAGTCAAAACCGTGTCTACTGATGTGGAGGGCAGGAGAAAGTGGAAAGAGATGAGAGTGGGTGGGTAAGGACTTGGTGAGCCTATAGACTTGTGTGGGAAAACACTGATGTTGAAAGTCAAACTTGGCAAAGGGCTAGGAAAAATACAAGCTTCTTAAGTCACTCAGCTGTGGGTTTGAATCTGTTGCTGGTGATTCCTATGCTTAGATAACAAATGTAAGATAGAAAACATGCTCCTAAGTGATTCCCAAATGTTAGTCCTCTCAAATATCAGCGCTCCCCTCCCTATTTTTAATGTTCCATTCTCTGTTCCTTCATCCTGCTGACTTAAAACATTGCTTTTATCAGAGGTCACTTTGATTTATAGAACGATTTCCTGTTATATTTTCAGATATTTGAGTTCCTCTGCTGACTTTCCATCCTTCTATCGCTTGACTTCATACTTTTTATCCAACATTTTTTTCTAGTTCTCTTGACAAACTAGTTTTACACCAGTTAAGTTGTCTCATTATCCTCTAACTACACCTACCTCCTTCAGGCCTGACAGTATTCATGCTTTTTTCCTGATGCTGGAACCTTCTACTCCAGGTCAATAAATCTGTAAGCATTCTTCAAGGTATAGCAAGAGTTCTCCATCAAAGTGTATCCACCTTTTTTAGACTACTTTTCCCCTCTCTAACTTCTCTATGATATGTAGAAGCAAAAGGCGAATGGACAACATGATGACTAGTTAAAATTAGAAAATCTATTTAAACATTTTTGTCTACATGGAACCAAATAGCCACCTGACTTATTGCTTCCCTTAGTTTGATTAGTGATATTTCTACTAAGTTAACTAAAACAACTGGCATTGGAACATCCTTTGGTCATAGTGATATCCTGTCTCTGGTTTACCTAATTCTGACATTTCTAAGGTTCATTAAACAAAACATTTTCTAGCACAATCTGTAATGGCACAACCCCATGTGTGCTGTATCAGTGGCATATTCTTGATGCATGTGCACAGATAAAAATAGCAATGTCAGACACAACAACCGTCAAATTTGATGCCTGGGGCATCGTTTTTGACAAAGACAGCTGTGGATGCTAAATTGAGGTTTCCTATGCATTCTGTACTCCCACCTCTTTCAAGAAAGCCGCCTATCAGTAGGCTTTATATTTTTGTGTCTTGCATCTGTATCTGGATGCTGAGAAAACAAATAATGCAATAACTCCATGGTGTGGAGAGAGGGGAGGGAAAAACACCTGTCAAATGTTGAGCTCTCAGCTATATCAGAAGAGAGGGTGCCCTGCTCTTACTGACAAGGCCTTTTGGAAAGCTGGGAGAGGACTGGATCTCCTCAGGAGACCATTGTTACGTTCCACTTAAAAGTTGTTTCTGTGATTAAAAAGACCTTGTGAATTCTACTCTGAAGGCCTCACAGTTTGAAGGCATCACACTCTTTTTCTATTCCTGTCTGATCAGTATACACAGGGGGCAACAAACTTTTTCTGTAAAGGGTGAAGGAGTAAATATTTTAGGCTTTGTGGGCCATATTGTCTCTGTCACAATTACTCATCTCTGCCATTGTCAAAAGCAGGTGCTGACAATATGTGAATGAATGGGTTTGGCTCAGTTCCAATAAAACATTGTTGATGACAAAGAATTGTGAATTTTAGATAGTTTTCACATATCACAAAATATTATTCTTCTTTTGATTATTTCCAATCATTTAAAAATGTAAAATACATTTTTAACTCACAGACTATTTTTTTTAAAAAAGGCAGTGGGCAGACTTGGCACACAGCCTGTAGTTTGCTGACCCCTGGTCTACACAAATAAGCCTTCTCTGTTTATCTCATGTTAAAATAAGAAAGAGATGTCCCTTCTGAAGCCAACTACCATCTCCAAATACTGAGATGTCTGAGTCTAAGACTTGTCCATTGTCTTTATCAGCAAACTGAGAGCATTAGGAGAAAGCCATCACTGTATATATCTTTCAAAGGCCATAAAAAGAGTCAACAGATTCCAAAATAAAAGTGGCCTGCTATCTCTCTTGAAGTAAAATTCAATCATGTCCTGGCTTGTCTAGACATTTGGGGTTAAAAAGACTAGGTGGTCATCAGCATTACGGTACTTAGAATTTCTGTCATTTCAGGAATCTCTATTTTTGTTCTACTGAAAGCAAAAGTGTGAAATTTAGTACATTTCTAAAATTTTAGTGTGGCTAAATGCTAAGCCCCAGTGTTATCAGTCAGAGTTATGTCTGATACAATCTGGCACCATGTCAAATGCCATTCTCAAGACTGCCATTGCTATTCAATAAAGGGAATTGGACCTTAAGTGCTTTAACTTAGGAGCCACTTATAAATATATACCACACAACACTATGCTCTAAGATAAAATGTTATAAACTATTCAACAGTGCTCACCAACCAGGACATGCCCCACTCATTGAGTTCCTGAAGGGAATTAAGGGGGATGTGTTGTCATATCGAGCTAGTGAGTCTATACAATTTTCTCTGGATATCAGGCAACCACTGATAGAGTGTTATGTTTTTCTTATTTTATTTTCATCTTCTGCTTTTTATGGAGGGACTCTTTTTTCCTTTCCTTTTTTTGTTGGTTTTGTTTTATGGTGTGTCAGTAAAGAGTGATATAATCAAGTTATCTCCTTGTAAGTTGGCTCAAAGTAGGTAAACTCATGGCCTGAATCCCAGACATAGATAATTGTATAAGTAGGTTAATCTGGGCAGGTTAATACAGCACTGGCTGGACAGTGTATACCAGATTCCCACAGTAATCCATTCAGCCTATTCGTCTGCTTCTGAGTAGTTTACCAAACACCGCAGTGTAGCAGAACACTATTATTATTATCAGACTGGAGTTAATATACCATGAGATAAGAAATCTTGAGTTTCTCAGGGCATATGTGAGACTACACAACAACATACTCATATACCTGGAGCTTTAGTTTTACTCAAAGTCTAGTGAAACCTACTATTTGTATATGTCAATAAATATAAATAAATTATAGGGTAGAATTCAAATTCTCATAGATTTTGAAAATTAAGTGAAAGCAAAAAATAGTGTTTGTCGTCTAAACAGTCGATTCAACTATTACCTTAGACCAAAGAAATAACACAGCTCTCTAATACCATTAGTAATTTTTGGTAGGAAAGTTTAGGAAGCATGGTTACAAGCTCCTGACACCTTCATGATGGAGCAGGCATTCAAACGTCTCTAAGATCCAACCAACACTTAGGGAAAGAGGGAAAAGTAAAATTCATTCCCTGGTCCTCTTGTCATTCAAATATGAATATACCAAATGTCAGTATATTTAAATGGACTCATCCACTGCAAAGTACACAAAAAAGTTTATTTTTTAAAACTCAGGTATTATTGTTTAAAAGCCATAGGGTCAGCCTCTAAGTCTGCAGAGCTAACTTCTCCTCCCAAGTCTTTCTAAGGTGTTATATGACGTAAGTCACTTCTCTTCTCTGTTCTCCTCTTAGCCTTGGGAAAGGGCCCTCTACTTTCCTTCTCTATATCACAGAGTTTTTAACAAAATTTTTGAAAGAACATGAAAGCAATTTAAAAAGCAAAGAGCAATGATTAACAAATATTTAGGCTAGAAGAAAAAATATTCTTCCTAGATAAAGTCAAATAAAAGTGAGGCTAAAAGAGAGATGAGTATAATGTTCTCTGTTCCTCCATCCTCCCAAGTGCCGTTTCTGCTTTACAATAATGGGAGAAACTGAGTTAATCACTTGTTCTTTTTTAATTATAGGAATCATTGTGAAATGCTTCACTTCGTTAGGATGAAAGCTTTCTTCAATTACTGAAATTATTTGAAATGGCAAAAACTGCACTGACTTACACCCTACTAAAAATTTTGATCTTTCTCCTATTTTTTCTTTTAGTTGTTCTTGTGGCTGTTTTGTTTTATTTAACAACAGTGCAGAATGACAGATGTGTGAAAAGGAGAAAGAGAACTAGGAAAATATGGTGACAGTCACAACTGGCTTCCTAGATTTATTTCCAGTTGATTTTACATCTGGTCCAACTGTGTTGTTTGTTGATATTCTGTTGGCAATAGACATGAGCCGTATGTTTCTTTCGCTTTTATTAACATTTTCATATCTAGACAAGAGAATTTGGTGGAAAGTTGCAGCAATGAACTGAGTGATCTTTGCATTACATTCTCAAAGTTGGCATCTTTTCACCTCCATTTCAAAAGGTCACCCAATCTAGTCAGTTCTGGTATTTGTAAATCTCTCTAGACTCTCTCTTCTCTAGTTCAAAGGAACATCATCAAACCCTCCCTGATAACAGAACTAGCCTCCTAATTTCCTTCTTGAGTGGGAATTTCAATCCATCCATTTTACTGACAGTATACTTAAGATTTGCAAATTAAAGCCTGATCATGTCCCTAGCTATTTTGTCACTTATGTCAGTTGACTGTAAAATAAACTCCCAATGTATTAGCAAGGCATGAGAGACCTTTAACATTGGTTATCAGTCTACTTTGTATTTCCAAGCTCCAATCTCTTGCCATTTACCCAGATATTTCAGCCATTTTGAACTTCTCACCATTCCTCAAATATTCCAGACCCTATCATAACTCTGGCCCTTCCCATGTACCTTTTACTCTGCTTTGATTTCCCTGTCATTCATCCTTCCAGACTCAATCAATATCAGCTCCTCTGTAAAGTCGCTAGTGACACTCCCAGCTGTAATGACCAAATAAACCTCTCTGATGATGCAGTGAATTACTTTTCCTCTAGGAATGGCTTGCAACTCAGAATGATTTTTATAACGACACATTTAGCAAGAGGGAAAATAAAGAGCATAAAGAACACTTTAGGAACAAATAAAAATACAACTTCTCCAAATGGTATTTTAATATTCCAATGGCATCTTTTTTTCAACCACCTAATTAAGGTGAGATGGATCCTAATTGCTGATAATCCTTTTTTTCTTTCTATATATAGGCCTTTAATCTAAGAATATCAAAGTTCTCTTGGTACATTAATTAAGTTTTTCTACATGGCTGCAAGGTACTGACAGTACTATGTAACCATGGATTTGGAGAAAAAGAAAATGGAGTGTTTGCGATTTATCTAATGCTACACAGGAACTCCATTACCAGGGAGAGGGAAAAAAAGAATCTCAGATCCTTAAAAGCCCCATAATGGGGAAAAAGAATTCAGAAAACTGGTGTCCAACCTAGCTCTCCGTGGAAACCTACAAATGTTATTTTCCAATGTTGGGAGATATTACAACCACTTTCCCAAACATTTTCTAAAAATAGATGAGAGAATAAGTAATGTTAGGGCTATAGACAGTGAACAGACATGCTGCTAATAGAAGTGAGATTTTCTCTCTCCTGACTCCTATCTCTGAAGATGCAAGACCTCTGGTGCTCTCTGTATTGTGTTTGTGTGTCTCCTACAAATGTAGCAGCCATCTCAGTATGTTACTCCATTAATCTCTCAGATAATTATTTAATGGAATTTTGTCATGTTGGCTTAATTACCTCCTTTACTGCCCCTTGGGGATTTTGTCAACATGGGCTGTTTTTGGCATAAAAAATGAATGAGTGTTTCAAAATACCATGCAAAAAATTATGATCCAGAATTTTCACAAAGTTTTGAAAAATAATTCAGGCTATTCAATTTTTTGTTTGTAGATTTGTTTTCACTCCTATCAATGGCTGAAGAGGCTGTATTCCTTCTCCTGTGACTTTTTCTAGAGTCTAAGCTGAGGCCATCACCTCTCGTTCTTCCAGAAATTATATCACATATATTACCAAAATGTTTCGTATTTTGGGGTTATTTTGATGTCAGCCTCTGAGATGTCATAGCTTTCTAAAAGGAAAAGGGAAAAATGTCTTTCTCTTCTCTATAATGCCAACCTGATCTCTCTCAGCGAGTGCCCATCTTTTTGTCTCGTTAGAAAGACAGTTACTTCTGCCTCTTATCAATGCTTCTCTTTCTTTTTCATTTTTTTTAAAGATTGGCACTTAAGCTAACATCCGTTGCCAATCTTCTTTTTTGTTTCTTTCTTCTTCTTCTCTCCAAAGCCCTCCAGTACATAGTTGTATATTCTAGTCGTAGGTCCTTCTGGTTGTGCCATGTGGGACGCCACCTCAGAATGGCCTGACTAGTGGTGCCATGTCTACACCCAGGATCCGAACCGGCAAAACCCTGGGCTGGCAAAGCAGAGCGTGTGAACGTAACCACTCGGCCACGGGGCCAGCCCCAATGCTTCTCTTTTTATCAGTTTTATAAGTCCCATCTCCGCTGGGGAAACATCTCTGGACTCTTGCCATTTAACAGCTATCTATATATATTTCTCTGTATTTTAGTTATTGGTATAATGGTTATTGCTCCAACTAAACTTCAAAGCCCTTGAGTCAAGGGATCTTGAAATATTCATCTTCACATTCCCAAAAAGGCTTTAGCACAGTGTCTTCTCATAGTAAGTACTCAAAGTATGTTTATCAAATGAAAAACAATAAATGAATGAGAATGGTGCCAAAACTTTTGTTTTTAAACAAAAGCTAACTGATAATAATAGAGAACTTTCATATTATTATCTTTCTATTGTAATACTGACTAGCATCAAGTCATCACATGCAAACCTTATAAACATGCTAAGCAGGCTTTTTCATGGGTGGAGAAGATCAGCCCAGCCATAGTCAGACAGAAAACTTCTGTGACAGAGCTGGGATCAGGCTTGCCTGGCCCTCTTCTCTGAGCTTCCACAGTCCTGGAAACCAGCCAGGCCCCTCAGATCACTAGGGAAGCCAGCACTCCCGTGCTCAGATTGTGTTCATTACCTGTCAGCTTCAATGCACTAAAAGACACTCTAGTGACTTGAAAGAGTTAATGGTCCTCCAAAAAGTGAACAACTCACTCCCATCTGATTGTGAGGATCAGCCCCATTATGTTTTATTTGAAAGTTTTGGTTCCTTCTTTTTCTTTCCTAAATAAAAACACTGGATCAGCTAAATTTAATGTAAACAATTTTACAATTGTTTTTAAAAACAATTAATATTTAAACAGTTCCCAAATATTGTTTTCCTCTGGTCTAGCCACAATTCTCTTATTTCAGACATATCTCCAGTTAAGAACATCTAGCACACCAAAATTCAAATATAGCGAGATATGGAAAACCCTAAGGATTGAACTACAGAGTTTTCTTAAATATCGAAACTTCTTCCCACATTTGAAAATAATGAACTTATATCTTATATGGTAATGATAGGGCAACAGAGAATTTAAAAAATGGTCCTTGTCATTCAAATATCCTGGATTCCGTTCAGAAGAAAAAGAAAAAGTGAACAAGTGAGTGTTGAACTGTGGAATATCAAAAAGGTGTGGATCAGAGTGAGGTGGTATCTTTAGAAAATGCCTTATGAAAATACACACAAGCATTTAAAGCCCACAGATAGGAATCCCTCTGCATTGGTCAGATCAGGCATTTGGGGAAGCCAAATGGAGCTGAGAAGGAACCAGATATAATTGAGTGTGAATAAAACTCTACTACATTATTAACTCTGTGATTCTGAGTAGGTAACCGAGTCATTCATTCATGGATCCCATTTTATCCAGCATCCATCCATCTGCCTACACATTTATCCATGATTTAAATGCAATGGCTAGAACAAGCAACTCAAGTAATTCCTGAATGAATACATGAATAAATTAATGAACTACAGTGTTAATTTGTTTAGTATATTAATATTTTTAATCTCTTTGGTTGTCTTTTAAGTTGAGTTAAAATTCATATAACATGAAATTCACCATTTTAACCATCTTAAAGTACACAATAGAGTGGCTTTTAGTACATTCATGATGTTGTGCAACCATCACCACTATCTAATTCCAGAACATTTTCCTCATCCCAAAAAGACACTTTGTACTCATTAAGCACTAACTCTCCATCTTCCCTTTTCCTCCAGTTCCTGGAAACCACTAACCCACTTTTTGTCTCTAAGAATTTCCTTATTCTGGATATTTCATATAAAAAGAATCACATAACGTGGCCTTTTATGTCTGGTTTCTTTCACTTAGTATAATGTTTTCGAGGTTCATCCATGTTGTAGCATGAATTAATATTTCATTCCTTTTTAAAGCTGAATAGAGTCACATTGTATGGATATACCACATTTTGTTTATCGATTCTCAAGTTGATAGACATCAGGTTGTTTCCACTTTCTGCTATTATGAATAATGCTATTATGAACATTCATGTATAAGTTTTTGTTTGAACACTTCTTTTAAATTCTCTTGGGTGTATATCTAGGAGTGTCATTGCTGGTTTATATGATAACTCTATGTTTAACTTTTTGAGAAGCCGTTAAACTGCTTTCTAGAGTGACTGCACCATTTTACACCTGCTAGCAGTGTATGAGGGTTCCAATTCCCCCATATCATCACTCACATTTATTTTCCTTCTTTCAAAATAACATCCATCTTAGAGGGTGTGAATTGGTATCTCACTGTAGTTGCCGTTTGCATATCCCTAATGAGTAATGACACTGAGCATCTTTTCATTGCTTACTGGCATTCACGACTTATTGTACACGTGCTTTGGAGAAATGTATATTTAAGTCCTTTGCTCATTTTTAAAATTGTATTGTCTTTGTGTTGTTGAGTTTTAGGAGATCTTTATATATTCTGGATGTTAAACTCTTATCAGATATATGGTTTGCAAATATTTTCTCTCATTCTGAGGGTTGCCTTTTCACTTTCTTGATAGTGTCCTTTAATGCATAAATGTTCTTAATTTTGATGAAGTCAAATTCATGTATTTTTTCTTATGTTACTTGCAAATTTGATGTCATATCTAAGAATACATTGCCAAATCCAAGATAAAGATTTACCTCTATGTTTTCTTCTATGAGTTTTATAATTTTAGCTCTTAGATTTAGGTCTTTGATCCATTTTGAGTTAAATTTTGTGTACAGTGTGAGGTTAGGTTCCAATTTGATTCCTTTCCATGTGGTTGTCCAACCACCATTTGTGGGAAGGACAATTCTTTCTCCAGTAAATGGTCTTCACACTATTGAGGAAAAACAATTGACCAGAGATATATGGGCTTATTTTTGGACTCCCAATTGTATTCTATAGATTTATCTGTCTATCCTATACCAGTACCAACTGTTACTGTAGCTTTGTAGTAAGTTTTGAAAATGAGAAGTGTAAATCATCCAACTTGGTTCTTGTTTTTCAAGATTGGTTTGGCTGAGTCTTTTGCAGTTCTATATGGATTTTAGGATCAGCTTTTCCATTTCTGAAAAAAAAGGCTTTTGGAATTCTGATAGGGATTGCATTAAAGCTGTATATCAATTTGGAGAGTACTGTCATTTTAATAGTGTTAATTTTTTCCAATCTATGATCAATGAATGTCTTTCCATTTATTTAGATCTTTAATTTATTTCAACAGTTTTGTAGTTTTCAGTGAAAAAGTCTTACATTTCTTTGCTTAAATTTATTATTCAATTAATATTTATCAAGCTTAAATGATGCAGTAGGTACAGTGATAAAGATATAATTAAAAGCAAATCCTAACTCCCTTTTATTTATTTGTCTCAATAAATCCATTTAGACTGAGATGGAGGACTTGATTCAGGACTGCCAATACAAATCCAAACCTTAAATTTTGACTGCTTGTACTTCTACCAGTAACTTTCACTGTTGTTTCAAAATCCAGCCTGGCTGCTGTCTCCATTATTGTTTTCCTTCCATGTATGGTCCCAGGCTTTAAAAAGAAATATTCCAATGGTACCAAGTATTATTAGGTTGATGGCATAATGTCAGTAAGTGACTTAAACATGCTTAAATGATCAAATCTTTCATTTGCTTATATACTAAATCAATGATTATTTCATTCAATGACATATTTGAGCTCCTAAGTGTTAGATTTTATTATAGTCACTGGAGATGAAAAAGTAAAAAAGACAGTTCCTGTCCTCAAGAAATTGAGTAAAACTGGAAAACAAGTACAAACAATAAAATAAAAATATGGTTTTTGTAAAGTGTTAGGTTGCAACAAACTGAGAGTGAGAATAAAAGAAAGGTTTTCACTGAGTTTTAATGGCTGAAAAGGCTTTTGCCAATGAGAAGACATTGCAACGAGCTGGAACAGAATGCACAAAGCAGAGAAGTGTAAAGTAGGAAGTTACAGTCTGAGAACTCTATGTCATTGTATATGGAGGAGGGAGTTGAGAATGAGGTGCCAGGGAGTGAGTGCCAAGAGAAGAACATGAAAAGACACCCAGGTGTCACACCATAGACAATATCTTATAGACAAGTGGTTTCCAAACAGATTGTTTTTTTTAAAGATTTTATTTTTCCTTTTTCTCCCCAAAGCCCCCTGATACATAGTTGTGTATTTTTAGTTGTGGGTCTTTCTAGTTGTGGCATGTGGGATGCCACCCTAGCATGGCCCAATGAGCAGTGCCATATCTGCGCCCAGGATTCAAACGAGCGAAACCCTGGGCCGCCGAAGCAGAACGTGCGAACTCAACCACTCGGCCACGGGGCCGGTCTCTCCAAACAGATTTTAGTCACATACTGCTCTGTACCCAAGCCATAGCAGAGCAAAGCATAAATAAATAAGATAGATAAAAGTGAGATGAATTAAAGGCCTCCTCAGCTACCTCATCACTCTTAATTAACAAACCATCATGGAAGAGTTTTGAAAACCACTCCTGTTCACATGAGAAACTGTATAATATCCTTAAAATATCTGGAATCAAAAGGGACTAATTTAGTCCTTGCTGATTATGGGGAAAGTCAGTGTAAGAGGGTAGGAATGGTTTCAGATTTTAGGAATGGACTAGGAATTGGACACGCTGATTTTACTCTTGCTCTTCTATAAGGCATTCTCCATGTAACTGCCAGAGTCTTTTCTTGACAAAGTAAATCAGATAGCCAGAGTCTTCTGTTGAAACTCTTCCATGGCACATCAAATAGGATCCAGATTCCTCTCTGTGGTCCACAAGTCTGAGCTACCCTGCCTACCTCTCCATCTCCATTCTCCTACAATCCTCCGTCTTCCTCAACCTGCTCCCGCCACGATGGTTTTCTTTCTCTTCTTTGAACACAAGGCTTGATTGGGCATTTTTGCCCTCTCCTGCCTATACTTGAAATGCTTTGCCACTGGCTCTTCACATAGTATACCCTTCATCATCCAGGCTTCAGATGAAATGTCTCCCATTCACAGAGGCCTCCTCTGTCTACGTGATCTAACGGCGATCTCTCCTGTCATTCCATGATGCATCACCCTCCTTTATTTTTATTTTCCTCCTTGATTTAACACAATCTGAACATTATGTCTATTCAGTAATTTACCTGTTTATATTCTGTCTCAACCCCATCCCCAGTTTTCCCTAGAAAGTGAGCACCATTGGAGGTGCTTGTCTGCCTTGTTCATCACACTATGCCCGGTTCTCAGAATAAGGCAAGCAACATGGTATTCCCTCATTACATATTTGTTGAAGAAGTGAAGTGAATAAGGAATACACAAAAGGTAGCTCAATCAGTAAAAATTAGAGGCAATATTGGTGGGTGCAGGTCAAATAGCCCTAAACAAGCCTAGCATAGTCTATAAGATCCTAGCTGGTCATCTGTCACCTACAAGAACAGCTTCTGTGTATGAAGTATATGATTCATTCCTTCTGCTCTTTTCTTTACTTTTTACCCTTCCCAAAATCTACCTAGTCACCTATACCCCTGCCCCTTGTTTCTGAGCAAAGTGATTTTATGCAAAAGTATTCCCAAAGGAGCACAAAACAGGGGGAAAGATGTTTAAATTCAAAACAATGCAGTTTGGTGAATATATTATAGACAGCAAACTGCCATCATAACCATGTAAGTTATGCCAATTTGAATGATAAATGTGAAAAAGTACCTTACAACACTAATAAAATACTTACTCAGAGTCACTTGCATTATTGGCAACAGTATGGACACACTGGAAAGATATTATATAGTTTTTGGGCTAAATTCACACTTAAGATTCATATTTTACCAACAGAATATGATTGAAAAGTCACTTCTCACATTCAACAAACCATCTAGAAAACTCTCTTAAAGAACTTTTGATGACTTAAAGAAAATGGATGAACTAAAAAGCACTCTGACTTCAGGGTAGAAGAAAATTAAATTGGTTTCCACTAGGTTGACCACAATCAAGAAATTCAAACTTATCTCCAAAAGCAAGAGAGACACTTGAAGACTAGTAATATGGTTTCAGGGAGAGGAAGATGAATTTAGCCAAAGTTTTTGAACTCTCTAGCGAGAAGGGAGGTCATAGCTAGGAAGACCAAGAAGAAGTCTGCAATAATCCAGACAGGCAATGATTAAACCCTGGATGAGAACAGGAATTACTGATTGTCTAAAGGGAGAGTGGGTAGAGGGAGTTAATTTCCCTTGCTTCTTCCTTACTTCACACAAATAAATCATTGCTTTCACCTATACATTGGAAGAAAATAGATCATGAAAAAAGCCGAACTATTGGTGGTTAAAAAAAATTGAGGTATAAAATGTTAAATGCTGCTGGAACTGAATTTGTAAAGATAGCTATATAAACTTAAATTATTAATTACTAGAGCCAACGCTGATTTCTATATTGCCAGATCCTGCTGAGATTTTGAAAGCCAATATGCTTTTGTCTTGAAGGGTGTTTGAAAGAAACTGGTTAACCTAAAAGGCCTTGAGATGTTAGGGGAATTACAGAAGAGAGATTCTGTAAATCAATACAATTTCTTCAGCAAATACTGTATCAAAAAGAAAGACACTGAATTCAACATTGTCAGCAATGGAGATAAAATCATTTATTTCCAAGGAAGTGTAAACAGCCTCAGACTAAATAGTTGGCAGCACAGGAGGAAGCTGAAAGAGGCTCTCATCATATTGCACCAGCAGGATCTTTGATTCAGTAGGAGGCCCATTTATAAAGACAGACTATTGGTTTGAAGAATGACCACCCCTCCAAAGTCTGCTTTTAACACTTAGCAGAAAGCACCCTGTGCTTTCCTTTCGGAATAATAAGGACGTTTCACCTCTTCAACTAATGGTTCCAACTGATAAAGGATTGAGATATCTCTCCCATTTTACAGACTGGACACAGGAGTGCTGAGAAAGCTTAAGTACATTAAACAACACATGTACTTATTACACTACAATCTAAATTTTGACTAATTTATGATCTTAAGAGTCTGAAATTGCTCCAGAATTGAAGACAGAATTCTCAAAGGAAAAATCAGTGCTAAAATAAATCACCAAAGCATTTATGCCAGCTTCCACAAATCTTCTATGCTCTCCAGCCTCAGTTTCCTTATCAGGAAGCAACACCTTATGACCTGGTGGATAGCTCCATTCAAACAGTCAATTATTATGTGTTCCATGTCATCGTTAACCCATTCGATTCCCACAAAGTCAACACAGCTAAACAAAAGTATAGAGCTTTTCCTCTTAACAAACATTCCTCCATTCCCAGGTAAAGTCAAATGGAATGTTCCAAGCAGATAGCGAGAATTCAGTATCTAAATCAAAATGAGGGGGAAAAAACGAAGGAAAAGATTATAGAGAATGAAGAACTAATCCATCAATTACCAAGTATTAACCATCAACCATGACGTGCCCAGCAGTAAGGCATCACAGAGAATGTAGAAGAATGTGAATCATAGTTCATACCTTCTAAAGAATCAATGCTCTAGCACTCAGAAAATAAAATTACCTCTAAAAAACCAGAGAATCCTATTAGAATATAACATCTTTAATAATTCTTGGAGTTGCTAAAACAAACAAATAATACTTCTAACATCCCACTTTGTGTGATTTCAGTTACACTGGATTTTGGCACCAAGTTATACTAGGAAGTATAATTAATAGGATGTAAATTCAATGGTTGGTATATTAAATTGGTAATTGCTTCACTCAATATACTCCACCGTCCTCTCACAATATCTGATGTTCGGGAGCTTTCCAGGTGAGTTTATCCAGAGGCCGTAAAACTTCCAGATGCTTAGATTTCAGCCCTTGAAGTTTTGTGTGTTCTACTATCAGCTCTTTTGGTATTTGCAGCTCTCTCAGAAAAGGTTAACTTTTTAGAAACCCTCATACTTTACTCTGATTCCCAGTTGGGAAACAATAGCACTTTCATTTTACCAAAGAGGAAACTCCCTTCCAATTTCTTCTAAGCAGCAACTTTTTTCCTCTATCAAAATACCTCCTAACGATTGTTTTTCTTCTAGAAATAGTCACTTCAGCCACCAGGGGACATTTTCTCCCTCTTTTTACATTGAAGAGGTAATACAAGCTAGGGGAATATGGTCTATCTCCCATTTTACACCAGAATTAGGATGTTATTATGGTTAAACCAATTCATAGTTCTCTCTCTTTCCCGGGCTCTCCTCATAACATCCTGGCTCTTCCACTGACTTCAGACTTTTAACTATTTAAAGACGTAATTGCTGAGCATTCACTTAGCTCCTCCAGAGAATATGGGTAAATCTAAGGAACATTCAGAATATTCCCTATCCAAGATTAGAATGCTTATAGTCATACTCTTACAATTCCAAGTTCCAAAGGAACAAAAGCCATCAAACATTTGCAGTTCACTTGAAAAAATGAAAGACAAACCAGAAACTAAAACAAATTGGTTTGCTCAGTTTTAATCACTATATAATACAACAGTATTCCAGATATTTCAAGATTTTATTTTAGCTGTTTCCTTATTTATTTTTAAATTTTAACTGACTGGATCTTTGTTAATAATTGGCGCTGAAGTCTAGCTAGTAAAATGAAAAGGTAAACCCTCCAAAGAGGATTACGTCAATGATGAAGGAGCAGTCCACGATATTCTGAAGGTACTTCAGGCTATTAATCTTTTACAAGTCTGATGTTATAGTGGGCAAACATGGACACTATATTCCAGACAGGGAAATCAAGCAGACAAGTCCTAACCGTGTTGCCCCAGGCCAACCATTAAATCATGGGAAGAGCAGAGCTTCAACTTAAGACTGACACCTTAACTTAAATAAAAACTAAACAGTTCTTCAGGAGAATGAGAAAATTGATCATATTTGATGAATCTTAGAACTTCAACAAGGTGAAGAAAAAGCAGGTAATATTGAATATGTCCAAATAAAAACATGCTGTGACATTTTTACAATATCACATTAGACTCATGGTAAATTGACCAGCCCCGAAATTGATCGGTTTGTCTTCTATGGATCATAAAAAATATCACAGTCAGATGAATCATATACCAGCCTAGCGATTTATTTCTGATAAATACAAAAGGACATTTTGTGGGAGACAATAGTAGCTATTTCCCTTTATGCTTATATAAAAAGATTAGAACTTACCCTGATGTTTATACTGTTTGTATATGTCACATATTGTAACACAGAGTTTCACATTCCCTTTAACAGCCTCCATAAAGCATTTGGTAAATATTAGAAAGAAAGCGAATCCATTCAAAAGCTGCTGTATTTCAGGTGCTACCTGAGGGTCAGTACTTGCGAACTCATTTAATTTTTACCAAAATTCTATAACGCAAATAGTAATCTCATTTCACTGATGCAGAATCTTTGGTTGAAAATGAATACCTTACCCAGGGCCACACAGGTAAAAGTGATGGCTTAGTATTTTCAATTAAATACCTCGATTTAAAGTGCCATGGCCACTGCATTACATTTGGGTTTTATAGTATTATTGTCCACTGTCTCTGTGGGTCCTCAGGACAGAAATCAATAACGTCTAGGCATGTCTCTCTTGCTTAACTAAGCCACGGTCCACAGAATACTCCAGTAGGTCACTAACAATCCACTGGACTGGATCTGATAAGTAAGATAAAAGCTGTCATTTCCGCACTAAATCATACGAGCTAGATAATAATACACATACACACACATATGTGTTTTTAAACTTTAAAAGAGGTCCATAAGGTGTTCCATCCAGCATAAAATTAGAGCAATAGTCAAACACCATGGATATGTATCTCTGGAATTCCAAGACTTGAACAGAGCCCCCTAACTGGATAGGTGGTACATTCCCTATCACTTGGCAAAGTGTAGGGAGACCTTTTCTCCAAATGTTGACACCTGAGAAGTCCTTCCTCTTCTGTTTTCTTCCAATTTAACCTAAGTTTCAATGCTTGATTGAAGCCCTTCTTACCTCCTTTATTATCCCCCCAGATTGCTCTAATCCACATAGGTATCTGTCATCTCTCAATTTCTTTTTGGCAAAGAAAGTTCATATTCAATTATCCATTACTCCTTTATACACTGTCTTATACAGTTATCTTACTATTTTCTGTGACTATTTCTTCCTAACTTTTTGTACTGTAAACAGCAATGATTATCTCAGTCGTGGTGAGAGTCTACAGTCCCTATGTCTAAATCTGGTACCCACAAGTCACTCAAAATAAATATTCAATCAAAATAAAAACATTGTGATTACTATGCAGATACGGTTTCAAGACAAAGTCCCTAACCGCCTCCATCAACAAATATTTCCAACCAGAAGGCTGCCTCCTCCAAGCCACTTCTAGATAGATATTTTGAAGTCATCACTAGGGCAAATTGATTTCTCTTGCTCTGCATCTCATGATGCTTAACAGCCTAAGAGTTTTATCTTCATAGGAGCTCAGAATTATCTGAAATATTCAATTAAATAAAAATCTATAATTTCCTCTCCCCCTTTTCAAACAAAGCAATGTGTATTTGTAAATACATGATTTATGACCAGCACTAAATTTCTCAATGAAGAAAACAGGTCTAAGTACCCAAGAGGTTTTCAAGCTTGAGTATGTGGTTTGACAATGTTATATAATAACCTTATAAGATACCTTAAAAATCACTTCCTTATTTTCTTCCCTTTGTTGCCTCATCCAGGTTCTCATTCAGGATACACTGAGATGAGATTAGGCCCATAATAATTTTAGGGCTTTTTACTGTTATGCCATTTTAATATGGAGGGTTGTTTGCTGTCCTAGCCCAACTTCTTTGATGTCTGCCTTGTCCTTCCTTTCTGGGAACCCTTAATAAACCTACTACTGACTGAGTCGCTTTGTTGTGTGATTAAAACTATGCAAGAACTTCCTATTCTGTTCTTTATAGATATTTTAGATACCAGCTTTAGTTAAACTGGCCTGTCTTTGTTGTTGTTGCTCTACTCTTCTTGTACCTTTCATTCTGATTCATGGCCGAGGCAATTTCTCTTGGAGATGTTTACTTGCTTACGTCCACTTGTTTCTAAGACACTGTGAGACCTATTTTTATATTTTATTTTATCCTTCTTCCCTGTGAATCCCTGAGTCAGACATCTGAGGAGTTAGACAGTTTAAGAGCTTCTTTTCTTGGTTGGTATTTGCTTTGACATCAATGGGAACTCACATGTGTAAATACAAACTCTTCTATGGAAAGAATCTTCTTTAGGATCCATCTGGGCCAGCCAGATAAGTCTGAGAATGGTTTTATGTTACTTAAGAAAATTCGACTATTTATTACGGCTAGGTACTGTGAGCAGATTCACATAAGCATATATTAACAATGTTTAAGAACATTTCATATCATCCTATGCAAACATATCTCCCAATTTACAGCTCTTCATATACTAAAACAATTCCTTGTATGATTCTTTAAAAAGTGCATCATTGCAAAAGATCTGCGCAGGCAGCATGGGAATATATTATCTCTGTCATTTTTAGAGAATCTAACTGAGGCTTATCTATAAGATTAGATCATTTGATCAAGACAGTAAAGGGCAGAGCCAGGATTAAAATGTAAAACACTCTGATTACGAACAATATAAAGGAGGAATGATGTTGAAATGATTTTTGAAAGGCCACAAAAAGAACTGATTTTGAAAGCCTGTTCAATTAAACCTATATGTTATGCTTATATAATGTGAAATGATTAGTTTACTTATTCATTTATTTATGTCTGTATATATGCTGGTATTTATTCAACAAGGATTCATTAGCTACCAAATGTATGCCAGAAACTCTGCTACACAGAGGAGCAGATGTAGAAATGAATAAAACAAGGTATGTGTACTGTATGGCAATGCACCATACTGCTTAAAATGCAGGCTCTTGATTCTGAAAATTTGGGCTTTTTATATCCAGAGGCAAAGTAGATATTGGTTTATATCTCTGCATCTTCTATTTTTGTATTAGTTATATAACATACCTAATGTTCTGTTATACAGAAGAACAAATTGGTTACAAAAATATATATCCAAAAAGATGACAGAAAGTGAATATTGCTTTTTCATGTTGAAAAACTTTTGTAACTTCCAAAAGAGTGAGAAAAATTGTCCAGAAATTATATGAAATGTTCACAATAGGTAAATCAAAACAGACAGAAATTAGGTTAGTGGTTGCTTAGGTCTAGAGCCAGGCAGAGTATGGGGGAAAACAGAAAGTAACAGATGAGTATGGGCTTTCTTTTAGGAGGTCTCCATTGATAGTACACTTAGTTTCCAATGTGGACATTTATATCTATATCTACATCTTTATGCTATATATATATTTTTATGTCAATAATTATATCAATATCGTCTGCCATTTATAGCATTTGGGTTGGGCAAGGGATAAAGACAAGTGATTTTACCTGCCATTTTGATCTAATCTCTCCACTAATTCACACTTGATTTTTTGTGTTCGTGTGTAAGGAAGACTAGCCCTGAGCTAATATCTGTCCCAATCTTCTTCTATTTTATGCGGGATGCTGCCACAGCATGGCTTGACAAGCAGTGCTAGGTCCACGCCGGGAAACTGAACCCGTGAACCCTGGGCTGCCAAAGCGGAGCACAAGAACTTCACCACTGTGCCACCAGGCCGGCCCTCACACTCGATTTTTAAATTCAAATATTTTTTTCTCTGGAGTAATAACAAGTCAAAAGGCTGTTTGTCTCTAGGGACCCCTGGCACTTAAAATACTTCACATAGCAGGATGCCTCCTTTCAAGTGCACTCCAGTTTTAGAAGGTGCTCACGACATGCACGGTATGTATCTATAGAAACTTCTAGAGGCTTGTCCCCAAGCCTCCAGCACCCACACCACACCACTCTCCCCTTCCCCAGAGATATCCTCTCAAGAAACCATCTCCCTAGGTAACTGTATCCCTAAAGAAATGTTGACTTGTTGGATGCCCTTCTTAGCATCATACACGGTTCATTCAGGAAGAGCCAGGAAACAAGCAATTCTTTTTTATGCCGACTTTAGATTTTGGAATTGATAAAAGTGACCATATCATCCACGGCACCATCTTCCTCACCAACTCAGATATGTTGAATATGTGACAGTTAATAAGAGATTGTGATAGTGTAAAGCTTCCAATTTTCCAAACCAATGCAATTTAATTGAGACAAAATTATGAATATTTTTAAAAATATCAAATTAAGGATGCTGTCAAGTTTGTCCAACAAGGAAACAGAGGTTCAGCCTTCAATTTCAATTATTAACAAGCATCAGGGAGGTTAAGCACAAGGACCCTTTGTAAATATCTCTTTTCTTTCAGATCATCCCAGTTGCGTATCTAAAAGCTAATCCTGAATCTAAATACATGGTATACCTGGTTTGATTCAAATGCCCTAAGAGGCGTGTCTAATCTTAATTGGCTATCATGAAACACTACTACGTAGTAAGGAATTGTTTTTGTTGTTAACATTTCAATATTAGAATCCATCAAAATGAAATTTGCCTACCTATAATCATGAGCTATTTTTTTTCTTTTTGGCTTTCAAACAGGCAATATCACTATCAGAAATTCTATTGGCTAAAGTCTTAATAATATCTCTTAAAAACAAGTCCTTCAGACCTAGATTTTGTGTGCCGTTACTATGGTTTTAAGTAAAACTTTTACAAATTAGAGTGTATGGTTTTCAAGCTTCCAAAAACCAGTGTATTGTTCAAACAGAGAAGGTCTATGAAAGGTAGGATACGCATACAGCAGCCAGGGGGCCCACAGTTCTAAAACACTGAGCTACTCCTGGGAGCACTAGAACTTTATATCATGGGCTGTTCAAAATGATGACCCTACAAGGTAATGAAAATACTAAAAGATCTTAAATTCTATCCCATATATTCTAATTAAAAATCAATAGTATATATAGTAAATATTGAAAATATTTTCCTTCACTAGAACATTTTAAACTTCGGGTATTTAAAGTTGGGAAAACTTATTTATCCAGAATGATTCATGCACAGAGGGCTTTTGCTAGACAAGATGTTTCTGTAATCATTTTTGTAAAGTATAATTGTTTCAAAGATTAAACAAGCTCAAGGGCATTTTTTTCATCAGACTATCTTATGAAGTACATGTATCGTGTCTCCATATAAGGAACAGACGATTCATTCAATAAGGTCACTAACCAAGGATCAAAGCCAATGAGAGCATTACATGTCAGAGATGTTGTGTATGCAGCACTAAACCAATAGGTGGAGACATTCAAACTAATGGATTTAGATCAAAAGGGGACAAAAATCACTCAAATTCAGTCAAAATGGACAATATTGTTCCTCTACCCACTAAAACATTGTATGCTAGAATCAAAACGGTTTCTGGTCCTTTAGTCTTAAATATATAAACATGTGCCAAAACTATTATGTGTTCTGTGATAGAAGAATGTGAGGGAGAAGAGTTGAGGAAAAGGGAAACAGGTTAATTCTACATGATAGCAAGGGTTAAAATGCTTTATAGAATAGGCATTAAGCTGAATCTTGAAAAAGGAGATAGTGTCATCAGGCACAAATAGATACAGGAAAGAAAATTTACTGATATAATGCATGCTTAATAAAGTTTTCAAAGGAAGTTTTGAATGAATGAGTGTATGCATGAGGGGATGGAACTGTCAGTAAAGTCAAGGACATAGAAAACACTCTGAAATATTAATAAGTTGTCAACCAATTCAGTACGGCTGGAGCACAGATTTCACTGTAGGACACAGTAAAAGGTAAAGATTGTGATACAGGCAGGGTCAAATGATAGAACACCTCTTCTAAATTGGAATTAACTCTGGAGGCAACGGACATAATCTGAAAGTCTTAACAAAAGGGTCTCACAGTCATATGTTTTTTGAGATGACAATGGCAGCAGTGTGTAAGGAAGAAACAAATGAAATTGATTTGAAATACCATTGAAGCTGCCAAATTGATAATTTTTTTTTCTGAGTGGAAATAACTAGTATTAGATATTTCCTGGATTGAGGGGGGAATTAACTGGATTGAGGAGAGTGGTGAAAGTTTTAGAAAACATCCATGCAAATAGGAAAAAAAATTGTCTAATTCTTTATAGTCATATAAAGCACCCTTGACGTAACAGTAGAGAAGATGAAATATTAACTTGATATGAGGGTTGGAGTTGGAAAAGCAGAAGGTAAGGCAGATCAATATGTTGACAGTGTCAAAGCAAAAATTGCACCAGACAAAGCGGAACAGGCAAGGAAGACTATTCTAGGCTATTGCAATAAGAGAGAGAGACCAGAGTTTAGTGTGAAGGCAACTCCTCTGAGACAAGGAGGATTCTAAGCCACCTGGTTTGCTAATTAGCTGTACTCAGAGAAAAACTATACTTTTGTATATTTTCATGACAGGAAATATGTTTACAACTTGGAGCAAGGTATCCACTGAAGTTGGAATCTACCCTCCCACTCACTGGGATGGGGTACTATCTTCCTTGAGGATTACACATCAAAGGGATAGTTCCCAAGTAACAGAGGATGACATTCCTGGGTATTAAAACAAGCAAGAGGCATTTAGAAAGATTTATATCTCAAAGGGGCACAGAAAGAATTTACAGTTAGAAGTTTACTTATGTAAATGCTCTAAGGAAAGGAAGGTCTGGGACCTAAAGTCACCAAGAATCCTGCCTAATCAGGTGGGAGGAACGTTAAGGTCCTCTTGGTCAATGGGAAGAGAGTGACTAAAATGTTACACACGGAGTCAAACCGAAATGGTGAAGATGGGAAACCATCTGACAGGTGAGGATTGGAAGCTAATGAAAACATCAAAAGATCGGGTGTTCTCTTGAGGTCAAAGAACAAAGTATGGCGAGTAAAAGACTGAGAGAGACGAATGTATAGGAGATGGCAGTAAATATTGATATATTTCCATATTGCAGTTTAACATATTGGGACGAGACTATTTCCACATCACCATGAATGATATGATGGGTGGGTGAAATTATTAAAATCAAAGAAAGCAATGGAGGCTATGTTGACCTATTATAACAGCAATAAGAGATTTTTGTTGTATTCTTTGTACTAAACATATTGTATATAACCAGCTCTAATCCCCACATTTTAGAAAATCCTGTAAGATGACTTTTCTCTCATTTGAACACACTCTTGCAATGCTTCATTGAAAAGTACTGCTTGATTTATTGTAAGTTAATTTTCGTGTATGATGAAAGTTAGAGGTCTATTTTCATTCTTTTGCGTGTGGCTGTCCAGTTTTCCCAACGCCATTTATTGAAGACACTTTTCTTTCTCCATTGTATGTTCTTGGCTCTTTTGTCAAAAATTATCTTTCCATAAATGTGTGGATTTATTTCTGGGCTCTTAATTCTGTTCCACTGGTCTGCATGTATCTGCCAGTATCGTGCTGTTTTGATTATTATAGCCTTGTAGTATACTTGTAAATCGGGTATTTCATTTCTGGGTACTTACCCCAAAAAGACAAAAACACGAATTCAAAAAGATATATGTATACCTATGTTCATTGCAGCATTAGTCACAATGGCCAAGACTTGGAAACAACCTAAACATCCACTGACGGATGAACAAATAAAGAAGATTGGAGTATATATATAAATATATGTATACATATATACACACACACAGTGGAATATTAGCCATAAAAAAAGATAAAATCTTGCCACTTCTGACAACATGGATGGACCTTGAGGGTACTAAGATAAGTGAAATAAGTAAACGGAGAAAGCCAAATACCGTATGATCTCACTCATATGTGGAAGATTCAAGAAACAATAACAAAAAAAATACATAGATACAGAGAACAGATTGGTGGTTACCAGAGGGAAAGGGGTGTGGGGGAAGGGTGAAAGGGGTAAAGGGCACATTTGTAGGGTGACCGATGGTAGCTAGACTTTTGGTGGTGAACACAATGTAGGCTATACAGAAGTTGAACTATAATGGCATACACCTGAAATCTATATAATGTCATAAAGCAACGTTACCTCAATTTTTTAAAAAAAGTACTGCTTGAAACCTGGTGTAAATTCAATGTTCTGGATCCTCACAATTTTGGAGTATTTGTGACTGCACTAGTATGATTTTTTGTGTGTTCGTTTTTTGCTTCTTTTTATTTTTGTTTCTATTCTTACAGATCGTTAGGCTTCTAACTCCTTCCAGGTGCCCTTCTCAGCTCTTCTAACTGGCTGTTTTAATCTAAGGGGTAAAATAGTCAGGTTTGCTGAATTTTAAAAAGACTGGAAATAATTGATACTTAGTGCTTCTGGGAATTTGAATGGGAGTGGGGAAGGCAAGAGAGTTACTTTTTACTGTAAATACTTCTGTATTATCAGAATTATTACAATAAATCTATAATTTCTTTTACATTTAAAAAGCCTATTAAAATGATATGTAGATTAACTGCTATAAGCGAGCACCTGAGGGACTTTCCACTGACAAAAATTAGTGAGTGTTCGTGTATGGGCTTTGTGGCTTTTTTTCCTCATTGCCCGGAGGTCTTCTTTGTGTCCTTTCCAGTTTATCAGTCCCCTCCAGATAGGTGAGGTCACAAGTTTCTGAGTTTGGGATACATAGGGCATTATTCTATGCACATATGTTCTAATTTCAGAAGACAAGATTAGTGGGAAAAAAAATTCTGGACCCAATTGGTTTAACCATTTAGCAGTGAAGTGGTTAAAAACCCCACGGCAGCTGATTTTACTGTTTTAGTGTTATTTGCACTTGAAAAATGCTTTCTCTTGTCATCACCAGGGAGTACTCTGCTCTTCTCATATTATGCAGAACAAAATCTCAGTCAGAATAGGAACAAACATCAATTATTAATTAGCCATAAATTATTCCTAATCTACACACAACGCCTAATCCCCGGTTCACAGAAATGCAAATTGTGCTTCCAAAACAATATGTTAACAAGTCATTTGTCTGCAAAAGGCAGGAGCCCAAGTTCAATATAAAATAGAGAACAAATACTTGAAGCTCATTTCAAGGAATATGCTGATGGAAGGTTATCCAGAAGCGCAAGAAAACAGACGACTAGTCAAACAACATACCCACAAGGTGAACTTGCTCTTGGGTGTCTAAAGAACAAGTGTGTCCATTGTAGCTATTTCTCAATTCTTCAAGAAAGTTAAGAATTGTTAGAAAATTGAACTAATATTCTTTACTATGAACCGTAAAAACAGTAAATAAATAACAAAGGAAGAGATGGCTTGAAGAGGCTGAAGGTTTTTCCTTCCCCTAATAGGAGCACTCAAAACACCATCCTAAATCAATTACAAATGCAGTTGTAGTCTGTAACATTATAAGCAACTGTCCTCGAAAAAACAGATTCCCAGACTGAAGGTAATGTTTAAAGTTATTTGGCCCAAACCACGCAACATGCACAGCCTCTCCTCTTCAAACTTAAGTTCAATAGGCTTGCAGAAGCGGTTAGATGCTCTTCTGGAGTTGTGTTTCTCCGTAAGTCCAGCTCCACGTATCCTCCGTATAACCAGCATCAAAGTGACTGATCAGGAAAGGTTCTACCAGTACCCTCTCCTTGAGAGACGGGGGCTTTCCCTGATCTAAAACATTTCAAATTTCAGGTCTCAAGATTCCCTCAGTTAATTGAAATGTTTTATTGTTATACTATTAAAATAAAGGAGGGCAGATTTTTCCGGATTTTACCACTCAGACTTACTCATTCTAGGCAATGGCTTTAAGGGCTTAAGCGCACAGAGGAATGCATCATTTTCTAAAATATTTTCTATAAAAGCTGATCCTTATGAGATTCTCCTTAAAAAAGAGGCTGCGTGGTCAATAAATTTGGCCAACTCTGCAGGGCTGAGGGATGCTCCTTTTTCGTAATTTCTCTTCTTTCTCCCTGTTCCTCCAAAGATGAGGATTGATTATTGTGTCTGGACAGACTTCAGGGCACCATCTGAACCTACTGTATTACTGGGTGAGGTCATGATGCTTTCCAGCATGGACCCGTGGCCCCGTCCTCTTTAACACCTGTGCTGTGCAGCTGAGCAGGTTGGCTCACCTGGGCCACTTCTGTGGACCCAGCCTCCCTGCTTTTCTTTCTCTTTCTTTGCTTCTTTTGCTTCCAGCACTCCCTGCCATGCAATTTGGCGAGTAGGTTGTCTCAGTCCTGCAACCCAGCTCTCTTGCTTTTCTCCTTTGCTTTCTTTTATGTTTTCCCTGCATGGATGGTGTTAGGAAATATGTTAGCATTCATTTTGAGAAAGTCCACCATATTCAGTCACCTACTTCCTATTTTCTTTTAAATGGCTGCTAAACTGACTTTCAGCCTGGCTCAGCTGGCCTTATTGGTCTTAGAATGAATAGAATCACATTGGTAAGTTTGGATAAATGAATAGAAATAATTTACTCTTGTGTTTCTTACCAGTACACTTAAGAGACGTCATTGGGGTAGCAGGCACTCACATATAAATATTATGATGGTACTTTGAGTTCATATTTATTATTGTTATTGCTTATTCTGCACACAGCTTCCTCTGGGGACTTCACAGAGAGAAAATGTGATGAGTACAAGGCAAGTTAGGACCCTCTTGGGTCTCCAGGCCATAACCCTTCCAAAACTCACTATTACTTCTCAAATATACTGTGTCCTGTTCAGAGTCCCAAAGTACTTGCATATATTAAAATACTTGAGAAGTTTTAAAGAAAATAAACTTCTGTAGCTATGTAAGCTGTGTTCTGAAAGTTATTTAAACATGGGATTTTTTTAAGGTATCTCCTAAATTGTTATGAACATCCCATAAAAAGGGTATCACAAAGACATTATTTGGGAACCTCTGCTCTAGAATGATATTGTGAATACAAACCATTGTCTATGTAAACTAGAAAAAGTATCAATTTGACCCAAACTCTCTGTAAAACTGCCCAGTTCTCCACCTCACTCTACATGCATAGATTTCCCTTAAACCAGTGACATCGGAAACGGAAATTTCACTCAATCAAAATGTTGCTCAAATAGTTGATTTCCTTAATAACATATTTCACTTCTAAACTTGGTATATATGTGCCCTAGGAATCTTCCTCAAGATTAATTATATCGTGAGGAAATCAAAACACTTGAGACTTTAAAGATTACTTGCATATTTTTTATTTCTTGTTAAATATCTAATCTTAAACCATAGATAAAAATCTATAGAAAATTAACAGTCTAAATGCCTCGATATCAGGTCACATATAGAACACTTACACAAATTGCAAAGGAAATGTATTTTGTGGACTATTATGTCCCAACACTCTTTCTCTCTGCCATTACTCCTGAGTCTCTCCAAGAGTCAGAATAAGCTCTCTGGCTACAGGAATTATCTGAATGGAAATTAATGGAAAGGAATTAATATATGAATCCTACAGATTGGTAATTTCATGTAGAAGTTCAAGTTCCCTGTGCTGCCCAAAATCTTAGTTTGTAAGGCATTTTTCTCACTTCTCTTGAAGATGTATGTCTGCATCACAGTCGTGCCATATCAATGAAATTCTGTCATTTTAGATACGCTCAAAAATGACGTAGAATTGATCACAGCCTTCCTCCTGAGGATTTTTCTGAGATTATTAAAGTGATGTATTTAATATTAGGTGTTAGTTTATTTTTAAAACATACAATGGGTCTTGTAGTCATGGTGGAACCAAATAAATTAGACGTTTTATAATGTAAAGAAAAATTTGCTGGTATAACATTCATCAGCAAGACTGGATAAAAATTAAGGGATAATATGTCTACCAGACAGTAGGGTGCATAAAGCCAACTGACTCCTTCTCTGGGCTGTACCTTCTTTTCTTGACGAACGGGAGATGAGTGAAAAGCTCCTTGATCAGGCTGACCTAGGGGGTCTATCTAAAGTAAATGAGTCCCTTCTTAGGATGCACCTATTGGAGAAACTCAGGAACTTCAAAACCTAGGCATGACATCTTAGTTCCCTACTTCTGTTCAGGTTGTCCCAATCCTAAAAACAAGATGACAAAAAATCTTTCTGGGACTTCATGGTGATAAGCTGTTTGGAGGAGTACAAGTTTCTGCTCTCAGAAACCAGAATCTAAGTGGGTTCCTTTGAACTGTACCACAAACCACCATATCCAGTTACTCCCAACAGAGACCAGGTTAACATCTGGGAACAGAATTCCTGGTGGAGACTCCAGACCTTACTTGAATCAGAGTTAGTAGTAAGAGTCTACTGGCCCTGTAATGGAAGTTTATAATTCCACTCTAAATGAGCAGATTTTAGAGACATATCCTTGAGCCACTGAACCCCCAAATGTCTTTCAAAGAAAACCAGTCCCTTGTGTTGAACAACTTTCATAAAATACAATCTTTCATCCAAGAGGGAACATTAAATTGCTGCAAAGCTGAATGGCTAGAATACATTAAAATTAATTGATGGATAATTTCTCACCTGTAAAATAAACATAAACAAATAATTCATGTTGCAGTAAATAATACACCTAAGTCTAGGCTCTCTCTAGCCCCATATCGTATGCTCAGCATTACTAGTCTGGCTATGTGAGGTACATTGATTATTTCTTAGGGGGAAGGCCAAATATTTTCAAAGTTTTCCAGAAAAAAACTTTTACCACTTTTGTTGACACTTTATCAGAAGATGAAAACCCTCCGGGTTACATGCAGTTGTCCTCCTCTGGTCCTTGTGACCTATAAGACACTCACAAAGCATGGCTGTGACAAGGCCCCCATTCCAGATAGGTCAGCTCACGTCTTCTACTCCCACCTCTACTCCTTTGCTCTATGCTCACTTTTCAGCCACTTTTCTTATGCTTTCCTTTAAACATTCCTAGTCTTCTCAATTCCAAATTCTGCTTTCAAAGACCCATGACAGTGACTTTCCTGGAGCCTTCACCTAGCCCTTGCTGTACACTCAACTGAATCACAGAATAACTTCTCATGTATGTCTTTAAAGATTTCCCACTCCTAAACAAGAGATATTTCATATCCTTCCAAATATCCAGCACAGAGGTCTGCACATGGTAAATGCTAAATAAATTGGACCTACTATGTCTGTACTTTGATGATCCTAGGATTCGTTTACATCCTAAATACAAATGTTCTTAAAAATCCATTTTGGATCAAAATTTGCTTTATCATACCCAAATCCTCATATTAAATGTTTGTACTCTACTTTTCACCAACAACGTTTGAATTTTCCCAAGCACATGATAAAGTTTCTATGCCTGTAAATGCATCTCTAAACTCAATGGAAGCCCCAACCTCAAGTTCAAAGGAAACGACCTGCCACCTACATCACTAAGCAGTCCAGCCAGGCTCCTCTCCTCCTCTGCTCTGTTCAATTTCCCCAGTGCAACTGCCAGTACAGTGATGAATGCCGAAATGGAAAGAATGCAATACTGCACATGATTGATTGCACGGCAAAGGGAGAAACCTACAGAAAATCCCAAGCTGGGAACTTATTTTGTATCATTCCCTGTTGCTGCTCAGTCATGAATGCTACTGTGATTCATTTTCAACGCTTTGAAATCTCTTGGTATTTGTAACATGCTCTGGACCAGATATAAATTGATTGCTCAGCCCGACCTTTTGTTCAATTGAATTTTTTTACTAACATTTAGCAACACATTTAATATTGCTTACATAGAGCTTTTATTTCTGCTCAGAGAAGAAAAAAGATAGTTTTACCTCAAGATGATGTAACTCAGGAGAGCATTGTGTGGTTTCTGTAAAGTAATCACTTTTCCTTATGTGTTAGAGAGCATACGTCACTGCAAATGGAAGATAAGTATACACGTTTTTGGAACTGAATTATTCCAGCATATATTTTTTAAATGAGTATATAGACACGAAAACATATAATGTAGTTTAGAAGTAAGTTTTGGTCAGCACCAGGTCATGAGCTATAAGAAAGAATGGAGCCAACCAGGATTTCAGCAAATGAGTCTTGATATGTAAACCTATATATATTTTTAGAAGCATTCTTACTTAAAAAGGAGACAAGCATTTGATGTAGGAAAGTAAATAACAAAAAACAACAAAAAGTTGCTCATTCAGGCATAATAGAACTTTACCATAGTCCACTAAATGATAAGACAACAAGAAGTCCTGTTTCCTAACCAAAGGACGAAATATGTAGTGGTTTTGGTCTTGGCTAACTGTCCCATACAAAATAAATTGGTTGCTTGCTCCACAAATGTTCCAAACATGCAAGTCTTAATAAGGAGTTTAGGATTCAAAGGCCAACTTGGTAAAATCAGGCCTCTTTGACATTTCTGCCTTCCTGAATTTTAAGACAGCTTGCAATCTTGCCTAAGAGTTTCCTCTAGGTAGCAGTCCATTAATGCACGAACAGATTGCTTATTCCACTGGTAGCTGGTAGGAATCAAGCAATTTGTAAAAGCCTTTCTCCAAAGAGTAGCTTTTTTCAAGCATAAAGTCTTTAGGTGAAGAATTAGGACAACATGGCTCCTAAAGCCTTGGCACAAGCATTCCATGTTATCGTAACTTCAGCCACTAAATATCTTTTAATATGATATTTAATTCTTCCCCTTCAACAGATAGATATATCTTGGCCTAATTAGATGCATCAAGTATCATGTACCTAGGATGTGTTTAGCTGCAGTTATAACTTATTTCGTGAAGAAAATACTATCTCAAACCTCCACACATTCTCAATAAAGCTAAAAATGATCTGATCAATACTTTGGACAGTATAGTAGTACTTGTTTGCATTTCTTAATCAAAATGAGTGAGTGCCCTTGATATCTGTTACTTAAAAATGCCAAGTTCCAGTACGTGTAGACCCTACTGATGGTAACAGTCCTGCAAATCAGCATATACTTTGAAATAAGAAAAGAACAGAGTCTAAGGCATTCATCCTGATTTGAATCTTTCCTCTTCCCCTTCCTATATATATATTCTGGGCAAGTTATTTAAACTCTCAGAGCTCCAATTATCTAATCTATACAGTAAGAAACCTAACATCTATTTTATTAGACTTAAATGAGATAACATGTAAATTGCAAAACATAATTTCTACTACACACTAACATGTGGATAAATGGAGTATTATTAGTTTAACCATGAAGGTCCCGAATCCTCCAAATTTACAGGGTCACTCTCCCCTTTAAATAGTTAGAACCACATTATGTTTGCTATGGGGTGGAAGTTCCAGTGCCTACTTTTCTGCCCAGATTATGGAGTCAGGGAAGAGTTGGTTTATGATCTCTTGAAATCTCTCACTCTGTATTCTGCTGAAAGTTGATTTGAATTGTCTTCCATAGCTTTTCTCAATTTCTGAGAAGTTTTTCTCTCCGTGCCATTTTACGGCCTCCTTGAAAGAATATCTTTCTCCATGTGTCTCCCCTGAATGATCATCTACCAACAACACAAGGTTGTTCTCTGTAGTATCTTCACTGAATATTTGCAGGTAATGAAAAGTAATTATAACATTAAGCAAAATACATCTTTAAAAGAAATTCCAGGCATAACTGTTTCTGGAAATGTATCACTCAATCACCATAACAGGGAATTTCCCATTTGTTTTGTGACTTCAATGTGAACTGGCCTGCTGCCATATTGATAGGACTCTCTTTCTTTCTCCAGATACTTCCTTCTTCTTCTCTTCTCCAGGTCTTCCAAACTTATGTCTTCTCACATTGCCATGAGACAATTATCAGATTCCTGTCCTTCAGGGCAAAAAAGGCATTTCTTCTGACTAATCCCTATAGACACTTGAAATACCCATATACTCCTCTGTATTTCCCAGCCTCCTTTGCAGTTAGATTGAGGCCATGTACTTCTGGCCAACTAGTTGTGAAATGAAATGATGAGTTTCACTTTAGGGCCAAAGAATTGAAGAACCAGCGTGCTTTCTCTCTTAATCTCCCCCTACCAAGCTGATCTTGAGGACGTGTTCTGGATATAGATTAGAAAATATAGAAAGGCAATCGAACATATATTACACATTGTGGAAGCAAGAAATAAACATTGCATCAAACTACTGAGATTTCAAGTTTTTAGTTGATCTTTTTCTTACTAATATAATCCTCTCCTGAGATTAGCCCTTTGGAAAAGACCCCAATACTCACATACAGAAACATCCACTTACTTGACCTCATGATAAAAACAAAGCTCCCTGAGAGAAATTATCCTACAGCCACGAATTCAAACTGCAACCATCTTTTAAAATACCTTTATGATTATTAATAAAGTTTTGTTAATAAAGATCACTCATCATCTCATTAAGTTTCAGAACAAAAATCACGTTGGGCATTAATAAAATTTGTAGTTATTTTCCAGCCTTTGGAATATGTTATCTAGACCAATTCAAGTAAGAGACAGAATGAGCAAAAATACTTTTGTGATATTGACAGTAACAAGACTCTAGGTTATGCCTTTAAGAATTTCTGTATGTTTGGAGCAGCCTTAGAATTTTCCAGAAAGACAGACTTCCCAGATGATACTATTTTATCCTTGCTATGTTAAAAAAAATTTCATCCAAAAAAGAGCCATGAAGATAGACCCAGAAAAACGGAATATGAATTTCAAAGGACTTAAAAGCAGGACTCAAAGAGGGGAACTGATTTTAACCAATAGATGTCCCTCATTACTTCCGGGGACCTCAAAGGAGTCCAAACATTATTTTTTACAGGCACTAATGCCACTATTTGTAATGTGACAAAACATAAGTAAGTTTTTCATAAAGCTGCCCCCTTAAAATAGTAACTGGACATGAAAGAGCTCTATATGGAAGGGTTTATACACATAGCAGTAAACAAAAATGCCTTTGTGTGTGATGTATTTTGTTTAAAAAAATCTATGTCTCTGTGTCTCAGACCAAAAGAAAAACTGGGATGGAAATATGAATAGCTCTTTCACAGAAAATTAATTGCATATGGCTTTTGACCATAACAAAATGCAAATTAAAACTACACTGACATGCCATTTCTCTCCTGTCAGAGTGGAAAAATCCAAAATTTGACAACATAATCTTTTATAAAGTTGTTGAAACTGAAGAATTCTCATATCTAATTGATGGTAATTAAAAACGGCAAGAACCTATGGAAATAGATTTGGAAATATCTATAAAAAGTATACATTTATTTACATTCTGATCTATAAATACTACTTTTAGGAATCTAATCTATTACAGAGACACATTGGAAAGAACAGTGAAGATATATACCCAAGGTTATTCTATGCAGCATTATTTGAAACGACACACAAGTTGGAAACAACTCAAATGTTCAAAAAATAGGTGACTAAATAACGTATAGCATGAGCACACTATGAAATATGGCATGCTTGCACAATGCAGTAGTACACAGTTTTCAAAAGGAATGAGGAATATCTCTATATGCATTTATGGAACAATCAACATGATGTGTATTAAGTAAACAAAGCAAGATGGAGTACACCGTATATCACAAATTACTGGGGCTGGCTCTGTGGCTGAGTGGTTAAGTTTGTGCACTCTGCTGTGGCGGCCTAGGGTTCGGATCCTGGGCGCGGACATGGCACCACTCGTCAGGCCACGTTGAGGCGGCGTCCCACATCCCACAACTAGAAGGACGTGCAACTAAGTTATACAACTGTGTACAGGGGGGGTTTGGGGAGATAAAGCAGAAAAAAAAAAGAAGATTGGCCACAGTTGTTAGCCCAAGTGCCAATCTTGGAAAACAAAAAAACAAAAAAACAAATTACCATTAATCCATGAAGGGGAGAGGACATATTTATGTATATGCATTTGCTTATGTTAAAAATAATAGAAGAGATAGGGATCCAAGATGGCGCCGTGAGTAGTCCTCTTTGTCTCTCCCCCTTTGAGGCTGCAATTATTTGGACACTCATCGCTTAACAAAGGATATCCAGATAGCATCTCAGGACGTCTGAGAGACCCACGCGACTATACATCGGAAGGCGGACGGACTTCCCTCCGGGAGGAGGTGGAGATAGCTGAGAACTCTCCGACCCCGACTGAACAGCCTACTACCTGCAAGTGGCTTTCTTCCAACGGATGCCCCCAGAAGATCAACACACACCTAGGGCAGGAGCGAGCACACACCAGAGGAGCGATGGTGGAAACAGGTGACCAGAACCCTACCTAAACCCCCCGCAATTACTCCTAAATGCAGAGGGAAACTCTAGAGTTACAGACCTGAGCCCGCGGGGAGAGTCTCGCCCCACCATTGGCGGGGAGATCCCGCCTGGTGTCCACGGCGCCCGGAGGGTCCCAGAGAGAATCACAGAGGGTTCAGTGGGCCCCCGGCTGCCACTGTCTGAACGGTGGGACAAGCGATTGCCGGAGATCTTGGAGAGGACTGGGGATGGGTGAAGCTCCAGAGGCCAGCTCTGCGCCCCGGAGGGGAAGCTCCAGAGTTCCACCTGGGCAGCAGACAAAACTCTCTGTCTGCCATTAGTGGAGGGGCCATTCCCAGCATTCACAACTCTGGGAAAGTCCCAGAGACAATCCCAGAGGGCGCAGCAACCCCCAGCTGCTGTTGCCTGCCCCGTGGGGCAAGGGATTGCCGGAGATCTCGGAGAGGACTGGGGCTGGGGGGAGCTCCAGAGGCAGGCTCCGTGGCCCTGGGGGGAAGCTCCAGAGTTCCGCCTGGGCAGCAGACAAAGCTCTCTGTCTGCCATTAGCAGAGGGTCCCGGAGAGGAGAATATCAGGCAGGGCAGCAGCTGACAAGCTACCACTGAAATCAGGATCTCCAGCTATCCCCCAGACAGGGCAAAGTGCTCCCCGAGTTCCTGGGGAACAGGACTGGGGCTGGGTGGAGTTCCAGTGACCCAACTCCGTAGCCTAGGGGGAAACCCTACAGGCTCACAGCAGCCTCAGTGAAAGCCTCTGCACAGCACTAGTAGAGAGCACCCATCTGGCAGCCACAAGGCTGGAAGACCCCGGGACAAAAGCAGCATAGCTAGGTGAGCTAACCACAGACTGTAGAAGATGCCAATAGCTCTGCTGTGACCCATAGTGGACAAGTGAGATTTTGTGGGTGCCGACAGTGACGGAGCGGCAAATATAAGTGATCCTATCCCTGACCGCTGGAAAAGCCCATAACACCATTGCAGACCCCAAGGAGGGAGCACGTCTAGGTGGGCTGCAACAGTAGGGACCAGCAGCCTGAAGCCCCCCCGTGATGGCCCCCATGGCAGAAGAGGGAATCCAAAGAACCACTGTGACTACGAGGAGGGGCCCAGGCCCAGTTAGCAACTGCGGATAGGGTTACTGGTTGGTGCAGTATAAACATCTGCTCCCCCACCACACCAGCAGAAACAAGTGGAAGGAGCAACTAAACTCTATCTCTATGCAGAGGCACAAATCTACAACATCAAGCAATATGAAAAAAATACATTAAATCTCCAGAACAGAAGGAAAATAACAAATACACAGAAAACAATCCCAAAGAAAATGAAATATATAACCTAAATGATGATGACTTCAAAAGAGCCATCATTAAAATACTCAATGAGTTAAGAGAAAATTCAGATAGACAACTCAATGAGTTCAGGAGCTATGTCACAAAAGAGTTTGATACGATAAAGAAGAACCAAACAGAAATACTGGAAATGAAGAACACAATAGAGGAGATTAAGAAAAATCTAGATGCACTGAACAGTAGGGCCGATAATATGGAGGAAAGAATTAGCAATTTGGAAGATGGGAATATAGAAATGCTGCAGGCAGAGGAGGAGAGAGAAGTAAGACTAAAAAGAAATGAAGAAACTCTCTGAGAATTATCAGACACAATTAGGAGATGCAACGTAAGGATTATAGGTATACCAGAGGGAGAAGAGAAGGAGAAAGGGGCAGAAAGCCTATTCAAAGAAATAATGGCTGAGAACTTCCCAAATCTGGTGAGAGAGATGGATCTTCAGGTGACAGAAGCCAATAGATCTCCAAACTTTATCAATGCAAGAAGACCAACACCATAGCATATAGTAGTGAAGCTAGCAAAAGTCAACGACAAGGAGAAAATACTAAGGACAGCCAGGCAAAAGAAACTAACCTACAAAGGAACCCCCAACAGGCTATCAGCAGATTTCTCAGCAGAAACTTTACAGGCTAGAAGAGAGTGGAATGATATATTCAAAAATCTGAAGGACAAAAACCTACAGCTGAGAATTCTCTACCCAGTGAAAATATCCTTCAAATACGATGGAGAAATAAAAACTTTCCCAGATAAACAAAAATTAAGGGAGTTCATTGCCACAAAACCTCCTCTTCAGGAAATCCTCAGGAAAACCCTCATTCCTGAAAAATCAAAAAAAGGAAAGGGGCTACAAAACCAAGAGCAGAGGAGATAAGTAGAAGGACAACAACAGAGAGTAGCAGCTCTACATCAGAACAGATTAAACCATGGGACGAGAAACAAAGGAAATTGAAGAAAACCGGAAAACAAGACACAAAATGGTAGTGGTAGGCCCCCACATCTCAATAATCACTCTAAATGTAAATGGATTGAACTCCCCAATCAAAAGACACAGAGTGGTAGGATGGATCAAAGAACAAGTCCCAACAATATGCTGCCTCCAGGAAACACACCTCAGCCCCAAAGACAAACACAGACTCAGAGTGAAGGGATGGAGAACAATACTCCAAGCTAATAATGAACAAAAGAAAGCAGGTGTCACTATACTAATATCAGACAAGGTAGACTTCAAAGCAAAACAGATAAAGAAAGACAAAGAGGGACAATACATAATGATAAAAGGGACTCTCCACCAAGAAGACATAACACTTATAAATATATACGCATCCAACACAGGAGCACCAAAAGTTGTACAGCAACTCTTAACAGAACTAAAAGAAGACATCAACAACAATACAATAATAGTAGGGACCTCAACACACCATTAACACCAATGGACAGAACATCCAGACAGAAAATCAACAAGGAAACAATAGAATTAAATGAAAAATTAGACCAGATGGACTTAATAGATATATATAGAACACTTCATCCAAAAATAGCAGGTTACACATTCTTCTCAAGTGCACATGGAACATTCTCAAGGATTGACCATATTTTGGGAAACAAAGCAAACATCAATAAATACAAGAGAGTTGAAATAATATCAAGCATCTTTTCTGATCATAATGCTATGAAACTGGAAATCAACTACAAGAAAAAAGCAGAGAAAGGTGCAAAAATGTGGAGACTAAACAACACGCTTCTGAACAATCAATGGATCATTGAAGAAATTAAAGAAGAAATCAAATATTATCTGGAGACAAATGAAAATGAGAACACAACATACCAAATCATTTGGGATGCAGCAAAAGCAGTCCTAAGAGGGAAATTCATCACAATACAGGCTCACCTCACTAAACAAGAAAAAGCTCACATAAGCAACCTCAAACAACACCTAACAGAACTAGGAAAAGAAGAACAAACAAAGCCCAGAGTCAGTAGAAGGAGGGAAATAATAAAAATAAGAGCAGAAATAAATGATATTGAAACAAAAAAGACAGTAGAAAGGATCAATGAAACAGAGAGTTGGTTCTTTGAAAAAATTAACAAAACCGACAAACCTTTAGCCAGACTTACCAAGAAAAGAAGAGAGAAATCTCAAATAAATAAAATTAGAATGAGAGAGGAGAAATCACAACAGATACCAATGAAATACAAGGGATCATAAGAGAATACTATGAAAAACTATATGCCAACAAATTGAACAACCTGGAAGAAATGGACAACTTCCTAGACTCCTACAACCTCCCCAAACTGAATCAGGAAGAAATGGAGAATCTGAATAGGCCAATCACAAGTAAGGAAATAGAAACGGTAATCAAAAACCTCCCCAAAAATAAGAGTCCAGGACCAGACGGCTTCTCTGGAGAATTCTACCAAACATTCAAAGAAGACTTAATACCTATTCTTCTCAGACTGTTCCAGAAAATTGAGGAAGATGGAGTACTCCCTAACACATTCTATGAAGCCAACATCACTCTGATCCCGAAACCTGACAAGGATAACACAAAGAAGGAGAACTACAGGCCCATATCACTGATGAACATAGATGCAAAAATCCTCAACAAAATTCTGGCAAACTGAATACAGCAATACATCAAAAAGATTATACACCATGATCAAGTGGGATTTATACCAGGGACACAGGGATGGTTCAACATCCGCAAGTCAATCAACATGATACACTACATCAACAAAATGAAAAACAAAAACCACATGATCATCTCAATAGATGCAGAGAAAGCATTCGACAAGATCCAACACCCATTTATGATAAAAACCCTCAATAAAATGGATATAGAAGGAAAGTACCTCAACATAATAAAGGCCATATATGACAGACCCACAGCCAACATCATACTCAATGGACAAAAACTGAAAGCCATCCCTCTGAGGACAGGAACAAGACAAGCATGCCCACTTTTACCACGCCTATTCAACATAGTACTGGAGGTGTTGCCCAGAGCAATTCGGCAGGAAAAAGAAATAAAAGGAATCCAAATAGATAATGAAGAGGTAAAACTCTCGCTGTTTGCAGACAACATGATCTTATATATAGAAAACCCCAAAGAATCCATAGAAAAACTATTAGAAATAGTCAACAACTACAGCAAAGTAGCAGGGTATAAAATCAACATACATAAATCAGTAGCATTTCTATACACTAACAATGAACTAACAGAAAAAGAACTCAAGAACTCAATCCCATTCGCAATCACAAAGAAAAGAATAAAATACCTTGGGATAAACTTAACCAAGGAAGTGAAGGATCTATACAATGAAAACTACAAGACTTTGAAAGAAATTGACGACGACATACAGAGATGGAAAGACATTCCATGCACATGGATTGGAAGAATAAACATAGTTAAAATGTCCATACTACCTAAAGCAATCTACAGATTCAATGCTATCCCAATCAGAATCCCAAGAACATTCTTCACAGAAATTGAACAAAGAATCCTAAAATTCATATGGGGCAACAAAAGACTGTGAATTGCTAAAGCAATCCTGAGCAAGAAAAACAAAGCCGGCGGAATCACAATCCCCGATTTCAAAACATACTACAAAGCTACAGTGATCAAAACAGCATGGTACTGGTACAAAAACAGGTCCACAGATCAATGGAACAGAATTGAAAGCCCAGAGATAAAACCACACATCTATGGACGCTAATCTTCGACAAAGGAGCAGAGGGCCTACAATGGAGAAAAGAAAATCTCTTCAACAAATGGTGCTGGGAAAACTGGACAGCCACATGCAAAAGATTGAAAATTGACCATTCTTTTTCACCACACACCAAAATAAACTCAAAATGGATCAAAGACCTAAAGATTAGGCCTGAAACAATAAGTCTCCTAGAAGAGAACATAGGCAGTACACTCTTTGACATCAATTTCAAAAGAATCTTTTCGGACACTATAACTCCTCAGTTGAGGGAAACAATAGAAAGAATAAACAAATGGGACTTCATCAGACTAAAGAGCTTCTTCAAGGCAAGGGAAAACAGGATTGAAACAAAAAAACAGCTCACTAATTGGGAAAAAATATTTACAAGCCACTTATCCAACAAAGGGTTAATCTCCATAATATACAAAGAACTCACACGGCTTAACAACAAAAAAACAAACAACCCGATCAAAAAATGGGCAGAGGACATGAACAGACATTTCTCAAAAGAAGATATAAATATGGCCAATAGACACATGAAAAGATGTTCACCATCGCTAATCATCAGGGAAATGCAAATCAAAACTACACTAAGATATCACCTTACACCCGTTAGATTGACAAAAACATCCAAAATCAAGAGCGACAAATGTTGGGGAGGTTGTGGAGAAAAAGGAACCCTCATACACTGTTGGTGGGAATGCAAACTGGTACAGCCACTATCGAAAACAGTATGAAGATTTCTCAAAAAGTTAAAAATAGACATACCCTATGACCCAGCCATCCCATTACTGGGTATCTATCCTAAGAACCTGAAATCAGAAATCCCAAGAGTCCCTTGCACCCCTATGTTCATCGCAGCATTATTTACAATAGCCAAGACGTGGAACCAACCTACATGCCCAGAACTGATGATTGGATAAAGAAGATATGGTATATATACACAATGGAATACTACTCAGCCATAAAAAAGACAAAATTGGCCCATTCGCAGCAACGTGGATGGACCTCGAGGGTATTATGTTAAGCGAAATAAGCCAGTCAGAGAAAGACGAACTCTATATGACTCCACTCATAGGTGGAAGTTAATATATTGACAAGGAGATCTGATCAGTGGTTACCAGGGAAAAGGGGGTGTGGGGGGAAGGCACAAAGGGGGAAGTGGTGTACCCACAACATGACTAACAATAATGTACAACTGAAATCTCACAAGGTTGTAATCTATCATAACATTAATAAAAAAAATAGAAGATAATAATGAGACATTTTTTAATGGTTATATGGAATGGATGCAAGGCATAAGTTAAATAGTGGGCAAAGAATCTGAATAGACATTTCTCTGAAGAAGATATACAAATGGTTAAGTAGCACATGAAAAAAATGCTCATCACCCTTGGCCAGCAAGGAAATGCAAACCAAAACCACAATGAAATACCACTTCACTACCTCTAGGATGACTATAATCACAAAGACAGATAATAACAAGTGTTGGAAAGAATGTGAAGAAATTGAAACACTCATATACTACTGTGCTGGTAGGAATGTAAAATGTTGCACTCACTTTGTAAAATGCCAGGTCCTCAAAACGTTAAACCTAGAGTTATCAGATGACCCAGCAATTCTACTCTGAGGTATATATATGCAAGACAAATGAAAACATATGTCTATGCAAAAAATTTATATACAAATGTTCATAGCATTATTCAAGACAGTGAAAGAAATGGAAACAACCCAAGTGTCCATCAACTGAAAAGTAGAACAAGAAAATGTGTATTAACCATACAGTGAACATTATTCAGCTGTTAAAATGGACAAGATACTAAACTATGTTACAACATGGATGCACCTGAAAACATTATGCTAAGTGAAAGAAGTCAGATACAAAAGGCCACATATTATATAATTTCATTTACATGAAATGTCCAGAATGGACAAATCTATAGAGACTGAAAGTATCCTAGTGGTTAACTAGAGCTGGAAGGTTTGAGGGAAAAGGTGGGTAACTGCTAAGACTGGAGGGGCACAGGATAGAAGCTAGACTGATTCCTTCAATGTACCATATTTTATAGATTTGATATTGGAGTCGTGAAAATTTTATAAATCTATAAAATAAAATAAACATTTTAGGGGTTGGCCCAGTGGCATAATGGTTAAGTTTGTGCGCTCTGCTTTGGTGGCCCAGGGTTCACAGGTTCGGATCCCAAGCACAGACCTATGCACCACTCGTCAAGCTATGCTGCAGCAGCATCCCACATAACATAGAGGAAGACTGGCACAGATGTTAGCTCAGGGACAATCTTCTTCAAGCAAAAAGAGGAAGATTAGAAACAGATGTTAGCTCAGGGCCAGTCTTCTTCAGCAAAAAAATTTTTAAAAATACATAAATAAAATAAACAGTTAAAAGTATACCCTAAAAATTTGAATGAAAGAAAAAGGTTTTATTGTATATTCATTTGTAGGAACTACTCCAATGAATTTAAATGACAATGATTTGTGACTATAGTTAATAATAGTGTATTGTATTTTTGAAAGTTGCTAAGAGATTAGATCTTAAAAGTTCTCATCACAAGAAAAAAAATTTATAACTGTGTGGTGGTAGATGTTAACTAGATATATTGTGGTGACACATTTCTCATTATATACATATATTGAATCATTATACCTGAAACTAATATAATTTTATATGTCAATTATACCTGAATAAAAAAAGACAATAATTTGACAAATATTCCTAGTGCATATCTTAAGGATAAAGCAATGCAGAAAAAAAATTCTTAAGCTATTTTCAAACATCACATTGATTGTATTTTTCTTCTCATATTAGTGTGTGGACTTTGCTATAAAGGCAACTGAAAATTATATTGTTGAGAACTAGGATTTTGGACACAGGAGAGAAGAAGTACGAACAAAAAATACTTAAGTAAAGTGAAAATCTTGTACTCCTGAATTTGACTAAGAAAGACTAGTATGAACTCATGACCTATTTTGCTTTTACAAAATTCTAGCTCTCGGGGCTGGCCCAGTGGCGCAGCGGTTAAGTTCACACCTTCCACTTCAGTGGCCCGGGGTTCACCAGTTCAGATCCCCGGTGCGGACCTATGCACCACTTGTCAAGCCATGCTGTGGCAGGTGTCCCACATACAAAGTAGAGGAAGATGGGCACGGATGTTAGCTCAGGGCCAGTCTTCCTCAGCAAAAAGAGCAGGATTGGTGGTAGACATTAGCTCAGGGCTAATTATCTTCTTCAAAAAAAATTATAGCTCTCATTTAGTAGACAGAACCCCAATGATTTCCCACTTCTAGTGTTTACACCTTTATATAATCCCTTCCTTTGAATGTGAGTAGGATCTGTGTTGTTTCTCATTAATAGAATATGGCAAAGCTTATGACAAATGTGATGCAGTTACTCCCAAAATTACGTTATATTATATCAGACTCCATCTTAAAACACCAAGAGATTCTTCGTGCTGGCTCAATGAAGTAGGAGGCCATGATGGAGAAGTTCTAAGAATTTCATGGCAAGAAACTAAGACACTCTCTGGAACATGAAAGCAGCTTCCAGTAAACTGCAAGCAAAAAGCTGGGCCTTCAGTCATACAACTGCAAAAAATGAATTCTGGGAACAGGAATACACTCTGGGCTCAGAAGTATATTTTTCCCCAGCTGAGCCTCTAGATGACAATACAGCCTGACTATCATTTTCATTGTGGCCTTGTGAGATCCTGAGCAAAATCAAGCCAACCCATGCCCAGAAACCTCACCTGCAGAAACTCTGAAATAAGAAATACATATTGTTTTAAGCTACTAAGTTTATGATAATTTATTATGCAGAAATAGAAAACTAGTACATCTCACTACTTTGAAAACTTAGAATGACTAACTCAGTAGTGATGAGCACTCTAACATCCAGCTGCAGACTCTTAATTTTTCCCTAAGTAAGCTAACGCTTCTGAAAGAAATGACCAATTATATGTTAGGAACAGGCAACATATGACTATAGGCAGACATTCAGTAGAGACCTGAGAATATTCACACCTTAGTCTTAGGTCTACATAAAAGAAAAGGCAAATGTGATAAGAAGAAGAATGGAAGGAATAGAAAGAACCAAACAGAATTAAGAGAGATGAAAAATATTATATCTAAGTTGAAAAATCCAATATATGGGCTTAATGGCAGACTAGACACTGCAGAAGAAAAGATTGATGAACTTTAAGACATACAATAGAATCTATCCACATGAAGCAGAGGGAAATAAAAGACTGAAAAATGTGAACAGAGCCTTGCTTATACATGAGCTAATATCAAATGTCTAATATACATGTAATTAGAATCCCAAAATAGAAAGAGAAACAAGTTGCTAAGAAATGATTGACAAGATTTTTCCTAATTTGATGAAATCATACACCCACAAATGTGAGAAGCAGATCAAACATTAAAAAGGATAAACAACAAAGAAAACTACATTGAGACATGGAATACTAATAACCAAATTGTTGAAAACCAGTGAAAAAGAGAAACTCTTAAAAGCAGCCAGAGAAACCACACATTGCACACAGAGGAGCAAAGGTAAAACTAGTGAAGACTTCTTTTCTGACATCATGCAAGCTAAAAGGTAATGGAACGATATTTTTTGTGTGCTAAAAGAAAAAATAATGCAACATAAAATTCTTTATCCAAAAAAAAGATCCTTCAAAAATGGAGACAATAAAGACTTTCTTTTTGGCAAAAACAGAAGCTTATAGAATTCATCACCATAAAAGCTACATTACAATAAGTTGTAACAGAACTTCTTCAAGGAGAAAGAAAAAATACAAGGTTGCCAAATTGTATCCTTGCAAAGGAACTAAAAGTAATGGAAATTGTGTACATGAAATGTGTATTGTTTTAAACTGTTAAAGTTGTGATAATCACTATGAAAGAATAGAAAACTAATACAACTTGCTATGTGAAAACATCTTACAATGACCAACACAGTAGCAATGAGCACCCTAGCACCAAGACTGCAGATGATTAGTTTCTCATTAAAACAAGTGTTCTTTAGAAAATTTACTGGTTATAACTTTGGGACTGGCAAACTTATATATGAATAATTATAACTATTTTCCTTATTTTAAACTTTCTTCAAAGGTAATTGACAGTTTAAAGAAAAATATTAACAATGTATCATTTTGTGGGTTACCAGATATGTAGTAGTAAAATGAATGACAACAATAGTACAAAAGAGAAAAATGGAGAAATTGCAGTATAGAGTTATAAAGGTCTAATATGTAATATCTAATAGGTATAATACTATTTGAAAGTAGACTAATGAATTAAAGGTGCATATTACAAATCCTACAGCAATAATTAAAAAGAATAAAACAGATAAGTGAAATTATTATAAAATAATGAACAACGCTAAAAAAGAGAAAATAGACACAAAGAATAGATGAGAAAAAATAGAATACACCAAAGAGGGCAGGAAATTTAAATTCAACCATATCAGTAATTACACTAAATGTAAATGTTCTAAACACTTCAATTAAGAAGCAGAAACTGTGGGGGCCGGCCCAGTGGCACAGTGGTTAAGTGCATGTGTTCCACTTTGGTGGCCTGGGGTTGGCCGGTTCGGATCCCGGGTGCGGACCTACGCGCTGCTTGTCAAGCCATGCTGTGGTAGGCATCACATGTAAAATAGAGGAAGATGGGCGCAGGTATTAGCTCAGGGCCAGTCTTCCTCAGCAAAAAGAGGAGGATGGGTGGTAGATGCTAGCTCAGGGCTAATCATCCTCAAAAAAAAAAAAAAAAGCAGCAGAAACTATGAAACTGAATATAAACAGGACCCAAATGTAAAATCTCTACAGATAACTGCTATAATCTGAAGGCAGTTTACTGAAACTCAAAGAATGGGAAAAGATATCTCGTGCCAACAATAAAGGTAAAAAAGTTGGAATTACTATACAAATATGACATAAAATGCATATCGGAAAAAGAATAAAAGATAAATATACAAATCCTTTAAGAGGACACAGCAATTTAAAAAGATGTACACACAATAAAAGAGCTTCATAATGCAGGAAGCAATGATTGACAGAAATGGAAACAAATCCATAAACATAACTGGATATTTTATTTTAATCTCTCATTAATTAAAAGAACAAGTAGTAAGGAAATCTGTAACAATGTAGAATAACATTACAGCTTATTTAACCCAATTGACATTTATTAGAACACACCACTCAAAATAGCAGAATCAATCATTTTTTCAAGGGCTTATGGAACATTCACCAAGCATATTCACCACATGCTGGGCAAGAAAATGAGCCACAATTAAGCCAAAATGATTGAAATCACAGGAAGTATATCCTCTGACCAAAACAATATTAAATTAGAAGTAAGTTACAGAAAGATTTATGGAAAACTCCAAAATATTTGGAAATCAAACAACAAACTTCTAAATAACCTAAGCATTAAAGAAAAATATCAAAGGGAAATTAGAAAACATTTTGAACAAAATAAAACTTAGAATGCAATGTATTCAAGTTTATAGGATGCAACCAAGCTAGTGCTTAGAAGGAAATTCATAGTTTTAAATATTTATATAGCTATACGCAACATAACAACATTTCAGTTAACAATGGAACACGTATACAACGGTGGTCCCATAAGATTAGTACCATATGGCCTAGGTACGTAGTAGGCTATACCATCTCAGTTTGTGCAAATGCATTCTATGATGGTCTCACAACGAATCACATGACACATTTCTCAGCACGCATCCCTGTTGTTAAGTGACACATGACTGTATTTGGAAAAAAAGATTCCAATCAGTCATCCAAGTTTTCTGATAAGAAGCTAGAAATAGGAGAGAAAATGAAGCTAAAATAAGTAAAAGAAATGAAATACAAAAGATAAAAATAGAAATCAAATAGAAAATAATTACTTATCATGACAGAAAGCAGACTGGTGGTTTCCTGGAGCTGGGGTTAAGTGGAGGAGAAATGGAGGAGGAGAAGAGACCTTGCGGATGAATAAAATATTCCCCAACTTGATTTTGGTAGCGGTTACACAAGCGTACCTATTTGTTAAAAATCTCAACGGCACAAGTAAAATAGGTGATTTTATTTTTTGTAACCTATACCTTAATAAAGTGAACTTTTAAAAATCTTGCCTCTTTTAGGAAATTGAACACTGACAATATTTGAATACTAAGGAGTTATTATGATTTATGTAAGACAATATTGTGGTTATTTTTAAAATAAAGAGTCATCTACTAGAAACACATATTGACATACTTGTGAATGAAGTAATGAGATTTGTTATTTGGGATTTGTTTCATAAGATTGCGAGTGGAGAAGTATTTAGGGGTAGAGATGAAACACAATTTGCCAAGAGTTCATCGTTTAAGGTAAGTGACAGATATAAGGTTTCCTAATAGTATTCTCCTTACTTTTGAATTGGTTTGAAATGTTCCACAGTAAAACATTCAAAAATACGCCTCTTAATGCATCGTAAATCTGGCACATTAAACAAAACTGAGGCATTTTAGTAGAATTTTTATCAAATAATTCATGGCTCTTTTTCACTGTATTTCTCCAATTAGCTTTTTCAACCACCACATTAACATCCAGTGCCTTATCTCTATCCCTACTAAGAGTATATCTGGAGTCCCCATAGGTTCTTTTTTTCCTTGAATAACCTTTCTTAGAGTCAGGTCTTAGAGACGTTAGGAGTCACTTACACCTTAGACTAAATTTTGGCTCAACAATTTTCCAGCATAGGGCACCTGACTTCTCTGACTGAGGTGCCTCATCTATGAAAAAGGCCGGTACCAGCCCCACCAAGCTTTTGTAAGGAATGAATGAGATAACCTGGCACGGTACCTAAAAATAAGTATCAGCTACTGTTCTTGTTTTATGGCGGCACCTTGTAACACTACTTAAAATGATCTAAATCCATAAAACAAATAGACTCAATCTAGAGCTCTCCTTTTGCCTCCAAGCCGAGACTGTTGTCATAATTTAGCCTCTTTTTGTTAAACTTTGCTCTGCCATGAAGAACAATGACAAGAATTGCACTCCACTTACCACCATTTCCAAAGTAACATCAACATTGGCAACACACCAATTATGGGCTCGGAGGTACATTGAGATTTATTCATAGATTTGGAATATCCTATTCCCCTTCAATGTGTCCTAAAATAATTGCACTGTTTCCCCAGCTGCTTCAGAATTCTTTCTTTTTTGGCCCCCATACCATTCTTGGGATAGACAAGCACAAAGTCAGAGCAATGACAATTGGAACTCCATGACTATTCCATTGAAAGTCAATTGAATTTCAATCTCCTTCAATGGAGAAAGCCAGGAGGAACCAATTATTGTTGCTTTAACATTGTGCAATTTTACCTCAGGCACCACTTAGGATCCAAATGAAAACATTTCAATTCCTGCTTATTACCTTCTTCCTGAGAAAACACTGCTTTTCCCTGGCTCCTGAAAATAGTGTTATATCAAGGGAAACCTCTATTAAATACATTTTATCTTGGCCATATTAACAACTATTAAAAGAAAAAAGATATACAGGGACCAATATTCCACATCAAATGCTGTCTGCTGTTTATCTTGCCAGCCATTTTATGCGGTGTGGCTCTTATGCTCACTTGTCACAACTTACTTGAGAACAGAGTCAGTACAATTCACTTTCTGTTTGGGACATCAATTCCCAATCTGGAAGAAATCTCATCTGCATGCTGAGTTAGCTTGCATCTGCCACAACCACAGGATTTCTGGGAGGCTATTGGCACAAGTCACACATTTCCACTGTGAAGCTTGGCTTTGGGAGGGAGTGAAAATGCCTTTCCCCTAGCAGTCATTCAGGGCCACAAACTGTGAAATCCAGAGCCACCTAACAAGCTGTGAAAACCTCAGCCACCTGAGGAGCCGCGAGAGACAAAGATGGTGCTGGCTGAGGAGATGGGGGCAGGCAGCAGTCTCCAGAGGAGCTGCAAATGTCCTAGGCCCTCATGGCAGCCAGGAAACCGCACACTTTGAACTGAGTACAGAGTCAGCAGGGACTGAAAAACATAGGAAGTGAAAATACGCTCAATCATGTTAGAAAAACGACCATCCAAGGGTAGGATATTAGCCATCCTAAGCCATTAGGCTGCAGGTCTGTTCTATCAAAGGAACAGAATTATACGAGGACAATAAAAAGAAACTTAGGCATCAAAAATATTCAGGGCCTAATAATGGAGTCAATTTCCAAGGCAGACACTCAATGCTGCAGCTCAGCATGTTAAGAACCTACATAAAAAAACTCTGGGGCGTCCCAGGCTGCGAGGAAATGTGCTATGTTTTTTTCCCAGTCCCCTCTTGTGTTAGAGCAGTAACCAGGAGTTTTGATGGGTCATTACTTCTCCTTATGTTCTGCAAAATCGACTCTATTCTGCCCAGGACACATCTGGCACGCTGCCTTTCCCCCCTAAGCCCTCTGAATACTCTTGTTTCTCTTGTCCCAGTTGGACATGAAATTGTCACGCAGATACAACTTCATCACTGCAAACGTTTCATGCTAGTCTGAGCCTCGTCTCAGTTTTTAAGAATTTAAAGGGCAATATCAATTATCCTTTCAAAGCTGTTTCACACCACTGGAGAAGCTTTGAAAATTAGATTTAAGTTCCTGTTGTCAGCTTATCTTGAGGTTATGTTAGGTCGTGGAAGCTGGTTTTTAGCCAAGGTATGATGGGAAGCAAAGAATAACTTTGAACTTGGTTCTGAGGATTGGCACTGCTAAAGAGACCAAGGGCACTACTTTGACTAATTTCCCAGAAAATGGCTCTTAAGATTTTTTTCTATTCTTTTTGTCACCCGTAATGGACACCACTCATTAAAGTAGTCAGGAAGTTAGAATCTTGTAAAAATGCTTTTGGAAATTTAGACAGGCTTTCAATATAGGATAGGAAGAAATGGAAATTTTGTCCTTGCAATTGTTTCCTTTCAGTTCTGAAGGAGGTTAGCAAAACTAAAAATTATATGGTGGCAGGGGGAGGACCAGCAGCCCCATGGCTAAGTTATTGAGGTTCTGTGCACTCCACTTTGGCAGCCCAGCTTCGCAGGTTTGGATCCCAGGCACGGACCTAACTCCACTTATCAGCCATGCTGTGAAGACACCTCACACACAAAAAATAGAGGAACATTGGTACAGATGTCAGCTCAGGTCTAATCTTCCTCAAGTGAAAAAGGAGGAGGATTGGCAACAGATGCTAGCTCAGGGTGAATCTTCCTCACCAAAAAAAAAAAAAAAAATTATATGGGGAATTCAGACTGGATTCTTCTTAAAGGATAGATTTATTACAAAGAATAAAGCCACGTGTCTCATGAAATTATAAAACGAGTGTATGTCAAAGATTTTATTTAACTCAATTATTGAGGGAATCAGTAAGATGTTACAACCAGTTCAAAGGAGGACTCAAGGACTCAATATATAGGCGATCAGGAATGCTAAATGAATTTACAAACAGATGATGAAAACCTAGATAATGTTCTCCCCTGAATACATTTCATTTGCATTGCTAGGCACAAGAATCACCGTCATCAGTGTTAATTTTCTACAACTTACAGAATTATAAAATGAAAGGCAGTGATAGCTTGCGAAGGTGCCCTAGACGATACCTAATTTTCTACTGGTCCTGTTGTTTTTCAGAATTTTTTCTGTCATTCTAAACAAAATGCTGAAAAGGGGTAAAGAAGATTTGTCATATCCCCTTGAGAACCGCTGCTTAAGAAAACTCAGAGGGCTGCTTTGCACATATCTATACTCACCATTAAATTATCCTGTTGTTGTTTATTTTGGAAAAATTCCTAATATCAATCTATGAGAAAGTTAAGCATACACATGTATAACATGGTACATTAATTTCCTAGGGTGGCCACAACAAATTACCACAAACAAAGTGGCTTAAAACAACAAAACTTTATTTTCTCACAGTTCTGGAGACTAGAAATCTGAAATCAGCGTTGGCAGAGTTGCTTCCTTCTGGGGGCTTTTTGAAAGAATCTGTTCCACGCCTCTCTCCTGGCTTCAGAGGGTTACCTGCAATCCTAGGCACTCGCTCCTTGGTTTATAGATGAATCATTTCAATGTCTACCTCCATGGTGACATGGGGGTTTCTCTGTGTATCTGTGTCTTTGTCTAAATTTCTCTTTTCTTATAAAGACACCAGTCATACTGGATCGAGGGCCCACTCTTATCTAGTATGACTTCATCTTAATTTGATTACACTTGCAAAGACTCTATTTCCAAATTAGGTCATATTCACAGGTTCCGGGTAGACACGAACTGTTGGGGGACACTATTCAACTCAGTACATAAGGAGATACCAAACACAGAGGGTGGGAAAAGAAAGGTGTTTCTCACCAAGAGATTGCCAGGGAACCCTGAAAGGCAGACTATTTTTAAAGGCAAGAGGCTTAAAGCAGAACATTCCCATTAAAGAGTAATAGTTGTTTATAACCAGGTCTGGATTATTTGCAAAAAGCAAACTAAGTAAATGAGACCAGACTTCTGGGCCAATGTTCCAAGGCAGCAGTCCACTCATATCCTTCAGAATTCAAGAGAATCAGCTTCTAATTCCAGCTTTGCAACGAATGAGCTGTGTAAACTTGGGCACGCCCTCTTTCTAATCGAGGCTTACTTCTCTGTTGTCAAATGAGGGAAATAGACTAGAATATTTTTGTCTCCTTCCACCGCTAATGGGCTGTGATTTATGATGTCTTTTTTATAAATGCAAAATGTCCAACTTAGTTATCAGGACCTAAGCTAGATTGTCTTTTAAAATGGCTCAAACCTATTTCTATCCATGCATGCTTTCTAAAGTTAGAACAGAATCTTTTGGTTCTTTTTTTTTTCATGGTTTGTCGTAGAACATAGAGGTTGCGGTCTCTTTCTACTCTTTTTTCCTATGTCAGAAACGGGTCCTGTGATTCTGCATTTCCTCTATGTGATCCTGTGTCCTTGGCCACAGCAGCGGGGCTTTCATTTTGCACGATGCCCGTGGGCACTCCCACTGCAGACTTTGCTATGCTCTAGTGGCTCTCCTAAACACAGATCGCAGTTATGGAGACTCCGCTGGGAACAGTGTTCTTGAGGCTGTGCAAAGGCAGGACCTTGCAGAGCTGATGGCATCAGAGTGGACACTTGACTATGTTGAATCAACTAGGACTCTTTCTTGAAAATTCAGAAGTGAGGATAAGATAGGCTCACTCTAGGCTCTTCTTATAAACTGAGAAATGTAAATGGCAAAGATATGGAGTATATACATAAGCTAAGCCAGTCAACAGAGAGAAAAAAATGAGAGAGAGAGGAGAGTGAGAGAAAGACTGTTTAAAAAAATAGAGAAAGAGCGAGAGAATATCATCCAAAGTCCTGATGACTTTTATCCCTTGTGAGGCCGAGCTAGATTCCTGGATTCCTGACCTCGGTCTCACTTTCTTAAGCTATGTTGAAGTGGTTTTGTTACTTGCAATTTAAATAAATGTGGCTGAGACATTGTTGATTTAATATATTATGAATTAAGAAATTTTTCTTATTATGTTAGATTAAATTCATTGTGAATGTTCTACTCAACCGAGTCTAATACATATACTTGATTTCCCATGTTTCCTCCACCACTGGAGAAAGTCAGGGGACTGGGGTAGAGCTGCATGCCTGCCTCGGTTTCCCAGGTAGCAATTTGCCATAGGTGTTTCTGGAAGAGTTCAATGAGACAAGATACTGGATAAGCATCTCTGACCCTATGTCTTTTTCTCTTCCCACAGAGTCATCTCAATCTCAAAAAAAGTCCTAGGGTGAAACTTCTGGCATTCTACTTTAAAAAAATTATTTCTATGGGAAGTGTTCTGTAAACTCAAAAATATTAAATACATGTAAATAGTGTTATTATTCTGGACTGCAAAAGTTGAATGCATAGGGGAGAGAAATTCTGAGGGCTTCGCATGATTGGTGGGAAATAAAGCTAAGTATTAGTTAAATATCACTAATAAATATAATGTAAGAACCTTTAAGTTTCAATTTCCACAAATATATATTATATGTCTATTACACATTTATATACCAATAAACAACCTAAGTTAACATTTAGCACAGACTAAATGCCAGGCACTGCGTTACTACTTTGTAGACATTAATTCAAGCCTCACACCAAACCAACTACTCCCCGCCTCTAACATTACATTATAAGCATCAAAATGATATGACTGATCTACCTACAGTTTTTCAAAACAAGACAGTGGATTTAGAATACTCTAAATTATTTTGCATCCACATTACCTGTACCCCTTGTGCTTTGCTGCTCTATCTTTAATCCTTATAAATCCATGATACTTCTAAAAACTCACCCACTTACATACTCAGGACAAAGCTATTCCTGTTTCAGACTATGCCACATTTAACGGAATACGGCTCAAACAGGACTGCACTCTTCCTAAAACTTCCTCAAACTTTTAAAGTAATACAAAAACAAAGCTAGTCCTTAACAATTCACTTGTCCCCCCAAAGTCCCAAAAGCTCTCTGCCACAGCAAACCTCGCTGCCCCTCCCCCACCTCAGTCCTGTGGCCTCCTCCCTTTTCTGGGCCAGCTTATTTAGTCTTTTCTAACCTGCTCCCCGCATGTCAACTCTCTTTGCCATGAAAACACCCCTGGGCTTGAAGTTCTTTTTCTGCTCTGATTGCTTTCTGGAGAGTATCTGCCTTCCTTGCTTCTATGACTGTCCTTTGTTGGAGAGAAAATAAGGTAAAGGGAAGAGGGCAGAGGAAAGGGGACCACAGGACTAGAAACTTCACACTCTGGTATGTTCTGCAGGACAACGTCTGGCAGTGTCAGTATAAAGTGACCTCTGACTTGAACTGAGCACAATTATAGTGGCAAATTTTTATTATTTTTTAATAGCTATCTCAATATCCTTTTATCCTTTTCAGAAGCTTTACTTCTTGGAGGCAGAAATACAGAAGCATGGATAAGGATGATACTTAACTACACAGACGGACCTGGAGAACATTATGCTCCGTGAAGTAAGTCAGTCACAGAAGGACAAACACTGCATGATTTCACTGACACGAGGCCTCAAAAACAAACTTACACAGAAAACAGAATGGTGGTTCCCAGGGGCGTGGGGAGGGGAAACTGTTCAAATGGGTATAAAGTTACAGTTGTACCAGATACAGAAGTTCTGGAGATCTGCTCTATGACAGACTGCCCAGAGTTAACAACATGGTATGGGAACTTTCAAATTTGTTAAGAGCATAGATCTCATGTTAAGTGTTCTTATCACAAAAGTGAAAAAAGCAGGGGGCTGGCTCTGTGGCATAATGGTTAAGGTTGTGTGCTCCACTTTGGCTGCCCGAGTTCGCAGGTTTGGATCCCAGGCATGGACCTACACTGCTCATCAGGTCATGTTGTGGCAGCAACCCACATATAAAGTGGAGGAAGACTGGCAGAGATATTAGCTCAGGATGAATCTTCCTCAGCAAAAAAAAAAAAAAAAAAAAGGGAGGCAAGGAAACTATGGGAGGTGATGGGAATGTTTATGACCTTGACTGTGGCAATGGTATCATGAATGTACGCATATGTTAAACTCATCACATTGTATACATTAAATATGTGCAGTTTGTGGTATAATAATTATGTATCAATAACGTAGGAAAAATTAAGTTAATGATATTCAAAAACAAATAAATATTTTGTAAAACTCAGGGTATCTGGAAATTATACACATATAATTTTAACCACTAAATTTCTGAAAACACAGGCTCTGAGCTCAGAGTGTGCAGGGTTAATTTTTAGCTCACTTCACTGATGGGTGTTGTTGTATTCTCATCTCTAAAACAGGAAAATAATAATAATTCCTATTGCAGAGGGATGGTATAAAGGCCAAACAGGGAAACAATATTAATAATTGTAATTAATAACTCCATCATGATGATTGTAATGATAATTTATTTAACTAACATTTTTAGCATTACTACATACCCACTATTGGGCTAAAGTTTTTTACATGTATTCCACTTAATTCATACAATTACCTGTGAGTTAGGAATAATACCTATTAACTACTTATCAGAATACCTGACCTATAATAAGAGTAAAGAGAGTAACTAAAATCATTATTATTATTTTAAGCGTTATTGTTACTGTCAGTCAATGTTATAATAATTCTTATCCTTGTTGGAAGCATTTTTACCCCAGGTAGAAATTACAGAGAATGGATACTGACGTATTTTAGATCTGCAGTTAATACACATTGTTTTTACTGAGAGAGAAAGGCCAAGATAATAAAGGATAGGATTAAGAAAGGGGGGTGGGGGTGGGCCTGCAGCAGCTGAGAGGAGAAGTGAAGGGGTAGGTCTGTGACTCGCACAACTACGGCTTTGTAGCAACAAATATTTAGCAGGGGGTCAGGGATGGGAACACTTGGGGTGATGTTCAAGGTCAGTTTCTCCATCTGCCCCAGCACAACTACTCCTGCTGAGTCATCGCCCCTCCCCCAAGGTTTTGAGGCTATGAGCTGGGAGAGACCTGGGCCGGCTCCTCTAACCACGGAGCACCACCCAGAAACCCTACAGAGACAAACTCAGCTTTTGCTGCAGAACCAGCTGCTGCGTGATTTCAGGGACTCCTCTGCACCTTCTCCGAGTGAGGAAAAGAAATCTGCTTGCTGATGCTTGAAATTCCTTTGACAGGAAGGCGGGGGCGGGGCAGCCTGGGGTCCAAAATTAGAGAGAAGAGGCTAAAAAAACAAAAAGCATCTGTCTGGAGGGGAAAAATTTTAGTGATAATAAATTTCAGATAAAATGTAATCAATCAAGTGTAAATGAACGGTATTAGTCATTTTCCTGTTTTGATAGAGGACTGGGGAGTTTTAGAGTAGTGAGTGACCTAGGACAACACAGGTGAGGAGCAGCCCTTTAAAGGATGGGTCACATTCACTGAGCCGGATCTGTATGCTTCCACCTAAGCCAGCACCCACAGAGGCGGCGCCCTGGGCTGTCTTGACCTACATCTGGAACAGCAAGCAGAGTGGCCCCACGAAAGCTACTTGGTGGTTCTTTCATTGTTTTATTTTAAGGTGTAATTAACTTCTCTGAAGAAACAGTAATTGACTTACAGCTGTGGTTTGAACTTTGACAGGTGCACATCTGTTTATTTGTGGACTCCCAGTGGAAGAATAACCAAGAGTTTAACATCAACTATGCTTTTAGTAATCCAGGAAATTACAACCTACCAAGAAGCAAACTTCTTCCTCTACACAACAAACATTTAGGAGAGAAAAATCTAGGGCTGGGAAGGGCGATGAGTCAAAGGAGATATTCTGGGATACTTTGACACAACAGAAGATCTTAATTTAGAAAAGGAGGGAGGCTAAGAGTTACTCAATGTTTCCAGTATCGAGAAAGCAAGAACCAAGTGTTCCCAGAGAATTTGTCAAAGCTCCCTTCAGGTAAAATGCATTCATACTGATAGATGGTTTCAAACATGCCTCTCTAACAGTCATTTCTAAGCTGTTTCATATTCATGTGGCGTGCAGTGAGATGTCTGCCACAGACCATGCGCCTTTACTGTATGGTGCTTTAGCACTCAGAACATTGCTAACAAACTTGACATTTTTATTTGTACTGTTGATGCGGGGTCAGTGAGCCGAGGAGTTGAAAGAAAGATTTCTTAGACTCTTAAGATCTGGCAGTAGTGCTCTTTTATTTAGAGAATAGTATAGAATAGCATGGGGACAGGACCCATGGGCAGTCAGAGCTTCTGCTGCCAGCATGGGGACAGGACCTATGGGCAGTCAGGCTGCTGCGTGGGGACAGGGTCCACGGGCAGGAGGAGCTGCTGCTGCTGCTTCTGCTGCAAAGTTGGGTGGAGAGTAAGGCTAAATTGAAGGCGTAGGTATGTGAATTATCTCTTTACGAGACAAAGAAAAAAGTTTAAAATGGTACCAGTGCCGGTGGGGTCCGGCCATTGGGCAGTCCCACAACTTTTAGATAAGAATCAAACCGGATTGAGTAAATGGCAGAATTCACCCCTCAAATATTATCTTCAACTAAAGGCAAAGGAGGATTTTGGGGTGGGGGGTCAGTTACATGAGGTTGCCAGACAGTAAACAACTTAAGTTCTTGCCTTCCCCATTAAGAGTTTCCAGAGATAAGGCCATCCCGCCTTCCTCCTGGCGCAGAGAGGGAGGCATGGAGATTTCCTTCACAAATGCAACTGTCTCTGATCAAAGGGCAAGCAAATTCCACTCCTCGGAGCCTGCTTCTTATCTGTAGTTTTAAAAGTAACCAGCCTAAAAATCCTCGTCATAAACTGTTTTAAAATTAAGCAGCCTAAAAATCCTCATCACTGTGATGACGGGCGAGTATAATAAGTTTCCCAAAAAGGTGGTGGAATTGAGAATTAGGCAGGAAGGAGAAGAATGAAAAGTAAGAGGCACTGCTGAAGACCTGATGTGTCAGGCAAGGAGGAAGTATTTGCAGTTGAGCAGGAGAAGGAAGAGGAAGCCATGTTGGCCATGGTTGTTGGGCTCTCATAGCAGAGCAAATGGTTCCTGTGGGCGAGTTTTACCACTAACACAGACTCAGGGGAGTTGAGAAGGAAAATTCTCCCTTCATCCTCTTCGAAGCTCATCTAAATGGAAGAAGAACTGAGATGCTATCTATAAGCATAGAGTCTAGGCGGAGAACGGGAGAAACAGAAGTCAGTCCCTCAAGGCATCATAGGATGGCTTGTCTTCTGTCCTCTCCGATTTTAGGACTTCTTAGCCACTAGAATGAACATCAAGGAAGATGCTGAAGTGAGAGGAGTTGATGGAGGGTAAACGAATTGGCGTTACTGACCACAGGATAAGCATGAAAAAAAATCCACTTCAGCTTATTTTAAAATCTGCATCATTATGTATATAACATTGTTACTTCAAATTCTTACTGTAAAGTAAATGTAAACACATTACATGCTGCATTTTCCTTTAATTAAGAGAGCAAGTAACCCAATAAGCATGACACAGCTAGAGCCAGGCTCGAAAGCAATCACATTTTTGCTTTTCTGCAGATGTATTGGTTTATCACTTAATTTATATGTTACATTCCCTGTATGACCTCTTTGGATATCACAAGTGAGTTCAGAATAATTTTCACAATGCAAGGGCAGTGTAGAGACGTGGGAAAAGGAGGGGACGTTTCCAAATTATAAGCCTGTGTAGTTTGTCAGCTCTCCGACTTGGGTGCCCAAGCCCTTCTGCAGCGGATGATGAATGGGCCACCAGTGAACTCAGCCTCCTTGCTGGGGATACATTTATGGGAAGGAGCAGAGGCGATGTCTTTTGCATAATGAGTCCACCGAGAAAGGGAAGAATGTAACTGCTGAACCTGCTGCATAGAGCGTATTGGTAAGTCTGAAAACAAAGAGAAAACAATTTCCACTGGGGTATGTAATGCTCCATCGCAACGAAGAGACTCTGAACTCAGGAGCAATTATAACAGCTCGGGCTAGGGTGGCAGTTCCAGCATGAGACTTGTCAAGTTAATTTATGGCTGTGTATAATTGGGTGGTTGCTTTTCCTCCAGAAAGATGAAATGGCCAAGCCAAGAGAGATGGGTATCTCACTATTTCTAATATAGAGATAGAGATCTTATTTTTAGTGTGGAGCGAAAAAGGATGTTGGGGTGGTAGGCAAGGTCATCTTTTGCAGTGTTGTAAAGTTTCAAAAAAAGCAAAAAGAATGGGGAAATGTTTCAGAAAATCAGGAGACAAATTACACAAACTTCTAAGAGGTAACTCTTGAATTTCCCCATAATGGGAGGCATTGCTTCTGTTAAATTCTCTAAAGTTAGAGTGAGATGTTTCCCACAACTACAAATCAAGAGTTTTTCATTTAAATCTTAGCCATGTAGAAGCTTTATTTTTATTATTCCTTTTAAAATGTGCTTTTTTCCTGCATTATGAGAAACTCTAAGGGGCTTGCCTGGGGGTGCAGCGGTTAGGTTTGCACGGTCCACTTCTTGGTGGCCTGGAGTTCGCAGGTTTGGATCCTGGGTGCAGACATGGCACCACTTGGCAAGCCATGCTGTGGTAGGCGTCCCACATATAAAAAGTAGAAGAAGGTGGGCATGAATGTTAGCTCAGGGCCAGTCTTCCTCAGCAAAAAGAGGAGGATTGGCAGTAGTTAGCTCAGGGCTAATCTTTCTCAAAAAGAAAAAGAAACTCTAAATCCCAAATAATTAATCAAAGCAGTTGATTAAGTAGTTGACTAATGAAAGCAAATCTAATCTAATCTCAATTGATTTCAAATTAAGCCTTACTTCAGTGTCCATAGGAGAGGAAATACTTTGGTAAATAAAAATTGTATAGGAATGGGAATCTGAGTTGTGATATTGAAAGGACCAGCTGGTTATACCAATCTCCCAGACAGCTCTTCTTGAGAAAAAGCTTCTGTTAATATGGCCGTAAAAGGAGCATCAGTGTCTAGGGCACTGCTGGGCAAGCCGTGACGTGTGTTGTTTCTGCCAGAGTCCTGGTTTATATAAAACAAAATTAGTTCTCAGCATTGGGAGAGTTAGGACTTTAGTGGCCCCAAAGGTCACTTGTCTGAGAGAGTTTCAGACCTATCCAGGAAAGACTGGTCTTAGATTAGGTTCTTTATAAACTCAAAAAGCCTTGTTCAAGAACTCAATACAACGCCATAGGCATTCCAAACACAGTGAGTCAGACGGTGTCATTGGGATTTACTTTGTGCTAGAGGGAAACTAATTCTCCCACAACAGGCTGCCTCTCAGGTCTGCCAGCTACACTTCAGACCCTACATCCCCATAGAACTGAACTGTCTTAGATTAGGTTCTTTATCAACTCAAAAAGCCTTGTTCAAGAACCCCATACAATGCCATAGGCATTTCAAACACAGTGAGTAAGATGGTGTGATTGGGTGTCAGATGACGTCATTGGGATTTACCTAAACTCACATATTCAGTAGTAGGTACTGCTTTGTATCTTGTTATTTTTATTTTGCTAATCTTTGATATCCTAAAAGAGTGAAAGCAATTGAGCTCATAAGAAAGAGGCCCCCACTTCTAACCAGTGAGTTTTAGCCTTCAGCATGTTTAATTCCACTTCTGCCCAGAAGAACCATTGTCAATGAAGCGGGCTAAGACTGGCTCTGGACTGGAAGCATTGACCTACTCTCGCTGCTCTTCCAGGCGATGCTTTGAGACCCGACAAACCTCACTGGCTTTGTGTTTTCCTTCTTGAATCACGTATAGCATAAATGTGCTCACCAGCAGAAAACTATGACTCAAGAACACTATGGTCCAAGGCTTGCCTAGTATGTTTGCATCCCTCGCCACGTCCATCCCGATGGAAAAAGCACACCCCATGATCACATCCTGTCTTCTCATCAAGAAGAGTAACCTAAAAGGGACGTTGAACAAGCACCAGTTCTTCCTTTGTCCACAGGTTTTGTGACAATATATATTTTTCAATAGCCTCTGCTTTAAGAATTTTGGTTTAATGAACACTAAATTTGGTTTGGTGGGATAGGAAGAAAGGCAGAATAGGTACTTTCAAAGCTAGAGGAGTAAACAGGAGACGATCACTTGAGCTGTAGGGTGGTATCTTGAAGGAGCTAAGGGACACTGTCATCAGCTCAACAGAAAGCAATCATTGTGAATTCTTATAGGCCCCAGGACCAGTGACTAAGACTTAGTTCTCCAAGTTGAACTAGCTCATGGCAAAGGCAGCAACCAGAATCCCCAATTGCTCATGTGGCTTATCACAATCTGGAAAAATCTTCTAGACAGCTCAGACCTTCATAAATCTTGTTTCCTATTACACAAGGATCTTTTACATTATTCCTCTAATCATCTGGGAGTCATCTAGACAGTGATAAATTCATTATGCAAAGATTAAAAGGAATTTTTTCTTATCTAGAAGATGTCAAGTACACACATTTTTCTTTTCTAGCATTTTCCTATCAGATGGTTGAGAGGAGAGTAGCAAATATAACTTCCCATTAGTATCACAGTATAAATCTCTAAAACCACTCTCTGCAAAGATTTTAAAAAAAGAAAAACAAAAACTTAAATATATATTATCTGAGAGTTAAGACATTCCAAACTCCTATGATTTAGATATGCCTTGCAAAACTTGAGTAAATTAATTAAGGGACCAAGATGGTTGCTTTGACTGATTTCCTATATATATTTAAACAGAACATCCTATTTTGGACTCACTTTCTAGCAAAATCAATTTTAAGCATCCATTCTTTCACGTGTTAATTTTTTAAAAATTATTGAACTTCTATTCTGCAGCATGCATTGTGTTAAATACTGTAGATATACTTGAATGACTCATAACTCAAAGAGTACAAAACTCGGTTTGGTGGGTTAAAAACTCAAGGAACTCAGCAAACAAGAAAATCAAATAATTAGAGAACAAACATTGTTAAAACAGAGTTGCACAAGGCAGGAATGAGAGATGAGGAGAGACAGAAAATGACTTCCAATAAATGGAACGACTAGAGCAAAAGCAGAAGGTGCATAGCAGTGTGTAGTGGAAGAGGAGGCTGGGAAATGCAGGTAAGGCTCACATCATGCTGGATCTCTGACACCCTAAGGAATCTGGACTTAATCTTACAGGTCATGGTGAAGGCTTGAGGAGGTATATGAAGGAGGGAATTGCATTGTACATTGAGTTTGAGTAATAGCGCCGTGGTCTCAGGGGAAGGGAGATTTTGAGGTGGGTACAAATGGAAGCTGAAAGTAGATTTAGGAAACTATTGCCATAATCCAGATGAGGAATGATGGAAGCTTGAACTAAGGCAGATCAGATATTGTCTAAGAGTTAATGCAGTAGGGCAAGTTTAGTGGACATTGCTGACACAGGAACTCTAGAACCTGACAAATAATTACATCCGATGGAAAAAAAACAGGAGAGGAAAATCAGATGACTGACATTTTGAACATGAGTGACTAGCACAATTATGGTGCCCTTCACAGAAACAAGGCAAGCCTTAAGAAATTTTAGCAGTAGAAGGAAAAGTGATGATGGTCAGGCAGATGGTCATACAGGTTGGACAAACTGGTTCAGATTAGGTAAGAGAGAATTTTGCATCTTTTCAAGATACTTTAAATTTTCGTGAAAATATTTCCTTTTTCCCCAGGCATTAATGTCATATCACTAATCTAGACAAAAAATATGAAAGAAGACTTTTTGTTTCTACTTCCAAATTATTACACATTTTCAAAAAACTACTGATTTATTTTTTTAAATGTTTTTACAATACGAACTAGAGTTCTAAAAAGTTGAAGAGAGAGTTTCCTTTAACAGGAGTTACACTATTATATAGAAATGTATACATAAAAAAATCCAGTACTTCTATCTCTAATAAGTTTTTATTCCTATTATCTAACAATTGTTGTGTAGCTATCCATGTCAAGAAGCACAGAATCTGGAACTGGATGTGAATTAACATGTTAGGCACCACCTATGTGCCAGTATTTTTCACTCCTTCCACTACTCCTGTGTGGTAAAAAAATTAAGTAACATCCTCAAGGTCACAGGCCAGTAAATAGCACAAACAGAACACAAACTCAGGTTGGCCTGACTCCAAAGACAAATTCCATATTGCTAGTGAATTTGGGATGTATTTTTGGTTCCACTATATATAGGAGCTGTAATTGGGGTAATGCTCTTTTCCTATCTGAATTCAAGTTCTCTGATCTGTAAAAGGACAATCAGAGTTCATACCCAACAGATCACTTATGAAATTAAAATGATAATATCTTAAAAAATCTTTATAAAATGCCATAAAATAACATCTAGTATAAAGATATGTTACATATATCTATAGTAATAGTAAAAAAAAAATTAACTTCATTCCATCTTTTTTAAGTAATCTAAGAAATACTAAGTGCCTGCTATACCCATGGTCGTTTCGAAAAACGTGTCCAGAAGCGATTCCTTAATCAGAGTGTGCCTTGTCCTGTGCCGCATAAGATCACACTCTGGTGCCTGGTCTCAGATGAAGGAGGACATCGCTATACCACAGAAATGTGATAGAAGCCACAAATGCAAACCATCTATATCACATTTTAGAATTTCTAGTAGCCATATTAAGAAAAGTAAAAAAAAAATAAGTGAAATTAATTTTAATGATATATTTTGTTTCAAAGTAATATAATTTCAAAATGTGATTTTACGTAACCTAATATATGCTTTTATGTAGTCAATATAAAATTTATTTACAAGATGTTTTACAGTATTCTTTCTATTCTAAGTCTTCACAATCACGTGTATCTTCTATGCTTCTGGCACATCTCAGTCTAGACTCTCCACATTTGAACTGCTCAGTGGCCACATGTGGCTAGTGGTTGCCATGGTGAACGGTGCAGCTCTCTAATATTGACAACGGTCTATGATGTACTCTATTACAAGAACTTTTCTCAAAAAGGATGCTCTGTGCTGATAAATAAGGCCATTCTGGTACCTCTTATGGAGTGTGTACACACACACACACACACAAACACAAAGAATGGGACGTAGGCAGAAAGGTTACTAAAGGTCAAGAGACACAGGAAGAAGATAGGGAGTCAAAACTACGAATAAGCAGAAGCCTCAAGTAAACAGGCAAATACAGAGAAGCAGTCAGTAGCAGCAACAGTAGCATCAAATGTAGACAGAGATCCAGCAGACTGCTCAAAATGTCATTGGGCGGCGAAGCTGCAATATACTCTAAAATATCATCTCAGTTATCCACGAGGCCTGGAAATGTAGCTTATGAATAAGCTCCCTATCTTCCTTCATGATCATTTCCTTCCAGTGAACTTCCATCCCCTAATATGTGTAGTACGTCAAATAGAAAGAAACTTTATTTTGCCTTCTATCCCTTTAAATTCATTTACAGAGTATTCTTTCTCTGGCCCTGAAAAAAAAAAAAAATCCAACTAGCTCCCCGACATCCTTGGTTATTCTAACATGATAAAAAGTTCTATGGTCCTTTTAGGTTGCAAAAGGTTTACCCGTACTACTGTAATTGAAATGCTCAGTTTCAGGTAATATCAAAACTCCAAATTTTTCTTCTTCCTGCTATAGGTAGGAAGCCTTCAGTCAGGAAAATGGGTTTTACTGTCTACCAACTCCAACCATTTCCATCCCTCTTTCCCCATCTTCCTAACCACAGTTTCATCTCACTTTGTATCTCTGGAGTAGAAACAAGGTGGAGAGAGAAATGAAAAGAAGGGCAGGAAATTTTTACTAGATTGTTTGTGATGGGCAAGCATTGGCATCTCTGAGATTGTCAAGTATTTAAAATGGACTCGTCATGCCTTATCACCTTTTCAGCTTCTTCAGAGACACCCATGGGCCCCAAAAGAGTTGAAGATCTTCCCTTGCCTGACGGGTTCCCTTGACATGGGTGAATGCAGCTAGTTGCATTTGAATCCTTAGGCAGCTCTCTGACATCCGATTTTTACCTCTAGCTTCTTTCTGCTGAGGTCTGTTCAACAGACCATGATCACTGGTATTAACCTGAGTTAACTAAATATATCTACCCTATATTGTAAATGGCTTTACTAGTGGAACTAGAATATTGAAAACCCCTTGGGTGAAGGTTAAATGGTCATTACCTAGGTTTGCCTTTACTCTCTTAGCCATCTTCTTTTCCCATCGTTGAGTAACTTCTTCTAATTGACTCTGTAATTATATGTTAATATAGTAAAACCATGTATTAGTCAGGGTTTTCCAGAGAAACAGAACCAGTAAAGATTTATATAGGAATTGGTTCACCTCCTTCTGGAGGCTGAGAAGTCCCACAGTCTGCCATCTGCAAGCTGGAGACCCAGGATTGCTGGTGGTGTAATTCAGTCTAAACTTGAAGATCTGAGACCCGGGGAGCCGATGGAGCAATCTCAGTTGGAGGGCCAGATGAGATGAGATGAGATGAGATGTGCCCCAGCTCAAGCAGTGAGGCAGGAAAATAGGGGTAAATTCCTCCTTTCTCTGCCTTTTATTCTATTCAGAGCCTGAATGGATTAGATGATACCCACCCACTTTGGGGAGGGCAATCTACACTGCTACTGAGTCCACCAATTCAAATGCTAATTTTTTCCAGAAACACCCTTTCACACATACTCAGAAATAACGTTTAATCTGGGCACCCTGTGGCCAGTCAAGTTGACACAAAATTAACCATTACCATGGGGTTACCACCTGAGCCCCTTTATCCACTGTTATTGCAACTTGCAAGCCATTTCTCTCTCCTGTGATGTGTTGATCTTTAATGATTGATCTCAAAGGCTAATCGACTTTTTTTATATCCTAGTTTCTGAGGAAAGCTTTAATATATCACAAATACATACTAAAAACACTAAGCTTTAGCTTTGGGATATTTTAAGCAAATTCCATGACAATATGCTTGTTGTTTTTCAGTACTTTGCTCTTTCTTTTCTGCATATTAAGAACCTAATGCTCCGAGATGCAATTTTTAAAATATTTTAATAAGCCAATCATGAATATTTAAATTCATACTGAGGAGATTTGCTTATTATGTTCCTTCCTCCTTGAGTCTACTCTAAAATATGCCATACTTTCCAACTCTTGCTCACTGCTCACGTTGGATTGAATGGCCAATTTCTACTTGAGCTATCACCTAGAAAACATGTAAATAAATATTACTGCTTGGGTGAAAAGAAAGAATTTAAAAAAAGAAATAAAATTTCAAACTACGAAAGTTACAAAACAGCGTTTGCAAATTAACTCACAAATGTTAGCACTGTGAGTACACATTTCTGTGGTTTAGAGGAAATTTTTCCAAGTAGATTTAAATAACTGAGTTCTGTCTCTGCAATCACTAATTGTCACATCTCTGAAATGCTAGAACCATTTTAGAAATTCACATTGGACTTCAAAGGCGTCATCTCTGAACAGGCCTTCCGTGCCTGGTAGGAAGCTAACTGGGTCACACTTCAACCTGAAGAAATCCAATTGCACCTTACAGAGGACACAGAGTACGCATGTGCTTGCAAAGTTGAGTGTAGAAATCAAGATAATTGATCTGATAATTCAGATAAAATACATTCCTGTCAGATGAAGCCAGATAATTTAGGCATGAATAAGATTTTAGCATTGAGTTTTTGGAATAATTGAGTGTCACAAGCTTCCATTTAAATTTCACAGATAGATAGTGTAATAGAACACTTACTAAATATGAAGTGACTTACCCTCTTTGAATTAAAGCTGAACTGAAGTTTCAAGGTAGTGTTTAGTCTCATAAATGTGTTATTATTGTAAAATGCCACTCATGATTTAACTTAAACTAAATGGCAATTAACCAAAAATAATAGCTAACATTTATTGAGGAATTACTACTACGTGCCAGGCACTGTGCTAAAAGCTTCATGTGGATTATTGCGTACCCATAAATCATCATAATGGAGGTGTTCCAACATAATCCTTTCATGCCTCAGAAATATCTGGATGCAGTGCAGCCTTGAGCTTGGTGCTCATCATTCCATGATGGAGCCCATGGGTGACTGGTAAAATAGCACCTTGGAATCATTCTGGGATTAAGAAATGACTATTTTCCTTGGTATGTAGATGAAAAGCCATAATATTATTCTAAAATTCTTTCATTGAAAAGACTATAATAGTATTATTGAGTTTTTGTCTCTTATCTGTAGACCAGCAGGCTTTGTTAGCCTCTCAGATACATTCCACATGATCTCTATTCAGTACTATTGTTCTTGTGAGTCTTACAAGCATTTTTAATTGGGGCTTTTAAATCTTTGCCTTGCCCCATTGGTGGCACATATTTTCAGAACACAGTGAATAAAATAGCATGCAGGTCTATAGCCTTTGAGGTTATTGTCATTTCCCCCCTTCCCACACATAATAAATAAATTAGAAGTATTGGAGCCTTTAAATTAACAAAAGGTTAAATAAAATTTTATGATCTCCCTTGTTGATATCCTGGCTGGCACCACATTTTGAGTAATACATCATTAGAGAAATCACCCTCTAATGCATGATTGGAGTATTATGATGGGTGAGTTGTTACTTAGAGACACCGCCTTAAATAGATTGTCAGCCCTGAGAGCCTGAAAAAAAACAGGCAAATGAGTCTCCTCTTTCCAGGGTTGCTGAGGAAGATCTACAAAAAGCCCCAGGAATAGAGGCAAAGTAAATGGCTTTAGGGGACACTTTCTCATTAATTTAGTAAGCCTGAGGCATCAAATGCAACTCCTTGGCTTGTCAAAATTATATCATTATTATCTTGCAAAACATTTCAATAAATTTAATTCAGTTTAAAGGGCCAAGAAATACCTGAGTGGAAAGAAGAGATTTGAAGGTTAAATTCATCATCTATATAAACACTGAATTCAAAGTTGACCATTTCCTCCTCAACCCCTTTTCCATCACCAGGGTAAAGACCTTCAAATTATTTTAGACTGTGTAAGTGAAAAGGGTTGTTGCATAACATACAAGATAAACAAGTTACTAACTGAAGTCAGTCAATATAAAAAAGCTTTCTAACACAGAGAGGCAAATGACCAGCTTCTGTTTCTTTGTATAAAAACATTCTTTGGTAATATAGTCTACATTTTTATTTGACGTTCCACCCTCCTTCTGCCCACGCAGACAAAGAAAGGAGCATATTTTATCCATTTTTTCCAAGATATTTCTACCTGAACATGGGCACCTGTGCCAAAGCAAGCAGAATTTGGATCTGAGGGGGTTTATTCCAGTCTAAGAATATCTCTGCCCACAAAACAGCAAATTATGAGGTTTATCTTCATTATCAAATTCAAGTTTTTGCAGAAAGAGGAGGTAGAATTATTAATCATTTAAAAATACTCTTGCACAAAGAATACATAAGAAAGTAGCCTATTTTAGAAGAATCAGGCTACTCAGGAGACCCATTTGAAATATGCATCCTAGTAGCTCAAATGTATCACTGGGAGTAATGAACTTCTATCCCAGAGCAACTGTAAAAGTCAGTCAACTCAATTCTCTCGCCTTGCTCTCATTAAGCCTTTAAAACACTTATCAAAAATAAAGTGATATGTTCCTTTTAACAACCCTGTGAGCTTTTGTTATTCACTCTCTACTGATGAGGAAAGGTGAAGACAGAGCAGTTAAATGCCTTTGCTGAGCTCACATGGCAAAATAAGGCAGGGCAGGGCAAGCTAAGGATACAGCCAAATCCTTAATTTGTTTTCTGGTCATCCTTCCAAGAGAGCTCAAAATCATATTATTCTTTGCCATAAAGATATCTGATTAATCTTCAGACTGTGTAGTCTTAAGCAAGGAAACAAGATAGAGTCTGAAAGAGACAAAGATAATAGATAATTGTCTGCCTGAAGTGACTTTTATTTGGTTCTAAAGACTTTAGTGAGACTACAAACCATGCCAAAGACCACACTTCTGCGCAATCAGTAGGGATGGGAGGCAATTTGATTTCCAGATTACGATCATTTAGGATTGTTCAGCCTTGGCAGACAGTACAAAGATTTTCAATGTACTACATACAAACTACCCAACTTCTACTGCTTCCTTTGTTAATATCTTTACCATCAATAAGGCAATGACGAATGACACACCTTTGAAAGAAATAGTTGGTGCAACTAAGAAAAATGAAGAGGGAGAGAAAGGAGAAAAAAGAGATAGAGCAGGGAAATGAAAGAACTGAGAACAGCTACAGAGGCTGACTACATATGCACAAAGATGGAAGAGAGAAGTCTTATTATCTTATTCTACATTTTGGCATTGTTGTACAAGTTCGACTCCATAATTTACAAATCTCCCCTGTCCTTATATGTGCCCTTTTGATTTAGATTTTGACATTACACATCTATAACTCCATTAAGAGATGAAAGAAGTGATAAAACTATACTTGCAGTATTTCTTCAAAGCAGCAAGAAGAGTAGAAAGAAAGAAAGGAAAGAAGGGAGGGGGAAAGAAGGAGGAAGGGAGGAAGGAAGCAAGCAAGGAAGGAGGAAGGAGAAACAGAATGTGTTGGAATAACTGCTACCATTTATTGAGGGTCAACTATTTCCTGCCCATTCTAATAGACATTTTCTACATGTTATTTCTAATTCTCAAATAGCCTCATATTAATTCTCAATAATACTCCATAAGAAAGATATTCTCATTCTCTCTGTCTCTGTCTCTCTCTCTCTCTCTTTCTCTCTGTTGAGGTATAAAAGATCATAAAGATCAAGCAACACCCAATTGTTGCATACTTGAAAGTGATAGAGGGAATCTGAAATCAGTTTTGTCCCATTATGCTTTTCTTTCTATACCACTTTGTATTGATTTTGTACTTAGGTCAATAGTCTTGACACTAGAAGAATGGACTGTTAACAATAATCTGTGTTACCCACAACCATGCCAGGTTGCTTTATTTTCACTTTTAAATATCCAGCATGGTCATCACGTAAACATTTTACCAAGATCCTAATTCAAATGCTGGAATAGAAACAACAGTACAGTATTAAGGGTGCATGGCTATGGAGGCATATTGCTAATAAGAGCTATCTGAGATTTCACTCATAACTTAGACAATTCTTTTGGAGATGGTTGAAACTTGAACAAAGGGCTCATGAGGATCTGTCATTGCCCTCGCTGACAATAGTTACAGGATACCTAGTATAGAGTGGATGTCTAATACAATGCGTGGCAGAGTAGGTCCCAAATAAAATGCTCAGTGAATGAAAGAATTAATGAATATAGTTCAAAAAGACCTATTAAGTGGGACTTTCTGATTTCATCTACAACCTGGTCATACTTCAAAGATGTCAAAATGTCCTTCCTTGTACATTTGCCAATATTGTAATAACAAGAGATCCAGATGAAAATTTGTTAGGAATAACAACTTTTCTAGAAACAGTGAAAAACAAGAAATATCTACCAATTCCTGTATTTGTTTTTATTTACTCTGATGTGTATTGACCTACTGAATTACATGCACATAGAGTGTGCTCACTGATAGTCTTGCAGAAACATTACCTTTTCTTCTAAATTATGAAATATTTGAAAACATAGAGGTTTGCAGGTGAAGCAGGAAGATCATTGTAGAAGGAGTCAGTTGAGATGGCAGCCATTCATCTTTGAATTATCTATGTCCTTAGTGAAGTCACTGTACCTACCTGTGACCTTTGATTCCCCAGGAAACCAAAGTGTTTATTCTAAGAGAGCTCTAAATTTTCCGTAAGTTTTCTTCTTTCTTGAAGTATATGGTTGAAGAAGACACTGTTACCTATTTTTACCTCCTTCTTCATTAATAGAACCTCTATTTGTATTCAAATGAAAATACTACTATATTCCTTAGCCTCCTTTGCAGATAGGGAGGATTATCTAAATCTAAATGGTTTTGAGGAGGGACTTCCAGAAAATCTCATTTTACCCCTCTGCACTCTCTTATTTCTTGCCTGGAATGTGATATAATAGCCGGAGCTCCAGAAGCCATGTCATAATTCTGATGGTAGGAATCACAGGGAAGGATTGATAGAACCCTGGGTTCTTAACAGCTTCCTGATACTATCGTACCACTCCTGAAGTGATGTTGAGCTTTTAATACTCATGTTTATTAATTTTATCTTGAATGTGAACATAAGGTTCTCTGTATCAGAGACTGATTCCTTACTAATTACCTTCCAATAGTTTAGTCTATCAGTCCACTTCTTCTTTCCTCAGCCTTACCCCTGGAGTGACCTGGTGAAAGCCAGGTCAAATGTCCTATGCTAGTAGTCAGACACTCCATAGATGAGGAACAGACAATAGATTTTCTTCCTTCATATTCTGGAAAAAGACAGCCATCACTCTTCCAGAAAAGAGAGGAAAAAAATTTTGCTGATGGGATGATAATCCCCTTGAGATGGGATGGCAAGGATCCTGAATTCTTACTCTAACCTTTTGGAATGTAAATACATCTTTCCAGGGGCCAGATGAACCACACGCGTATCGTTTATGACTTCAAAGTCATAAAGATGTCTCCAAGGTCTGAGTTTCATCTCTTTAAAAATGGAAATGCCTAAGGAGATATTGCTCCAGCCTTCTGACACCTTGGGTCTTAACTTAGGGACCTAGTCCAGGCTGTAACCGTTTGGTTCTCGGATCAGAGCAATTAAGTAGAAAAATGACTACAAATCTAATTCTCGTAGTAAGTAAAGAATGAAGTGTTCCTAGGGAAAATGACAGCAAGCGTTTCCTGTCTTTCTATTACATACACGTCTGTGACTGAGGAGCATAGGGCTTTTGACAGGAGTACTGGAAACCACAGAAAACTTTTATTTCTCTACCACAGGCTACATCTAAATTTCTACAAGAGAGAATAAACCCTTGTATGTTTAAGCCACTGTAATCACATTTCCGTTACTAGCACCAAAACACAACTCTTAGTTGACACAATGGTTGACTTCAAAAGTATCAAGAATTTAGATAAAACTTGACTTTCGGCTCATAGGAACAGTGACCATCATAGTGCTAGAAACATAGGAAGCACTGAACACAGGATTGTTGAATGCATGAAGAAATAAATTAATAAACATCCAGTAGAAGCCACCCAAAATAACCCACATTACACAGCAAGCAAAGGGAAGAGCATAGGACCACATGCTCCCTATGTCCGCTGCCTGAATGAATGTTTCTGTTTTTACTCTCCTGTTTGGATATTCCCGGCCATTTTGGTTTTATTTCAATCCTAATCCTAACATAAACAATTTTCCTTGGAAGCATTCCATCTTACCTCCCCCAATATTCACCTGACTGATTCCAGGGTTCACTTAAATACAGCGTCTTCAGGGGCAAGTTGCAAAAGTATCTTGACTTAGTTAAATTATTTTACTATTCATTTAACACTCTTTATTGCACTTGCCACAGAATTTATCACATTAAAATTGTCTATTAAAACTGTCTATCATCACAGCTAGTTTGAAGGCTCAGTGACGACCAAGGACATGTTCATATTACAAGTGACTGTATTCCCAGAATCCAGATCAGTGCCTGACTTCTTATATGTTTCTCTCTCTCTCACAACATGTTAATCATAATTTCCTAACAATAGTCTGCAAACGGTCTGCTGTAACTTTGGAGGCATTGTTCCGAATGCATTATTTTCTGGCCATGAACCATCGTCCTATGGTTGTCGACTTTGCAATGTGGCAGTGGACAAAATTACACTCTGCAAAAGAGACAGGAGCAGATGATACAGCCCGAGGCTTGAGAACTGATTTCCTGCTTCAAATATGTTTCCTGATTGAAGATTGCACACCTAGGAGGTAAGACGAGAGAGCTATTTTATAAAAGTGTCCAGCAGATCTACTGCAGTAATTTCCACTGTATTCATCATTTACTGAATTGCTCACACACCAGAGGTATAATCCAATGTAAATGATCTCATCACCCATCAGTATGAGGGCTCACCATCCAACTTGGCCTCAAGCTAAAACTTGACATTTCAAGGTTCTCAAAGCCTCAGTAAGTAAGCAGTATATTGATGACTTCCAAACGTCTCTTCTGAAACAGCCCCAGCTTTTGAGAAATGCAGGTGTTTGGGATCTAGAAATAGAAGTGGCCAGCTGCCCTTGAGGTATTTGGGGCACAGTTCCATATTTCCTACCCTTGATTTGGCCCTGAGAGGGAACATTTTGTGCAGAAGATAATGGAATTGACACCATTTGCATTCTGCTCATACAAATACTAAAGAATGAAATTTAAAAGGTTCATTTGAAAGTATCCCTTCCCGCAGTTTCACTGGCACTGCTGTAGGTGGGAAGTCATAAGGCATTCTCACACTGTGAAATCAGAAGAACACAGAGAGTCACCAGATTGGCAGAGACCTTGAGAGGCTGTCTATGCATGAACCTGCTCCAAATAGATGGTTTTGAACTGGAGGGAAGCCCACTAGCATTTCTGAGCCTCTGTTTCTTGACTATGATAGGAGAGGGCCAAGCTAAATTGTTTTAAATCTCCCTTCCATGTTTAACATTTTCTGATTACACAACTCCGAACAAGATTACATTCAGAATAATTTCAGTTCAGGCCATTATTGATCTTCTCCCCCATTAATTCCCTGTAAATTGTTTGACGTACGGGACAAAACCTGGGTTTATCAAATATACCTACAATCTAGTCCTTTCTTTGCCACAGCACTTTCTAGTTGTGTGGTCTTAGGCAAAACATTTATTCCCCTTAACTTTCAGGTGTTTTCACTGTAAAATGAAGATAATAACTTTTCCACAGGGTAGGCTTAAAGGTTAAATTAGATGATATTAAAAAGTACCTGGAGAGAACTAATTTTTTAAGAGATGTTAAATCTCTCTGCCATGATTCCCTTATTATCTTGTATTTTCAAGCGTCCAAAATATATATAAAAACATTACAATAAATAATTTTTTATTACATATTTAATTATTTTTTTAGTGGATCCCGGGTTTTTATTACAGTAAACTGAATTTTCTCATTTCCTTATCTAACCTCTGGTTGTAATTTAAAGCACTACTTTATTTTACAATGTTATTCTACAGTGTTAAGTTCATCATTCATGGCTGCAAATGACAGATAATCAACTTAAATTACCTTAAGAAAGGAAGGGGGGCATATTTGTTGGAATGACATTGGAGTGACCTGATAAAGGAAAATCTATAGGAACTAAGCAACCCAGGACCCATGGTTTTAATCTCTCTCTCTTTCATTCCTTTACTTCCTTCTGGCAGTGTTTTCTTATATGCAGCCCTCTCCACATTGTAGAGAACATGGGTGCTGGCAAAGCCAGTCATATTCTTATAGCTACTCAACAAGAGAATAGAATTTACCAGCTTCAGTATTAAAAAAATAATGCAAGGAAGTATTCTGATTGGCCTATTTTGATCATATGTTTATTCTCAGGACCAATCACGGAAGTCAGAGCTGTGATCTTAAATTAGTTCAACCTGATATACACAGCCCCTATAGCAAGTGCAGGGCAGTCTGTTACCACAATGGGCAGGGCAAAATGTTTAGGACAAACAAAACTGACAGGTGTTCTTGCATATGCTAGAGGTGACTAATTGCAATCCCAGCTGTAGACCTAAGGGAAAACTAGCTTAACTTGAATCAAATAATAGATTTACTTATAAGAATCATACTCTGCTTTCTCCTGGTTATAATCTGGACACTATAATTGGGGTGAAGCATGGATGTAAAATATTTGTGTTTGCTATTGAATACTTTGCTCTTTTTTGTATGGTAAATGGTGAAAAAAGTACAGATGGCTATTTTTAGAAACATGCATAATTTCTAGGACATGAAGAAGACCATTTTACTTCTCCAAATGTTTCCTCACTAATGTTTTAATTCCTTCTAGTGGGTAAATTTAATAGTCATATAGTTTTATAAAAAAAATAGAGGTGATCCTGATGAAGCTAGTTCACTGGGAAATTCAAATAAAGGTAGAAATAAGTAAGTTCAGTTCTCTTCCAAAGAACAAGTTTATATAAGGGAAGGAGTAGAGTCTATATAGGGCTCGCGAAAAAGGAGTGATGTGAGGTATACAATTAGAGATATGATTGAAGATTTGAATTGGAATAGAAAAAGACTGTCTTACTAATTGGCTGAAAATAGTTCAGTCCATTAATAACCGAGGATGCACTGAGGCTTCTAAAACTATTGCTTATTTTCTAATTAAATGTGAAACTATTCCTGTAAAGTATCTAGGAGCCAGGAATAATTATCCCCATTTTGTGAATAAAGGAACACAGTGTCTGAGAGGTGAGGCAGTTTAAGTGTCTAATCAAATCAGTAACACTTAAGAACAGAACCAGAAGGGGAAAGGTGACAGTGCCCTTTTCTTTGCATGTAGAGATGCCAATAAACAGGCAAATTGGCTGGAGTATGGTAGAGAGAAAGTTGGATTTGAAAACAGAAAACTTAGATTTAAGTGCAGTTTTCCAACTCATACGGACCAGACCTTGGGCAAGTTACTTATATTATCTATATTATCTATGAACTGGAAATAACAGTGATCCCTTTATAGCACTGTGGAGACGATTACATGAGAAAACATACATCTTGACATGATGGAGTGGTGATGGGGAACTCATGGTTCCTCCTTTTCTTGCCGGCTCTTCCTGCAATGAGGAATGCTCACCTGGATTGGCCAAAACCAGGAAGTCATTTCAGGGCTCAATCTTAGCAGGTGGCACTTTCCAAGGATTGATAAGATTAACACCCATGAATGTCAGAGCTTCTAATCAGGATCTGAGCACTCTAAAGTATGGAGTCTTTCTATTGAAATAAGAAGGTGTCTATACAAAGTATCTTTTTATTACTATACAAGAAGCTTTGGGAGAGTTTAAGGACTAATCTGGGTAAATTCTAAGACAACTCTCTTTACTCTCACTTTACAGAAAAAGACAATGAGCTCCAGAGAGAGTACATGACATACCCAACTTAAGAAATTAATGGGAAGGTTAAGATTGAATTCTCTCTCTCTCTACTCTAAGATTGGAGTCCTATCACATATCACTTGATATTTTCAAAGACAGTGTTCTTCCAGGTGTAGGTAAGGAAGAGAGAGTCGAAGTTCCCTTGGCCACCCAAAAAATAAAAGCTCACAATGGGCTGCCTAAGCTAGCTCTCTCTCTCCTTGGTGAAAGGTAAACTGTCAAGAGGTCTGAAATACAGTATCCACAGCTCCATCCTCTGCAGTACAGAAAATAGCATAGAAGAGGGGTGGAATTGGGCCAATATGCCAACAGAAAGTCAGCATAAATGCCAAAGAATCTAAGTCACGCTCATAGACTCCTCCACATGATTCAGCCTAGCTTATTAGAATTCCAATTGTGGCTTGAGGTCAAAAGCTTTGAGTAGTAATGTTCATTTGTGTTGATTTCTCTCTTAAGTGCGTATTTTTCCTTCAGAGCTCATGTTGAAATGGGTCGCTATCAACAATCAGGTAATCTTTGATCCTAGGGCTAAGACCAACTTCAAGTCCTAAATAGAACAAACATACATAAAACCCCTCGTGAAATGTAAAGCACAACCTAAAACTTCACTTTTAAACCCACACCTTCCCTTACGCTCTCTCAGTTCTCTTTACAAGAAAGTGATACATTTTAATTCCCTTTAACATTTTCATATGGAGCCAAGTGCAGTTCCACCATTCATGGAGTAGTACTGGCTGAGTGGATATTCTCGGTTATAACAGCAGCAAAAGAGAGAAGGCTGGTGAAACCATGTACACTTTTAATAAACCAAACCACCAAATCTGATAATCTAACTTCAAAAGGTTTTCCAAATGATGACATAGTGTTTTACAAATTTAATCAAAGTGATTCTTTTCTCTGGTAATTTCTGCTAGCCTTCGTCTTCCTTCATTCAGTCCATGCCACTGGGGAGAGGGATGATTAAGTAGAAGAACACAGAACAAAAAGGCAAATTATCAGCCTTTCAGTTTCAAAATATCCTTTGGAAATACATGACAGAGACAAATTTTTGAAGGAAAAAACTTTTAAGTTGTAAGAAACTTGGCTTTGAATAACAAGACCCAAATCCTGACAGTTCAAGGAATAAAGTCTATACAAAAACAATAGAGAAGAATAAGTGATCAGTTGATTATTTGTTTTCCATGAATCCACAGTAAATGAAGACCTAGAATTGGAATTGAGGTAAAGCCAAAGAGAAGAGAATTAGAACTCAGTGTATGTCCAAGAAGAGACCTATACCACGTCTTTCTAATCACTTCCTCCTCACACTAATTCCCAGGGTCAGGTGTGTAATGAGATTCCTAAATGTGTTTTATGATCCAAGAACACAAAGAACTTATTCACCTCAACCTGGGATAATCCTGGAACTTGTGAAGTCTGGATAAACGTCCTTTTGCCAGCATGGCATAAGGACTTAGGTAAGTTTCCTAGGGTTGCTGTAATGAAGCACCACAAACTGCGCAACTTAAAATGACAGAAATTTATCACCTCACAGTTCTTGAGGCTAGAAATCCAAATCAAGGGCTTTTCTTCCTCTGAGACTCTGAGTAGAATCCTTCCTTTCCTCTTCCTAGTGTCTGCACGTGGCCAGCAATCCTCGGTGCTCCCTGGCCTTGTAGATATATCACTCTCACATCTGCCTCTGCAGTCATCATTGTCTCCCTGTGTGTCTGTCTTCACATCATCTTCTTTTAAAGACATCAGTCATATTAAATTAGGGCCCACCCTACTAACCTCTTCTTAATTTGATTACGTCTAAAAGACCTTACTTCCAACGAAGACCACATTCGCAGGTGCCAGCGTTTGGGATTTCATCCTATCTTTCGGGAAGATGCAATTCAACCTAGAAAGGGCCATAGAATTAAAAATATTGCCTGATACATCTACACAAAAATTCTTAGATAACCACAGAGAGCTTTTAGTAACCAGAGGGAAGCTTGAGACCAACCAATTATTTTCATGCTCTCAAAGAGAGATATGCTATGGAAGTGGTGAGAGAGAGGGCTGGAACTGGAGAGGACTTATTATCAGCACAAAGCATGCAACTGCCTTATGTTCCCAGCGACCATCTGAGAACACGGATTTTGATGGAAACATACAAATATTAATGCCCACAATCAGATAGGATGATGTAAATTTAAGAGGATGTCAGGATGGGTAGATGACTGAGAATTACAATGTCCAACTCTACTCCACTTCCATTGATGCCTTGATGCGACTCGAGGCCCTCTGGAAAGCAGATCTTGGATGTACCCTGAAGACAAATTAGAAGGGAAAAACTTTGAATTTACTAAAAAGCATTGAATTTAATGAATGAGTTTACCTCAAATTGATTCATATTAAACATTTTCCCACTGGATGAAATGAGAGGTTCAAGAAAAAATTGTCATGACTTTGAGGAAACAAAGAAAGTGACATTTCTTGATAATCTGAATTTGTGATCTGAGATTTATATGTGTTACCTATATAATGAAGGTGGAAAAACTCTCCAAGACAGACTGGCAAAACTACATCAATACAGACACTGTCTTTCATAGGACATGTTCCCAATGTAAAAATAGAGAACATATTAGATTGAAACACTGAAATGCAGAGAGCTATAATTTTTCAGGAATCCTGTAGACTCTAAAGTGTGTATCACAGAAGTAAAGACTATAATCATACCTGGCTGCTTTTACTCTGGCAGTACCTATCATTTTTATTTTGACAAGGGAATATTGTTTGCACTACATTGATCAGGATACAGTTTCCAAAGGCAGATTCATTGCACATGTACAGCTTGCACCCCATGAAACGGTGAACACTATACAAGCAATAAAAGATACTATGCTTGTAAGTGGACTTGCCTAAAACATTATGTAGATAAAACCACAACAGGTTTGCTGATATGGATATTAGATAATCAAAGTGATAGCTTTACATATGATAAATTTATGTTTGTCTCAGCTCTTATTAGCTGATTGATCTTGGGTCAGTTAGTTAATAGTCATAAACCTTGGTGTCCTAAGGTGCCAAAGGGCCACAATAATAGTACTAATCGTACATAATTTAAAAGAGATAACACACATGTATAGAACTCAGCACAGTAATGGGCATATAACAGGCATCCAATAAGTGTTATTATTTGTATTCATTTTTTACTCATCCAAATTACGTGTTGTCTTCAAAAGGAGAAGCAAATAAGAGATAGAGTTGGATTCTTGTCTCAGTTTTAGAATTAGCTAATTATGTAATCTTGGCTTTGCCAATTGAGCTTCCAGTTCTTCAGACATAACATAACTAGATTGGCTACTGGATGGCCTGTGACACCATGTCTAGGGCTGAAATTACACCGTTTGTGGGGACAGAGAGAGAGTTGATGAGATACAGTTGCCTTAGAATCATACCATTGTCTAGCTCTATAAGACTTTAACAATTATCTCTTGTCTAAACAAACCCAAGAAAAAGGAAGGTAAGGAAATAAGGCCCTGATCAGCCACATGAGCTACCAAGGATTTCCTACCATTCATTCATGTATTCCACAGTCCCAGACTCACTGACTTTGATACCATTTTAGATGCATATAGAAATATACATATTTCTAAACATAGAGTAATATCCTTCTTTGGTATTAAATGCTAAATTGGAGTTTCAAACCAACCATTTAGCTACTACTTCTAGATCTGCCAGGAGGTCATGGTTTTTCCTGCCAGCTTAAATTCAGCAATTAAAGATGCCACTCTCATTCCCTCATTTCCCTTTTAGACACATGGAGTGCAAGAATCCCAGTCAATCTGACCTCTGCAGTCATCACTGTCTTCTTATCCATGCTTTCTTTTCTGTTCCTGTTGTATCAACATGGCCATTACCACACTTCAGCTGTCTGTCCATATCTATCATCTTCTAAGACTCAGCAACATGAAGCCAGACTGGTGATTTATTTACGCTTATCCCAGGTACTTAGTATAATGCCTGGAGAATAGTAATTAATAAATATTTATAAAATCACTTAAATAAATGAGCAGGTAAATTTGATTAGATTGAATCATATGAAATAGACTTTTTATAGTTCAAAAAATAGACAAAGATCAAAAATTTCAACCTACAGAGCAACTGCCAATTATAGACCTAATTTCTAACTCTCACTCAACTGGAGCAGATTTCAATATTGAAGAAAGCATGTTATTCAATTCTCAGCTTTTTTTCTTTCACTTATCCCCTTTCTTATTTCTACCTGTCTTGGTTAAGTTTTATTCTTTTATTCACTGGATCATTCATTTCAAAAATATTTATTGAGCATATTTGTAACAGATACTATGCTAGGTGCTGGGGATAAAATTTTGAACAAAACCAAATGTGGTTCATGTTCTAATGGGGTCTTTAGTCTCCTTAGATAGAGAGATATTAATCATATAATCACAATTACATATACAATTATAAGCTGAAAAGAAAAGAATGTTGTTTTAGGAGAATGCATAATAAAAGAACCAGTCCTACAGTGAGGATGATTAATTATGGCTACCCTGAGAAAGTGACTCAAGTTGAAAATCGAAGGATAAACTGAGTGAATTAGACTTAATACATGCTACAACAACACTTCTGTTTATAAAAATTGAGCCACTAAACACTGGTACTCCAAGCTTAGCTCCCTACAATCAAACTAGCCTTTATATATTTAAATGTTTTATAATAGACTAAGACAGGGAAAAGAAAATTTTGACAGTGAACAGTATGTAGAAATCAATGAGAAATGGTATATGTAAGAAACTGGGAGAGAAAGTCAGTGTAATTGAAGGATCTCTGATAAGACAAGAAAGGTGTACAGAGACAAGACTATCTGGGGTCTTGCATGCCAGGTTAAGTATTTTTATCATAATCTTAAGAGTTGTGGGAGAGTATTGAATGTTTTTAGAAGGTGGATGTCTTAATCATATGTGCATTTTTATCTTATCACTCTGATTGCAGCATATATGATGGTTGGAGGTAAGAAATGTGAGATTCAGTTAAGTGGACTATTGCAATAGTTACTGTGAGAGGTGACGTTGTTAACTATGATGATGGTCTGGCAGTAATGGAGAGAACTACTATAGAGACTTGAGAAGTACTTAGGATATACAGTTGACAGAAGATGATGCATTAATTTTGGATATTAGATGAGAAAGCAGTCAGAGGGATGGGAAAATATTTTTGGGGAAATATAAAAATCAATTTTGGACATGATGAGTGTAAGTTTCCCTTGAGACATATAAATATAGATGTTGAGTATGCAGTTACGTAACCATATCAGGAACTCAGAGCTAAGGCCTGATTGAAGACATATAGATATAGAGATTTGTGAAAAGAATGTGTGTGGGGAGGAGTCATTATGATGTAGATGACAACTGAAGAATATATTGTGGATGAGACTGCCCAAGCAGCAGGTTTAAAGTGAGAAGAGAAGAGAACCTTGAGGGACAAAACAAGTGGTGACGGTCCAGAGGAGAACGAGTATGAAAGGAAAATAAATAAGAAACACTACAGATAAATATGAAAGAACAGAGGATTCTGATGCCTTCGAGGCCTAGGAAAAACGAGGTTTTCAGAAGGTAGAGTGGTCAACTATGTCAAATTTTGCTGTGAGATCAAGTAAGATAAGGAGAAATAACTATTGGAATATGGTTAATTTAGGTCATGTGTCAGCATAAAGAGAGCTGTTTTGATCAACCCAGTTTAGTAGATTGGATTGTGGAAGGAGTAGGCTATGAGACTTCCAGTATGGATAATCCATTGAGGAAATTTCATTAACAAGCAGAGAAGAGAGAAAACGATAGGGTAGAATTTGAAGAGATGTATGGAGAGAAGAAAGTGGTTTTTGATAGAGTACGTTTTGTTTAAAGAGATGATAGACTGACCCATCAATTGACCTTAAGTATGGAATTTATTTAACAATCAAAGTGAAAAGGAGAAAGAGGACAGAGGTTCTTCTGATAACATAGATTTCTGAGAACTCAAGAGAGAATATGGTTGGAAGGACAGGAGAAGGGATTGGAGAAAAAAATCTTACATAACGAGATAGAAAACAATAATATATACAAAAATAAAAACACTGATATTTATAATAATAATGATGAGATAACGATGGTGATTTTGATGCACCACTGTTTAGTGCTTATTACGTGCCAGTCACTATTCCAATCACTTCATACATTAGACACAGATATAGGTAGGCTGTAGATTTGATAGCAAAAATTGAAAGAATTTCTTTCCAATGGCTTTATTATTCACTTTACAATAAGAAGTGAGGTCTTATGCTAATAGTGATGAGAACAGTAGGCTTGATGGAGAAAGGCTGCCAGAAATCTAAGAAGTATGAGAAAGTTTGAAATAGTCATAAAAACGAGAGAATACGTTGAAAATAGAAATATAGTAGAATTGTCAGGCAATGTTCTGGACCTACTTGAAGCTGGTGATCATGAATTTATAGTGATATCAATCTGCTTTGTGGTGTCACTTTCTCTGATAGCGTGTAGTCGCTCAGATTTAATTAAGTGTCAATCATCCAACATTCATTGATGCCCTTAGCACAATAGGGCAATATCAGATGCTGAAGGGAATGCAAACATCAGTAAGCTCAGACTGTAGCTTTTACTTAGCCAAGATAATTAAAACTCCATGTCTTGGGTTTCTGGTCCTAAATTCAGCATAACTAGTATTGGACTAATCTACCAACAAATAACAATTAAAAGCTCCAGGAAAATATACTAAAACATAAACAACTCTTTAAAGGTACTAGGGAGCATACAGAAGCATGGAGAAAGTATAGGCAATTCAAGCTTTCCAATAAGTAAATTACACAGGCTGAGAGCGATGTTAACTTGGCTTTTCTCCTGAAAGCATTCAACAGACCACAAAACAAAGGGTTTCTTGAACTCAAACAGAAAGCTATAGTTTTATTGATTTGAGAGGTCAAAGCACAGAGTTCAGGGCCATAAGAGGAGCTGGAAATTGAGGGGTGAAATCCCAGAAATACTGGAGGCACATAGAACTCCCCTCAAATATTTGAAAGACTCCTGAATTGTGTATGGGAAGGAAATCTAAGGTCCACACCAGAAGATGAAGAGATTTCAGTTGCTGTTCATCAGAGAGAAGTCTGTCTGGAATTTGAATATCACCAACTTAGAGTGGCTTGGGAAATGTTTTAGGGTTTCCGCTGATACTCAAAAAGGGTCATGTCTTAGGTGTAAATACTCTATTAAAGGACTAAGGATTTGCCTGAAGTTTAGGGGTAAAACAAGTTAATCCGTTCGACAAAGTGTCAAAGCATGTCTCCACAAGTTCATGGTAATCAGCCAAGAATTTATGTACCTGCCAAAACAAAAGTCAACCCATTTAGAGGAAGATAAGATTCTCTAAAATGTCTCATCTGTATCCACCAATACAATGAAATTATCAGGAAAAAAGAGACAGAATACTAAACACCAGTCAAGAGAAAAAACAACACACAAAAAATTTTAAGATAATTTAGATTTTATAATTACCAGATAAGGAATTTCAAGAAGCTATTATTTAAAAAAAGAAGGTTACAGTATAAAGAAAAAGTTGTCAAAACCAGTGAACTGATTGAAAATTTCACCAAAAAAAAAATTGAAACAATAAAAAGAAATGCAACTCTATTTCTAGTATTAATAGGATAATATCTGTAACAGAAAATTCATTGAATGACACTAATATATGAATGGAGACAATAGCAGATATGTTCAATGAACTTAAAGACAAATAAATAGAAATTATCCAGTCTGAAAAGCAGAAAGAGAAATAAATGGAAAACAAAGACAGCAGAACCTCATTGACCTGTAGAGCAACATCAAACAGAATAACATACGTCGAACTGTACTGTGAAAAGAGATACATAGTGTGAATGAGGCAAACAATGTATTCTAAAAATAATGGAGGACTTCTAGTTTCCAATTCTGCATGTGAGGAGCTGGGAAGTCATCATTCTGTCCTAACAACAAGTAAAAAGCTGAGCAGACTTAAAAGTCAACAACTCTCCTTGGATACATAAGACAGAGGAGCACACAGGGCAAACCACCGGAGAGACAGGAGAAAACAGGGAGTTGTGGCTTACTAGAGCAGAGACTCCCTAGCAGCAACTATTGCAGGAAGCAGTTCCTGGGGAGGAAAACCAGAACTGTAACTAAGGAATTGCTGGAGGCTCCATGTGGACAATTCTGAGAGTTAAAAACTCCATGGGGACCCTGTCATGGGAGTCCCCACGAGATTGTGAGACTGACATCGAGGAGCTTGGCCAGGTTCCCATGGTAAGTATAAGAGAAAGATCCCCTCATGCTACCAGCAAGAAGAGGAGAAAAGGAATGATTCTGAAATATGTCAGAGCAATCTGTACTTTTTAACAAGGTCTGCCCTCAGGAGAAACTGGTTAACCAGAGTCTAATCATCTGGGCAACGATCAGAGCCTAACTGACTTGGGGGAGGGAAATATACAATTCCAGCCACTCTAACCATCCCGTCCTGCCTAAAGGGGGAGCAAAAATCAGAGAAACACTTGTGAAGTTCACAGTCAGCATAGGCTCACTGAAACATAGGCACCTAATCATAGGACTATGGAGTACTTCCTCTCCCATCATACCTCTACATCACATTACTAAAGGCCTGTGTACAGCAGTTCCTTTAACCTGGTAAATCCTATCTGGCTAAGAAAAAATTAGAAGGCATTCTAATGGGCAAAAAACACAATTTGAAGAGTCAGAGCAAGCATCAGAACCAGATGGCAGGGGTGTTGGAATTATCAGAATAGGAAATAAAAAAAAACAACGATCAATATGCTAAGGGCTGTAGTGGATAAAATAGATAGCATACAAAAACAGAAGAGTAAAGTAAGCAGAGACATAGAAATTCCGAGAACAAATGAAAAAGAAATGCTAAAGATCAAAAATACCGTAATAGAAATGAAGAACGCCTTTGACAGGCTTATTAGTAGACTGGACACAGCTGAGGAAATAATCTCTGAGCTAGAGGATATATCAATAGAATCTTTGAAAACCGGAAAGCAAGGAGAACAAAGACCAAGAAAAAAAAATGTAACATGCACATAATGGGAATATCAAGAGAAGAGAGAAAGGAATGAAACCAAGGAAGAAGTAAAAATGGAGAGAGACAACACGTAGAGGGATAGGAATACTCAATATTGTCAAGACGGCAGTTCTTTCCAACTTGATACATATAGATGCAATGCTTCCCAATCAAAATACAAGCAAGTTACTTTGTGGACGCTGACAAACTGATTCTGAAGTTTATGTGAGAGGAAAGAGATCCTGAATAGCCAACACAATGCTGAAGGAGAAGAACAAAGTTGGAGGACTGACACTACCTGACTTTAAGGCATACTACAAAGCCACAATAATCAAGATAGTGTGGTACTGGAGTAACAACAAACAGATCAATGGAATAGAATAGGGAGCCCCAAAATAGACCCACATAAATATAGTCAGCTGATATTTGACAAAGGAGCAAAGGCAATACAATGGAGCAAAGATAGGCTTTTCAACTAACGGTGCTGAGACAACCGGGCATCATATGTAAATAAAAGTGAACTTAGACACAGATCTTACAGCCACACAAAAATTAACTTAAAATGGATCACAGACCAAAATATAAAATGCAAAATTATAAAACTCCTAGAAGATAAACAGGAGAAAACCAAGATGAACTTGTGTATGGCATTCACTTTTTAGATTCAACACCAAATGTATGATCCATGAAAGAAATAACTATTAAGTTGGACTTCATTAAAACTAAATACTTCTGCTATGCAAAATAAATGTCAAGAAAATGAGAAGACAAGCCACAGACTGGGAGAATATTTGCAAAAGCTACAACTGATAAACGACTGCTATCCAAAATAGACAAAAACTGTTAAAAATCAACAAGAAGAGGAGCCAACCTGGTGGCATAGTGGTTAAGTGCATGCACTCTGCTTCAGCAGCCTGGGGTTGGCGGGTTTGGATTCCAGGCACAGACCTACACACCGCTCATCAAGCCATGCTGTGGTGGAGTCACACAGACAAAACAGAGGAAGATTGGCACAGATGTTAGCTCAGGGACAATCTTTCTCATGAAAAAAAAAAAGTCAACAATAAGAAAACAACTGAGTTAAAAACTGGGCCAAAGACCTTAAAAGATACCTCACCAAACAAAATATACAGCTAATAAGCATATGAAAAGACATTCTACATCATATGTCATCAGGAAAATGCAAATTAAAACAATGATGAGATAGCACTACATATCTATTAGAATGGTTAAAATCCAGAATACTGACAACAGCAAATGTTGACAAATGTGGAGCAACAAGATTCGTCATTCATTGCTGGTGGGAACGCCAAATGGTACAGCTACTTTAGAAGACCATTTGGCAGTTTCTTACAAAACTAAACATACTCTTACCATATCATCTAACAATCATGCTCTTCGGTATTTATACAAAGAAGTTGAAAATTTATGCCCACAAAAAACCTGGATACAGATGTTTATAGGAGCTTTATTCATGATTGCCAACATCAGAAGCAACCAAGATGTCCTTCAGTAGGTGAACGGATAATTATTCAGGGCTAAAAAGAAGTGAGCTATCAAGTCATGAAATTACATGGAAGAAATTGAAATGCATATAGCTATGTGAAAGAAATCCATCTGCAAAGACTAGGTATACTGCATAATTTCAATTATATGACATTCTGGACAAGGTGAAACTATGGAGACAGCAAAATGACCAGTATTTGGCAGCAGCTGGGGTTGGGGGAGAAAAATGAATAGGCAGAACACAGAGAATTTTTAGGGCAGTGAAAATACTCTGTATGATCTAATGGTAAACACATGTCATCATAAATTTTTCCAAACCTATAGAATTTACAACACCAAGAGTCAACCTTAAGGTTTGACTATATGCTCGCTACAAGAACCAACTTTATATATCAAGATGGATATTGACTATAAGTTAAGGCATAGAAAAACAAACTATATACCATGCAAATATCAATCAAAAGAAAGCTGCAGTGGCTATCAGATAAAATATATATCAGGACAAGGAATATTATCAGGGATAAAGAGGGATGTGCTATAATGATAAAGGGGTCAATCCATCAAGAAGACATAATATTCTAAATGTGTATGCATCCCATAAGAGAGCTTTAAAATATATACTGCACAAAAATACCAGATGGAAAAATAGACCTACAATTAGACTCTTGGAGATTTTGATACTTCTTACTCAGTAATTGAAAGAAAAGTAGACAAGAAATAAGTATTTTAAAAATCTGAAAAATCACAACCAACTTTACCTCAATGACCTTTACAGAATAGTCCACTCAAAAACAGTGAAATTACATTCTCTTCAAGTATACATGGAACATTCATCAAGTTAGACCATGGGAGAGGCCTTAAATAATTCTCAATAAATTTTAGAAGTTTGAAATTATATAAGAGTATGTTCTTTGGCTACTAAGGAATTAAATTAGAAATAAAAACTGGTAAAACACCTGGAAAATTAACACAATTTGGAAAATAAACTACATACTTGTAAGTAACATAGGTAAAAAAATAATAAGAGTTTTCAAAATATTTTTAAAAGAATGGAAAACATATCAAAATCTGTGGAATATTGCTAAAATAGATCTTCCAAGGAAATTTCTAGCATTATATGTTTACAACAGAAAAGAAGACAGTCTCAAACCAAATAGATGACCTAAGCACCTATTTTAAGAAATAGAAAATGAAAATAAAATTGAAACCAAATTAAGCAAAATGGAAGAAATAACAAAGATAAAAGCATAAATCCATGAAGTAAAACCATAGAAAAGAATAAAGACTCAATAGGGGCCAGCCGGGTGGTGTACCAGATAGGTTCATACACACCAATTCAGTAGCCAAGGGTTCACCAGTTTGAATCCCTAGTGAGTACCCAGCACCTCTTACCAAGCCATGCTGTGGCAGCATACCACATATAAAACAGAGGAAGATGGGCACAGATGTTAGCACTGGGCCAATCTTCCTCAGCAGAAAGAGGAGGATTGGCGGCAGATGCTAGCCAGGGTTAATCTTCCTCAAAAAACAAAAAAAAGAAAGAAAGAAAGAAAGAATAAAGACTCAGTAAAGTTAAACAGTGGTTTTGGAAAAGATTAATAAAATTGATAGACCTCTAGGCTGACTGAGGAAAATCAGAGGATAGACATATATTATAAGTATCAGGAATAAAAGCAGGCACATCATTATCATACTGTAAATTTTAAATAGGCAATGAAGAATTACTGAAAGTAACATTCTACCATAAATTCCATAATTCAGATAAAGTAAACAAATTCCTTAAATGATATAAACTCCCAACACTTAGTCCAGATAATAGAAAACTTGAATAACTGTTTATCTAGTGGAGAAATTGTAAATGCAGTTGAAAGCCTTTCCATAAAGTTAAGTACAGGTCCTCTAGGTTTCCTAATTATTTCTACCAAACATCTAAGAAATAATACTAATTCCACACAAACTCTTTCAGAAAATAGAAAAGGAAGGAATAATTCCCAAGCTATTGTATGAAGATATTATTATCAGATAAAAATATCAAAAGAAAACCACAGATCATTAGCTCTCATAATGAGAACAGTATTAAGAGTCCTTAACAAAATATTATGGAAATGAATGCAGCAATATGTAGAAGGAATGGCACATCATGACCAAGTGGGGTTTATCTCCATCATCAAAATTTGGCTTTATTCTAAACAATAAATCAATGCAAGGAGATGAATAAAGGAGAAAAACAATATGATCAACACGTAGATCAATATGAATATCTCAATCAATTCTGAAAAAATATTTAACAAATTTATTATCCATTCACAAGAAACGCTTTCTTCAAACTAGGAATGTTAGAGAACTTGCTCAACATAATAAAGAGCATTTATAGAAAACTTACACCTAACATCATTCTTAATGACGAAAATGAATGCTTTCCTTCTAAGATCATAAGAAATGTGAGTACGTATTACTGTTTCTATTAAACATTGTACTGAGCATTCTAGCCTATGAAAAAAGGGCAGGAACAAATGATTACTCTTATTTATATATTTATTATATATTTGATTTATGCTATTTTAAGAAACTTTTAAAAAAAGAAGTAATTTTAAAAAATTTTCAAATGATATGTGCAAATCCTATGAAACCTACAAAAAGCTACATGAATTAAAAAATCAATTTACCATGATCACAGGTTACAGATCAATATAGAAAATCCAACTATATTTCTTTATGGTAACAATGAATAGTTGGAAATTAAAATTTTATGATATCAGTTTCAATAGAATAAAAACTGAAGTAATTAGGAATAAACTTAGCAAATTATTTAGAAGACCTTAAAACTACACAATTTTGCTGAGAGAAATTAAAGAAGGCCTAAGTAAATAGAGAGAGTTATGTTCATGGGTTGAAATATTTAAAATTGTTAAAATGTCATTCAACTCAAAATTGTCCTACAGATTTAACACAATTTCAATAAATATCCTAGCAGACTTTTTTCTAGATATTGATGAGCTTATTGTGAAATTTGTATGGAAAAATAAGATATCCTAGATAGCCAAAACACTTCTGAAAAAAGGGAACAAAGTTGCCATTACTATAACTGATTTCAAAATTTATTATAAGGTACAATAATCTAGACAGCTTGTATTGGCTTAAGGATACAAGAGCAGACAGATATGAAATAGATTCACACATACAGGGTCAATTGACTTTTTATTTTTGACAAATAGGCAAGGATTAGAGAAAATGGAAAATATTTAAGACAGGCTAAGAAGATCCAACATATGCATAATAGGCATCTCAGAAGAACCCTAAAGTATGAAACCATAACAAAAACTAAAAATTATTTATGAATATTTTCCTAAAATATAGAAATACATATAAATACACACACACACACAAATGTACACACCTATTGGAAAAAATCATACCATATACCTGAGAATATTGGTCCAAAATGACCAACACCAAGTTATACTGTAGTGAATAATCAGTAAAATGAATGGAGTTCAAAGTCATCGAAAAAAAATCCTTTGGACATCTAGGGAAAAATAGAAAGTAACTTATAACAAAAAAATTAGATAACCTTCATACTTGTCAACAGCAACACTTTATGCCAAAAGAAATGAAACTAACACATTTAAGTTATTCAAGGAAACAAAATTTGAGCCAAGGATTTTACATCCAGCAAAATCTGTTTTTAAGTGCAAGAGGATCAAAGAATCACCAAAGTGAGATAAATCAGGGAATATTTTCCAAATCATCTCTTTCTAAGGAATCTAGTAGATAATAAGCTTCAGACAACCAAAATAATAGAGAGACAAAGACTTAAGGTCATGAATATCAGATAAATAGTTACTTATAAAACAAAGATTGAATGAAAATTAATGGGGAGAGAGTGTAGCATGTAATGGTCACATGTCTTTATAATGTAGAAATCACGAACTATTAAGAAATGCAGGTAGAATAGGCAGAGTGTATAAAAAATGTAGCTATCTCAGAAACCATAAGGGTGATTGTAATCATAATATTACAATTTCAAATCTGTTTTTTTGTATTGTAGGAGGTATTAGTCTGCTACAGCTGCCCTAACAAATTACCACAAACTGGGTATCTTAAACAACAGAAATTTATTGTCTCAAGTTTCTGGGGATTTGCAGTGTGAAATGAAGGTGTCAGCACGGTAGGTTTCTTCTGAGGACTGTGAAGGAGATTCTGTTCCATGCCTCTGTCCTAGATTCTAGTAGCCTCAAGCATTACCTGGCTTGTAAGTAGGGTTCTCCCTGTGGCTTCGCATTATCTTCCCTCTGTGCGTGTCTATCTCAGGGTCTAAATTTCACCATTTTTTAAGGACATAGTCATTTTGCATTAGGACCCACTCAGATAACCTCATCTTAGCTTGATCATCTGCAAAGACCTTTCTCCAAATAAAGGCATATTCTCAGATACTGGAAGTTAGGCCTTGAACATCATTTGGGAGACACAATTCAACCCATAACATGGAATAAATCAAATTAATAGTCATGGGAAATTTTTATTCTATTACACTTTTAACCTAGAAAATGAGAATTCTCAGCATGGGAAAAATGTAGACTATAGAAGTAACATAGAAATAAAATTTATTGTCCCAAATCTATCAATTTAATCTCAACTATGTGTGTATGTGTGTGTGTGTGTGAGTGTGTACACTCACGTGTACACATGCCCTTGCTTTTATTACTGAAAGGGCCAAGAAACAACATGAATCCATAGTCCAAGCATACACAGCAACTTTAGTATATTACATTAACCTCCTAAACCATATGTACATCTGCAAATAAGCCAGTTATCAAACAAAATTTGAGCAAATATTGTGGTTCAGATGAGTGCAGAAGACTCTAATAGTTGCCGTCTGTCTTTATTTTTCAAATTCGTTTGATTGGGCTCCTTAGCTTTCTAGTACTTTTCTCATTTAGCACTTTCATCAGTCCTGTTTCAATACCTTAATTCAGTAAAGTCTGAAAAAGATTTAAATGGTTTCATAGATCAGGAACAGAATAGAAAACTTTCAGGGAGTGAAGCATGTATTGCACTGGGCTGTGGGAAAGAATTCATGAGTTTAGATCTACTGTTGGTTTTATCATTATTCAAAAGTTCCCACCCTCAAATGCTGTCTGAATAATAATAGAAGATACAGGAAAAGGGATAACAATTTAACTTTCAAACAGTGGCTATGCCTTAGAGTAGATTTCCAAAATATTGCATGAATTTTTCTTCATAGAGTAACCCTTAAAAATAAATGGGTATAGACTTTGAACCCCAGTGAGTCATTCAACCCAAACAGCTTCAAGAAAATGTCTGACTTTGGTTGCATCGATACACATAGTTTGATGGTAAATTATTTGTTACTTGCAACAGTCAATGCCACAACTGACTGGTAATATGTAGAAAAATTTGTGAATAATAATAGCAAGATATTTTAATCAGCTGCCATGAGGAATGAGAATGGTGCTGGAACAGACATAGTTCTTTATTGAAATGATGAATACGATAAGTTATTTTACATGTTAAGGAAACAAGAATAGTAAATGTTGTTCGCCAAAGAGTTGGCCCACCCCAGCATGCTTCAATAAAGGATATGAAGAAGACATTTTGAGAAATTTATTCAAGGAGTAAATATAGTCTTTTAATATTAACTAATGCTAATTATGGATAGTTCAGACTATCATATACAGAGATAAAAATTTTAATTACTGACTATGAGTATGATAGTCTTTTCTCATGCTTGAATCCTCAGTGCAATTCTCTTGTACTTTTCATATATTTAATATTTTTCCTTAAAGATACTTACGCATTAATGATATTGCTATAAATGTCTAACATTTATTGAGTACTCATTATGTATTAGGATTTCTTGTAAATGATTTACATATATTCTTAAGTAGTCTCCAAAACAATCCTCAGAAATGGGTACTATTTTCTTCATATTTTGAATTGAGGCTCCTGATGGAAAATCTAAGTAACTTGCTAAAGCTCACACAGACTCAGGCAGCGTGATGTGACCTTCGTGAGAGCAGAACCCAAGTTTCACCAATCTTTGTACACCTTGTACTAGCTAGAGCACTTCCTGGTCCCAAGTTGTCACTTCAAGATCACGACCTAGAAAATGTGTTGGGTGAGCCGATTCTTAGTGGATAAGTGGATATTTTCCAGGTTCATCCAGATAGGGTTCTAGAGTGGGTAAAGACTTTTCAGGCAGAATTAATCAGAGTCCAAACAGGTGAAAACTGGGACAGCTGATTTATTCCACTGATGTAAATGCGTAATATATACATGCCTATCATGTATGAAAATTTTGATACAAATCAGTAGTATCACGATAACTATATCTAAATAATTGTTCACTGTCTACTAAGGAAAGCCAGAGGAGAGTTTTAACCTCTTTCAGTTTATGAACATAGTATACTGGATTTAGACTATTAGATCACAGTTTATTTGGGACAGAGCCAGAAGTACGTTAAGATTTTAATGATCATGGTTGTTGTGTACTGTGACAACTGATTAGCTGCAGGGGGCTTAGAGGTAGAGGAACACCTAAAGCCTTGGAACTAATTCAGCAACACTATTACGAGACCGTAGCTCTTAGATTGCTCAATTCCTGAACCAACAGAAGCATATTTTAAGACTCAGTTCATCGTGCGTGGACAGCTATAAATGCATAGGCCAGGATTCATTTGGGTGATGAAAGAAATAAGTGATAATCTAAATCATAGGAAACACATTGATTTTAGCACTATGTTAAAATGAATCTGGATGATCACCGTGGGTAAAAAGCCAAAATTAACTGCTGTTGATCAAACTGTCTACTTTTACTACTAAGACTAATTAGCATAGTGATCAATATTAATGCTAGTTTTATAATTTAAAATAACTTACTTCTGGTTTTTATAGCTAATTAGGCCTTATATGTTTGGAGCAGTTAATAATTATGGATGTTCAATAAATTTCTGATCCTTAGGACCATTGTAAAATATGAAAGTCATTATTTGAGCAGAGAAAAAATAAGGAAAGAAACTTTCTGCATAATAAGGTCCAAATAACAGACATAATCATGTTATGTTAAAATGCTTCCAGGAGCATTTGAAAAGATTGACAATTGATTAATCAGAAACATGCCTATATATACTCTAGACTATCATACAATGAAAACAATGACTACGCTATTATCCTAACAACAGAGTAAAAATGGAATTTTTGTGTTCATTTAATAGAGAAAATATTAGTTTAACTCAAAACATCTGATAATATCTTGATTAATTGATAATGTAATTAAGAAACAGCTATTCAAACATGATGATTTCCAATCCTCTCAAGTATTCTCAAACAGAAATACCGTACCCCAAGATATTTTAAAGGTAATTTGGAGAATTGTCATCCATTTTTCTGAGTAGTCAAACACACATACACATTTATTGTTCATATTCAAGAAGGTGAATTGGCATGCCTGAGCTTATGAGTCAACCAATGAAGAACAGTAAAATAAAGTAAATTTGTTTATGGGGATGTGATCAAGTCTTAAGACTGAATTATATTTTCCCCCACAGAAAGAACACCTTGGGAATTATTGAAGGACCCCAAGACAAATAGCCAGTCTAGTAAGACTTATAAAATACGATATATACATGCTTTTACCCTCATTAATACTGTACTACAGGAATTGAAATGCACTAAGCAGCAATTTCCCCAATAGCACCTAGAAATACCTAAAGAAAAGACTCAGAGTACATGTTCCTCAAACATGGACTTCAAGGGTAAGGGAGAAGGCTAGAAGTGGCAGTGGGTATTTCAGAAATTAGGAAAAGTTCCAAGCACTGGTTTGAGGGCAGTGTGAAGCTATAATGAGTGATAACAAGTTCAATTCTACGTATATAAGACTTTCTTTCATATAATAACTGTATTAGTGTTGGAGGGATTTTTTTAGACATGTTTTTAACCTATAACTATGAAGTTCAAACTATAGCTTACATCATTTTAACTCATATATTTTAATAGACACCTTTGCCTTAATAAGTAATGAAATAGTCCCATTTGGTGGCTTTGGTCTCAATTTGCTGAATGACACGCTAGCATATTAAGAGTTAATGTTGCTTCTTTCTTCTGAAATACAGTCTGAAATTCCTTAAATTGGGGCCAATAGTGAGAGCAAATAGGGAAACAGTACAAAACAATCCTAGTTTCCCTTTTGTATGTTGTTCTTGCTCTTCATCTTACCCAAGTACTCTGTAGACACTTTCAGATTTCTTGTGTCCTTTTCATTTTTTCCTCCCCTTAAATTCTTACTGAAACCTGACTTCCACAGTAAATTTGACATTAGTGACTTAAAGCAATGCCCACATGAGGACACACTGGGTACATTGCAGAAAAATTTAGGTATCCTGTTGGAATCCATCCAAATAGCTTAAAAATAACCTCTATGTGGTTACGCATTAAATGTCAGTAGACAAGTCCTTGTGTTTTCTTCTGAGGAATATTTGTGTTTTAATACTGTAGTATGCCTGCTGATTGAGAAATTTGGTCCTTTATAAGAATAAACTTAATAATCATTAATCAAAGCACTTCTGGGGGCTGGCCCAGTGGCATAGTGGTTAAGTTCATGTGCTCCGCTTCAGCGGCCCAACATTCACAGGTTTGCATCCTGGGCTCAGACCTACATGTCTCACCAAACCATGCTTTGGTGGTGTCCCACATACAAAATAGAAGAAGACTAGCACAGATGTTAGCTTAAGGGGAATCTTTCTCGAACAAAAAGGAAAGGTTGGCAATGGATGTTTGTTCAGGGCCAATCCTCCTTAAAAAAAAATCCTCCAGGATTTGCTTCTTCTTGCCCATGAAATCAGACCAAATGTTTGGTCTCTCGACATGTGCTTTTGTAAAATCCAAGTTGTTTCTTCTGTCTGCAAAGTAAGTATAGTATAGAAGATAAAGTAAGTATAGAAGTAAGTAGTGCAAAGTAAGTATAGAAGACCTTTCTTTTCTTCTTTCATAAACTATGGGAGAAGAGCTGAGATGTTCTCATCTTGTACCATATTCCATCAAAGATTTTTCAACACAGACATTTGCTTGCTTAAACTGTAGTGGAGAGAGCATTGCAAATTGATACCTAGTCAATGGAGGAATTTGCTTCATGAATGGAATACTTGGTCCAACTCTGTTAATCTCAATATTTTACATTAAGAACTTGGCTATCATAGAAAAGACATAGCTGTATTAACCTACTTCACAGAACAATGTGTTCAGAGCCACAAAAACTCTATAACCAGCTTTTATAGCAAATATACATTTTGTTTACTTCCTTTCATTTTTATTATTGGAAGGACTGTTCTGAGTTCTTCGTAGACTTCACATTACTTCTCCTAGCTGGCTCACACAATGGTTATCTCTGCTTCAGTGCACTGTAGTTTTTTCCTTTAGGATAAATAGCTTTATTGAGGAAGATATTGAAGACTTAGTTGAAAAGATTAAGACAAAATGGAAGAAAGTTTTTACTGGATTTCTAAGTGGCTTATGGAGTTCATATTATGGAAGGTTATGAATGATGTTTCATTTCTGCATGAGTGCTGAACATTCTACCTTCATATAATTTTTTGTGCTTTTAACTTTCCAGGAATCCTTATGATAAACCATCGCCATCTGATAATATATAATATAACCTCTCTGCCATCTGACCAAGTTAAATACAATGGTATTATGCTTCCTTCATATTTATTTCTTCCAGCTTCCAAATTCATGAACCCGAAAATTCTATGCATTCATCAATCTGGGTTATGTGATTTGGGGCACAGGGTGCGCTGTATGCTTCCTTGGACATGTCAGTGATATTGAACATTCTGCATCTTTCTGAGACATTTATCTCTTAGAATCACCAAAACTTGGGGTTACATAACTTGACCCAGGACCCTCTCATCACAATTTTGATATGGTCCTCCAGCTTCTACTTGAATATCTCCAGTGGTGGGGAACTCTCTCTTTTAACAGACAGCATGGAGAGAATATTTTTCCTTTAGTAGTTCCGGGCAATCTAAAAACAGAAAAGAAATTCACTCCCTCTTTGGTATGGAGACTCAAATATATAGAAACTGCTGTTAGATTATCTTAAGTATTTTCTCCAAATCAAATCTCTCCAGTTCCTTTCATTACTTTTATTTGATAAAATGTATATAGTGACTTATTTTATGGCATTTTCTTTCTGTTTAGAAGTTTTTTTTCTGTTGATATTTCTATTAAATGTGGTATTTGATTTGATCTCTTCTTTGACAGGAAAAAAAAAAGCCAACACTTATCGAGTTCCAATGACATGCCAAGCTTTGTGTTCAGTGCTTTCTATATGCTATTCCACTAAATTTTTTAATAGAGGAAGCAATGCAGTTTATTGCACTACAACTTACATTCAGTAAAATGTATAAATCTTAAATTGTAGCTTGATGAATTTTTGCACCCTTGTAATCACTACCAAGATCCAAATATAGGATACTTTCAGCCTCCTTGTGAGTTTCCTTAGTGCCCTTCCCAATAAAAACCCACCATTCCCAATGTTAACCATTACTCTCATCCCTATCACTAAAGCAAGTTTTGGCTGCTTTTTAACTTGGTATAAAAGAATCATATGATATGAACCCTTCAACGTCTCTTTTCTTGTTGTTGCTGTTCTATATTATATTTCCAAGATTCATCCACATTTCATTTTTATAATAAGCCTTAAAGTAGGAAGTATCATCCTCATTTTACAAATGAAGATTCTCAGACTAATGGAAGAGTCTTTTGTTCAAAACTGTATCTCTTTAGCACTTTGTGCACACATCTGTCAACTCTCATTTCACTGTGGTAAAGTAACTTAGCAGGTATTTTTTTCTCTCACTAGGCTCTCACTTCCTGGTAGACAGGCTGTACCTGTTCATTTTTATATTTCCAAGTATAGCACAGTTGCCAGGCATATAGGCAGAATTCAATATATATTTTTGAATAAATAAATGATCAATTTAATGAAAATAATTAAATTTATTAAGCACTTATTCTGTGAACATTGCTAAATTTTACATATATAAAATATGTATTCTATTTATTTATAAATAATGTTTTACTTATTTATATATTATATCTAAATAAAGTATATATAAATACATATAAGATATGACTGTCTAATTTTGACAGAGTTATTTAAGAAAGAATCCTAGAGGCAGATGAAAAGAATAATTTGACATAGAAGTAGACATGCTTAGGAAAAGCAAGTAACACATTGTATCAGTCTGGGTCCATTCAGGAAAACTGAAACCTTACCAGGAATTTCAACAGAAAGAAATTTAATATAGGGAATTAGTTACATAGGTGTTGAAAAGCTGAACAAGCCTAAAAGAAACACTGGGTAAAACCAAAGACAGTAACTGCAGAAAATAGCTATCATCTATATTGCTTGGGAAACAAAAAGGAAGATGTGAAATCATTGAAATTTAGAAGCTCAAAGAAGAAACTCTATAGACATAATTGATGCTCAGACCTCTAAGGAAGAGGTACCGCCTGCCTGCTCCTGCTGCCTTTGGGAGGACATTCTGGAGATAGTTCTGGGTGTCCTGAAAGAGCCTGATGGTAACTACTTCTGCTGAAGCATTGCTGACAAGAGCAAAAGAGCAGAGAGAAGGTCCCTTCTGCCCTCCTCCTGCCTTTCAATCTCCCTCTAGTGCTATTATTGACGACACCCATCAGAAGCCATTTGGCAAGGAAGCCAGCCTAAGAAATGTAGTCTGCAGGGTCCCGGCCCCATCATCACAAAGCAGAGTCTAGAAACGTGGGTTGGAATTAAGACAGTAAGAAAATAATCGGTGAGCCCAATTTGGATATAATTTGGATTTTCTGAACAGAGTTTAGGTGCAAGGAAGGATAGATACAAAAAGAACAAGAATTCTCATTTTTCAAATATCTACTAAGCATCAGACACCATGTTTAGATCTTTAAAATATTAATCATTCAACAAATATTTTGGGGCACATATTATTTCCAGCCACTCCAAAAGACCCTTCAGGTACAGTGCTAAAAAGATAGACATTATCTTTTCTTTCATGGAATTTAGAGACTTGAAAGAAAAATGGGCAAATAAGTATGTGATTATGATAACGTGTGTACCTATCTAACTTGAGTCATGTAACCACCTTGAAAGAGAGTCAGATAAGGAAACTAAGGATAAAGAAGTGCTTTAATTTTCCATGGTCATAGGTACCAAGTAGCACAGACAGGATCTGAATCTAGAAATGTAGGGCTCTGAGATTTATGTCTTTTCTCAGGGGCCTGCTCTTCTTGCTAGGTGAGAGAAGTGTGGAATGCAGTTTGATCTGTTACTACTGCTGAGTTTTGCAGGCTCACACAGGGAAAAAGTTAAAAATTATTTGATTTCACTTTTATTGTTTCTCTCCCTCCAAAACGGCAAATGAATATCCTTGCCAAGGGAAAATTAATTTTCATTAATTTTATCAAAGTTCTTATACTCTACATTGGTATAGCCACATTAGGTCCCTCTTTCTGTGCTTGAGGCTAACTAGACACTTATCCCGTTGATCAGTGGGTTTAGAAAAAAACCCTTCATTTCACTCTTTAGTATGATTCCCTGAAAAAGCGTGGTGCCAGAATTTCAACTACAACAAAAGCATTACTGGAAGCTGTAAAAATACTCTTTTGTGCCACATCCATGAAGTTGAGAGGTTTTATGTGTTTTTTGCCATTTAAAAAACTCTGTTAGCTATTTCTCATGGTTGCCTAGTAGCTGTGATATGTATGAACTGAGTCACTGGGAAAAGAGAAAGCAGAGCTCTTTAGGGCTCAAAAGAATCTCTAGTGATTCAGGCCATTTGATCTACTCATAAAGAAACTGTGACACTGGAGCCGTTAAGTAACATATCTCGGTCTCCCATTATAAGCTTGTTAGGAGAGAAACATCTATGAAGCCTTGGGATCATGAATACAGGTGCAAGCCCTTTCCACACTGTCATATAAGTTAAATGCATTCAGTTCTTCACAACAGAAAAAGAACAGTTGAATGAACTGGTGCAAAAGGTTTAAGAGTACTTAGAAACTTCAGTAATGAAGATATGGGTGAGAAATTCCTTGGGGCCTAGGAAGTAATGCCCAGTGTTCTCACCATCTGAAGGGGATGATTTGAAACAGAGAATTTGGGTTGGGAAGAGGAGTTCAAGGCTAATCATTTAAAATGGAGAACTCAAGTGAATGAGACTGCAAGATGAGAATATTTTGGTAGTGAAGCTTTGGGTAAAGCCATGGAGGGAAAGGAAATTCACACCAGTACCTTGGCATGGAGTTATAGTACTTGTTAGTGCACAAGAGGCTGAGAATGTTGTGGAGAGCTGGATGTGGTCAGGGTAGAACCTTTTCATAGGTTCCGTGTGTCTTGATGTGAGATATTCATGAAAAGAGAAACGGCGAAATTTTTTAGCTCTACATGTAGCTCCTGGAAGTTATATTGACCGTTCAGTGCTATACTGACCAGTAGAATAAAGTTGCTTGAAATTTCCTCTTTGCATTTGCCCAGCAGTCTTTGAGTGGACATGGCATAAAATGCATCAATCACTGAGATGCTAAATCCTGGCATAAGCAAATAAATACTAAGCTTATGTCACATAAATTACAATAGGCTAAAAACAGACCAGAGAAGGAAGCAGAAGCCCATTGCGAGCCCTCTAATATTCTGAGCTAGAGTGATGATCTCCACAAGGGGAGTCCGTCTGTTCTATACAGGTTCTGAATTAAACCATATTTAAAAACTGTCTTTTCTGGCCCTTGTTTTCAAGTCAGAGAAAGCTAGGTTTCAATCCTGGATCCCACACTAAACTAGAGTGACCTTAAGAAAGTCACCTAACTTAACTGGGTCTTACTTTCTTTATCTTGACAATAGAAATATTTGATAAGGTTCTCAAAGATTTCCTATGACATTTATTGAGATATCTGAGATGGAATTCCCAGAATAGTGGCTGGGATAGAACAGCAATTTGACACGCCAGCATGAATGAAAAGATGGTTTAATCTGACTCAAAAGATAAATATACAGGTAGCTGGCCTTCTAATAACATAATTCAATCCCTATAGTACAGTCTACGTGCTTTCTTAGACAAAAAAGGTGGAAATCATAAATAGCTCTCATTCAGAAAAGAACAGATGAAAAGATACAATCTAAAAAGGAATGAGACAAGCTGAAGATTGTTGTGGAGATCCACTATGATAATACTTTGCACATCAATTAGCTTTGATTTGCTCCTGATTGTTTCCCTAAGGGTATAGTTCTTATCTGATGCATGAAGCTAAGCGAAAGAAAGGGCATTTTCATGATTCACAATCGTGAGAATTTATAAATGAGGAAAAAATCCCACAGTTCTCCAGTGACAGGTTTAGTTTCTTTCCTAGAGATGAAAATTAATTGATTTCATTCATTTATTCAACATTTTGAAGCAACTACTATTTATACTGGAGAGGGAATAAAAAACACAAAATAGACATGTGCCTGACTTCATAAAGCTTACAGTCTAGTGTCAGAAAAAAATTAATTAAACAAAATCACACAAATATGTAATTATAAACTATGGTGAGTCCTACGAAGAAAAACAACAGTAAACGTTGAGAGAACAATTCTAAGAACCTGAATAAGTCCAAAGATCAGAAAGACACAAATTGGCTGGTATCTGAGGGATGGAGAAGGGTTAACTATGTGAAAGAGTGGGAGAGAACATTTTATACTATGGCCTCAAGGAAAGAACATGGGAAAATTTGAGGAGCCACAGGAGAGATAATTGGGTTGGAACACAGAAAAAGAGGGGCATAGAGACAAAATATGATCTTGGAAGCGAAGAAAGCAGCCACATAATTTAAAGCATGTAGGTTCTAGCAAAGATTTTGTTCTTTATATTAATTATTGAAGGACTTTACTTAGGAAAGACATCATTGAAATTGCATTTTTAAATCTAACTCTGACTATTCCTAAAAAACGTACTGGAGGGAGGTAAAGTTGATACTGGGAGAAGAATGATGATGCTCCTGCAGTTTCAGTGAAGATATGTGGTAGCTTAAACTAGGATGATAATGGAAATGGAAAGAAGGAAGTGGATCCAAGAGTTATGAAGCAAGTTTACTGGCTTAAACTTGTTGGTGGACTAGAGATGGAGGACGCCCTTCCTACTTTTGTCAACGAAAATCATCCATAACCAATCTATAAATGAAAATTTGGGTGAGTTTATTCTGAGCAAAAATGTGAGGACCATGGCCTGGGGCCTTTCTTCCCGAAGGAAGAAAGGGCACTGAAGAAGTAGGGTGCACAGAGTGGTTGTATACCCCCAAAGAGGATGTTTCACATATTATTGAAATGTCCCTTTTACAATAGTTGCGCGATTGCTCTGTCGGCACAGCAATTGATGGACACAGCAGGTAGATCTGCTGTCTCGGTGGACACAGCAAGGTGGCAGGTCTGTTGTCTCGAGCTGGGTGGTCACAGGTGAGCTGTGTGGTCAAAGGTGAGCACAGCAATCAGTTCCTAGCCTAAGGAAAGATGCTTATCCTTAAGGAAATGCCTATGTGGGGAGTTGCACCTTTATCTTAAGGGCATTTGTTCTTGCCGTAGGAAATGTTTTAAAGCAGATATACAGTGCATGCTCAACGGCCATGTCAGGCCCTTTTGGAAAAACAAAGTCAGGCCGAATTAGGTTTACACCAAATGGCTTCCTCATATACTCCAATATATCCTATTGCTTGCCATTTCTATTTGTCACTCTGAATGAGTGCTGGCACCCACAAGACCAATAGAATTTGGTGGCAGTGATGTGCTTATTCAACTCATATTTAGTAAACACCTAGCATGTTCCAGGTACTCTTAAAAGAATGAGGAGCCAATATGGAAGTATTCAGTGAATCAGTGCATGTAGATGAAGAAACAGTAAGATTTTATGTTTCATCATGTGACAATTTTAAGGAGGGTATACCTTGCTGAGGAAAAATTTAAGACTCTGTGTGATCTTTAATATGAACAATATTTGTTATTATTCCTGACTGGCATAATGCTTTGTACCTAGTAGCTATGCTAAATGTTTGTTGCATTGGATTAATTTGGCAATAGAGACCTTTTTATATTTGTCAATTAATATGAAATAGGGTAAATGAAAAAAGAAGAATTTTATTCTCCCTTGAACATTGGACTTTGTGTAGCGCACGCCATTGCCTTCCTGCCAATGAAGACTTAACTATTTAGACTTTGTAGATGACCATGATTTCACACCTCCATCAAATAAATGGAAGCAGGCCTGTACCTCTGATCTCAGAACAGCTCCTTCTTAGAACAGCAGTTATTTTGGAACCAGTCAAGTAGCTGCTCACATTTGGGCATAGATCATTCCTATCAGGTGTTATGATGTTTGTTTTCCAAAGACAATTATTTGTTGACATGACCTTTTCTAAAAAGGACAAGAATGATAATGGCAATTAGCATTGAGTGGGGCAATCAATAAAGGGATTACACACACACACAGAGATCCATATACACAAAGCATTTTAAACATCTCACTAAAGGACTGAATTAACAAATGAACCATAAATTTTCTGCACAGGTAAATTTGGGCAAGCTAAATCGGTGTCCTTAGGTATCCATTAAACTTAAGAGCTGAAGGAAATATGCTGGACCTGATTTAACTAGTTAGTCCTACCTTGGAAAACTAACACATTTTGTGCATTGTTAGTATAAAAGTATGTTCCAAAGGAAAATTTATAAGAAGGATTAGAAATCTAGAGTAGCAATGACTTGCAAAATATAAAGTGATGAGAAATGATGGAAGCAAAAATTAATCTATCCTATTTTTAAGCAGTTAATAATGATCTGCATAAAGAGGTAGAGAGAAAGTTTTTCAATCACAGGATATACTAAATTAGAACTGTTACCAGTACCAAGAAGGACAGAGCAATTTAATATCACATAAAAGGAAGAAGAAAGATTAGACTTATGGGGCAAGAAAAAGATGAGATGAACTTGAAAAGTGTAAAGTAATGTATAAAAAATGATTTAGAATATACACCTATTCAGTTGTAGAGGGATAATTGGGAAGTTGCAAGAACAAAAAAGATTAGTCATCACAATGGACAGTAAATTGAATGAGAACAATAAGGTGACATTAGCAGATAATGGAAAGGTGTCTTTGGCTTACATACGGAATAACTACTCATCCTGGAATCATAGGTGTGAGCCTGTTCTGTACATGCAGGTAACCATGCCACACCCATGCTGCAACCTCTATAGGGAGGGTACAGATTGTTAGGGAGAAACCAGGGGAAAAAAATTAGCCAAAACAATTTTTAGAGGCATTTTAAGTTTGGGGTACAAAAATAGGAGAATCTTGAGATTCATGAGGGTCCTGAGAACTTCTCAAACATTAGGAAAGCATATAACTAACCCATAAAATGCAGTAGAGCAAGGCTCCTTGAGAATTCATGTGTAAAGAGAAAATGCTATTCTGAGATGCAGAGAGTAATCACACTCCCTCCCTCACTATGGACCCACTCCCTAAATTCAGGACCCATGATTCTAATTAGTGACTCAGAGAAGTGACAAATTATACATTATGATATATCATGCACCTTTGGGGTCATCTACAAATAGTTTTAACTAGTGAGTCTTCAAATTTACATCAAAATTTTCTGGTGTGCTTATTAAAATGTAAATTTCTAGGCTCAGGAACTCTGTATTTTAATTAGCACCCAAGATTATTTGGATACATGTAGCCTTCAGCCTACACAAGAGGTTAATATTAAGTGTGTAATTCTAAGAGGATATGCTATATCTTGATATGATAATAGCAAATAGAATGATGCAGCATCTCCAGGGATAATGGGTGGACAATCAAATTACACATGAGCTGAAAACAAAATTAACCTGTTGTATAATCAAAGGATTCCTCAAGCTTTTGGTGTAACTATAAGACAAAAAAGGGACCAACTGATGGTCTCTGAAGCATCCTTCTATGTCAGGATTTTCATAATATTACAGATTGTCCTTGTAACACAGTTCAACTTTTACTTTTTAACTGAAAAGCAAAAATGTTTCATAATAAACCACCCTTCTTTAGCTAAAGAACAAGTAATAATTATGGCTCTATAAAATGATTGGTAGGATTTCATCAAGTACAAAACCAAACAGCCTGACCTCTCATTATTATTATGTCACAGTGCATAAACAAATCAACATACAGTTTTCATTGTATTGATTACTTATGTTTAAAAAAATGTATTGAGTAGGTACTTAGATAAATGCCTCTATGTTTTGTGGCTCCTCCAGTGGAACTGTTTCTGTCATTCAAGAATATGAGATGAACGGCCATTGCCCCCTCATTCCCCACCTTGCTTCACAATAGTAGATATAAATCTACTCTAACTGTGGGACTCAGTGGTAAATGAACAAGTTAGTGTAGGGAGGAAGACATTTCCTCCACCCACTGTAGGTTCTTCTGGCCAGAGAACGAATTAAATTCACATGAGACAGAATAACAGGAGAAAATTAAACAAAGCTTTATAACATGTATACATGGGAGAGGCTCAGGCAAGCTGAGCAACTCGCCAAAATGGCTGAAGCCACCACCTTAAATATCATCTTCAGCTAAAGACAAAGGAGGATGTTGGGGGTGGGGGGAGTCAGTTACAGGAGGTTACCAGACAAGCACAATAAACAGGAATAAGATTATTATGCAGATTTAAGTCCTTGCCTTCTGCATTGATACGAGTTTCTAGAGATGTCATCCCTGCTTCTTCCTGGTACAGAGAGGGAGACACCTTTACAGATGGAGATTTCCTTTACAATGTAAATGTCTCTTACAAAGGGTAAGTAAATTCTACTTTTCAGTTGCTTTCCTGTCTGCAGTTTATTAAAAGTAACCAACCCCAAATAATCCTCATGCCAAAGAGATATCTTGGGGTGGTCAATTCCAGAGCCCCATATTAGTAACCACACTGAGGACGAGTATAACAATGTATCATCTCAATAATTCTGCAGCGTATGTGATTGAATTACTGTTACAACTGAGCAAAAGAAATCAGCCAAAGTAGTAAAAAGCAAAAAAATAAAATAAAGCCCATATTTCCTGATTTAAGACTGAGAAGCATCACAAGTCAAGGCACATGATTTAATTGAAGAAAAGCATTATATCCATTGAAACCCCTACTTGGCATACACTCCTGTTTAGGGAAAGCTTAGATTCCAACACTATCTTAGCTAGTGCTGTTCTTGGACCTTTTAGAAATGATCCTACATGGGGATTTCCATTAGGTTTTTCTCCACAGACTGTGCCAGCTGAAGGTGAAGCATTTTATACCTGCTGCTTCAGATCACTGTAAGGTTGATCTGTGAGTGGGGTCTTTTTCACTGCTCATCCTCAGAGCAGGTAGACTGAGGACCAGCCAAATAGCCAGAATCAGAAGCAGGATCCCAAGGTATTTGTGCTAACATAAATCAAGCTACATCACATGATCTGGAGCAGGAGGAGATGGCAAGACAAGTCCAAGTCAGGTGGGAGAGGTAAAAGTTTCAAACCCCATGTGCGAAGGTCACAGGCAGAATCCAAGATGTTAGAAAGAGAAGATGCTGGGTAGCTCTCATTAATAGAGTCACTTTATCATTTCACTTATCACCCCTTAGGAATTATGGGGTGTCAGAGGTAGAGGAGCAAACTCAATTTTCTGGGTCCAATTTAAAGACAACTGTTAGATATAGTACTCTCCCAGGCTTGGGAGAGGACTGATGATAAGGTCACTAATCAGTCTTGTCTCTGCTCCAGAAATGAGAATCTATACTGCTTCACTGCTTTTCCAGAGCATCTTTTAGAATTAAAAAAGGTGCCTGTGGTTAACCTGGCATACCATCTTCAGTGACAAGTTTTTTTATGTTGGACTACCAGGGTGTCCTAGCCAACTCCTTTTAGGATCAAGATATTTAATGGAAATTAAATGGGAAATCTGCTCTGAGATTCCTTAGGGTTTTTGAGATGCTTAATGGAAGAGGATAGAAAGAAAAGTCAGAATCCAGTCAGTTGCTCTTGTTTGTGGCAAGGCTCATTTTTAAAACCACACCATTTTATTCTCTATGCTTTCTGATTCTCATTTAAAGATATTATGCAAAATAGAATATAAATAATAAAAAGTACTCAGGTTAAGATATTAGTCTACGCATAGAAAAAAAGATCAAATTGTAAGAAACAGACAGCTATGATCAACCACAAAAATTGATCCAAATATCAAGCAACCTTAAAGAGTCAAACAAGGCCTTTGATCTGAGTTTTTAGAATTCCTTAAAGCAATAATTGTCCCATAACAGGAACTTAGAAGTCTCAGAAAGCAGTAATTTTAAGTAGGGAACATCGCACATAAAGCTCCTGTCAACCTTAAGACTGCAGATCAAAAACCAGAGGCAGAAGGATCTCCTCCGTGCATTTCAGATGACCATGGAATATCACGGAAAAAGCACTATTCTTTTGAGTTCTGGACTGCTTCTTAGCTGTTTGAGCTTATGTAAGGTCCTGTGAGCTTCAGTTTTTTTCATCTATAAGATAAAAATTATAGGAACCACCTCTATACTTTTAGATGAATGTTGTGAAGGTATAAGAGAAAATTAAGGTATATAAAAATGTTACAAAAGTGCTACACAACTGGCAGTTGTTACTACGTACGAGAGGAGTCAGTCATGCTTTTTGTGTTCTGCAGAACGCTGGCTGTTGCGTTCCACAAGAGGTAACAGTCTGGCTCCTATGATACCTTTATTCTTCTAGACATCACCTTCTTATCCTTTGACCACTTCATCCTGAGCCTGTCCACAGAAGCAAATGCCATCCTCATTAGCACTCCTTCATGACTAACTAGGGTTAGCAAGCAAAAATATACCAGCGGGTGATTATATAGGGGGCTTATGTTTCTCTTGGAAAGAGAACTTGTCTCTAGTGGCTTCTGAGATATTGCGAGTGTCTTGGTGGTAGCTGGGCTCCATGGTGCACAGGAGACCTGCATATGGAGTTGCAGCCCTCTCCATCCCTCCATCATCTTGGTCCAATTAGCTTTGCTCAGTTCCATAGTCACAGACTTCTCTTTTGACCCCAGCCAGCTGTCTCAAAACGATTGCCCAGAATCAAAAGACATTCCAGAAGAGAAATGTTGGAAAATTCCATTTCTGTGAGGAAAAGAGCAGTACTGGAGAACCAACTTTAAATTTCCGTAATAACTCCAACTTTTTGATCACCTACTGTGAGCCAGTCATCAATGCTTTTACACACAATGAAGGATAATCACTTAAAATATTAACTTAGATGTTTTCTTTCCCTGGATTCTGCCCCTTCTAATGTCCACTTCTCCCAACCTTCACTCAAGGACGAGGACAGAATTTCTGTTTACTTTCTTCAAAGAAGTTAAAGGAAGAGTGATTTGTGCTCAGAATGTCTATACCTATTGAGGAAATAATACCGGATGCTCCTGCGAGACATATGGGAAAAGGTATTTGTACATAAAGACTAAATATCTAGAAGAAGCAGGGTACTCCCCATATCTATATTAGTAAAAGATTTTCTTTAGCTTGAGTAAGAAGCAAAGGAAGAGAGAAAATTCTATGGATCTTGAGAGCTGAGAAAACCTATCTCCTGGTTTTCCACAACAAAGGCATCAGGACTAGAGAAAGGGGCCCCTAGGATATGGGCCTCTAGAGAACTTGACCGAATACTCTGTACTCAAGCTGGGCACTGCAGGGAGAATTGGAGAGCCTTGGGATCTGAAGGGGTCATGCTCACTGATGCAGTGGGTGTCCCCAAGCCCATCTGGGCTACCTGGTGACTTCAGACGAGACTCCCACTCTCTCATCAGGACCTAATAGCCAAAATCTTACCACTGTGTGATATCCTCAAATAGTTGGTATTGCTTTCCAGTGAAAGTGAGGATAAAATTTCCAGTACAAATTAAATTGAGTTTTTATCTTAGTAGAAGGACTCAGAGTCAGAAATTGCGAGTTAAAGAAAATGAAGACAGGTTGTTTTCTTTCCACCCCGGGATTTATAAGTCTAGATTCACTCACACTATATATTTACTGCCTCAGTTAATTCCTATACTGGCATTACAAACTAGGAATGACTCTCTCCCTTTTTATAGATGAGAAAACCTGGATAGAGAAATTTAAGTAGTTTCTGAAGATAGCACAGCTAGTTTACGGAGGTGCTGAGCTTCAGCCCTAAGTCTTTCGGATTCCAAACCTATCTCATCTGCTATCCTATTGCTCCCCTACCCTGAGGTTGAGTAAAGTGGGCGAAATTCAGGGTTGGTCAATTACACTACTGACTCTTATTTATTTTTTTGAGGAAGATTAGCCCTGAGCTAACATCCATGCCCATCTTCGTCTACTTTATATGTGGGACGCCTGCCACAGCATGGCTTGATAAGCGGTGCCATGTCCACTCCCGGGATCCGAACCAATGAACCCAAAGCTGCCAAAGCGCATCGTGCAAACTTAACGGCCAGGCCGCCAGGCTGGTCCTACTACTGGCTCTTCTTAAAGGTAATATAAGCCTGGAATGCACTCTTGCCTCTTCACAGTAGCACAAAGTGAAAAGAGATTTTTGGTTTTTTGGTCACAAAGGTAGAACCTACTAAACAATGTATATCATAAACAGTTGTGCTTGCCTTTTATAGCCGCAATTACAATTCAGAAACACTAACTAGATTCTTCATAGGCATTTTACAGTTTAATTTCTCCACACGGTTGTGCTTGGTGGTGGTTCAGAAAGGATGAAGCTCATGAGCGATAAAGATCCATCTGTAGTCATCAAGTAATTTTCTCAAGATTAGAGACTTGCCTGGTGGGCAGAAAACTTTGGCAAGCCCCAGGAGGAGAGGAGGCGGCTGGAAATAGTTCACGGTCACACCCTGGGGCCCCACACGCATGAGGAGGAGGCTGGCACCAAACAGCCTGAAAAAGCTGCCAGTGGAGATTGGCACATGTGCACAGAGACCAAGGGAGAAACAAGTTACAAGACAGTGTGCCAGCTGGAAAAGGAGTGCCCTGTGAAAAGATGGAGATGCACTCCTCTGGAGGGTACTGAATAATCGTCTCTGAAATGTGTAAGGAAGGTGGAGGTGTAGACGTGAGGGACTGGAAACTGATGCAGGGCGATAATGCAATCAAGCAAACTGGAAGGCAGGAAGGAATGAAGGAAGGAGAAAGGGATGAAAGGAAAGATGTCAGCTTTGGTTGACTTAAGAAAGCCAGTCAGTTAGCAAATTCCTGAAAAGAAGCTCAGTTTAGTTCATTTTGTATCAATTATATTAAACCATTAGGTAAAGAAAGGAAAGATAGTAGAGAAATAAAATCATTATGTAAGGAAGGGAAAGACAGTATGTAAGTATATATTAAAAAGCAGACCATGGGGCTAGCCCTGTGACCAATGGTTAGGTTCAGCACACTCCACTTCAGCAGCCAGGGTTTGGTTCCCGGGCACAGACCCACACCACTCACTGGCAGCCATGTTGTTGTGGCAACCCACATACAACAGAGAGGAAGATTGGCACAGATGTCACCTCAGGGTGACTCTTCCTCAAGCAAAAAAGAGAAAAATTGGCAAGAGATGCTAGCTCAGGGTGAATCTTTCCCAGCAAAAAAAAAAAAAAAGAGAGAGACCAATCTGATTTTAATCTGACATCCAGTACTTTAAAATGTATAACTTTGGGGGCTCTTCTGCAATCATTTTTAAACATCAGTTTTCTCATTTGTCATACGGGGCTGACAACACAGAAATTATAGTTGATATTATTATTATTACTATTAAAGGCTATGATCAAATAAGCATTTGATATATGCTGGGCACTCGTGCTAAGCATGTTAAATGAATTCTCTCACATAATTGTAATAATTGAATGAGGTACCATAGTTGAAGCTCTTTTTAAGGTGCCAGACTCATATTTGGTGCTCAATAAACTGTCGCTAGTATTAATATTGCCGTTGTTCTTTTTAAAAGCCAGTTAATTCCTAATCTCAAAGATATTCCTTTTTTTAAAACTTTTAAAAAAAATTTTTTATATTCTTCTCCCAAAAGCACCAGTACCTAGCTGTATATCCCAGTTGTAAGTCCTTCCATTTCTTCTATGTGGCATGCTGCCTCAGCATGGCTTGATGAATGGTGCCAGGTCTGCACCCAGGATCCGAACTGGTGAACCTTGGGCCACCAAAGCGGAGCACGTGAACCCAACCACTAGACCACTGGGCTGGCCCCTCAAAGATATTCTTAATGAATGTCTATTACTATCCTGATGCCAGACGAGGTGGAAATGAAAGATTTCAATTCTATGCCTAACCTAAATTACACATAAATTCTCCTTCTCAAAAAGATGCAAAACATACAGACCGGCTACAAACTCCTTGAGATCAGCCAGGATTCATAACTGTTACGTATCCCAAGCTGGAATTTCCCATTTCTGCACACAGTCATCTCCCTGCTGTCAACAAAATTTTCTTTCTTTCTACTATTCACTAGCTGCGTGAAGATACTTTGCTCTTTATGTTCTTCACTCTTTTTTACTGAAAGGTGTGTGCATATGTGCTGGGAGAAGGTTGTTGGTCAAATGTTTATAATTCCTACACTTTCAAGCATTTGCAAAAGATAGAGTACCCTCCCTCTAATTCAGGAACGGCTAACTCCTTTCCGTCATGGATTGCCACCTCTTCAGAAAACCCTCCCCAACCAATCAATCTAAATTAAGTTTTCCCTATGAATCTCCATCTCAATGTCTTGGGCATTACTTTTAAAATACTTACCAAAATTCCTTCTCAAAATTTGTTTGCTATTTTTGTTGGTCTGCTTCCTTGCATTTTTCTTTAGCACCCACCACAAGGTAAATTCTGTGAGGGCAGGAGCCATATTCGTATTCGTCAGCATTCAGAAATACGTACTAAGCATGTGCTAAGTGCCAGGCATGTTTCTAGGCACTGGGATACAGCAGTGAACTGACATTCTAGCCGTGGGAAACAGAGTAACAAACTAAAAAGACAGCAAGATGAGGGAATAAAGAGTGCTCCTGGGATGTATCACTGAGAAGTTGCTGAGATGGATGAAGTCTGCTTTATCAACGGTAATCAGGGAAGCCTTCCTGATGAGTGGGCCCATTATGATAAGTAGAGGAGAGCATTCAGGTAGAGGGAACAGTAAGTGTAAAGAGCATGAGCCTGGGATACGGGGGTGTGTTCACAGAATGGCAATCAGGCATTGTAGCTACAGCAGGATGAACAAGGAGGAGAGAAGGAAGAGATGAGATTGGAAGAATTATGGAGCACTATGAAGGCTGGGTCGGCACAGTAAGGCCCTTAATTTTATCCTGGGTAAGGTGGGAACAAAATTGGAGAGATGTGAGCAGACAGTGACAGGATCTGACTTATGTTTTAAAAGGATTGCTTTTGACTGTTTTATGGAGGACAAGCTGGAAGGGGTTGGTCAAGTGAGAAGAGTTAAGAGAATATTGCAGTAGTTTAAGTGAAAGATCATCATGGCGATCATGATAGAACCAGACATGAGTATGAATACATCATGATAGAAAACAGTGATTGCTGAAAAAGCAACGGACATCAGTCAGATTCTGTACATATTCTGAAGGTAGAGATGATTGGATTTGCTGATAGATTGGATGGGCAGATGAAAGAATGAAGGGATCAAGATGACTCCAAATTTTTTGTCATGAACAGTTTGAAGACCAGGGTTGCACCGATCAAAACAGGAAATATTTAGAGAGAAGGAAGTTTGGAAGGTAGAAATTAAGAGTTCAGTTTCAGATGGGTGAAGTTTCAGCTGGGGAAACATCAAGTAAACAGTTGGCTATACAATTGTGGAGGTAAGGAAAGAGTTTTGAGGCTGGAGATAAATATATTTAGAAGTTATTGGAATTTAGTCAGCATTTAAAATCATTTCAGTGAATGGGTTCACTTATGAGGAAAACAAGTTCTGAGGACTGACTTCCAAGGCGCTGCAGTATGTAGTGCTCTGGAGGATGAAGAGGAGATAGAGGAGACTGAGGGGGATTCACCTCTGAGGCAGGAGGAAAACCAGGAGAATGCGGTATCCTGGAAACTAAAGGTCTAATACTGTGCTAGGTTAAGTAACATGAGACTGAGACTGGAGTGCTGGGGTTGGCAACATGGCAGTGCCTGATAACCTCGATATGAGCAGTTTTGTGGAACAATAGGGATGAATCCTTGAATGGAGAAGTCTCAGGAAAGCTTGGAAGGAAAGAAAGTGGAGTATAGACAACTCTTTCAAGGGACGTTGCCATAAAAGGAATTAGATAAGTAGGGCTGTAATTGGAAAGCATACTTGGAGAGGTCATAGGAACATATTTTGTAAGTGGTATTCCACTTTATTAAAAAGGATAAGCATGTTTACAGAAAAGGAAGAAAATCGATGGGGGACAATTGCAAGTGTGAAGTCCTTGGGCAGGAGAGCGAGAATGGGACACACTATCCAAGAGAAGGAATAGACCATGAATAGGAGCTGGGGGAGATCTTTCACCGTAATGGTAAAAAAGGGAGAGTGTGTGGGTACAGATACACAAATACTGGGAGATTTTGCATGAGCACGTAGAAAGTTTCCTCCAGTTCCTTGATTAAATTCTCAGCATCTATCCCAGTCCTGGCATATAGTAGTAGGTATTCAAAAAATTCACTGAATGGATGGAGGTACATTACTAAATCCAATTCCTGAGAATATCCTAAGAATAATGCTGTGTGTAGGCACTCTCCTTGCATTTTAGCTTAAACTTGCACTATAAAGGGGGAGAGAATGAGAGGAAAAGAGAGAGAAGCTTTTCAAATAAGCTTTAAAGATTTACTCCATAACCTCCACCCCTTGCCTTTTCTTCTAAAACAAAGATGTGGACAGAAAGGCATCGGATGTTGTACTTTTATTATAGAAGTAATTGGGTATCTGTGACTCCTCTTACCCTCTCATAATATCAGTTGGATATAACTCTTGGCTTTCTCATTTTGGCTACATTCCCAGAACTGTATGTAAAGTGTTTTCCTGAAATATTGAAAAGGAACCTACATTTTAAGTTCATCATCTCATTGTCTGAAAAGTGGCTTATTCTCTTCCCATTGAGATTGCGTTTTGTGTGGGCTTTTCTCTTCCTTTACTATTAAAGTTAAAACTTGGAAACTGCAAGTTGCATACAAGCCAAGCCTGTTGTGGTAGACAATAAAGAGATATACACCAATAAGGAAAAGAAAATAAAAATGACTGGAATGTGTTTTTAATGTGAATTAATGGGATGAAGGGGTTCCAGTGTTCACTGAGATTGTACCAGGTGCTAGGACCTCTCCACACATTACTTCTATTTGGTCATCACACACACACACAGAAACCTGAAACGTGGATACTATCCACTTGCTACAAAGAATGGAATAGAAGTTTGAGGTTAGAAAAAAGCACTATTTTCCAGTTTTTAAGCACATTATTATGTACCAGATATATTGCTAAGTATTTCATATGCATCATCTGCTTCAATTCTAGAATAACCCTGGAAGCTATCTATATTTAGTCCATCTTAGAAGACGAGAAAACTGAAGCATTCAGAGGTTTAATAATTTGCTGAAGTTAATACAACTACCAAGGGCTCAATCCTAGATATGACGGTTGTTGAAGACATACACTTCCTGTCACAGGATGTGGTCCCTCTAAGGAAGCAGAGCTGCCAGGGAATTGAGCAATCCATGGCGATAAAGCAAAACATAACTACTGAATAAATTTTGATAAATAGCATCAATGGTCCAACAGTTTCCCAGATGCTAAGTCACAATCGGTTATATCTAGCTGCACTCCTCCAAAACTGAAGAGCACGTTTTCCTTTTATTCCCAAATCTTTCTCAATGCATTCTGACTTGAACATTTGCAAAAATGTGCCAGCAGTGTCTAGATTCTTAAAACTCGATCCAAGATGGGAAAGATCCTGGGTTTTTTGATCCCTTTATACTTAGCCAGCTAGATTATAATGGACTGTAAATAAAGAAAACCTTATATATCGTATGTAAATGTATATGTCTACGCATGTAGATGTAATTTTTTCAAGAGCAATTTCTCCACAGGCGCCCTGGGAGACACAGTAATTAAGAACAGTCTTCAAGATCAGAACTGAGTTTCCATCCTGCCCTCACAGTCGCACAAGTGACTTAGCGTAAGCCTCATGGTCTTCATCAGGGAGGAAGGGGTGTAACCTGTACCTCCCTCACAGAATTACTGAGAAGACCATTGAAATAGTCCAGTCAGCACAGTGGCTAAGATAGAAAATGTGCTCAACAAATTGTTTCCGTCCCAAATGCCATTTGGAAATACAGAGTAAGGCACTAAAGGTCACTTTAGGACCTGTGACAAGCATGACAATTGAGCTCCAATAGAGTGCTGGTTTTTAAAAAGGTTCTAATGATTAAGCCTGATGCAGATAAATCACAGCATGGGCTGCAGGATTAACCTGCGCCTCCGGTTTAATTGCACCTCAGGTGCCAGGTACTTGTTAGAATTCCTATCTCTGCTGCAAGGAAGGGCTTGTGTTCTATAAGCACCCCGACATAGTGGAAAGGAGACGGAGATGTTTAAATATAGCCAAGACTCTAGTAGACGTGGACAGCGTCAGTGCACTCTTCCAAGACCATATGTATATATATATATATATATATATATATATATATACATAAATTTTTAGACTGGCAATTTTCTCAAATTCTAAAACAAGCTAGAGAATTTGAAAGAAAGAACTTTTAAAATTTTAAAGCTAGCCTGGTTTTGCTTCTCCTAATGAGTGCAAAGGAGTCCTAGCCAGCTCCTTAGGTCCTGTGCAATTACCACGACTATTCAGTTAGGAGAAGAAGTCATGCCAATTCTTAGAAAGAAATGGCACTTTCTCTTTCCAAATATCGAATCATTACTATACACATGTTTTGCTGAGGACGGAACCCTGGGAAAAATGTCTTTATTCTCTTAGAGCTTTATCTCCAATATCCTAATATCTCCACAAATAAAAATGCTGTCCAGTTTTTCAGGTTTTCATTCAAAGTAACCTCCTGCATAAAATTTTCTCTGGTGCCTCACCCAGAGGTAAACTGGTTCTGCTTTTCTAAATTCATATAGGATTTTATTCTGTCTGCTCGCTCTCCTCTGTATCTCTATCTCTACCCCTATCTCTGTCACTTTCACTAGAGAAGTCTCTAGAGAGCAGGGACTATCCTTTTAGGCATCTTATTTCTACATAGACCTTAACACAAGCTCCTGGACATGCATAAATTCGTCCCCACGTTTGTATTAAGCATTCAATGTGCCGAGACTAATGTAATCATTGGTTACATTGTATTGAGTGCTTTTCTTTTGCCACAAATCTCAAGGCTCAAATCTCAAATCACAAATCTCTTCATCAATGATTTAGGCATGCTATCCTATTCAATTCTCAAAACTACCCTAGGTAGGTCCTAAGATGACATCCATTTTGTCAGTTAGGAGGCTGAGGCTTAGAGAATGTGAGCCATGGACCGAAGGCCCTAGAATGGCGATGTCTTACTTTGTCTTTCTAACTCCAGACCTCACGTTCCTGACCACTCTGCTAACCACTACTACTGCGGGCACTCAGTAAATACCCACTCCAGGAGCAAACTGATACCATTCACGCACCACGTTTTGCTTTGCTGTTCTCCAACTCTAAGATGAGATGTAGATAAGTGATCATATTTTTTAAAAGACCAAGAAATTCCTTACACAAAAAGAGTAGACAAAGACTAATACTTAAATATTTATTTATCCTTTGAAAAACCCAGTGATGCATACACAATACACCTTGGGTACTAGAGAGAGCACTCAAGTTTATTCTCGGTGACTTGTAAACTGCCAGTTACTTAGATTTAATGAGTTATGAAGGCCTCGGCCTTGCATTTAAAGTTTCAAAGTGAAGGAAGAATTTTTGACATTTCCTTTGGGTAGTCAGATCAGTTACTCAAGCAATTAACCTTCACTTTCTGTTAATAATACTGCATTGTATACTTGAAGTCTGCTGGGAGAGGAGATCTGAAAAGTTCTTATCACACACAGCACACAAAAGGGGTGGTGACTATGGGGGGTGATGGATGCGTTCACTAGCTTGATTGTCGTAATCATTTCACAATGTATATGTATATCAAACCATCATGTTATACTCCTTAAATATATACAATTTTATTTGTCAAATATACCTCAGTAAAGCTGGAAAAAAATCAGTTTATTTTCTGTTCCATTCCAAATGAGGTGAAAGGAATGATTTTAAATCTTTCCTAATAATTACTAATCCTTACCTTTGATCTATGTTAAGAACAGGTGCTATTGCTTACTGGTAGCATAGAATAAAAATTTGACCCAGACTGAAGAAAAAACACAGGATAGCTGTAAGCCTTGAGCAGAAGGTCAGTGCAAAGTCAAAAAGGGCATGGCTAGTCTGGCGAGTATATTCATCCGAGCTCCTCTCCAAGTACAGTGTACTATGAATTATTTTCTTCATCTGGGGCTCTTCAGTGGGAATTTAATGAGGCAACACTGTAGTTCCTGGAACTATGGATTAAATAGAGAAAAAGACAACATGTTTCCATTGGAACTAGCTGAGCTTGTCTTATCTTGAAAATCGGGATTCGTATTCTGTAATATGTGAATAGCCTATGCTTCACGGAGAAAGGAAATTGAAAGTAAGAAAGCTATTCTTCAGAGTATAAAATACACGTTAATTTCTCAAAGGGGTGCATAAAGGGTTGAAATACACCAAAAATATCCAAAGTTTGAGCCGTAGCATTCTATAAGGACCTTTAGAGCCAGACATGGTCAAATACCTTGGTAACAGGAGTTGGTGGATGGGTGACCGTGGGCTCTGAAGTCAGACTGCCTGGCTTCTAATCCAAGCTCAGCATTCACTAGCTGCACGTCCTTCATGTGACTTAGTCTCAGTTGCCTAAATGCAAGTTCTAGGAGCACAATATCTGGCACATAGTAAGTACTCCCAGTATTAGCTATTATCAGTGTTTTTGTCTATTTTTAAGTGACTAAAAGTTTCTAAAAATTTAATTAAAAAGCACAACTGCATAAGAAAAATGAAGACCTGCAGACATGGCTAAAAGAACTCATAATATTATGCTATATTCATTTTCAATCAAGCAAAGACAATTGTTTATGGGAGGGGGAGTGTATTATTGTTTTTAGTTTTCGTGTTTTAGTTTCATTTTTTTTCTTTTTAGAGACCTTGAATACGTCTAAAGAAAAAGAAGTTTAAAACAATTCTCACTGTTGCATGAGGTGACAAAACGACCACTAAAAGAGCATGCCAAAAGGTGAGAGAACACAATCCCAGTCCAGAAACAGCTGTCTACAAGACGTGTTTCCTAAAATGTATAGTGCACATCAGTTCTATTTCAGATGCTGTAAGAGAGCTCATTGTTTATAGGAGGTTATTCTAATAAGGTCATTTGGGGTTACAAAAAACACAGTCCTGCTCAGTTTACCTCAGAAAAATAAATGGTTAATGGAAAGAACGGTCATTAAAAACTAAAGAATCCTCACTCCAGGAGTATAGAATTGGGCAACTCCAGAGTCCAGAGCTCTCCTCTCCTTCTCTCTTCTCCTTTCTCCTCTCCTCTCTCTTCTCTGTTGTTCTTCTTCTCATCCTCCTCCTTCTTCTCTTTCTCTTTCTCCCACTCACTCTTCCATCCTCTATGGTCAAGAGCATTGGATTACACAGCCCATTTCCCACTCCACAAAATGGCTGGCAGGGAAGAGCATCTAAGAAGGACTTTGAATGGGACAGGCATCCTAAAGCCTTCCATATGCCTCACCTGGCAAGAGCTCTTTCCCATGTAAATACAGTCACGTGTCACTTAACAACGGGGGTACATTCTGAGAAATGTGTCATTAGGCAGTTTTGTCATTGTGTGAACATCATGGAGTGTACTTACACAAAGCGAGATTACAATGGGATTCTTGTGTAGGATAAGGGTGAGATAGCAAATGGTTTTATGCCAAGTGAAAGTGTTGATATGGGTATAGCCTACTACACACCTAGGCCATATGGTACTAATCTTACGGGACCACCATCGTAAATGTGGTCCATCGTTGACTGAAACGTCTTTATGCGGTGCATGACTGTACATCAAAGGTAGCATCTGTGTAGCCGTATCCATCTATCATATATACATCTATCACCAAGCCCAATTTTTTAAAACATCTGTATTCCATACAATCTGAAATCTATAAGAATTTCATTTTTTTAAATTTTACTTAATTACATTTATAACTTCTAATCAAAGCGTCTGATCAAATAACAGTTTGTGAGGTTGTTAATATGATTCCAGCTCAAGGCAAAAGAATCTGTCCTTTTTATTAGCATGTTTAACTTTATCTCAGGTAAATGTGCCAATTTTTAAAAGTTTTTTAAAAATATCAAAGAGGTTATATAGTACTAAAATCTACTCTAAATACTGCCTTCAGTATTTCAAACTAAGGTTTGAAAAATGATAAACTAAATTCCAAAGTTCACACAACAATGGGATTCTTGTGTAGGATAAGGGTGAGATAGCAAATGGTTTTATGCCAAGTGAAAGTGTTGATATGGGCTGTACTGATCTGTGTTTCATCTCAAGATGAAAAAGGGAAAGAAATCACGCTTGAGAAAGCTGTGAAGCTTCCTAGATGGAATGTTGTTAGAGCACTGTGTAATTGATGAAAATGTCTCTTGGATAAGTCTGTTTATATGTGATTGGTGCACCACGACTAGACAAGCAGGAAAAATAAGCCATCATTTCATGAAAGATGGGTGGACACTTTCCAATCATTTTCCGAGGTTAAACTCAGGCTCTATCTAGCATCAGAATCTTTAGTTGATTTTTTTTTTTTTTGGATGAAATATACATTGTGGCAATATATGTGGGAATTGCCCAAGGCCATTTTTTTTTTTCTCTTCAGATTTTCATCCAGAAACTGGCGGATTTTCTAAATTTCCCAGCTGATCATAGACTCTAAAACTCTAATTATCATGAATGTGCAAATAGAACAGTTACTGCCATTCATTCAACAAATGGTGAATACACCAAACACCGTGATAGGTATTGGAGATAGAATATAGAACACGGTCATCACAGAATTCCTGTTAAAGAACAATTACAATAAAGGTTAATGAGTCCCTGCCAGAGGAAAAATCGAGTGCCATGGTGATCAGTATTGTCACGTCAGTACCGTTTCTCCTCCCAAGCACGGGATAAATTACATATTTCGCCCCACTAAGGTTAGTTGTGGCTGGGTGACTTATTTTGACCAACGATATTCAGTGGGAGGTGGTATGAATCACACTGGATAAAATCTTTAGGAATCAGGATACAATTTACCATACTTTTGTTTTTTCCTTTCCACGGGAACTGACATGATTCCCAAGGGAGCCTGATCTGGAAACCTGGGTCCTGAGATGAAGACAAGGCAGGACAGGGCTCTCAGCAGACCCAGGATAAACATGTAGCAAGAGCAAGAAATAAACTTTTAATGGGTTAAACCTCTGCGATTTGGGATTGGTTTGTCACTACATCATAACCTAAACTATCCAGATTCACGTGGGTGTGGCGTGGGACATACAGAAAGTGTGCCCAATCCAAACTTAGGGGGTGGGAAGTGTTTCCTTGTACATTATATACACATGCACAAGTTATTTCATAATTATCTTATCACCTACTCAGTTGTAAACTATGAGAACATAGCACTTTGCACAAAGTATGTGCCCAATAAATGCTGGTTTGAGTTGGCTGGGTCAAAAATCCAACTCCAGCTCTGGCAATTCAACTTTAGAGCTCTTCTGCAGAGCCTCTTCACCAGAATACTGGTTCTGGACAAACCCTGACTCTGTTAGACTATGTAATTAGGGACATTTACATGTGTTTATTTCAATGCATCAGATCCTTCATCAGCTAAATTGGAATGATAATGACAGGAAAATATTTCCCATCATCTTTGTTCAAAACAGGTAAGCAAGAAAATGCTATTTTTCTCCCAGAATCACTGTTCTCTGCCTATTCCACATTCCAGTGCTGATAAACTCTGAACTAGATGTGGAAACCAAGACACCAATTTGCTTCTACAACATTGGAAGACAAGAATGTTTGAAAAATTGAAAACATGATCACTTCACACAAAATTAACAAACATCAGAAGTCTTTTCCCTTAAAATAAATTAGGACTGATACAAGATTGGTACAATGAAATATTTTATTTCAAATTTGACTATGAAGATACTTTTAGGTTTTCCATTGTGAAACTGTCTTATGTCTTGCTTGGATATCTTTAAATTTTCTTGGCTTCTCTTTTATCAATATTATCCACTTCTCAGTGGTCAAAACTGCCAAATGTGGGGACTGGCCTGGTGGCATAGTGGTTAAGGTCGCACACTTCACTTTGGCAGCCCAGGGTTGCAGGTTCAGATCCTGAGCACAGACCTACACAGCACTTGTCAAGCCAGGCTATGGCAGCACCCCACATACAATAATCGAGGAAGATTGGCAGAGATGTTAGCTCAGGGCCAATCTTCCTCAGCCAAAAAAAATAAAAAATAAAAAGCCAACTGCAGACCTACGTCAAATTTAATTCTGTGCACTACTTCAGACAGTTTGAAATTAACAGGAATTCTGCACAAGTAATTTTAACAAGATTGTGTACTTAATGATTCAATGGTATGTTTTCAAGTATCCCATGTGCCTTAGGTACTCTTTACTAAGTGCTGCTTCCATTCCTCCAACTCTTAATAAAGCTAAACTCTGCTTGTCTCCCATGAAATGATTTATAAAGAAACTTTTCATTATTCTTGCTGATAAGAATGCTTCCCACTGCAGCAACTTCAAATAGATATTCATCTCCACCAGGAAAAAAATCTTTTTAATGATCATACCTTCATGATTTACAGTTGTTAGCTGAAAGCAGATTAATCCAAAGATACTTGATGAAGTCTATGCCAAAAATCACAAATAAGAAGTATTTAACCAAAGCAAAACATATTGGAGTTGCATTTCGCCTTTGACAAACTCAATCATACCTCTGTAGATAAAACAGACTAAAGAAACAGACCGCATCTTCGTAAATTCTTTACATAAACCTCCCTACTGAGTGACCAAAACACAAAAAAACTCAGAAACGACTCATAGCGCCTCTAAATGTGTGTCTGAGAGGAGCCAGGAAGGTCTTGGCGAAATTTGTTCAGTGAAGCTCCCTGAAGCCCATTTTGAAATGTGCCGATCAGCTTGTGTGTTAAATATCTAAGAAGAGACTGCATTTTGGTTTTTCTCAAACCAAATCTGCAGGCTCAGGCTATTCACATATAATTTGGATGAGCACAAGATTAGCAGCCATACTGCTCTGATTCATCTGATTTTAATGGAACCCTTGGGAATGGACTGAATGCAGCTGACTCGTTTCTTGCTATATTAAATCGTCCCTAATCTGATTGGCTACATCATAATATTACAGACTATAGACTATTCGTCACAGCATGATTCCATGTTTGGTTCTCTGTGAGTTCAGGCAAGTTAGCTCTTTTCTTAAAGCTTTGATTTCTAATTTCAGACTTTGACAATCCGGCCATCACTAGCAAATGTTTATGGCGTGCAAAAGTGGAAATAGAGGCTAGCACTGATGACACGCTCCTTCACCATTAAAACAATGACTGAAGGCTGTGACATTTTTAAGTTGTTAAGTCCTCTTTGAAGCATTTTCTAATTCTGCTTCTGGAGTAGGTGAGCGTGTATGTGTGTGTGTGTATGTGTGTGTGCGTGTGTATGCGTGCTCACTTGTACACAGGCTTGGGCCTTGCTTCCATTTAGCATAGTAGCTTCATTTACAGGAGACATCATATGGGTATCAGTGTTTCATTTCACGGCCCACCATGTGTCCCAATGCTAAAGACGCAGATTACAGCGTGTGAGCGGAACAAATTACAGCCTTCCAAATCCTAGACTCTCAAACCTCCTCATTTCACAGGGCTCCATTAGTTTACTTTCTCAAAGCTGATTTCAGCATTTTCGCAGATGTTTTATGAATGTTGTAAATGGGTACAAAATGGAGAAATATCCTAATATTGAGAGTAGTAAATATCATTGTCATGAGCCTAAGGCTTCTTTGTACACATTAGAAGAAAGTACTCTCCAAAGAGAATGGTTAGGAGTTTAAAGAGAATAAATCACTATTGTAATAACCATAAAAATGCAACTGCATGCCGGTATTAGATAGTCTCTGGGTAACCAGGTGCTAATAATTTTACTGTATTAATGAAGGCTTAAAGTCATACTGGTCTTCATTTGGATGGTATTTGCTTCAGCATTCGGAAGGTTTGATGTCTTCCTTTTAAATTCAAGTTATTAACTTGATCCTGTTATTGAGAGATTGCAATCCTTAATTTAAGGGTAATTTACAATGGCATCTATAACATTAGATACTAATGGGACATTAGCTAAGGATGGAGAGGACGACAGTCATGCATTTTTACGCTCTATTACGGCTGACAGAGAATCAGGCCTGTGGCCCAGACAGCAGATATTTACACCCTGGCTTGTCCCTGATCCTCCTCACCTCACAAACCCCAGACCCTGAAGACCACGAAGAGAAATGCAAATGCAGAGGTCTGAATTGTTTCATATCACGGACAAAGGACTAAAGCACACAGCAGTAAAGAAATCAACTCCCAAAGAAGTCTATAAACTCCTAACTTTTCACTAAATAAATACATATTATTTTTTAAGGTCATCTAATTAAAGCCTTTTATTTCCATAATTTATCAAATACTTAAAACAACAGTCTTTTTTAGATTGCAGTTAATTCTATTTTGATTTTTACAAAAAAAGCCCAAATCACTCTAAGATCGATGAGGATGGGACCACTGAAGTACACAATTCTTACTGGGGATTCAATATCTTCAAACCAAAGCAAGTATGGGCATCACTAGTCAGTAGAAATTTCCACAGAAAGCTCTAATGGCCTCTCACCAAAGTAGAGAATGGAGATGTGTCCGCTATTCCTCCACTTGTCCTGGCCATTTCCTGGCACCGGGCATAGCAAGGGTAAGAACTGGCTTGTCTACCTCAGCAATTCCCAGCCCTGGCTACATGCTAGAATCATCTAGAACGCTTTTTAAAAAACGTTGATGCTTGCACCCCATGTTAGGTCAACCAAATCAGAACTTCAGTGGAACACTTGAGCTTTTAAGCTCCCCAAGTAATTCTAAAGTTCAGCTAAGGTTGAGAACCCTAACCTACTTATTTGTTGTGATATGAGAAACAAGAAAACCACCCCAGAACATAAGCATCCTTTTCAATAACTTGCTGTGGTGCCACAGATATTCTACCTGACAATCTATTCTTTACATGTCTTCTACAGGCTGTATAGTCCAATCAGTACAGTAGCCATTAGCCACATGGGCTATCAAGTGCTTGAAATGTGGCTAGTCCAAATTGAGATGTGCTCCAAGAGTAAAAGGTACACCAGATTTCAAAGACTTAGTAGGAAATAAAGACTGGAAAGACACCACAACACAGGCATGTGCCGCAAATGACATTTCGGTCAACAATGGACCGCATATAAGATGGCGGTCCCATAATATAACTACCACAGAGCCTAGGTGTGTAGTAGGCTACACCATCTAGGTCTGCATAAATACTCTCTATGATGTCAGCTCAACAACAAAATCACTTAACGACACATTTATTAGCACACATTCCCATCGCTAAGCAACATACGATTGTACTAATTTTAATGTTGATTACATGTTTAAATGACATTTTGAATACAGATGAAATAAAATACATTAATACAATTAAATCCACTTGTGTTTACTTTCCTATTGTAGCTAATAGAAATTCACATGTAACTCCCTTTATATTTTTATTGGGAATTGATAAGCTAGAAAAAATGATTTTGATGTCCTAAAGATAGCAGGTTGGGAAATTTATCCTGATTTGTTTACAGATTAGCCTATTTAAAACTGTCAGTTTCACTAACAAAGTGGCAGAACAAGTGGCTTTGAGACTATGGAAAATATGACAGGTTAATGTTGCTGTTGAGAAGACTGAAAAAGTTCAGATCGAGGAATATTTCTTTAGTTTGGAACAGGGCAACCACACTGAGCCACAGCAGCTAGTGACAAAGATGAGATACACTTTTCTTGCTTCACAGCTGGGAGTCATTCTTGTCCCTATTTTCCCATCTCTGTTAATGTTAAGCAATGTTTTGAAAAATCATCCTCTCTGCCAGGATATCATAGTGGAACTAACTATGAGCCTTTTGATTCTGCAGATTTGGGCTTATGTTTCAGCTCTTAGAGCACCGCCCATGTAATCTTGATAGAGTTGCTTCCTCTCTCTGATCTTGAGTTTCATCTATAAAGTGGAGATGATAAGTCTGCTCCCAGGGTTAACTGAATGTTCTTACATCAAATAAATCCTATTCTGGAGCCTGCCACATAGCAGAGTTCAATCAATGGCTGTCTTTCTTTCTCTTCATTCTCCATACGCAGAGCACCCATTTATCCTCAACTCAGATTAAAAGTCACCTTTTTTGTGAAGCCATAGCTATGTGCTTCCCCTTCTAGTTTCCATAACACATCATCCACAGTTTATTTTAATTATTTGGTATCTATTTCCCCCCTAGACTACTGAGAACTTCTTGAAGTCAGAGGTTTTTCTAATTCTTTGTAAACTTGGTGTCTAGTGCAAAACAAAGGACACAGCAGGTGCTCAAAATATGCTGAATGGATGGATGAACGGATGGATGGATAGATGGACAGAAGGTTGGGAGGATGATGTTTATGATTCAGTCCTTGAAATCTTTGGCACTGGAGTACAATAGAAAAAAATTTAATGATTAAGAAATAATATCATAACAATAAGGTAAAGAAAGGAGAGTCTAACATCTATTTTTGTGTTCCATTAGGTATGGTTGCTCATCTGGCCTTGGCCAACTATCTGGCAAACAGTCTGGAAGGTGCTGCACCACCACTGCTAGAGGAACACAGAAAAGCAAAATCTCCTAGCGTGGTATCACTCTACAGCCTTACTTGAAAAATTTAATCTCATGGGCCAGCCCTGATGGCTTAATGGTTAAAGTTCAGCACACTCAGCTTTGGTGGCCCAGATTCAGTTCTCTGGCACAGCACCACACCATTTGTCTGTGAGCAGCCATGCTGTGGCAGCAGCTCACATAAAAGAACTAGAAGAGCTTACAACTATGTACTTGGTCTTTGGGGAGGAAACAAAAAAAGAGAAGAAGATTGGCAACAGATGCTAGCTCAGGGTAAATCTTTTCTAGCAAGAAATATATATATATATAATCTGAGAAGCCACTATTCCCACTCTTTTTAAGCCTTGCCTCCCTCTCCTAAGCACTGGCTCCTCTCCCATCTAGACTCATCTGCAAGTCTTTCCCAGCCAATCCTATCCACTTTCTGCTTCTATTCCACTGCTCAAGCAAATGTTCCAACTGAACTATTCCTTCCCTTCCTATCCCCACCCACAACCTGAGCCTTGGTAAATCCTATGCTCTTTAAGATTTAACCAAAAGGCTGCTTCTAATGTCTTCTCTAGTCAGACTAATGTAAATTAAACTCTAGAAGTTCTACCCTCACACAGCACCTTTTTTTAGTTCCAAATGGCAATTAGAAAACCCTTCTTCATCCATGAGTTATTTGTTTCTGTCAAGCTCTCTAGAGTATAAGATTCTGGAGGGAAGAAACTACATTCTATTAACCGTACGCACTCGTACGGCCATTAAGAATTATGTAGTAGGACTGAAGTAAATCCCCAGGATAAAATATTTAAGCTGGTGGGCAGTATAGCTTCCTAAATGTTTTTAACTTTTTATATTTACAGAAATCAGTTCTGATTCTATTTGTAGATAACATCAATTATGTGAGTCTAATAACTCACACTTTCTGAATCTTTCCAAACACAGAAGCATTCTAAGTTCCCTTTGAACAAAAAGCCTATGACCTGGACTAAATGTATCTTACAGATAATGACCATCTCTGAACATGCGTGAGGAACGGGAGAAGGTAGAACAAGCCTACCGTACAGGAGCAGGATCTGGTGAAGATGTCAAGGTGTACCGGATAAGGTAATACTTTATTGTCCCACAAAATAATCATTTTAAGTTATTCATTCAAAATTTACCTGCGGAGGTACAGAGAAACAAACTGTTTCAATAAGGGGTTAAGTCTCCTTAGGTTTAAAATACAAGAGATGTATTACAAACACTCAACATAATATTTTTAATTATTTGGAGTTGTCTTTTACTTCAGTATTCATTAACTCCTAATTAGATATCATTAGCCAACTCTCACTCAGGATGGAGGTAACTACAGAAATGAAATTTTAAAATTTCATTCTAGGTAAACAGCATTATACCATGTATTATTCAGTTACAAAATTGTATCTCACACAATTATCAGGTGACTCATGCATCCGCCGTAAATTTCGTGGTGCAGTCTCTAGCAGCCAAAGGTGGAAACCTGAGTCAACTGGCAACAGTTCCTTTTCTGACTGATCTCAAGGATGTTTTCTGGTTGCTTGTAGACTGACCCCCGAGGCCGTTGATGGCTACCCAGACTGTGCAGTGCAGCCTAGTCAGGAGCTAGAGATACACACAAGCTTATCGTCCGAAACCTATTGATCTAAAGATTGGTTATTTGATTCTGTGATAGTGGGTTTGAATACCTATTGAGGTCATTCATTTCCACCTTGCCCCAGTTCTCCCACCTAATTACACAGAAACCTTTGCATGTTACTACGTTTCTCTAAAGTTCCAAATTCCTCAACTATAAAATTTTGATGATAATAGCATTTACCTCTAGAGTTGTTGTGAGGATTAAATGAGATCATTTTTAGGACACAGAAGATAATTGATGCCCAGTAAACACTAGATATTGACTGTGTCACCAAGTAGAGGAAGAATAAATGAGAAGTAGAAAAAAGAGAAGACCCATTTATAGATGTGTCCTCACCTAACAGAACATGACACAAACATCAAAGTAAAAATTGAGTAGTGGTACCCAGTGGAAAGAGTTTTCAGAGTCCATCAGTTCTGGGTCTGAATCCCAGATTCACAATTTACAAGCTGTATGATATTAAACAGACTGCTTAATTTCTTTGAGCCTCCATTGCCTTATCTATATAAAGGAGCTAATACAAATGCTCCATAGATTGTGAGGATTAAGGGAGACAGCATAGGTAAAGCTCTGAAATTTAATAAATGGGAGAGGAAAAGGTAAGAGGGTTAAATGAGTGCAGCATTTGTATGCAGGCTGGCCTGCAGTAGCTGTTGAGAGGAAAGATGCTCTGTTTACTGTGGTGATTCTCCCTCAAATACAGATGAAAATAGGAAGCCTTAATACCACCAGACTATTTTAAAATAATCTTCTGGCCAAGCCACAGCTGTGTTACCTTGTTATCACTGTTTGGGCCAGGAATGTGTTTACCTGTTGAATCTTTTAGACAGCTCATCAATAAACAGGCAGAGCTCTTTGAACAGCTGACAGTACCATCAGCAGTCCCCAGGCAGAAGGCGAGTGGGCTGGATGCTGGATAGAGGTCAATGTTGGCTGGGATCAGACGTTAAAGAGATCATGTTTCAGTGCTTCGCTGTGATAGAGTCTGTGAAATGTCTTTTCTAAAACACTCACAAATTCTTCCTCCTGTGCCCCCTAGGATTCTTTTATGGCACCAAGAGGCCTTTATCTTGTCCCACTCCTTCAGACCATCCCAAAGATACGGTTAGCTTTAAAATCTCATAACTTGTTCAACTCTAAACCTTGCACATACTAAGTATCCAGCAAATGTTTGTTGAATAAAAGAAATAATTCATTCAATAAAAATAGATCTCTAATTATGATGGCACAGGAAATTGGTATAGTGTTTTTGAAAAACAATAGAGAATTCATAACAGGAGATATTAAAATGTTCATACCCTATAATCCTGTAATTAACTTCTATGAAATAATTCAATAGAAAAATAAACCTCTATCCATGATGATGTTCTGCACTGGGCAATATTATTATTTGAAACGTGTAAATATTTAACAAAACAGAATTGCTTGTGTAGACTATGGCATCTCATCAAAGAGTGACATGATGCCTACCCTAAAAGAAATAAAGACATTATTGCAATATTTTACAAAACAACATTTAATAATAGCAGTAGCATAGAAAAACCCCAATTATGCTATGTTATTAACTATATTAAAATACATATGACCTAGTATGGCTACTAGAAAAGAATGCACACACATGAGGAGTTGTTGATTTAGGACAGTCAAATTATGGGTATTTTCCTTGACGAAAATCTTCCGCACTGTTGTTTCATTTTTTAACAATTAAAGAGAAGTGAAAGAAGAGTCTTATGACTTCTCTTGTTATACAAAATAGTAAATATTAGGAACAGAAACATCAAGGACCATTGTGTGTTCAGGTACCAGGTTATCATACAAGTCATAGACTCATCATGAAGTCATCATGTTTTGTGATGCTGACTTAGTTCATTGTCTTTCTTCCTCACTAGAGTACAAACTCTGTGAGGTCCTGTGAGGGCAGGGAGCATGTCTGTCTTATTTAGAGCCTATCTCTGGCATTTTTACAATGACGTGCACATTTTAATTAATATGAAATTTATTTATTCAATTAAAGGAAAGAGGGCTCGCTGCCCAAAATATGTCATTCCCACACACTGGCTATTATCTGAAAATCTACTGCAAATTCATTTTCATAATTTCAAAAAAGGAAATAAACTGTTGTCAGTCATTTACAGCTGGTATTTTGCTGAGAGCTGACTTTGATAAGGGGAATTTGAGTCTTTCAGTGGAATGGGCAGTGGGAAAACACTAAGAGTCAGTAGAAGGAACACCAAAGATACATTTTGCTTATTTTACAGCCATGTGTAGGCCTAGTTCCTTTGACTTGAATTTGTCCTATTAGTAACTCAGTTCTAATGTAACATATAGCAAATAAGCTATGACAAAACCAGTACCCAAATCAGCAAATACAGAATCCTCAATTACTCAAATACATATTGTACATTGTTTGTAGCATTGTGCTTATGGATAAAAAGCAAACCATAAGAAAATCAGTTAATATTGAGTATTTATTTAGAAAAGAGTTTTCTCTAGGATATCGAAGACTAAGTGACAATCTTTCAAAGCTTTGACTTCTTCCAAATGCACAGTACAAAATTCACAGCTTTCAGCTCTAAAGAAATTTGAGGTCTAGAAAAGGCTTCAAGGTGAATACTCTAATTTTATAAATGAATAAATGAAGGATCAAAGAGGTCAAGTGATCTATCCAAAACTCAAATATTAGACTCAACTTCAAGTCAACAACACTTTCTTATACGCCATCAGTGAATTCCTGAATGATGTCTCTGAAACAATATAAAATTCAGTGTTATCAAGGAAAGATTTGATTGTACTTATGAAATTACATGTACTGAGGCAAGGAAAGTTTCTTTCTCTGAGAAAAGAGACAAAAGCCAAACAAGTCTCACTCATAGCTTTGCAGTCAGGCGAATGAACATTTTTGGAAATAGGAGTTATAATAAAAATATTTTTTAAGTCTCTACTTAACCAAAAACATAACTGTCCCTCAGAATGTTAACCACAGATTTTATTTACATGAGATCCCTTTGGGAATCTCAAGTAATTTCAAGCTTTAGTAAAGTTTGTTCCCAATGTCTATCTACAGTGCTACATGGAGTTAAAGAAAACGAAAAGCTGATTTAAAAAACTGAAACATAATTTCAATAGCATCACATCTCTTAAAACTTCTGTGTCTGGGAAGATAAAATAAGACTAATTTCTAGGTGATTTTTCAAGCAGTGAGCTTTGAAAGTCATCCTTCTAATATACAAATTCTTTGATTTCTAGTGGTCACTTTGATTGAAAATAGTACATATTGTGTAATTTACAAACTAAAGACATAGCTAATTCATTTCAAAAGATTACTTTGAAGACGTTTACTTAGAATCATTTCTGATGTTCAAAGAAATAAAATCCACATGAAACTTGGGGACATATTTATCTATCAATAGGATAATTTGCCACAAGCAATTACAGAGCATACATTTAATGCATTTAATGTAATACCGCCTTTGGAATTTTCAGACAGTTAAACTAGTTTCTCTTGTCAGTTGCAAAGGTGTGAGGTACAGGGACATTTAAGACCTATTAAACTTAATGACCCTTCCATCTTGTTAAAGAAAATTAAAGGGCAACTTCCTCAATGAGATTTTTACATTTAAAATGATGAAGGACCACTGAAGACAAATGATTTGCAGAAAGGATGGAACATGAAAGGGAAAATCTTTGAATTCTTACATCCGTCTCTATAAGCACCATCACGACCATTTTCCAGATAATTCATATAGATCTTATTAAACTATGTCTGAGCATACTGCTTTTAAATAACACTATAGATTTGATATTTAAAAGCTTAATTTTGAAACAATTTGGAAATAAATTATTTTGTGTTAATTACCAACTTATTAATTTTTAATATAAAATTTAAAAGTTGATAAAAACCAAAGCAGTTATTTTCTGTTTTATAATTCTCTGTATTTTCAATAATAGATTATATAGATATTTATAAAATTAAATACAAAAATATGGCTGTGGCTACTATCTATGTTTTTAAACTGTTTTTCTTAATTTATGAATTTAATACTTTGTTCTTTAATTTCTAGTTTGTTTTTGCTAACCCAATGATTCTCAAAATATAAATATGTAATATTGACAGGAATTCACAAAAAGAAAGTTTTGTTTCCATTAAGTTCAAAATATTCTGGGTTAACATAAAGTAAGCTTGTTTACTGCAGGACCTTTCTATGACTTTTACCTGCCAATCTGTATCACGAAACTGTACCCCCAGTACTGCATAAAGCATTTCTTAGGAATAGTTAACCCTACGTCACCTTTTTATAATGAACCGTCACTCTACATTAGAATTTATAGAAAACATATCAGTCAATATTGATTTAATTACAACTCATGAAGTGACTGTCTTCAGTCTTTATAGTTCCTGGAAACACCAGATAAAATATTAAAAATTATATACACACATGTGCACATAGATACATATATCCATATTCTGTACATATGCATCACATGTGAATATTTATGTGTGTATATATGCATGTATGTGTATAATTTACTTCCCACACATGTGGCAAAAAGCTGTTAGCTGTTTATCTCGACATCTGTTCTACGCTTCTTCCTTTGGTAAATTCCAGTCTTTAGCTGGGCACACTGCAAGCTAGAATAACGGCCACATTTACCAGGCCCTCTTGAATACATCACACGGAGTATCTACGTGATATGTAAGCAAAATAAAGATATGATAGCTTTCGGGAAATCTTAAAAGATAGCTGGCATGTGCTCTTTGGCACTTCCACGGTCTTTCTTCCAAGCTGCTACCTTAAGCCCAGATGGAATATTTTCTGGAGCCGTCTGCTGTGGCATTTCCCTCCCACTTCCCACTCCACCATCTCTAGAATGTGACCCTCATCTCCACAACTCAAAATGGCTCCTCTGAGAATCTCTGGCCCCTCTGAGCAGGGCATAGACTTTCAACGGTCACACGTCAATCTTGTAAGGTAGTAGCATGGACTCCACTGGTTGTAAGATTCTCTCTCCCTGAATTTGGGGATCTGTTCTATAGAAAGAGGAGATTCTATTTCCAAAGCTTCTAGTAATCCTGGAACCCGTAAGAAACAACCTATTATTTCAGGTGCCTACTGGCAGGTTGTCCTGTCCCCCTCTCTCTCTCTTCATGAGCATCACTGCAAACTCACCTTCCCAAACCATATATTCATCATTTCAGCCAGAAAATGTGAACGTCTTCCTCTTGCCCATGAAATGGCTTTCAAGCTCACCTCTCTGCTAGTGCTTTCATCATCTACTCCTGTTCAGGGGAGGAAAAATAACCCTTCTACCCTTCTGGAGTTCTTAGCTGAGATCCCTATAATAAAAGACAGAAATTTATTAACATGCATAACTCATGTATACATGGAAAATACCCAGGAAAAATGAGTAACCTTCTGAGGTAGCTTACAATTCAGGATTAAAAACCATCTTAATAGGAAAAAGGGAGAGGGACATAGACCTCTAAGGGGAGAGTAAACGATTTTTAGGAAAGATGAATGGGTTCTTAGATTGGAGGTATGATACATTGTGAAAAAGTTTGGGTGCGGTGTCAACCTCTAGCCTCCTCTCCTAGGTTAAGAGTCAACCCCTCTGGTTCATGAAATTCCAGGGAAGATGATCTATGACAATTTAGTTCCTTTTGGAGGCCTTATCTTTAGGCAGATAAAGGGAATTTTGAGAAGACTCTCCCTACTTTTGCTGTTTTTCAAGTGCCTACAGCAGAAAATAATCAATATACCAAAGAATTATATTTTGGGGTGGCAAATTCTGTTGTCCTTCATCTCTCTTAACTATCTATTCAAAGAGATCTTTAGTCAAATCCCCCTTGAAAGGCCTGAAACTCCTTAATTATCACAATATGTTTGATATATTTTTTTCTCTTTTGGAAAAAAAAAGAATTGGAAATAATTTATGTCTGTTAACAACGATTCCCAAGTCCTAGAAAAATCTGCGTGCATTTCTCTTCAAAAGATACATTCCATACACCTGCAATAAATGGACTATGTAATAGTTGCAAAATCTTTGTGCAAAATTGTTATTAAATATTTCTACCAGCTTGTAGTTAACAGTAATTACTGAAAGGAAAGAGTAACCTGCCCACTGAACTTTCCTCTTATGAGATAACGGTCTGTGGTTGGACGTCATCACTGTCAGTCATTTCTACCACACAGGAGATGACAGAAAGGGCCAACATGCCTTCTTTCCTTTAAAACAGCAAAACATTTTGTATCCACTCTCCCCAAAATGGAGACAGCCCCAACTCTCACACTTTAAAAGTAGAGAACTGAAATCAATTTGGGAATGTCTAAAAGCTGCACAGTAAACTTTTAGGCATAGGATAAAAAGTTAGTAGAAAAGAATTTGACTGGGCTCCAGGTCTTTTTGATTTTAAATTTTTGTCTCACTATTTATATTTAAAAAAACAACAACAACAGCAACTAAATTTAGGTGTAGTCAAGTGAAGAGAGTCACCCCGATTGTGACCAGGATCTAATACACCATCTCACTTTCATTCTGAGTCAGCTCGAGAGGAAAAATTGGCGCAATTGCTTTGGACTCCAAACTTCTGAGGATAAGTCAGTGTTAAGATCATACTCCAAAAGTACAACTCTTTTCTAGACTTGAATTGCACACCAACCTATCAAAATCCCCAAGACGGTTCTGTAGGGATTCCACCACGGCCCCAGCCTTCTACCTTAGCAGCAATTTTAAGGGTCTTTATCCCCATTCACTGCTTACCTTCATGTCAGTTTTAATCTGCTCCTAACATGATGAAGCAAACCAGGCCAGAGTCTCCTGGCCCCAAAACAGGTATGGCTGACTTTGGAAGAATGAAATTTCCTGAATCCCTAACAAAGGACCTTGAAACTAGTTATGTCCTTGACCAGTTTGCAAACTCATTTCTATCTGCAGCCATTTTATATGTTATTCCCTTCCTACTAAGTGCTCTTATTCCACTCTCTAGTACTCACATTAGACCACCTTTTCGAGTGGCAATTCCCATCCCACCTCTCCCAATCTCCCCAGTTCACATGGGCCTCTTTCTGTTCTGTTATCCTGTTGCATTTAGAGTGCTTCCCAAACTAGCTTTAATTATTATCTAGTTTTGTTTTGTCTGTTATTTCTGCTTTCTATGCTAGACTGCAAGCTCCTAGATGAAAAATTTAGACCCCACCTTCCCAGAGTGCTAGGAAGCCACCACTCAGTTGAGCTTTCTTGGTTGGACAATGACAAGAAATTGGTTTTGTCATTTGGTCACTGATATACATTCAATGTCAGGTCATGCCTGCCTTACTAGTTCATGGCCAGTAGGCATACTATCCCACTATCTGGAATCCTCCTTAGCCCACATTTTTTGGAGCTAAACACCCCTTACCCCCAGGTCTCTTATTAGGTCTTACCTCCTCTGAAAAGCATTTCTTAAGACCCAAACCCATTTCTTTAGTATGGCACTTTTCACAATTGTAGTTGAATAACTGCTAATTAGCTAATTACTGCTGTTCAGTGGTTCTCAATTGTGAGTGATTTCTCTCCCCCAGGGGAGGTTCAGCAATGTCTGGAAACATGTTTAGGGGTCACAACTAGGGTGGGTGCAGGGTTGCTATTGACATCTAGTAGGTAGAGGTCAGGGATGCTGCCAAACATCCTACAATGCATAGGACAGCCTCTCACAATAAAAAAATTATCTAGCTCAAAACGTCATTATAGCCAATGTTTAGAAATCCTGCCTGGCTCAACGGCATAACATTACACTCAATGTGTGAATTGGCATTCACCCTCAAGCTATTGAAAATATCGTAAGACTCAGCTGTTATAAAATTCTGAGATATTGAAGACGTTATCTACCACAGTGAACGTTGTTCCCTGTGAGAAAAGAAGAAAAGCTCTTTTTCCTGGAAAAGTCATACTTTTTTTATTCAATAAGTCTTTTAAATTATTGTTTTTCTCTATTTCTTTGGCTGCTAGAAAGATTAAAGCCAAATTGGCTCCCACCTGTGACAATAATATATGACCGTATGATATTAATTTCTACTAACTTTATTGTTGGCTTTATTATTTTCCTATTTTTATTTCCTTTTATCCAAATTTCTTCAATCGTTTCTTTCTTTCCTTCAGTCAGGTATATACAAACTCATTTTCTAATAGAGCAACATTCTTACACTTACATAACTCCCCATCCAGCTCAAAGGGGTCAGCTTGTCACTAAACAATGTGCTTTGGATCAACACAGCTTTCAGAGGAAGAAGTAAGAGAATATTTTATTAATATTTTCAGAGTCACAGAATAATAACAATAGCCTAAATGCAAAGTGACCGAGGAGGTGACATACCCAACTTTTCCATTTTAGCATGAAGGGAAAGTTGAGTCAGAGATTAAATGCACTGTCCCAGTTTACACAGTTGTACCAAAATTGTACCCGAGTACGGAGAGTTCCATTTTTCTGAAAGCTATTTGCATAAACAGACAATAACACAAATTTATGCTCCTGTATTCAAGTACCACAGACTTGTGGGCAGTACAAAAGACTCCCATACAGGAAGTTAACATTTTAAGACGTTAACTTGAGATGCCTGTGATTTGCGTAGGAAGAACATCATGGAACATGACACCTACTGCTTACAAGTTCTGTTGCCTTAACTATCTACTTCCCCAGCAGAAAATGACAAGTTAGAACTGCTGATTTCTACAATATCCCTGGAGAAACAATTGCTTTAAATTCATAGATTAGTGTCTGTTCCCAAGAGATAAGCAAGTACCTCGTAGGGTTCCTGTTTGAGAAATCAGTTTTAAAGAAGCTCACATATGTCTAAAATGTACCATGCAGGGCACGGCTTGCTATCTTAAGTAAAATGGGATTAGCCATTCCACTTTTACAATGTCTCTAATAAAACTTTGTGCTTAGTTTTTCTTTTCACTAACTTGTAGGATTTTATTTCTTGCAGTAAAATATGAGCTTTATTTATTCCAATTTTATTGAGATATGATTGACATATAACAATGTGTAAGTTTAAGGTGTACAAAATAATGATTTGAGGGGGCCGGCTCCGTGGCAGAGTGGTTAAGTTCGCGTGCTCTGCTGTGGCGGCCCAGGGTTTGGATCCTAGGTGTGGACATGGCACCACTCATTAGGCCACGTTGAGGCGGCGTCCCACATCCCGCAACTAGAAGGACGTGCAACTAAGATATACAACTGTGTACAGGGGGGTGTTTGGGGAGATAAAAGCAGAAAAAAATAAAAGATTGGCAGCAGTTGTTAGCCCAGGTGCCAATCTTTGGGAAAAAAAACCAGAACAAAATAATGATTTGATACATGTATGTATTATAAAATGATTACCACAATAAGGTTAACACATCTATCACCTCGTATAGTTAAAATTTTGTGCATGTGTGGTGAGAACTTTTAAGATCTATTCTCTTAGCAACTTTCAAATAAACAATATAGTATTGTTAAGAACAGTCACCATGCTGTAAATTAAATCTCCAGAACTTATGACTCTTATAAATGCAGGTATGTACCATTTGACCATCTTCACCCATTTTTCCCACCCCACCTGCCCACTCTCCACCCCTCACACCACCAATCTGCTCTCTGTGCCTGCGAGTTCAGATTTTTTTAGATTCCACATACAAAGGGGATCATACAATATTTGTCTTTGTCTGACTTATCTCATTTAGCAAAATGCCCTCAAGATTTATCCATGTTGTCACAAATGGCAGGACTTCCTTTTTTATGACTATAATATTCATTTATATATCTACATGCACACACAATGGATATTATACACACACACAAACATTTTCTTTATCCATTCATCTGTTGATGGACACTTAGGTTGTTTCCATGTCTTGGCTATTGTGAATAATGCTGCAGTGAACATGAGGTACAGATACCTCTATGCGATAGTGATTTCATTTCCGTCAGATGTATACCCATAAGTGGAATTCCTGGATCATATGGTGGATCTATTTTTAATTTTTTGAGGAACCTCCATACTGTTTTCCATAGTGGTGGCACCAATTTACAATCCCATCAACAGTGCACAAGGCTTGCACTTTCCCCACGTCCTCACCAACCCTTGTTATTTTTTGTCTTTTTGATAATAGCCATTCTAACAAGTGTGAGGTGATATCTGACTATGGTTTTGATTTGAATTTCCCCGATGCTTAGTGATGTTGGGCATCTTTTCATGCACCTGTTGGCCTTTTGTATGTCTTCTTTGGAAAAATGCCTACTCATGTCCTTTGCCATTTTTTAATTGGATTGCTTTTTTGCTATTGAGTTGGGTAAGCTCCCTATGTATTTTGGATATTAATCCCTTATCAGATATGTGGTTTGCAAATATTTTCTCCTATTCCATAAGTTGCCTTTTCATTTTGTTGTTGGTTTCTTTTGCTGTGCAGAAACTTTTTAGTTTGATGTACTTCCACTTATTTATTTTCGCTTTTGTTGTCATATCCGAGAAATCAATGCCAAGACAAATACCAAAGAGATTTTTCCCTGTTTTCTTCTAAGAATTTTATGATTTCAGGTCTTATATTTAAGTCTCTAATCCATTTTAAGTTAACTTTTGTGTTCATTTGTTAATAACATATGTCAAGACACCTTTAACATTGCCCCGCCCCACCCAATCCAGGTTGCTTAAATAAAAGCTGGACTAGGAAAGTGGCTTAAGGATTCCTGTGTACTCCCTCCAAAACAAAGATGGCTAAAGGTCACAAAGGAAAAGGAGCGTTCCCTCAGGGGTCTGAACTTTAAGACACAGAATCCCACCCACTAGTAAAATGGGCCCAATTAGTGCTCATGTTCTTACCAATCAGACTGGTCAGTCCTCCTCCAGAGCAGGCTTGGAGGGAAGGAGAGCTCTCAAGGGGAGGGATAAACAAAACGGTGGAAGCTTGGGGAAGGGCCAAACGTTTCAGAAAAAGAGTTAAAATAACCTTTATTTTGTCAGATATGAAACAGGTTAGAGAGAAAACTCGTAATCTCATCTCTAATCACGAGACAGTATGTGTTCTAAAAATGATAAGCATCGGGGGTGGGTGACATGAATGAAAGGAGTCAAAAGGTATAAATTTCCAGTTATAAAGTGAATACGTCTTGGGGATGTAACATACAGAATGGTGACCATAGTTAATAAAACTGTTTTCCATATTTGAAAGTAGCTAGGAGAGTGAATCTTGAAAGTTCTCATTACAAAAAAGAAAATTGTAACTATATATGGATGTTAACTGGACTTACTATGGTGATCATTTTGCAATATATACAAATAATGAAATGACATTGTACACCTGAAACCAATAGAACGTTATGTCAGTTTACCTCAATAAAAAAGTAATAAGCAACTTCAAATTGTCTTGCTGAATTTTGTTTAATTTCAACATAGTATATATAATAAACCTTACAAATTGAAACTAAATAATAAGTTGGTGATAGAACTTGTATCTGAAGATCCTGAATAGAAAGCAACTCTCTTAGCATCATATTGGCAAGGATTTTCTTTAACATTCCTATCATTAAGCTTGTCTTAAGAAAAGTTGAATCTTTTTTTTTAATTAAAACAAACTAAACAATTTATTTAATTTTAACATTTCTTGATGGCCTGATCCAGTAGCATGGTCTTCTAATAAAAAGAAAACAGTAACCCACATTTTTTATTTATAAACTCAAACCAACCATATGAAAAATACTCCAAATTTCCCTCAGTCATATAGAAGTGAAAAAGATGTTTTTTTTAAAAATTGGATTTAACTTAAAATGAAAACAGTTTAACCAGTTTCTCTGCATAAATATAGAATCAAAATATAAACTGATTAAATTAAAATTTCTTTCTTCTAAAAATAATCATTTCTTTTCTCACAAATGGTTACTATCTGGAAGCCAAAAGGTTGGTTACAAAAATCAAACACAATTTTGAATTTTTACTTCTGACTATCATACATTTGAATTGTTTTTCTTTCAGAAATGAAAATACATATAAATTGTATATATTTCATCTCCCCAGTAAAGCCTTCAGATCATGTTGTCACTAAGAAAAATATCCTTTATGACAATTCCACAAACACATGGTATAAATCTTGCTATAGTCATTTCTTTATATCTTTAATGCTTAGAAAAAAATCTCATTAGAATGTATACTAAACAAACCAGCATTGAAAATCTCAGGCCTAAAATAAAGTTAAATAGTTAAAACTACATAGCACTGCTCTGAAGAAAGGCTATTTCTTTCTCACCTTCTTTTTTTTTTTTTTTTTTTTTGCAGGGAAAGATTTGCCCTGAGCTTGCCAATCTTCCTCTTTTTTTTTTCTCCCTAAAGTACGAGTGCATGGTTGTATATCCTACTTGTATGTCCTTCTAGTTCTTCTATGTGACCCACCACCACAGCATGGCAACTGACAGGTGGGTGACGTGGTTCTGTGACCAGGAAACAAACCTGGGCAGCCAAAGAGGTAAGAGTGCCAAACTTTAACCACTAGACTATCAGGGCTGGCTCAAGAAAGTCTATTTCTAATATAAGCAACACTTTACAAATATTCAGCATTCTAGAAAATATAACAAAAATTTTCCCCCTATTCCAACTTCAGCTAAGTTTCCATGTAAGCTTTTATTGCACAGTTTAAGAGTGGGATAGCACTTTCATTATTAACCACATTTTTCAAGAGTTTATAACAGTGTTGAAATTTCTTTTCTACCTTTCTTACTTGATATTACAAGAAAATTCAATTATATGTTTGGAAACTCAAGAAAACTTATTTTCAGTGTTTTGATATTTCTCTTTTACCATTTCATATTGAAACAAAAATAAACTTTTCTTCCAACTACATAGGGACTGAACTTTCAAGACTCAACAGGAGTAATCAAGCTTGTTTTATTCTTATTATATTATCTAACATTCCTCTATTTCAAAGAAATAATTTAAGCATAAAAAGACTGAAGAGTGAGCTCAAAAATTGTTTTTAAATATTTTATTAAATAAAAACCTTCCCACAATCCTTTCTTTTCTCCTTCTGCTTGAATGGCAAGATTGTTGAACCAACTTAGTAGTACAAAAGAGAATAACTGTCTAATACAGAAATAAATACTATGTAAATAGTTTTTGAAAGATTCCCCAGATTTCAGAAATACTTACTGGTGGCATTTTTGACACTCTGGAGATAGAATTTATAGATACATCATATTGCCTATTCAGCTTTAATATCTACAAGATCTTTGTCCTCAAATATATGAATATCTTTCTTACAAGTATATTTGATTATTAAGACCAGGGAATTCTTCTTCTCTTTAATGTATTTTGGTAATACAATTGGCTATTACCAATACACAAATAGAAAAAGAAAATGTTCGTGTATCCATTTAGACTGCAATAATAAATTAAAAACAGAAATATATCCTTTTCACACTTGTTTATGCAATGTCTTATGTACCATGTAGTTATCACGGGCAGTGTCTAAAGATAGTATGGAATGGTAAATGAAGACAAGGGTTGTGATGCTTAAAAACACGTTGGTCTTAGTAATTCTAAACCATGAATAATTCCTGGGTCAGTGGTACAGTGAACAATATGAATCTTATTAATTACATTAAATTTAACCTTTGATTAGCAAAGATTTCCTCATTTTTGAGATATTTTGAGGTTACATACTGGGAATGTGGCTTCAAGAAGTGTGCTGTTATTATAATTGGTTTAGTTAATCTTATTAATCATCATCATCATTAATATTATTTGAGGTACTAGATATTAAAACTACAAATGCTTTGCTTTGGGCATTAATTATTTCCATATCAAGAGCAGCTCTTTGAGTCAATTTCTAGCAATTGCACTTCGATTTCAACAATTTTCTGTTTTCTTCATTCATAATCAACAGCTAATATCTAAATGAAAGCTTAGTAGACGTCTAGTCTAGGTTATGATTATCTTTAGTGTGTATAATATTTTTTACTTTGTTGTGGTTGAAAGAAAAATTTCAAGTTAGCATGTGAGTTTTAAAAGCATATTCCATTAAATGTTTCCATTCTTCCACCATGGCTTCAGAGTTAAACATAGAAGACAGACGATATTCTTCCTTCCCTTCTATGTTACAGGAGTTTCTGTTTGAGATGAGCGTGCCCGAGAAAAACTGAAAATAAACTTTAGTCTAAAAGAATTCAATTAAAATCACAGAGCAAAATAGTTTGTTTCCAATAGCAAACTAAAGACATTTTATCTATGTTTCTTTTGTGTACTGCCACATCGGACTAGAGGAATCAAACTCACCATGAAATTCAGAGATCAATTTAAATTATGTTACAAAACAATAGAGTCACTTTGTGTCTGTCATTTAAAACCTGGAAGCGTTAACATCTTTCGTTTCAATTCTATGTCTAACTGGAGTTTATACAGCACAAACACACAGCAAGCAATCTCTCCTGAGTCCTCAGTGAGAGCTGACAAAATTATTTCTGGGGTAAAACACTTTTTTCCCCTAAAAAGCTTCTCTTAGTAAGCTATATATGCTTGAAAAAAGCTGTTCACCGATTTTTTAAAATCCAATCACAAATTGGGAAAGTGCAAAAAGCAGCATCAGACTCAAATCAAAATTTGTCATCAGTATTGACTAGAGTGAAATTTTTTTACTGAGCCACTTTCAAAAATGAATTTTCAGTAAAAATCACTAGTTGAATCTTTAATCAATACTAGGATAAAATGGTAGAAAGTAAAATGAAGCAAAACCTAAAACTGGTTGGCTATTTCACACATGTATTTTGGATATAGTTAATATATTCAGCTCTAAAGGTTTTCATATTACTACAAAATTTAATAACAAAAAACATTTTGGGGTAAATATTTCTGGCAAAATCTAAATTACAATAATTTCAATATTTTTACCTCAATTTGCTTTACCTCTGCTAATACTTAACATGAAGCTATAAAATCTCATGATTCTTAAAACGGTCAACTCTCTTTTTAATGGCTTTCAATTATAAGTCTGTTGATAAATTTAAATTTTGAAGTCTCAATTATATTCATTTCAAACAAGTGCAACTGAATTGACCCAAGACACTTGAGCAGTCCGGGATGGAGACAAGACAGGATTTGGTACCAAAATATGTCACAACTATGAATCAAGCATTTGCTATACACTGCATAAAACAAGAGCCGTGGTTTCAAGTACCCTATGGCTTTGGGTCAATGTATAAGCTATATCATATAGAATATGTCTTTTCAGTCTATTCTTTACTATCTCCAGGAATATGATACCTGCTCCATAATCTATTTCAGCACTGGGCAAAATATTTTAATGACTTATTCTTACTCCTCACATACGTTTTCCATATAGTTTGCTTGTTTGTTTTTCTAACTAGAGCTGTACATACTCATGCAAAAATTCAAACAACTTACAAATGAATTAATACAAAAACCTCATATAGTTCCCTCAGTGCTTTACCTTTCTTACCACATTTAGAGACCATTGCTTTGATTGTAGTTTTTATTTTAGTTTAAATAGCAAAGAAAACTGAATCCTTATCAAAATCTTTCATATAGGAAGGATTGTTTGAATTATAGTTCTTCATCTCTAAAGACATTCTCATAAAACCATCCCTATATTTGATTTTGGTACTATTGTGGTCTCCCAGTTTTATCAATGGCATTTATTCAGCCAGCATCCTCCTCAACCATCTGGCCACTTGACAGTTTGACCTTCCCTCATTCTCCAATTGTCTTCTCAATGGGTATCTACCACACGCTAGTTCAGTTACTGCCTCCTTGGTGCTTCTTTGCTACTTTCTTCAACTTATATGCAGGCTGCTACTTCCAAAGTCTAGATTTCTCCAAGGATTTTATCTCTACCACTCTCTTTTCTATCTGTACTTACCATTGTAAGCTGGTCTTGTCTTTCCAAATATCATTATTGGATGACCAAATATGTAACTCTATCTAGCCTTACTCTCTCATGAAAGAAACAGTCCAGACTTCTTCTCCCCCAGCACCGCTTAAAAGTAGTTACCAAGTCCTATTACCAACAGGCCCTGAGAATCCATTTCTTCTTATATAATATCCTCCCATTATTACTACCTATTTCAGGACCTCCTTATAACCCTACTCTAATCCTAATTTCCCGATGTGTCTCCCCTGTCCTCCATCCCCAAAATGGCAAATTGTTTTGGTCCCCTGTGCCAACTTCAACTGATTGGCAATGGATGCCCCGAGCACTACCTTGAGAAAGATTCTAAGAACACATTTTGGCTCAACAGGAAGGAGCTCTGTGTTGGCCTAGTGAAGTCAGCCCTGTGCCACTGCTCCAACTCATCTTTGACACCACTGTCAAATGATCTTTTTAAAGCACAACTCAGGTCATATCAGCTCTCTGCTCTAAAGTCTTCACTTGTTTCCAGCTTCCTGGCAAATAAAGTCCAAGCTCTTCACTGTTACAATCCAAAATTTCCCAACGTTCCGGCTTGAAACATCCCCTGCTAGTTCTGTTCCACTCCAACCCCCTTATGTTTAATTACGCTACTCTTTCTTATACATTATTGCATTTTCCTTTCTCTATATCTTTATTCATACATAGACATGAGTCCAAATCATACTCATATATCAAAGTCCAGCTCAAATGCCTTTTCCTCTAACTGATTTCTCTGAATTTTCTCAGGCACTACTGATAAGTCTCTCTTCAACCCTCCCATGGCCTTTAAGAAAAATTCTTTCATGGCGCATATCCCATTCTGCAATTGTTACTCAGCTTTGAGGAACATGTCTTTTTCACCTTTGGATCCCCTCAGACTTATGTGCCTCAACATAGGAAGAGTTCAACAAATCTTTGTCTAATAATTGTTCCTCATAAAGAATCCATAAAATCATTTCAATCAGCACGTATTTATAACTTTAGCCACTTAGCATAGCTTTTTATAGTTTTTTTCCTGTGTATAAATGGTATATTTTGCAACAGCTAAACAGTAACAATTGAGACATCTCACTGAGTAACACTATAGTTAGAGTAGAGAACAACAGATAAATCTCGGTTTTAACTTACAGTACCACATTGTGCTTTCCCAGGAGTTAGAATGTATTTGAATGAACAAACAAACAAAAACCATGCGTGCAGACACACAAACACACACATAATTAAACTCGTCCATCACTAAGTCCTACCTGACTTTTAAACCATTTTTTCTTAGATATCGAACCACTAGGGCTATAATTTGGCAAATGAAAAATCCAAACTTGCTAAAAAGGAAATATATGTGGAAATCCTAGCAATGCTTCTGACATACTGCCCACATGACATAAGACTGTGAAAATGTTCTAAAGTCCTGCTAAACAAAGAGTGGTCCATGGTCCAGCAGCATGCCACAACCTAGGGGCTTGCTAGAAATGCAGTATTTAGTCCCCACCAAAGTCCTATTGAATCAGAATCTACATTTTAACAATATCCCCAGGTCATTCATATATGGAGTAACATTTGAGGTCATTGTTCTAGCAAACTAGAATCACCTTAGAGATTTAAAAGATACTGATACATGGATCACCACCCTCAGATATTCTGATTTAATTGGTTTTGTATGCATCCTATGCTTTGGGATTTTAAAAAGCTCCCAAAGTAGTTTTCTCATATATCCAAGGTTGAGAAAATTTGGGTAGATATTGGAATCACCAGGGAAAAAATAGGAAGGGCCAGGCCCTATGCTTCTTTAAGAGTCTGGGCCTGTGAGCTTCAAGTTAGTTCTTCAGGTGTTTCTGGCACAAACCAAAGCTTGAGAGCAACTGATCTAGAGAAATCCTAGTTTAGAAGGTCTGGAAGTCTACAGTGGCCCAATAATGAATGTAGATGAGATGTGTATATAGGCCCTGTGGGGAGCAAATTTCCAAAGATGACCCTCACCTCAAGATTCCTGTTCTCTGGTTAATAAAACACTAACCTGGGTACTATTATGAAGGAACTTTGCAGATGGAATTAAGATTACTAATCTGCTGACCTTAAAATAAGGAGATTATTCTGGATTATCTAGGTGAGCACAATGTAATTACATGAGCCTTTAAAAGCATAGGAATCAATCAGAGGAGAGGCAGAAGAGGAAAACAGGAGAGATGTAGCAGAAAGCAAAGTCCGAGAGGTTCCAAGTATGAGGAGCGAGCTGGTTCTGAGATGTAGGCACCATGGGCAAGGACAAGAGAGAGGCCTTCAGAAGCCAAAGGCGACCCTTAGGTGACAATCAGCAACAGAATGGGACCTCAGTTCTACGACTGCATAAACAATACCAAAAATTCCAAAAGTTAAAATAGAAATGTTTTAAGATCTAATAACTAGCACTGAGAAATAGAAAAAGAGATCTCTTATAAAGCAAGTCTTCTCCCCACCCCCAAAAAAGCAAAACCTAAATTTAGATAAGCCTAAATGTATGCAATGCAAATATTGTAATTCCTTCCTTTTTCTTTCAAATCTCTAGAGAATGAAGTTTTGAATTAGACATGGCAGATTCAGCACTCTTCTTTATCTCTGCTTTCTTTTGAAATCCCTCTAAAATAATAGTAAAAAAAAAAAAATCAAATTTAAACCTCAGGGAGAAAGAAGGAATAGATAACAATGAGTCCTAAAATTTTAGAAGATAGAGGGAACGAGTGCTACAGACTTAGCTGACAAACAAAGCTGAAACCCAAGCGACTACAGTCAAAAGGCAACTAAAAAAATGGATTCAGAACAAATAACCCATGAAAGTTCAGGAACTGGAAGCACCAGGTGACTCTAATAACAGAGGGTGTAGAGTCAAAAGTATTAACCCTCCTGAGCCCTTCCCAAACCCACGAGGTTTCTACCCTGAGCAGGTGGAAGACTACAAGGTTACTCTCTGGAGACAGTGAACCAGAGACTACCTGGACTCGGGTGCGTTTGACACAGGTGAGCACCGTGGTACAGCAAGTGAAACTCTGTACACTGAATCTTGAAATTTCTTTCCTATTCTTGGCTTCCAGGAAGCTGACAATCAAGCTTATGATACACAGTCAAGATTTTGCACCATTTCTTTTCAATAAAATTAACCCACTCAAGAGAAAGAAAACTTCAGGTGCTGGCTTTTGGTATCTTCTCAATGTAGCAGAATATCTCCATATTATCACAAAATTGTGAGGACCATCAGTCCATTAATTCTCCCCATGCAAAGAATATTCAATCAGCTTTTCCCCTCTTGAGTGGGAATACACAACTAAGAGTCCCAAGACCTTTAAGAAATAGGTCTTACATGGAAAACAATGACCAGTATAAACAATTAGAAGTAGGAAAAGTGAAGTGAAGTAGAACAAAGAAAAAAATATTAAAAACTTTCATGTATGTTCTCAGAGAGGTAAGACACGAGAGTATGTTTGAAAAGCAAGAGCGGCATGTTATATGAAGTTTTAGAAAACAAGAAAGAATTCTAGGAAATTAAAAATATAATGGCAAAAGCTTTTTTTTTTTAATTTATAGAATGGGTAGAAGATACAGTTGAGGAAATCTCCAAGAAACAGGCAAAACAAAAAGGTGAAGAGACAAAAAATAGGAGATAAAAGACTATAGATTACAGATAAATAAAAGACTACCTATATTCTTTAACATAAGAGACCATCCTAAGTTTAAAACACAGTAGCTTCCACATTGAAAAGGCCCACCGAGGACAATAAAAGGAATAAAACCAAAAATATACTCACACTAATTAATACCATGTTGATATCTCAGAACACCAAGAATAAAGAGACAATCAAAATTTCCAGAAAGAAAAAACCAAATCCCATCGCATACTACAGATTGCTATTAGAATGCTATCAGTCTTTTGAAATGCAATTCTGGAAGTTAGAAATTAATGGAGCAATGCCATTAAAATTATATTAAAAGGATTTTAAACCCAGAATTCTATCCTCAGCCAAATAGCCACCATGAATTGGGATAACTCAACATTTAACATCAAAGCCCAGTGTCTTAGGAAACTATTGGCAATGCGAGTCACCAAATCAAGAGAGCAAATCAAAAAAGAAAAGACGTCAGATTCAGGAAAAAAAAAAAAAATGAACATAGTATTGTGAGGTGAAAAGAATCCCTGGGATCAGTAAATGGATGTTTCTGAAAGACAACTGTGCAGAGGCCTAAAAATCGGGAAATCAAGACTGGAGGAAGGGGTCAGAGCACTCCAAGAGAGATGTCTTCAATTAAAAAAAAGGACAGAGATGGTTAGCCCCTTGGTTTGACCAAGATTCCAGTAGTCTTCCTTATCAGCCTGTACGTCTATTTAACTCAAAACTCTAGACATGTATTACATTGATAATTCGAAGTCAGTCAGTTCAGCTCAGTTCTTCTTGATAATATAGCAAACCCCTAAATTTACTACCCTTCTCTCAAATGAAAATCCTTCTCTTATTGAAATATTTCTGTTAGTTCTTTTTAAGTCAAGAAATAAATCAGTATAGACTAAAATGATAAATTCTCTTTTATTCATTCCTTAGTTTTTTCCAAAAATTTCCCTCAGCAAACATAGATCCACTTTATATTTATTAGTTCTTAACTTTTCCATAGTTATTCCCATTTAAACCATTCATTTAATAAAGATTACTGACAACGTCTATTTTGAAATGAAGTGGCGTTATAAATACATAAAGGAATAAATCAAAATTATGACAAGAAAAAAAATTTTTTCTGTAACAGTCATTTCTTGCTCAGGAAATATAATGTTTCACCTTGTATTAATAAATTCAGTAAGCAAATTAGTTACAAAACAATTAACAAACTTTTGTTTCTGTCAGTCACACTGATTGAAATGAGTGCACTATTTTGAACTCCATTTCTTTATTTATAGATATCTCTTCACCTCGCAGTCTCTCAAGAAACACCATGCTGTCAGGTTGGCTTGATAAGGGTGCTACTCACCCACCTATACATCGACACTTTAAAAGAAGGTTGGCTCATTTTCTTGAAGGAGTCATGCTAAATAAAGCAACCTAGAGAAATATGTTGTCCAGGACAGAATAAGGAATAACTGCAAAAACCAAACATATCTAATACTGCATAGTTGCTTAAAATTAAGACTTATTTCTCTGTTGTGGCTTCTGACACACAACACTTACCATATTTTGTCAAGAGAACATCCCCAGGTTACACTGTAAGACATGGAACAGCCTAAATGCTGAAAACATAGTTTTAGAAAGTGGCACAGTGAAGAAATAGTATTGTTTTTCTGTGGGCTATAGTAGAAAACTGGATTAAGACATCTCTAATCAATTTATTTTTAAAAGCACATTTAGTTAGATAACAATGATTTCTGGTGTCATACCGTCTATTTTAATCTATGTGAACAATGTACCTTCTTAGTCTCTGATCATGTCTACTTGATTTGGCCCAAATCACTGAGCTAAAATAAGTGAATAGTCATTTCTGATACAGAAACACATTCAATTGATTTTCAAAAAGTAGGGAAATTAGAGTTGGATGGGATGTCAGAATACTCTAACAATTTCATTTTGTAGATGAAAAAACTGAAGTTTAGAGAAAAACGAATGACTTGTCATGCACTTTTCAGTAGAGCCATTTGATTCTTTTAAGTCATCTGAATTTGTTTCTACATGACAATCAATAATGATAACATGGTGAATCATCAGTATGTATAAAACACTAGAATAAATACTTTATGTGCATTATTATTAATCATCATAACAGTTCCAGTGTTGTTTTTATACATGAGGAATCTGATTCTCAGAGAGAGGAGTAAACTCTGCAACAACACATAGCCAGTAAGTGGCAGGGTGAGATTCTGAAAGCTTGTAGGATTTTGCTGTGCCATGCTGGGTCCCACTTAGATGGGCCACATCATCTGATCCAAACAAAATTTTAAAGAAAATAAAACCTACATCTGTCAAGTTTTTCATAACATGGGCTCAAGTTTAGTCATAGAAGTTGAGTGAAATTATCATTTGCTTTAATGCACTGCTGCATTATTTCCATAACTAATATTATTGTCATTTTAAAACGGTGAACCAAATTAATAGGATACTATTGAAACATGAAGTTTGTTTTGTTTTAACAAATCCAGGTGTGTCATAGTTTAAATAATGTATCTCAAAACATTAATAATTTTATCTTTGATTGTCTGATGCCCCATGGTTAGGTTTTAATTTAATTATAAAGATGCATATTACCGCAACTGGAAATTCTATCATAACTTTATAGAAAAGTTTGTTTAAAAAAAAGTAAATAACCTAATTTCATTATATAAAGAAGCAGAGAAGAAAATAGTAAACATATAACATTAAATCATAAGTTAAAGTAACATGGCAATTAATTCATTGCTATAATATAGTAAGACTATTCTCAAGGGAGAAGTATGGAAATACTTATTTTCTTAAAACTTGAGCCATCGATAGAAGGGAAATGCTTGTTAGTCCCACATCTGCAGGACAGTAAATCAAGCTATAGATTTTTATCTTATTTTTAACCAAAGGTATAAAAGTCAAAATATAAAAATAAAATTGTCCTAATTCTGCGATATTTAGGGATTTAGAGGAAACAGCTTAGAAATAGCAGACACCTTTACCTATCAGAAAAATTTATCAATTACTACAACTCCACGTACACTGCACTCCAGGGCATCTGTTCTTAAAACTTAAAATTAATTATTCAAATAAATACTTAACTTCTAATGGTGAAACTTAAAGGTGACCAAGTTTTCTAAAAACTTCATAATCTTTTTTGGATTCTAAACATTTTTGGGACTCTTATGCAAGCTACAAACTTTTTACCCACAAAAATGCACTTGAGTTAATGTGCACACAGTGTTGGCTACCATTCCCAAGAATTTTCAGATAGATGATAAGTGAGTCCTTCTACCTCCTATTGACTTGGAAGCAGAGAAATATTGGGGACCTGAAATTTCATCTACATGCAGTTATCCTTAAAATTTTCTGAATTTTTAAAACACTATCTTACAGGTTAAGGGTTATCTCAAGCTATGAAATGTCTCTATTCACGTTCCTGAAGTTTTGCAGCATATAATAACTGGCGTTAGTTTATCTTAATTATTATTTTTCATGCAAGCCTGGACAACTGAGGGTCAGCCAAAGTGGATTTCCCTCTTCTTTGTGCATTTGTTTCCAGCCTAAAAAGACTTCTGTTTTAGCATCTATCATAAGTTACTGCACTCTTTATTTGCATACGTATATCCACTAATCTGTAAGCCTCTTGAACACAGGGACAGTGTCATGGTCATTTTTTCAATCCACCTTGGCCACTATAGCATTTTATACATACTAAGCACGTAATAAGTATTTACTAAGTGAATAACTGTGCTAACAGATTACAGCGTTTAGCATACCTTATCAAGATCCTGCATTCTCACAATCAAGCTTTTCTGCCAGGTTCCAGATTCATTTTCAAGCAAAATCCTTCAGATTGACTTTAAAGTTTGATATTTACAAAATCAGATTATTCAACCACAAGAAATAATTGTTACTTACAAATTTGCAAGTCCTCAACCATTTTTAGACTTATGAACTCACCTACCACTCTCCTACTGAATAAGTTAACCACATGCCTAACTTAGTATTGACACATATTAGGGCCAGTACTATAATTATATAATTATAAGCTTATTTTGGCTTTCAATAATATCATTAAATGCTATGAGTTAGAATTCTGTTTTGTGAGCTAAGTTCTTTGGGGTCAGGATTTTTATGCTGTATGTTCTTCATAAAGCACTGTTTCTAACATACCATTTCTAGCTCTAACTTTTCTATAAATAATTAATAGTAATAATTTTACACATTCTGGGCAAAATGTCAGAAGATATTGCTGAAATTTTCACAATTTTCCAGCAAGAATCACTGAACCAGACTGAAGACTTTCTAAATTGGAAGACAACAGTGTAGAAATGGTAAAAGAGAAAACTCTATATTAAGCTTCAAAAAATAGCTAAAAAAAATTCTGAAAAAAATGAATTATCGATTTAGAGAATGGACCCCAGTGAAACAACATATATAAATGTGAAGTTTCCTAGGAAAAGAGTCAGCTAAAATTCACGAAGAGGATTTATCCGTTTTCTAGTTCTGGCTCCTGGTTTCAGTGGAGAGAGTGAAAAGTTCTGTCACTCCCTCGACACTGCACCCTGCCTTCAGAGCAGGGTTAATGCTCTTCCTGGCCACAGGCCAATCCAGGGGAAAAGCATCATCTTGTTTAGAAAAAGAATAAAATTGTATATGTCAGCCAGAAAAAAAATCTTCAGTAAATAAGTCAATATTCTTTATAATAGGAAAATAAGATTATAACCTCTCCTCTTCCCCCTAAATAAGCACATATTGAACTAAATTGTATAATCTTAACAATCACTTTGTCATCATCCATTGAGCAAAGGAAGATGTAAATGGGGAAAGATAATAAACTGACACCTTTTAAGAACCTACAGTTTCTTAGGCTTTTCACAACATATTCTTACTGAATGCTCACAATGTGTCCTGAAGATAGACATAATTATTTCTATATTATCAAGGGAGAAAATGTCGCTAAGCCAATTACTCCAGGACTCTCAGCTACTGTCAGAGGCAAAACTCCAGTCAAGGTGTATCTGAATCCTAGTCTTTCTCTTTCCACCTACTATACCACACAACCTACTATATGGAGGAAATGAAGAAAGACAGTAAAACAGACGGCACGTTTGTGATAAAATATTTTGGTTAAGGTTGATAGTGATGGAAGTGGAGTTCAGGGAAGGAGACAAAAATCTGCCATATTTGTTTCTGATCTTACTTTGGATATTGGATTTTCCTTCTACAGTGGATATGTGGCGATCATGAGGATCGCTTGTTTAGGATTGATTGCCAAGAGCGGTTTCAACATGTACCTGAAGAGCTGTATCCGAAATCCAGTGAGGAGGCAAAGATGCCCAGGAATCAGAGGGAAAAAGGAATAGACTCCTTTGGAAGTGAAACACATAAAATCCAGATGTGATATTTAGCTAAGACATGTAAGTAAGAGGCAATGAGTGAGGTGTGAATTCCTAACATATTTGATTATGAGGTATCTAATTTCTGATACTTCTTCATACTTAATTAGTTTATGATTCCAGTTTCTGAGAATGACCCTTGGGTAGCCCTTGAGTTAAAAAAAGCAATTGTCTGCTTTTCTTTTCTAGAAAGAAAAGAAAATGTTTTCATCTAAAGACCATTCTTCTTGGCCCCAGTATTTGTATTTTCATTACTTCTTTAATAATCTCTCTTTTTCTTACCTCATCAAATATAGTTGAGCACATTCAGAGTGGTTCCATGCACAAGCAAATTTGACACCAACATAAGGGAATCTTTGGAGGCAAACTACACACTTATGGTTCCTCCCCCCATTACCCGCTCTCAAATGTTATTTCCACTCAGTTAATCCCTACTGGAGATTGACCACATTCAACCTAATGCCAATGGTAAACTCCATCTTCTCAGAGAAGTTCCACTGAGAGGAACACTGACACTAATTTAATAAAAATTTAAAAGGAGAGAGCAAAGAAATTTACCAGGAAATAGTGACCGGTCTTGATGGATATAATCAGTCTTGATGGATGTGAGGTCCTGCAGGTGAAATTGTCTAAACAGTCTGAGAGGTAATAGGGAGCCAGATTGTAAGATTCTGAAAAATTACCTTATCTTTTGGAGGGTTGCACCATGGAGAGCATGCTACAACTTAAATGTCAACAGAATTACTCTGGTTGCCGGGTTGATAATAAGCCAGGCAATGGGAGGCAAGAGTAGAAGTAGGGACACCAGTTAATTAATGAGTCTATTGCAATAAGCTGGATAGAGGGGTATGAAGGCACGGACAAAGTGTTCGAAATCTGGAAAGAAAAGAACTTTGTGGCCGAGAAAAAGGTAAGGATAGAGTCTGAGGACCTGGAGTGAAAGGTCCTGTGGGAAGCGCCAGGGAGATTAATCCTCCCTCTGGGGCATCATGGGTCTAGATGCAGGGAGAGAGGAACAGAGTAATCAGGCAGGCCCAGCTGCTGATAACTGGCCCTTGTCTATGTAACTCTGCCCATCGACCACATGATGACCTTTTAAGCAAATCATTTCAGATCTTCTCTTCTAGAATCCACGCCTCTTTTCTCCCATTTTCCCCTTTGCATCCTACTTATACAAGAATATGTCCCTCAATATCAGCTCCTTAAGGCCTTCTTGAGCACAACAGCAAGATTTGCTCTCTCATTCGTCTGAACTACCTTGGTACTTCATAAGAATCACATTTTCCTTTGATTTATAATTTTCCATACCATCTTCCTTATGACCTTATTCACCAAAGATTGAATGAGCGAGTATTCTGTGCCAGGCTTCATACTAGATGATAAAGTCTCTGAAAGCAATGCATATGTATCTGGAACATAGGAGGCCCTTGAATAAATGAATGAATGAATGAATAAAGAGTTTAGCTAAAGATGGGAGTGGAACTCCAGGTTGCCACCTTTTAAGCAAACGCTGCCTCCTCTACACAATACCTCAGCAAACTCAAACGTCCTTTCCTCTATAGAGGTAGCAAATTTGCTTTTTAAAATAGGCCATAAAATAGTAAATGTACATCAGTTTGGATAATTGGACCTACTTCATGCATCAATTTTTATAGAGTAAGGCAATTGATGCAACCTGCGTACCTCTTAAACCACTGTGTTTACAGAAGAATGAATTATGCCTAAATTAACTCAGTTGTGTTTATCGGTAGTTTCTGAAAAAACAAAAGTCTAATTAAAATTCTGATGATACAATACAAATGATTCCCACATCACCTCACACGGGCCCCATTCATCATCTCGATTTCTGAGAATCATTCTATCTTTATTTATTCTTAACAACTCAGAGGGAAATCCTTTAAAGAAATAGCATTATTAGTCATTGAGCATTCACCAGGTTCTAATACTTCATATGTATTAGCTCAATTCTTAAATTATCCATTGAGACAGCTGGTATTTTTCACATTTTATTAGTTGAAGAAATTGAAACTAGAGAGCTTAAGTAATTTTTCTAAGATCACATATCTAGTAAATGATAAAACTTGAAAAACTTGCATATCTATGCTCTTTCTTAGTTGTAAACATGAACTTTTAAAAGTCTACTTTTCTAGTCCTTAGAAAATAAAGTCCTACTCTGGAGGCACCAGCAAAGTGTCATTTAAAAATTAGCTGGTTCCTTTCCTTTTCCGTCTGGCCCCAGTAACTAGAAATACTTGGAAGATGTTACTCTACTTTTGTATTAATACTTTAGGCCTTAAATTGAAAACAATAAATCAAAAAGAACCTTATTTTACGCAAAACACTTGAATCGCATTAAGTTACTAAAAACCTACAATTCATATGAGACCGATTTCCACAGAAAATAAGTAAATAAGTCTGCATGTCTAAAAATAATGCATTAAAACTAAAAGGAACATCAGCAAGACTTAAGAAGAGGGGGATACATATTTCCTCGTCATTTATAGGAGGAAAAGTGTGTATAATTCATTCATTTTAATTAATTACCTTAAAGCAAGTTAAGGATAATTCCCAAATTTGATAACCATTACGTAAAAAGACATTTTAAAAGCATTTTGTGTTTAAGAAGCATTTAAAAGGAATTTTGAAAACTTGTCTCAGTGAAATATGAATGATGTCAAGTAAACAGCAATGAATGGTAAATGAGGTTACAGGAAATTCATACAGAAAGTGCTATGTATAAAAAGCAGCTATTCTGGGAATTTATCCCATCCCTGGTGATTTTTCATAAAGTTTTATAGCTTAGAAGAAAATCAGAGATAAACCTAGGTTAATTCCCTACATTTACTTATGATAAAAATGAAGACTGAAGAATTTAAGTAAATTGCTGGAAGTCACAAATTTGCTTAGTTGTTTACCAAGAATTGGACTAGAACATTCTTAGAATAGAATCACCCACTGATAGTATCTGCTAGTTTTGATGAGTTCAAACATGACTCATGGGATCATTCATGTTGTAATCCTTCAATATTTCAACTTTAAACCTGCATATAATTTGCCATTCTATGTCCACACACTCAATATCAAATTTAGCAACTTTATCAGAGTCCCTGACTTTCATTTAATGGTTAATAAGGTGGAGAATTTTAATTATCTAGAAATACTTGCAAAATATTTTGTGATAAAAAGAGTCAGATTGAAAAAACTGTACCTAGGAGTTCTGTGTATCATGGTCAGGGGGAACAAATGAATCTCCTGTGTCCTTTGGTCTTCCTAGAGCGATTCAATATTGCCAGTAGTATGTAGCTGACATCTTGGCAGCCCCTACCAGGTGAGAAGCAAGGGATATGGTGCAGAGTGGAGAAGCGGTAAGTGAGCTAGAGAGGAGTTTCCACAGTATTGAAAATGAAATATTCAGTATCCAGAGAATGGGAACCTCTGGGGAGGCGTTAGAATAGAGGGAATTGGGAAGGAAAAATCACTTTAAGAATGGTTTCGATGGGTTTAATTCAGATCTCCTTTACTGTGTTTCAAGAGACACAATTAAAGTTAGGAAACACTTTGCTACTAGTTGCTGGACTGTACTTTGAATGTGACAATACAGGAAATCTGATCTGCCCAGGGCCCTATATTCAGTCCCTGTGATTACTCAAAATAAAGAGGTCCCATTGTGACAATCACTGTCACGTCAGTGATTTGTTCAAGTCTTTTGGTCTAACAAACCAGTCCACACTAGGAGCATGCCTCTATTTCAGTGGTCTTACTGTAAGCAAGGTGGTATTATTCCAGAGGAATGGCCCTTGAGATATTAATGGAATTAGTGGAACGAGGGCTAAGTAGAAGCGCAGGCGTTCGGGGTCGGGTATAGGCAGAGAAAGAATAGCCAGAGTTCTCTCCATTCTTAACCTAACCCTCTCTAGCTAGAAGCCCCACCCCTCAGATACTGAACTCCGGGCTTCAAACCTTCCCTTCAGAACACTAAACTCCCAGCGTGGGGTCAGAATTGGGGACTACCCCTTCATCAGAAAGGAGAAGTAAAAGGAGCTCTGTCTATCACATTCTGACTCACTTGAGACCAATCCTGCTGTGAGTTCTTGAAACTACACACCTAATCCTAGCACCTGTGCTCCAGCCTTGCTGATGACACTAACATCTTGCCTTAAAACTCACCTCCAGTTCCTTTGTTCTGGTTTAGACTTGCTGAGCCTAGACCTAACCATTCTCATCCCTTATGACAATATCTCTGAATCTTAGGCCCCCGACCTAACCCCTAAACTCTTCTGGGGTCTGAAGTCAAGCCACTGACCTGTGGGGCTCTACTTCCAGATGAATACTGTTTTCTCATGTGTACAATCAGCAATTGTAAACATGTGATTTCGAAAATCCTCGCAAATCCCAAAGCCTATTGCTTTGCCAGATACCAAAGGTTTACCCAGACAACCACTGACTTTTTTCATAATTTTGGGTCCCTATCCAAAAATCTGTTTCATCATTACAGTCCCAGATTTAGATCCTCCTTTGGTTGACTGAGACCAAATTATAATAGAAACAGAGAAATATGTCTGAATTACAATGCAGGACTTGTGACAATCAATGAATTAACATAAGATTTGTGAATTTCTTTGAGCCACATGAAAAAAGAATAATCATTTCACTATTGTTACGGAATTATAATTTCTTACATTTTGACATCTGAATTAGAAGCACCTGAGCCCTAGGGGGGAATCTCATTAAGATTTATACGTTATCAATAATAGAAATAGTTTTAAAAAGTAATGACCTTGCTAATTTCCGCATAAATATCATGTACTTTCCAGTTGCCTCTGCTATAAACTTTTATCAAGCACTAAGGACACTTTTTGAGCTTTGCAATTAGTATGATGCAAGGAGTGAGGAATATTAAAAAGCATTAAGATTGCTTTCTATATCTTGCAGACTTCTTTAGGATCACTCTCTCTCTCTCTTTCTCTCTCCCCTCTGGATTCAGAAGAAGAATGTGACTTATTTTTCAGAAGAAAGAGACAGAGTGACTATAAATTGCCCTTGCTGGTGGCATTAGGGAAAATCTGAAAAATTAAAATCTACTAATAAATTAGCAAATAATAATTTAATCCATTATTTCCCTATTTTCTTTTACTAGCTCCTCAACAGGGGCTCAAGGAAGTGGCCCCATTATCTATTGACCTTCACGTCTAGAAACTCTCCATCTGACTATAAGAACAGAGTTAACAAGAGTCAGATAACTCAAAAGGAGACACCGGACAAAGAATTTTAAATACATATATATGTATATATATATTTTTTTTTTTGAGGAAGATTAGCCTGGAGCTAACATCTGCCACCAATCCTCCTCTTTCTGCTGAGGAAGACTGGCCCTGAACTAACATCCATGCCCATCTTCCTCTACTTTATATGTGGGATGCCAGCCACAGCATGGCTTGACAAGCATCATGTAAGTCCACGCCCAGGATCTGAACAAGTGAACCCCGGGCCATCGAAGTGGAATGTGCAAACTTAACTGCTGTGCCACTGGGCTGGCCCCAAATATCTATTTTTTTATTTCATTTAATTTTTTTTTTATTTGTGTGTGTGTGTGAGGAAGATTGTCACTGAGCTAACATCTGTGCCAATCTTCCTCTATTTTCTATGTGGGATGCCTCCACAGCACAGCTTGACAAGCAGTGCTAGGTCCACACCCAGGATCCCAACCTGTGAACCCAGGATCCCAAGCTGTGAACCCAGGGTCTCTGAAGCAGAGTACATGAACTTAACCACTAGGCCATCAGGCTGCCCCATGAATTTTAAATATCTCAATTGCTTCTTGGGCCCTAATTACCTTGCAGTAATATAAAGTTAGGGGAAATCCTCTTCTAGGGCTTTCAGGCTACTGGTTAGAGAAAGTTAAAGAACTTTAATTATTCAGGTTCATAATCATTATCACCATCAAATCAAGCTTATTCAGCACTTCATGACACTTAAAGCACGTCCACCTATTTAAATTATTTGAGCCTCTCAAAAGCTGTTTAAGGTAAGTATTATTAGTGTCCCCATTTTATATATGAACAAAAGAGTTTCCAAGAGGTTTGATAAGTGACTGATAAAAACATCACCCCAGGGAATGACAAGCTGAATGCTCTTTCCAGGTCTTTCTGGCTCTTTGCTGTGATGGTATTGCTAAAGTTAAGAATACATAGGATACAACTTGTAGATTTTTGTCACATCCTTTATCAGGTTGAGGAACTTCCTTTTTATTTTTACATTTTGATGGGTCTTGCTAAGAATGGAAGTTGAATTTTGTCTAATGCTTTCTCTGCACTGATTGACATCATCATGTGACTTTTTCTCCTTCACCTAGTTAGCATGATTTATTAGATTGATTGTATTTAAAATATTAAAACCCCTTGCATTCCTAGGATAATCCTTACTTGGCCTGATGCATTATCCTTTTCATCTATGCCTCCATTTGATTTGCTTACACTTTGTTAAGGATTTTTGCACCTATGTTCTTGAGGGATATTGTTCTGAACTTTTCGTGTAATGAACATATTGATTTTGGATCATGCTGGCTTCATAAAGCAAACTGTAGCATATTTCCTCTTCCTCTTTCTTCTGAAAGGGTTTGTCTAAGAGTGGTGATTTCTCTTTGTTTAAATTTTTGATACAATTCACCAATGCAGCCATCTGGGCCTGGAGTTTTCTGGAGAAGAGGGTTTTTATTACTTAGTAAATTTCTTGAAGAGATGGAAGGGCAATTCTGATTTATTATTGCCATCTGCACAAGGGTTAGTTTGATAGAAGGCACTCTGCCTTTCTAGAACTAGAACCACAGAGTGGTCCTTTGAAGAACACTTACCTGATCAATTTATGCCACTGAGTCAGTAGTTTTCTACTGTTCTTAGGCTAAAATTCAAAAGATCTAGCATGGTCGACAAAATCCTCTACGTCTCCTGCTCTCTCTCCCTCAGCGAACAATGCTGTTGCCTCATCTCTGTGATCCACGCCCTGGTTTTCTTTCAGTTCTTCCAAGCAGCATGCCAACTACTGACTCAGGGCACTTTCACATGCGTGTCCCCCTGTTAGGACGTGAACACCTCCTAATTCCCCTCAGCTTACAACCTCCAGTTTATATTTCACGTGTTATATCCCATGTCACTTCCTCAGGGAAGCCTCCCCTGATAGCTCTGACTAAATCAGGAGCCCCTGTTCTCCAGTTTCATAGCTCCTCCTTGACTTTCTTCTCTTGCTTCTGTGACAGTTAATAACTATCTACTCATATAATTCATGTCTATCTCTCTCACTAGACTAAATTCACAATGAGAGCTGAGATCGTGTCTACTCTGTCCATGATGGCATCTTGGGACCAAGTATAATAATAACTGGCTAATAGAGCGTATATATTTGCTGAATGGTTAAATAAATGAATTAATGAATGTAATATGACTTTCGGATATTTCTGTCTGTTTTCATGCTTCTACCATGTTCTCCTGGCTACTTTCATGAGCTAATTCATTTTTACACTTCAGTAGAGTATGACTCTATGCTTTTCTCACTGTAGCTTATATTTTTGTGTTCTTACATTAATATAAAGTAGCACAGTATGATGAAAATATTATGAGCCAAATGTGAAGACTTTGGGGGCCTTTTTCTTCCCATGTTATTCTATGTAACCAAAGACCTACATTGACCACTAGTATTCACAAGCTATGTGATTTTGGTCTTGGCCGTTAGACACCTAAACAATCTTAGTTTCTTCATTTCAATCTAGAACAAATTATGTTATCTCTCCTTGCTGGTAATATGTAAAAATGTTTGATAAACCATGAAATGCTACAAAAAGGAGGGGGTTGTTAATGGTAATCTTGACATTGGGAATGTTTACCTTGGAAGTATGCATTTATGTTTTCTTTAAGCACTAAATCAAAATGTATACAATAAACCTTGCAGGAAAAATATTTCTATGCCTAGAAAAAATACTGGACAAAAATATTTTCAAGTATTTTCCTAGGGTATATGGGTTTGCATTTATAGTGAGGGGGAAAACACTAATGTAAAAAGAGAAAAAAAGGAGCATGCTGTTTAGATTACAGTGACCATGCCATTAGTGTCTATCATGTTCTATTGTCTCTGAGTTATCTCATCTCCCTATATTTTTTCATAAAACTTTGATCAGTCTCCTGAGAAATCTCCCTAAGGGGATTCCACAGTGAAGGCTCCTTTTTAAAGAGGAAATCAAGCCATCTCAGCCCGGAATTTGACAGAAGGATCCTGTCCAGAGACAGGAGAAGTATAAAACATACTATTTCCCAGCCAGCTCCTCCAAGAAATGGAATTCTCTGAGATGCCGGGCAATGGCTCAAGGCACAGAATCTGGAATACGTGATTCAGAAATTAAGTGGCTGCTATGACACAGTTCAAGTAGGATAACAAAACCCTTTGACAACTTTACCAGCAAACAGGCAGCATTGACCTTGGAGAAAAGCCATAATGACGGCCAGAAATAATTTCAGCTGCCATCAGCAACATTATATATTCATGAAGTTATGTTTATTTGTCCTTTGCATCAAACATACTTACGAATTAACCAAGTACTTAAGTTGTCTTTCCCCTCTTTGACATCAGCATGAACAGCAACAATACACGTTACACATCTTTTAACTACACAGAAAAGAGCTATTTTATACAATATGAAAATATGATGCTGGAACTTCTGTCTTTCTCCTCCTACTCTTCCCACCATCAACTGAGCCCTGCAGATTCTTCTTACAGTTTTCAATGTATTGTTATGAACATTTCTTAACCTCAGTTAATTCTAGAGGCAAGATCCATATAAAATTTAGAAGAAAAATGAAAGGAAGAGAAAGGAAGGAAAAAATCCATCTCTGCACATTTAGCTGGAAGGAGACAAATGCCCTGCAACAAAACACATTTTATGTGTTGAGTTCTCTCTTGTAATTATAAATGTGGAATTCCAAAATAAAGGAGCACAGTAAAGTGACAATGTCTCCACAGAAGCAGGCAGGCTGGCCTCCAAGAGGCTGTAAGAGGACATTTCCATTACTGAATTCACCGCAGTCCAAGGTCTGCCCTTCAGTTATATAGGCTCAGAAACCTAATTTATCAGCTGTGGAGAGAAGAGGGCAGTCCACATTAACCAAGCTCACAGAGAACGACATGTAAAACAAACCATCAATGCATTAATCAGCAATGAAAACTGTAACAATCATGCAGAAGCTCATGACCAGAATATTCTGTATCTCTTGAACAGATCTGCATTGGATGCTAAATTATAATCACTTAGATGCTTAGAGAATAGGGACTCAAAGACAAGAGAGTTGCCTGGATGATTTACATAATTTAACGCATTCAGGACAAGATCACTAACCTCATGTGTCCATGTTTGCTTCAAGGGATCTGTTTGTGAACTTGTTCAATCCACAGTTTGATCAGTACTTTCCTCTTATTTCTTTGTAAGTCTGGCTCACTACTGGGAGATACACCATAAAACTTTAACGGTGGTTTTAATTTACTCTGGTTAGCCATCATAGATTTTTGTTAAGCTCTCAGGGATTGATCAAATTGCTAAAGACTAACTTAAAAAGCACTGCTGCCTTGAACATGTAATGTATATTATACATTCCTGGGAAAGAGAAAATATTATATATATATATGATGTATATTGTAGAAATGTTTACTTCTTGTTTCGAGCATATCACAGAACTCACACACAATTAAAGCAGTACACTGATTTCTCTCTTTCTCCCACTCAGCTGTCCTTGTTAATATCCTGGACCTGTGGGACTAAGTTTTACTCCACTCTATTCCAGAATCCACATCCCAATACAAGATCCAGAATCTTTTTATTCACTAGATGTTTAAAATATTAAATATATGGAGCGACATCATTTCCTAAAAGCAGGTCCCCTATAAAGCATGAATAAGACTTTGGGTGGATTCTGAAGACCTGCCAAGGTATGTGGGGGTGACAGACTGAAAGACTATGGAAAACAGAAGTGGGTGTGAAGCACAGACAGAAAAGACTAAGAATCTCAAACACATGTTTTCACTGCTTATAAATTTTGCTCGGGAGAGGTCTTGATCATAAACAGAATACTTCAAAATAAGACAGCCTTTACATTTTAATGCTCTCCCTTGTAGCTGTGTTCAAGGGAATGTTCCTAAGTTAGACTTTAGGGAAAAATCTTGAGAAGCAACACCTCCCCACCTTTTTTCCTTTATCTTCTCCTTCCTCTATGTAAATTCCAGGAAGATGCTGATGCCAGGGATGACTGGATGAGAAGGACATAGCAAATCTGAGGGAAGAATTAAAAAAAAATGGAGTGAGACAGAGAGAAATGTTCTCCAAGTTTACAAATTGAATTGCCACTTTGGTAAATTCTCCTTTTTTCTTATGGCTGGAAGTAAATCAGAATTTACTAAGATTCAACAGAAATTTCCCCACTTTGAAGGATAAGACCATATCTCCAAGGACTTTGCTAAATTACATAACAGAAGCCAAAAGAAAACATTTTATATTAATGACACAAAGAAATAAATGCAGACATCATAAGATGAAAAAAAATCCAAGAACTCAGCTATAAATTCAATAACAGAAAGGGATGCAAATTATAAAATTTAATCTATGAAACTGCTAAGCAAACAGATTCCTTTTTGCCCCATGAGATTTCAGCACAATTGTTGGCTTATTTCTTCTTTAACTTATATTATTTTTTAGGAATTGTGTAATTAATTATTTCTCAATGCAATTTAAGAAACTAGGTAAGAGTAATGTACACAGAAATAAGAGCTCTGATATCTAAATTGAGCTGTGCCAGAATTACAGTCTGTTCTAGCTCCAAGCCAGCCTATAAAAACTCGATTCATCTTTCATTAGTCTAATAGTCACAGGCTACCTGTTCCATTCTAATTGCAGAATTGTTATAACTCATAATAACGAAAGTCCAATCACAGCTTAATTTTCAGATCCAGGATAGGAGTGCCACCAATGGAGTTAAGTGTAATATATTTAGCTTATAGCAAAAAGAGTTCACAAAGTTATGGAGACTCCTATATGAAATAACACAAATCACTTTCATGAATCCAATCTTTACAAGTAGATATAGATTTTCAACTATCACTTCTTCAAGTAATTTTCTATTAGTTGCTCAGATTTAGACTCTGAAAAACTATACAAATGTTTGAGTAACAAATATCTTTTCAGCAAGGCTTTAAAAAATTTAGGATGAAAGGATTTGGGTATGGTTGAATCTGATTTCTTTCTGCCCAGTAGACTGATATAATGGTTAAGGGCATGGACACTATAAGTCACGTGGCCTGAGCTTCCATCCTGGAATTACTCTCTCTTGGCTGTAGATCACTGAGCAAGGTATTAAACCCTCTAAGCCTCAGTCTTCCCATCTGTAAAATGATGACAACCATAGCATTTAACCCAGAGAGTTGTTATGTTGATTAAACAACATATTACATGAAAAAGTGGCACATAGTAAGTAGTCTTAAAAGGTAGAAGTAGAAAAATCTTAGAATATATTTTTTATGCCCCAGGAGTTTTATTTAGAGATTTTTAATGCTAAATAAGTAATAGAAGTGAAATACTATTTATATTTTTTTCCAAGAACACGTTGATATTGGTATAGAGAATTTATGTATGTGAAAAGAATAAATATGCATTCTCATATTTCGGGCTATCTTCCTGAATGGGACTTGGCACTTAAAGTCAGCAGGGATGCCTTCTGGGGACCACAGTCTTATCTTTCATACCCATCTTCTTCTTCCATCTAGAGGAAGAGGATTTCCAAAGACACGAGCAACATGATTGGCGAACAGCTAGATTTTCCTAATCCAAATTGAATTACTTAAACCCACACAGAATCCATGTGCCTGATAGGAGAAATAGAGGAAGGGAACCACTGCTCATTTTATCCACCTACAAGCATTTCATCAACTTTTCATCCTGCCGTAACCTTTAGGTTAGAGCGTGGTCTCTCCTTCACTGCCACTAAGCTGGCCTGAGAGAAAGGGAGATGAAGACTGCATAGTGAGCAATGAGGGAGATGTGAGAAGAGACAAGGATAGAACGAGAAACACCCCCACAGAGAAGCAACACGAAATCACACCTTCAGAAAAGATAAGTGTGTCCTCACTTCCAAAGAAGTTCATGTTGCTATTATTTTGAGTGAATGGTGTCAAATAATGGCATTTTATCTGTAAGGTGTGGTGGTTAGGACCCTGCACGGGCTTGACAGCCCTGGTTACAAGAAGCACACAAGTGGTTTTGAATGTTCACTAAATCTCAGTTCACTCACATGAAAAACGGCTAATAACATCTCCATATCAGGGTTATTGTTGCAATTAACTGAGATAATGTATGGAATCTCCAGCACAGAGCATAGCATCTAGCACCATCCCAGCATATGGTAGCTATTATTATTACTATCATTGTTTCCTATTTAAAATATCTGGGAGGATATTTTACTATGTTTTCCTGTTCTTCAATGCCAGAAGCTAGTCTCCTGCTAGATTTTTAAATTAAAAAAACAAACAAAGAAACAAAAAACCCAGTGACAGTCTAAAAGCAAAACAATATTCGAACCTAGGCAAAAGCAGTGAATCAGCAATGATTTTAAGACTCTTTTTCGCATGTTTATTCGCATTTAAATGACATTAAAAACCACAGCAGTGCTCCTATGGATATGAAAGGTTGTAGGTGTAAAATGGAGCACGTGGAGACACGAATTCATATAATGTACAAGCTGGAGAGGAATGTAGAGAAGCCCTAACTCTACACCCTCATCTTAGAGAAGAGTAAATTCACGCCTAGCAAATGAGTGCTCCAAGGTTACCAGACAGTTAGTCCCCAACACTAGAAGCCAAATATCTGCCAGTCTTTCCACTAAGACCAATAGCTCTCCATACAATTCATTCCCGGCCTTAATTATCAGCTACAGTAAAGTTTCTTGTTGGGAAGGGTAGACTCTTAAAGCAATTCTGGAATGCCCTTGAACGGTGACAAAAGAAAAGAGTTAGGACAGTGACACTTTAGATTAGCTTTTTGGGAGCTTTAGATGATGTCACTTCTCCATTTCATTGCAAGACAATATTTCTGGGTTTTATTGCCATGACTCAAAGCAATGAAAGAAAGTCACAAATAGAAGGTAGTGTTTACCTGCATAATTGGAACAACTTCTTATGAGCTGTTTTATTTACTCTTTGGGTAAATATATTTATTACTCAGGTAGTTTACTTTTATGCATTGGGTAAATATATTTATTACTCAGGTAGTTTACTTTTATGCATTACATATCTATATAACATTTTAAATGCACATGGTTTTATAAACCCTGTCTAGCATACATCGTATGCTGACAATAATTACCAGAAATTGAAGTGTATCATAAAGAATCATATGAAACTTCGGAGAATTTCTAGCCTCTTCTATTTACTACTGATATAACTACTGTGGGATTTACAGAATGTCATTGTCAAACCATTGGAAAGAACAATGATTTTTTTCTCTAGTTATATATTTATAGTTGAGCACGGATCTTTACAGCGAACTTGAAAATTGGTATTGATTTATAAACAAATAACTGCAAAGTATTTCCAAGTTGTTATTTAAGCCCACTCAGTAATATCATACATGACAAACATTCATTGTTCTCTCACTTTGTGCCAAGCATTGCGCTGAATAAGAACTTTAGCTCAGGGTTTCTCAATTGCAGTACTCTGGACATTTGGGGCTGGAAAATTATTTGTTGCAGGGGGCTGTCCTGTCCATGGCAGCATGTTCAGCAGCATCCCTAGCCTCTCCATTCTAGACGCCAGTAGCATTCCTTGCCCACTAGTAGCCATCAGAAATGCCTCCAGACATTGCCACATGTCTCCTGGTTGGCAAAATTACCCCTTCTGAGAACAACCGATTTGGCTAATCGAATTCTCTTAATAATCTCCTGAGGTATGTATTATTGTCCCATTTGCTAGATAAGATGACAGACGCTTAAGGAGGTTAGCAATTTGCCCAAGGTCACACAAACAGCTAGTGGAGACAAAATCAACTGCAGATTCCAATCATTTAAGCGTTGAATGATACTTCCTTACTCAAAGACCCACATGAACACAAAATCTAGATCTATGTATCCACAGAAACCGTCCCAGCAATACTGAAATGGAGAGCCTCCTTTGAAAAGGGGCACATACCGTTTCCATGGAAAGGTTTTACTCTCATGCAATGTATGAGTCATTTTGAGTTATGCTGCAGCCACAAAGATTATGAAAAATTTAATGACTTAAAGCACCAAAAGTTTGTTTCTGGCTCATGTTATACTATCACTGTGATGTGGCATGGGCCTGGCTCCATCATTCCAGGATGCAGGTCAAGGTTGAAGACCTATGGGGACATGCCAGTCTCTGGCAAGGTGATAACAGAACCGTATGATGGCACTTAAAGTTTTTGCTCAGAAGTGACACAGATCCCTTCCATTTGGTTTACCTGGGCAAAGAAAGTCAGGTGGCCATGTGTGAAGTCAGTGGGCAAGGAAGGACACAGGTCCATCAGGGAGGGGCTGAGTGGGAGGGCAGGGGAAGAGCTTCCTACTAGGAGGGACAATAAATATTTTTGAAAAATAATACAACCTTCATACAACTACACTGAGAAGTGTTAAGAGGTAGTGTCATAACTTGCTTTTATTCACAAGGCCCATGATATCTGTATGTTTCCTGGAGGCCTCTGTTTGAGAAAGCAATCCTGATATGGTGGCCAAGAGCCAGAAATGGAATTGCTACGCATTCAACATTTTGGAACCTCAAAACAGTAACATAGCAGAGCTCTCATAAGACAAAGGGATGTGGTCCCTTAATTCTTTCCTGATGGCCTTCCTTTGAGAGACTGAACAAACTTCCTTCTCTGTGAATCTATTCCATGGTCTCTTAAATGGGAGCTCTAAGAACAATTCAATTTCGACCTGATTTCTAGGCTATTCTGAGTAAGGAGCAGATAAAGTTCTAAGAATAGAAAGAATGCTTGTGCTTGGAATTGGGTGAGAAAACATTATATCAATCATGGGGGTCTGTGGGAGGATACATTCATTTTAATGTTTCAGTGCGCAAACCTTCTCTCCCCACCTCCTTCCCTCCCTCCCTCTCCCCAACCCCCACAGAGGACTACACCCACAATCTCTCAGGAAAACTTATGATTAAAAATCATAGAAGCCACTATAAAACAAAAAGTTCTCTTTTTTTCCTAAATGTTCATATATATAAGTCATCTAGTGGAGTTATATAATAAATACATTTAACTTAAAGTGTACTTGAGAGGAAAAGAGAGGAATAGACAAAGGGAAGGAAGGAGGGTAGACAAAGAGAAAAGGAGAGCATGATAAACTAAAGATGGTAGCAAATCCTTGACACTCTTCCCACTGAGATGTGAAGTCTGATTTTCCTACCCTTGAATTTGAACTGGCACTCATGACTTTCTTGATCAACAGAATGCAGCAGAAGTGACATTCTAGGACTTCTAAGTGTGTATAACTATATTTTTAAGCCTTACAGCTTCAGCTCAGGCCTTTTGGAACATTCAGTGTTGTGGACTGAATTGTATCCCCTCAAACTTTGTTTGTTGAAGTCCTAACCGCCAGTACCTGTGAATGTCACCTTATTTGGAAACAGGGTCTTTGCAGTTGTAATTAAGTTAAGATGAGGTTATGATAGATTAGTGTGGGCTCTAAATTGAATGGCTGGTACCCTTATATGGACAGGGATATTAGGAGACACAAAGACACAGAGGGAAGATGGCCATGTGAAGACAGAGGCAGAAATTGCCAAGGACTGCTGGCAACCACCAGAAGTTAGGAAGAGGTAAGGATTCTTCCCTGGAGCCTTCAGAGGAAGCATGGCCCCACCGGCACTTAGATTTTAGGTATCTAGCCTCCAAAGCTGTGAGAGAATAAAGTTCTGTTGTTTCAAGCCACTCGGTTTGTGGAAATAGCCCCAGGAAACAAATACTCCTGGTCTTGGGATGCTCCTTCTGGGAACCAACACGTCACCTGTACTATAAGAATGACAAGCCACATGGAGAGACTACCTGTGGACACATCACGAGCCTGAGCTGAGCTTCCAGTCAAGAGCCAGATTCAACAGGCAGACATCCCAGGTGAAGCAACTCGTTGTGAGTGAAGAAGTCATGTTGGAAGTCGACAACCTGTGGATTTGAGATGAGCTGCCTAACCAACAACCCCTTCTAGAATTCATGCTACACAAAACTGAGGAAAATAAAACTGTCATTTCAAGCAACTAAGTTTTGGGGTAATTTCTTATATGGCTGTAATTAAATGGAATAGAATCCAGTACCTGAACGTAGGTTACATAATACAAACTTAAATATATGGCCATGGCTTTGGGACTAGGCGGTGGGCAGAAATTGGAAGGAGTGTGACAAGTCGGCTGGTAAAGGCTTGAAGGGCAATAAGGAAAATATTACTAGATTCCAAAGACAAGGGACACATTGTTATGTCGTAACAAAATGTTTGGCAACCTGGTCGCCTGCCATAGCATGGAAAATAAAGTTTGCCTCCCGAACTCTTGGATTTGCCTAGAGAGATTTCTAGACATGAAGTATAAATTGCTAACTGGCCCAGCAAAACCTTTCTCAAATTTCTAAGCAAGAAAATAATCAGCAAAATAAATGATGTTTTAAGCCCCTAAGTTTAGGAATAGAGACCAGGAAAGGGGAGTGTGACAGATTAAGGAAGATCACAAATCCTTGACACTCTTTCAACTGAGAGCTGAAACTGAACTTCCCTACCCTTGAATCTGGACTAGCACCACACAGCATTCGTTACATAGCAGTGAATATCAGGGGAAAAGGTGGGAAGGGAACAAAAGAAGACCAGTTTAGATGGTGAATGTTCTAGAGTGAGACTAAAATGTGAGATCCAGTCTGCCTTTTAACACCTAAGCACGTCACCTGTTGAATGTTATTCAAACGTTTAAAGATTTATGTACAGATACAACATGGCCACTAACACAAACAAACTACTTTACATGCTGTTTGACCAAAGAAATAGCTATCTCTTTAATTCTGGAGGAAAATCTAACTGTGTTGTATTTATTGAGAACTAGCATTTTTGTTATTAACATGGTACCTCCCTAAGGGATCTTCACGGGTAACCCTCTTGCCTTAGACACTACTTCAGAACTTCAACTTGACCTCAGATGTGACTTCATTATATCCTTTAAAGTAGAAAGGATTCACACAAAGCAGAACACTCCTGACACAAGTGTTTGAATAAGTGTTAAATGACGAAGATACAATCTAATACTTATGCATTTCTTTATACATAAACCTCCTTATTCCACAAAGTATGTAAAGTGGCTCACAAGTGATAGAGTCAACACTCTACAAAATATAAAAATATGTAATAATCCAGGATCAGACAAAATCCAAGCAGAATAAAAGCAACAAATTATGAAGAAATAGTCAAACATGCTCTATAGTTATTAAGCTGAATTTGATTCTGAGCTTCTAGACAGCTAAACAGAAAAGGGAAATATCTGTTGCGTGTTTATCAGTAAAAGTGAGAAGAAAATATTTCCAATGCAAAGGAGAAAAAGTTATTCATGTCATAGAATTCTGAAACTAATATTCATTAGGGAATTACCACTAAGGACACTATGATCTCAACAACATCGCTACATTTAGCACCTTACACAGAAACACATTTCTACTAATACGCTTCTTCAAGCTTTTCTCGATGAATGAGAGCATAATTCCAGAGTTCAACTTAGCCATAGAAACATACAAGACCAAGAAAACATGTCCAAAGATGAAGCTTTTTTTGTCTCTCTTCTACTAGATGATGAGCTCTTCAAGGAAACAAACAAACAAAACATGTTTTTCTTCTTAATACCTAGTGCTACATGTATCTGGCATATGTGGCCCATGGTATCATCAGGATGTGCCATAGTGCTGTTTTCTGAGAGCATATCTGAAGCAAGGGTCCTTATTATATAATGATACAAAATTGCCTTCACTGTGATTGGACTACCTCATCTTCAGAGTCCAAAGATTGACAATGTGGTTTTTTTGTTGTTGTACTGGAATGCACAACGATACATAAAAGCATGTGCTCATATACAGAATTCTGGCAAACAGAAAGCCAATATTCCTATAGGAGTTACCGGAATGTACTTCTCTTTCCTTCTTCATGATGCATGTGCAGAGTGAAATGTTCAGAGACTATAGCTCATAGAGAACTAAAGCAGAGCTTCACTTCCTAGAATACTGAAGGAGAGCAAGTGGTTCACGCTGGTTAAACATGAAAATATCCCAAAAGGTTTGGAAACAATCAAGACCACCAGCACCATTAAAAATAGGCATTATTAGTGGCTACTGCAATATTAAATCTGAGTTGTGGGACGGGAAGAGGAAATCATCGTGGGAGTTTGGTGGAAATTGGCAGAGAGTGCTTCACAGGGCCATTTACTGCTTAGGCAGCTGACTTTTATTGCTATCTCAAGGGCCAGATCTGACTAAAACTCTCCCTAGTCTTCTCTCTTCATTGTGCTGAAATGGAATGGAGCATCTAGGCAAAGAGATTTAATGTCTTTACCATTTGCAAAAAAAAAAAAAAACCCAAAATCTCTGTAGAGCAGACTGGTAAGCAGCACTTACCTCCACAGCAAGGAATAATTTGCGTCTGTTGAGCGGGGAGAAAAGAAGCCAATGCCATCTATCTTACAGCTTTCTCAGCACTCTGGGTGCTAGAGGGGGGCAGATTAGACTGGGGAAGGTGTTTAAGGGCTGGTACTGTGGAAAAATGGGTGTATCCCCATAAAAACAAGTGGTCCTTTGATGAGCGGATACTCAGAGCAGAGGACAAGAGCAAATGAGAGCTGAAGGGAAAAGGCTGAGGGCTTTCCCACAGGGAGCTTATGACTCAGTCAGGAAGAGATGCAATAGTCGGATGTTCTATTTAGTAGTCTCCTAAGAGATCATCTGGTCTGGTGGCTTTCAAATTCTCCTCCTTTAAGTCCTGGAAGAGTCACTCAGAGGCTACCCTGGGAGAGGGAGGGAGCCCAGCTCAGCAGAAAGCCTCCAGCACCCTCTCCAGCTTTAAACAGAGCAGCTCTACCTCAATACATTTTATATATGGGATTTTTAAAAAACATCTCATTGAATGTTAGTTCCACTGATAATCAAATTTGAAGGCTTCTTGAGAAAATGATTAGCCATTTGTGATGGAAATTTGTTGCTTTGCCTTCCCACCATCTATTTTCTCCTCTTTGGGGCCCTGGTCTGCCTGAAGGTAACACAATTCCTCCACTGCCTGTGATTCAGGAGGAACTGACCCTGCCATTGGCTAAAATAGTAACGGTAGCTGGTCAACTCATTTATTTTATTCAGTCTCCCTGGATGCACTAATTAGGTAGGGAAATAGTGTGTGACTCAAAGCAGATCAAACAGAGCCCAAGACCCAGGTCAGGGCTCTGACGACAGCTCTCAGGTTAGAGGTAGCTTCATCCTTTAGGATTACTGAGAAGACAAAAATGAGCCTGAAGCTGCTGGAAAACACCTTCCTAAGAATGGTGTCCAACCCAGAGAAAGAGCTCCTGTGTTCAGCTTCGTGTAAAGCCAGCATCATCCTTGGGGTTTTAGTTATATGACAAATAAACAAATTCCCTATTCTGTTTATAAGTTTGTTTTCTCTCCTTTATACCCTAAGAACCATGCTTCATACCCTATGTTGGTTTTAAAGGCAGAGTAGAGGTCCTCATTAGGCAAAGCGATTTGCCCAGGCTGGTAAGTGGACACACTCAACTGGAACCCAAGGATTATGACTCTTCGCCTAGTGCTTCTTCCACTAGAATCATCTAGTATTCGAGGCAGTAGACACTCACAGAATGAGTGGCACTTCAAGCACAGAGCTGTTTCCAAAACCTGGGGCAAATATCCAAAAAAATCACACCTTATTTTAAATTTACTAGAGGAACTCACAATCTAAAGGAAACATGTAGTGGAGCCCTTCATTGTGTTTGTGAATTCAGATTTTCATTCATCCTGACTTGAACATTTGATTTCATGCTAGCAGAGTCTCATCAGCCCAAAACTATGGCTCAGACACCCTCAGAAGAATGCCCGACTGAATCCTCAGTGCCTTGTGAACACAGGTTGCATTTTGAGAGCACGCTTTTGCTCACCCTGAGTCATTGTTTCCTTAGCCCTCTTCTTGAAATGGAAATACAGTAACAGTCATTGACCACGTCAGAGTTCAACAAATTACATCATGAGAATTGTACTTCAGAAAATCCTCTCTCTCCCTCTTTGTATTTTCACCTTTGTTTTTCTCCTTGGTAAGAAAATTTTACAAGTTTATATGTTAATACAATATGCTTCATTTTGTTCTATGATTAACTAGCTGTCTACGATTAACTAGCTTGCCCTAGTTTCTTGGGCAAGAAAGTTCATCTCTCTGAGTCTGTTTTCTGGATGTTTGGGCTAGAATAAATCCTCTCCAAATTCCCTTTCAGATCTAGCAACGTTGGAAACTCTGGACTTAAAGCACATCCTACACCGCACAGATCTAAACTGCGGCGGAGCGCTGCCTTCAACAATGTGGCAGGGAGAGAGAAGGAGGCAGGTGCAGGCTGCCGAAACAGGACGTCCCAGGATGAAAATCCCATATATGAGTCTGCTTTATAAATGCTTGGTCTGTGTTTTTCCAAAAACTGTGTGGAAATATTCAAGGTAAACAAACAGTTTCTATTCAAAAAGCAAATCTTACAAAAATTAGATTAGAAGAAAGACTTGCTATGAAAAAATCTCCATAAAAAGCATATGGATCTAAAAGAAGTAGGTTTGTGTGAAGCCAGCGGCCAGTCCCATTCTATACTTGATACAAATTTTCCAAAATTTCTAGGGAGTCTGTAAAAGTATTTCAGGACATAAACTTTTGGTTGGAGATGTAAGTCCCCAATAGAGACTGAATAACGTAATTAGAATGAGATAAATTGTTGATTCCATTAGAATGAAATAAAACGTTGCCTTTTTTGATAATTTCCTCACTGTTATCATAATTCCACAAAAAATGGAAGCACAGTGTAATGAAAAACAGCTTAAACTTTGGGCACAGACCCAGCTTTAAATCGGAGTCCAACTGGAAATTTACTGGAAGAGATCTTGGGGACGTTACCTCAACTCTCTGAAGCTCCGTATATATTTCTACATATACAGTATATTTCTATATATGCTATACAATCTGATGGAAATGTTTGAGGATTAAAATGCCAAGTAGCCTGTGGCAGACATTGCTAAACATCATTTCCCTTTGCTATACTATAATGCAGCTCTTTCCCCAAGTGTTCCAGATGCAGGAATGTCCTAGAGAGTTGACTGGCTTGTTAGGTGACAGATCCTGATGCAGTCACTCTTGGTCACTTAACTTCCTGACTTAACACAATGACTGGCCTCTTTGGGAAAGGATATGGAGTTCTTACTATGCACCACGACTGTGCGTGGAGCATTCATAGTTGCAATTCTGTTTAATCCTCACAACATTCTGGGAGTTACCGACACTGCAGTGCTCATGCGGCGCCAAAGCTCCTGCTGACCACCACTCACTACGCTGTGGGTGTCTTCCCTAGTCACACCTCCTATTATTCCATCAAGACCTCTTATTTGACACATTATTCCTTGTATTTTTTTGAGTGACTAAAAATATCAACCCCTCATAAGTGAAGGAGTCATTGTGGTATAAAAGTATTTCAAGTACTTCAACCATATAGCTAACTACAGACAGAATTACACAGCATACAAAAATGAGCTTGGGGTATCCTTATGGCCTTCTCAGAGAATCTGTCATCCCTTATCACAAGTTCCAGATGTCTACTTGGAGAGAGGTCCGTTTCTTGGCTTTCTCCTAAATCTTCCCCATTGCCCTACATCCAACGGAAGCTTCTGTCCTCTCTCTCACCTGCTTTGTTTGTATGTATCCCTCTCCTTCTTCCCCTCCTTCTCTCACTTCTGTTTTTCTTTCTGAGTCGACTTCATTCTCCTCCTTTTAAGCTGCCTCACATGGAATTCCTTCTCTATCCCAAATTCTTGCTGGCTTTTTCTTTTTTAGCCCAACGTTTTTGCATATCACTCTCTGAGTCATGCTGTTTCAACTTTAGCATTAGAATTTATCTTATAATGAAATGACCCAGCAAAGGGAGGCAGAGTACAGAGTATCTTCTGAGGCTCTGTGGGAGGAAGGAAGTGGCACTTGCAATCAAGGTCTGGTTGGGGGAGGTGGAGGCAAAATCACTGTATAGAGGCCTTTACTATGTGAATGTACGGATTTCAGAAATCTTTGGTACAAACAGGAACATGAGAATGGTATGAGATAATGAGGACATAAACAGAAACACTTGGAAGAACATAAGTGAGACACAGGTAAACAGAAAGGACAATAGGAACTGAGACAAAGGATTATTTATCCATTTTCGAGGAAAGACCCATGAACACATAAGTGTAATTGGCCTGAGGCTTGCAGAAGAAGACAATTGGGAACCCTCATCTGAAATGAGCAGAGAGAGGAGAGAGAAACTCCTTGATGAGAGCTATCGTGAATATCCTCTTCAAAATAGTCTCAAATTAGTCACAGCAAAAACTTTTAGAGAGTACTCAAATTACAATAGAAATGTAGAAATACTTATTTCTCTCTTATTCAGCCCAGTTAGCAGCCTATTTCTTTAAAATTCGAGCATTGAGAGGGTTAAACCTAAAAGCCAAGCCAAGAAAATTAACATTCTTCGTAGAAATTTTGATACAATCCAGAGAAAATAATATTTACTTTGCCCATTATTTATTATTAATCAGAGATCACATTAAAATTGTAGAAGTCAGTATATGGTATTTTCAGTTGATGGAATGAAGAGGGATTTCTTATCTTTTTTTCTTTCCACTTATTGGAAATTTCACTGAAATAAATTCACTAAAATTTTATGAAAAGTTATTATCAATTTGTGATTTTAATTTTCCATAACTTCCTTTTGGTAGATAGTGATTTGAGAGACACAGTACAGTCAGGATATGCTAAGTTATGCTACAATAATAAATAACCTCAAATCTCAGTGGCTTCCAAAAACAATGATTTTTCTGTTCATTCTACATTCCCATCCTGCATCAGCTGGGGTCTTTGCTCTGAGGCCAGTTAAACAACCACCACTTTGAACATTTCAGGATTTCATGTTTCTGTGTGAGGTGCCAACTATAGAGATGTAGCTGAATCATGGAGTCCTTGGTGACAATTCCCTAAGGTTATTATTTTCAGAATTCTATGACAAAACAATGTATATAGTGATTGTATGAAAACAAGAAAACTGTATGTGTGTTTGCCAAGAGACAGAATATCTATGTAAGTATACACGAAAGAAGCTGGTAAGAGTCATTGACTCGGGGAGACCCGGATAGCTCAGAACAAGGTTGGATATAAAATTACTCTTCACTTTATATTGTGGGGGACTGGAATTGGCCACACCAAGATATGCCTCTTGGGCATGAGGATTATTTTAGGCTGGTTACTTTTAAAAACTGCAGACAGGAAAGAAACTCTGAAAAGTAGAATTTACTTATCCTTTGGTAAGAGACATTTGCATTTGTAAAGGAAATCTCCATCTGTAAAGGTGTCTCCCTCTCTGCACCAGGAAGAAGGGGGGATGACTTATCTCTAGAAACTCTTATTAATTTGGAAGATAAGGACTTAAATCTGCATAACAACCTTACTCTTATTTACTGTGCTTTTCTGGTAACCTCCCATAACTGATTCCCCCAACCCCCAAAATTCTCCTTTGTCTTTAGCTGAGGGTGGTATTTAAGGGGAGAGCTTCTGCCATTTTGGTGAGTTGCTCAGTTTGCCTGAGCCTCTCCCACATAAACATGTTATAAAGCTTTATTTAATTTTCTCCTTTTATTCCATCTCATGTGAATTTAAGTTGATGTCTGGCCAGAAGGACCCAGAGCAGGTAGACAAAATGTCTTCCTCCTCTACAATATCAGCTATATATTTTGATTTTTGTGCTAGGTGCATGAATTTTCTGCCAAAAGTAAGTATTCATGAAAATTATTATCTTTAAATGCCTCTTATCAGGGCTGAGGTACAAAAAATATAAACATGAACTATGGTAAAGTTAGTTAGTTGACACAGGAATAAAGCTCATGCCATTGGTCCCATTGTCATTTTGAGTTCACACTTGAAACCACAAATCCTAGATGATACAGATTCTGACTCAGACAGTACAGACTATGATTTTCAAAATATTATGAGGTTTCCACCAAACAGTTCCCTTACTCCACTTTAGTGCACGCACGTACACACATACACACACACACACACACACACACACACATGCACACGCAAGAAAGAGAGAAATCTCAGCTCATGGGGTTACTTTGGAGGTCATCTGGTCAAATTCTCCGAATCAGAGGATTTTTAAACTGTGTTCTATGTTGCCTTACAGTCCACTTGGGCCCTAAGAACGTTGTCACATGCATGGGATCAGCTCATGCTTCAACCAGAGCAGCTCCGTTTTATATAATGAGTTTTTACCATAAGTTTTTGTCTGAAGAAATAATTCTAAAAAATGTATGAATGCCACTGATGTGAGAATCTCCTTTATAACATGCTGATGAAAACAATCCAACTTTGCAGAAGGACCTGAAATACTAGGGAATTCACCACCTCATTACGTGCTTGGATAGCTCCAAGTTTTAGAAAGACCTTCTTACACTAAGCCAAAATCTGCTTCCCTATAACTTTGATCAATTGGTTCGCATTCTTGCTTTGGGCTATTTAATTGCTGGTAGAGATTTTAGTTGCTTCCCTGAAGGCAGAAGACTTAATGTTTTGTAACTACTATTGATCTTTGGCCAGTTTGGGCCTGTAGCTGGGCAGCTAGATAATTTATTTCTCTTTGAAGTTCTCTGATACTATTTCTGGGCTACATTTTCTGTTTTACTTCTTGAAGCTTTCATTTCTTTATGTGAAGAAATTTGAACACATGATCTTTTTTTGTCTACCAGCTACACTTTTTTACATAGATACCAATTAGCTGTTAATTATTAAATGTGTGGGTGAGAGGGCACAGATACATATTTATAGCTCAAATGAAAGCTTGGGGTAATTTAGATTAAATATTATGAAAATCTTTATAGCAGTACTATTAGAAAATTAACTAGTGGAACAAGCTGCCAAGAAAGGGTGCATAATGACTGTCACTAGAAGTATTCAAGGCAGAAATAGACACCTGTTGGGAAATGATGGTTTAAAACTAATTACATCTTCTGGTCATAATCTGTGAATATTTATCCAGTCTTCCCTCTTCTGGTTACTTGAAATTTGAGTGATTTTTAACAAGCTCAATTTAAGCACTCATGTAAACACACGCTTGAACCAGCCTATAAATACTACTTTTTAAAAAGTGTTATAAAATGCTTAAAATTTTCCGTCCTCAACTCAATCTTCAGGAAATAGTCTGAAAACAAAATGGGAGCACAAAAATGTTCCCTGCAGCTTTATTTATGGGAGTACATAACTTATAAACAACCTAAATGTCAAAACATAGTAAAATGGTTAAATAATTTATGGGACACGCATGCAAGGAAATACTGGGTAACCAATTAAGTTGTGTCCATGGTTCGTAATAACAGAGAAAATCTTACTGTTATAATAGTAAGTGGAAGACCAAGGCCTTAAGTTGCATACAAAACATGAGTTCAACCCTGGGGAAAACTGCATAGGAAAGAATGGGGTAACATTTCCAGCAAAATGGAGGGAAAGTTTAATGTAGACCACCTCTTCTGCAACAAACAATTAGGAAGGCCAGACAAAAAGTATATGAAAAATAAAGATAAATAATTTAATGAAATTTAAAATTTAATGAAAGAGCAAAAGGAAAATCCCCAGATGGTAACATAAAGAGGGAAGTCGAAGCTAGAATAATCAGGTCTGGCTGATGCCGACAGACCCAGAACAGCGTGCCTGGGTAGGCCCTGGGAATAGGAAGCTGAGGCTTTAATGCTCATGAAGGTATGGTAGGCACATGCACATAGCTGCAGATCCAGTGAAACCATGGAGATGAAACTGCGGATTCTCCATAAAGCTAGGACTCTAAACAAGCCCAATACGAGGATGATTAAAAAGCTGCATACAGTCCTATAGAAACAGGACAGAAACGTGGTAACTGCTCTGGGCTCTGGGTGGGTAGAGGGAAGTGAAGGGTATTTTCCTCAAACCTTTGTCATGCTCATGCATAGAATCCAAATGTATATAACCTGGAAAGTGTGGGGATCCTGATGTAAGACCAAAGGTCCCCAACAGAAGGGAATGACAAAAAGCCGTGTAGGTATTCATCTATTGCTTACGGTACATAGGACTTGTAGGGAGAAAACAACCCCAGCTGAAGTTTAGTCTACAGGAAAAATTTGTAAACAAAACACAAAACAAACAAATCCATAAAGGAGAGTCCAATAATACAAGAAATAGAAGTGGCACTCAAAGTAAAAGAAATAATATAACAACATGAGACAACAAAAGTAGTATATTTAAAGTTACTAAGAGGATTAAAAGAGATCTAAAAGCCATACTGAAACAAAATTATGCTCTGAAAACAAAATAGGTAGATTTGGACAGATACAAACAGAAATTCTAGAAAGATATATAAAATAAGACAGCTAAACAAAATATTAGATATAATTAGTAGGTTGTTGGGCTGATACAAAGAAATCATCTAGAATTCAGCCCAAAAAGATAAGATGGAAAACATATGCTGAAGGTTAATGGGCATGGAGTACTAAATTAGAAGGTTCAAAATAATCTAAGTGGCAGCTCCAAGAAGTAAGAAGAGGAAAATCTGGATAAGAAGATATATTAAGAAATAATGAAACATAACTCTATTGAAATTTTCCAAAATGTGAAACTTTGGATTTAATTCCCAAAAATAATTAACAGAAAAAATTCATTCTAGGACATATGTGTCAAATTTTGTATACAGAACACCACAGAAGACAAAGACAAACATCTTAAACACCAAAGAAAAAAGACAAATTACCTACAACAGAAGGACAATAAGAGATAACAAATATCTCAGATCAAACTCAGAAGCTGTAAGACAGTGGACCCATATCTTCAAAGAACTCTGATGAAAGAAACTCAATCTTAAAAGTCTATGTCCAGCTAAACTACCATCCAAGAATGAGAGCAAGTAAAAACATTTTCAAGAAAAATCTTGACTGGGAAAACTTGCTAATACTGATAATCATGAACAACCTTGGACTTACCCATCACCATTGAAGTCCATCCATGAAAATGATTTTGTAAGTTGTATCTCAGCGAGCATGTGCAGAAAACAGAGCATGCGCAGAAGATGAAAACCTTGCCCTCAGAGGACTTCGAGCAGCACTAGGAACAAAAAGTTCCCTGACTACAGAACTCAACATAATGCAAGCGGTGCAGGGAACCTAATGAGAAGCAAAGAGTCCCCTGGTTTGTAGCATACCAGACTTACAAGATCCTTACACTCCCACCACCCAATTGGATTCCACCAAGATAGCAATTTACATAACCACTTTCACTCCCAATTCCTTAAAAGTCTGTACCAACTCCAGTTCCGGCAGAAAGATGTGAGCTTTGTCTCCTGTCTCCTTGCTGGTCAGCCATGCAATAAAGCTCTTTCTTCTCTCAAAGCCAGTATCACAGTATTGGATTCTATGCACATCGGGCAGTGAGCACCTGCCCAGCAACAATCATTACAAAATCTACTACAGAAAAAGGAAATTAAACCCTTATGGAAGATGTGGGTTGAGAGAAATAATACCTACACAAAAACTGATAAACCTGTGGATAAATTAAAGCCTGCCTTGAATATAAAAATAAAGACACCTACCTTAGACATAAAGACTGAAAATAAGGGATAGAAAATGATAAACAAGAAGTTAAGGCAAAAAGGCATTATTAGGAGAAAAGAGAAATGTTTCATAATGATTAAATGAACAATTCACCATGAAGCCATCATAATCCTGAACTACGAGGGACACAAAAACAGCATCACAAGTAGGAATCAAAAATCAAGATAACTTCATTGTAGGACTAATAATATTAGAGGAAATCCTTTCTGAGGGTTCCAGGCTCTTCCACTTGGCTCTCAGTTTCACATACAAAACCACAGATATTAAGTGTATTATGTATTAAGTAAGAGAATGTATTTGTAAAAGGAACATTGCGATTGGTAAAGGTGAAAATTATTTTCTTTGGCATGGATCATTAAGTACATAAAGAGTAGAATTAATGTACAATTCACAAATTAGGTTCCAGGAGGAACAACGATAAAGTAAACCATGCATCAACTAAGGACTAAACAAGATATAGTTCTCAGCTGCAGAATTCTGAATGGCTGTCCCTGCAGAGGACACTTGCAGACACAAGTCTCCTTTTTGTTGATCTTTCCTTCATCTGCTATCTGGACCTCTCTCTCTTCTCAACTGGCTTAAGTATATTCAGGGAGACCCATGGCAGCTGGAATCTTTGGCCTTCACTTTCCAGTTCCAATAGCCTGCTCTATCCTTGTTCCCAGTGTTAGTGGGTAAGCTTTGTACCTTGTGAGCGACTCTAACTGCATGTGACTTCCCAGTTTCTCACTTGATTAGACCAAGTCTTATGAGAGGAAGCAATAGTATTCCCTTCTCATTTCAAAGGCACAGTATTTATTCCATGTTATTCTCCTCCTGCCTATAACTATAATTTCTGCTTCACTTCTAAAATTGTGTGAAATTTGCTATTCAGTAGACATAAAATATTTATTTTAGCCTTGTATAGGGACACATTTTGTGAATGTCACCTGTCTTGATAAGAATGAACTGTTCTAAAGGTTGGTCACAGGATTTTAGATATATGCATAAGATCAGGCTTGTTATACTGAAATTCAAAACTTCTATATCCTTACTAATTTTATTATCTACTGCTTCTGTTAGTTGCTAGGAGATAACTGTTCTCAGTAATAGCATCGATTTCATCGATAGGGTCAAATTTTTAAAAAATGTTAGGCTTGACCTAATGCACATGTACAGAAACATACACATCATCAAAAGCTATTTCATTCTTTTCGAACGTACAAGAATCATTCCTAAAAATTGAGCATGAACCATGCAACAAAGTGTGTCTTAATAACTAAATTACAGAATAGGTTCTCCAATGATGTTACAAATTAGAAATTAAAAAATCAGAGGGTAGGGGCTGGCCCCGTGGCCGAGTGGTTAAGTTCGCGCGCTCCGCTGCAGGCGGCCCAGTGTTTCGTTGGTTTGAATCCTGGGCGCGGACATGGCACTGCTCATCAAACCACGCTGAGGCAGCGTCCCACATGCCACAACTAGAAGGACCCACAACAAAGAATATACAACTATGTACCGGGGGGCTTTGGGGAGAAAAAGGAAAAAATAAAATCTTTAAAAAAAAAAAAATCAGAGGGTAAACAAAAAAACTTAGAAATTAAAAAACACTTTCAAATGGTGAATTGTTAAAGAAGAATTCACAACTGAAATAATGATCTATTTAAAATGATGAAAACTCTATGTACCTAGTAATTAAGTCTGTATTTATAGAGAAATTTATTGTCTTAAAAACATACATGTGCAATGATAGTCTAATCACGAAAGGATGTTAGGCTAATATTAATACATATGCTAGAACATAGATCTCTACCTCACACCCAATAAAACAATAAATTCAAAATATATTGATCAGTTAACGTCAAAAGAAAAAGCACAACTTTTCAGCTCTAAGAAGAAAAAACTGGAGAAAATCTTTATGACAATGAGACAGAGATGAATTTCTTAAAGAAGACATAAAGAATGCAAACCATAGATTAAAATTTTTATAGATTTGATTATATTATTTTTAACGTACTAAGAAGACACCACATGCCAAGTTTAAAACATAAACAGCAGACTGGGAGATGATATTTGCAATGCATAAAACTGCCAAAATGAATTGATTTAGATAGTACATATTTAACTCAATATAAACGCCAAAGAATTTTGTAGAAGAAAATTGCAAGAATTTGGACAGACAGGTAAAAAAAGAGGAAATAAAAATGGCCAATATATATGAAGAGATACTTCACCTCACTAGTAGTCTGAGACATGTAAATTAAACAATGAAGTAACATATCACTGCATATAGCCAAAAATAAACAAACAAAGATCTGAAAATATCACTTGCCAACAGATGTAGAGAAATGCACCATGTCTCCCACAGCAGGGAGAAGTGTATATATATATTTTTTTTTTTTTGAGGAAGATAAGCCCTGAGCTAACTGCTGCCAATCCTCCTCTTTTTTCTGAGGAATACTGGCCCTGAGCTAACATCCATGCCCATCTTCCTCTAGGAAGAAGTATATATTTTTTAACTGCTATGGAGAACAATTTGACACTATTAAGCAAAGTTGAAAATAGCCACTGTATGCTCCTTTGCACAATGGTGTCATTAAAGTAGTCTTTATAATATAAAAAAAAAGTACAAGAAATAACCTAAATATTCATCCACAAGGGAATGGATGTGTGTAATATTTATACAGTGTAATACTTTAGAGCAGTTAAAATGAATGAATTTCGTGAACATGATTAAACAGATGAATATGGAAAAGAATGTGGAATAATAAAAGGTCTAAAAACATGTACAACATACCATTTACATAAAATGTAAATATATGCAGATCAGAACTCCATATTGGTTGGATACAGGTGTCTGTGGTAAATTATACACACAAACCTCAAGGTAGTGGCTACATCTCAGAGAAGAGGGTCAGCAACGAGATGGTATGTAGTCAGGGTTTCAGTTTTATTCAAAATTTTGAAGTAAAAGGGAGTATTTCAAGCAATTACAGCAAACCGCTCATGTCTGGTAAATCTGAATGGCGAACACATAGGATTTTGTTGTGTTCTTTTGTATAGTCTTTTTCACATTAGAAATAATTCATAAATTTAAAAGTTTATATTAGAAATAAAAGATTTTCTTTGGTGAAAGGAAGTACACCAAAAGGTTCTCAGTGGTTGTTTCTAGTTGAAGGAGTTACGGACTTATGTTTTATACTTCTCTCTACATCTAAATTTTTCTAAATTTCTTTAATGAAAATGTTCTACTTTTATTATTAGAACGAAATTCATTTTATTTAAAAAGAAAACATAGCTAGGGCTCTCCTCTAAAGATTTTTTCTAAAATTAAGTTGCCCTCGCTCTGAAGCTGATGTGTCTCTAATGGGTACCATTTCTTTGATAAATCAACAGAAGTATTATTTTGAATTCTCTTCAATCCCATCAGGAGGATTGCCTTTACTTTCCTAACTGCTGACACGGATGCTAAGACTGATCATCATCAGAAACAGTAGGGCAGAATGAGCTTCTTGGCACTGAAATTTAAGTTCCTGAGGAATAAAACTTCTCCAAAAAACAGCAAGTGGTCAAGTTGAGTGCACTATTTATTTTTTTTAAGATTTTTTTAATTTTTTTCCTTTTTATCCCCATAGCCCCCAGGTACATAGTTGTATATTCTTCTTTGTGGGTCCTTCTAGTTGTGGTGCACTATTTTTTTTCTCTACATTTCTGAAGATGACTTGGACTACATAATTTAGGTGGTTTGGTTTGCTAAAATCAGATCAATGTCTCCCGCCTGGTTTTGACTCATACTTGTCTGCCTGGAGTGATAGGGAGGACTTTTATAAGTGTTCCTTATGGTACTAGACTCTTAGATTGATATATTCTGATTTTTAAAAAATAATAGGATTTTTGTACTGAGTAAAACAGCCAACTCAACGTCAAAGGAGAAAATGGATTTCTGATGGGTAGAAAGCATAGCTGTGTGCCCGTATCTTCTCTCGCACCCAGTCATGCTTATTTCACATAATTTACACCTAGATTAGTTATATTTTTAGAACTTTTTTTGCAATAGTTATATCAAAAAATTACATTTGCTCCATAGGCATTTAATATACCACTGGACGATTATTGATTTTTTTCAAGGTTTTTCAAAACCTTCATGTTTTTAAGAGAAACTGTCACCCTCAGCATCTCTTTCCCTAGACTGAGAAAATATGATTTTATCATGCGAAATGGGCTTAGGCAGCAGGCAACTCCCTCAGAACGATCCCATATTCCCAAGATTCCTTGGGGTTAATTAAAAATGGACACTGTAACATTATGCAGAGAATTCTAACACTGCTTTCCTAGAATGGAGGAGAAATAAACAATAAATTTTCCCAGTTTTGTCAAGTGCTTTAAAGAAGTTGTAAAAGGAGACCGTGAGACCAATTGTTTCTAGAAGAAAACAGCTCTATGAAATTTTTACTTATCTAAAAATTCTTAGGTTTGATCTTTCAAGGTATCGCTTCGTTTATAACACACACACACACACACACACATGCACAGAGCCTGAATTAGATATTCTATTGACATGTTTTGGAAGGAAGGAAGATTAAGCTGAGTGTTTTGAGATTCAAACCGACTGTTCCATGGTTTCCAATCATTGCAAACCTGATGTTTTAAATCATTAAGCCATTCCCTCTAGCTTACCATGGGAATATATTTCCATATAGTTTGCTGTGATATATTGAGAGAGAGAAGAATTAGAATTCATTTGCCATTTAATTTTTCTCCCAAAGTGACTTAAAAAGGTCACCTAATGCCCACGCTTCTTCTAGTTCCAGAATATTTTCATTGTATCTGTCAGGAACCTTTGTGTCAAAGTCATTTATTTGACTAGACTTTTAGGATTTCAGCATCATGGTTATATTTACTTGAATAACTCCAGAGTTCCATCTGATTCTAATCAACAAAGTAAGAGAAATAGAAAATGGTGGTATTCAACAACTCTAATTTATCACAGAGTACGTTCCTGAATTTTTCCTTTCACTGAATAAATCTCAAAATATTACAGGTGTCCATTTTGAATTTTAATACCAATTTACTCTTAAAGCTTATTCCAAGTGATTGAGGCATCGCTGATCTAAAACAAATTTTCTTACATGAAGTTTTAGTTTCATTTATAGAATTTTCTGATAACATTATATAATTTCTTCTCTTCCTCCCTGTTAAGTCCCAACTCCCCAACCTCTGAGACTCTGGGGCAATCTAAACAAGCAAAAAAACAGAAGAAACTAAAGATGTACAGGAAAGCTGAGGTTCAGACACTCCAGAAGGAGAGTCTGCAGAATTTTCTAAAATAAGTAGGACAAGAAGCAGGAGTCCTGGGACACAAATCTGGTCAGATTGGAGAGCCAAGGATGTTTTCTGAACCTTATGGGACTTGCAACTGGATGGATTCCAGAACAAAGGGTGGAAGGAACACTATGCCATATTTCCTTCCTCTCCTCAGAACTTAGCAGGTATTGGTCACAGAACAGGTTCTCAACAAATATTTGTTGAAATAGGAAAGAATAAATAAATGAGTAAATAAACAAAAATTAAAGGAGCAAAGTATAAGTAATTTAAAGGGTCTCTCTAAATCCTAATCCATCTCACAATCCCCCTCCTTTTCTTTTATCAGAGATTTTCTGGTTCAAGTTCTAATGCAGTAGCTCTTTAATGGCTGACGGAATAAGACGTTCCACCCAGTCTATAACCCAAGCTTTTAAGCTTTTACTATGTGAAAATACTCCCAGACAAACTTGGTAAAGGCTGATTCTCAGACCTACTATCCAAAGAACCTGATTCAGTGATTTAGGGATAGGAATAGGAATAGCAAACAGAAATACCTCAAATAATCTGGATTCACATAGTTTTGGAATCTCACTTTGAAAAACAATAAAGTGAATCCTCAATAAATGTTGAGTGAATGAATAAAACTTGATGAATGCCAGCCTTGGTTCGATGCCACTGCTTCGGCTTTATTGGGATAGGCCAATGCCTTCAACTGGAAGATAAAATAACAACAACAATTTATTACGTGCTTACTAGTGTCATTCACAGTTGTTTGCCCTGGAAAATAATCTGCACAAGGCACTAATGACCATCAGTTTTGTACTCCCTTCCCCTTGAGACCAGAAGTAGCTTTGACCTCCTTGGCTCTGCTAAATATCTGCTCAGGAGAAAGAAGTAAAGAGTGATGGGAGGGCGTGGCATCGGTCCCTGGAGAGATGCTGAGCTTTGTCCTCACCTCGTCTCTCCATTTAGTAAAAAAACGAAAATGAAACCAAACAAAAAAAAAGAGTGAAAAATATCACCCATTTTCCTTAAAAAACAGCACATGAAAGAAGATTTTGAAAATGAAATAATTTCATTTACTCTTATTTGAACTGTTCTGGGTGCCCAGAAAAATGGAGGGCACTTGCTAGGACTCACTGCCCTCTGCCTCCACCCATTAATGCCCACAGTCCTCATCTTTAGGAGGAATTTTCAGATGGAAATTTTTGATAGGTAGTTCCTTCAAATCAATTATATTCTAAAAAGAAATAGAACCTGGATTCTCATCCCACCGTTTTAAACCAGCCAATTTATATCCGAGTCCCTCAGGTATGTATTACGCGGATATTTCCAAGGGTAAAGAAGGCATGTGTCACCTCTCAATGTGCAGGCAATTGCACATGAAATACCTCTGTGGCTTGTAGCTGAAAAGTCACACCTCTGATCCACAGATCGGCTTAATTTAACCATTTTTCAACATGTTAATACATTTCCCTATTTTAAATTCCTGCTTAGTGGAAAGTTTCCCCATTGAGCATCTGATTTAATTTTGTCTGCTTGGATGCCCTTTAGGTAAAGGACACCATTCAATATCAGAATTAGAAGCATTCTATTCATTTTTTCCCCCTGCAGCCAGGGAAAGAGAAAGAGTGCAAAGAGGCAGAGACTCAAACTACTCTAGATGCAGCAATTCTCTAGCCGCTGAGCAATGAGGTTTCATACGCTGCTGGAGGACCCATTCATCTTAATCCATCTGGAAAGAGGGCTATGCGCAATATTTCACAATCTAAGTACTTTCTGACAAATCTATTAATTATGCACTCAAACAAATTATTTGCTGCCTGGGGAGAATTGCTACTGGATTTTCTCCTGTGCCAGAATCCATGTTCTCGTTTCTGCTTTTAACTCACTGCTGTCATTGGTACAGTCATATTAGTCCCTATTTTTAAGGGTCCATCATTTTAAATTTAGATGCGGTCACCACTAGAGAGAAGCTAAACTGGGGGTTAAGGTAACATGACACTTAGTAGCTGGAAGACAGTCTCTGCCTACTTCCTGACATCTTTTGTCTTCTGTTCTCTTCTAAAGTGCATGGGGGCCTGTCTTTTACCTGCTAAACCGATAGATCAGACCATCTGTCCACAGCTTACTGATGCTTCCCACCCACGACTTCTTTCCCTCAGTTCTAAAAACAAGTCCTTCTCCATAACTCAAGAATACTGACTTTTTGAAACATGTACGATGTTTGGAAGGAAAAAACAGAGTTGCAATTTATTCTCACAAATTTGATGATTACACTCAAGTTCTAGTACATCATTTAAAGAGCTCAAATCATTTCTTAAAAAATAACATTTCCTAGCCTTAGAAGTACTGCATGCAATTACAGAAAAATACTGAAAACAATTAAAGAGATAGAAATAAAAATCACCCATAATGCCACCATTTTTAAAATGTATGTCTTTCTAGTCTTCTTATATATATTTAAAATGTATGTTTCAATGTATATTGAAAAACACACATATATATAAGTTTTTATGGATTTTTTTTACTTACCATTTCATACATACTTTATACATTACTAAGACCTTAACATACGTTGGGGAAATATTAAAAACAAAATCTTCTCCTAACCCAGAAATCCTCTCCACAAAAACAGAAAAGACGACACTTTTATAATCGAATAAGCATTAAACCAAAATGTGATGCGCATTACAAGCAATTCGCCAAGGGACTGCAAAGACAGAAAGAAATCTCACCCTTTTCTACAGCCAAGCAGATACAACCCACTACGTGTATGTTTTCAAGATAAATAATAACTAGTCCTCAAGTAAGAGGACTTGACAGCACCATTTATCACACACAGTTCATCCGAATTTTACCTGGCAATTGAGGTAGCCATCTGTGTCAGCGAATGGGCTTTATCCAAAGGAAAAACAAACTTCTCGTGTCTTTATGATGGGAGGTACTTTTGTAACTTGGAGTAAGGTGCAAAAGTCTTATTTTTAATTTGTATTTGTCCTTACAACATACACATAATTTTTAAAATCTTATAATATTCTGTCATAAAAATAGAGAATAATTTACCTAACTATCCTCCATTACTGGACTTTAATTTTTTTAAGTCACCTTATTTTAAAGAATTTTGCAATGTCTATCCTTATGAATAAAGCTTTCAAGTACTTTTATTTTTACCACATGAGATATGATAGTGTTCTCTTTGGGATAAAGAGACCAAATATTAAATATTGCCTTCAAAAATATATATATTCATGCATTGGAGACACAAACACAGTTAGTGCACTTCTGATAATTTAAAATGCATGTAGCAAATATATCCAGTAACCAACCATATGTATTCAACAATAGATCAAATGATTAGAAAAAGTAACATTCAGATCCTAACCATCAAATCCCGAGTTCAGAATTGAGCTCCTTAAGAACATCCATAAACTGGCCAACAATTCAATTCATGAAAATGAGGAGCATTTTCGCCCCATCTCCTGACTGTTAGAGCTGCTTCTTCTGTAAAAGTACCACGCACTTCGGACTTGAATGGTCAATAGTTCTTCTGGTATTGGGAAGAAATCATCTTCCAAATGGCAGTCTGGTAGCTTGGAAAAGTAAGTGTGCCTCCAAGATGAAAAGAGAGTAAAAGATTTTATTTTCCTACATTAGAGGAATTGATGACTCAAAACTGCTTTTTAATTTTTCCAAAATCAAAATTTCCCATTGAAGGTAGGTAGGCTGTTTGCCGTTTTACACCCAAAGGAAATGCGATTCAGGAGGCCATACAGCAAGCAAGAGGCAGATCCAGAATTTGAACTCCTCACTGTCAAATTTCAAAACCCCTACTCTCTTCATAATATTAGGATGCAGTAACCATACGACATTTTCTGCCCCTTGCTTTGAAAAGTATATATATGTCAAATTAATTATGATTTCATAATTACTAGAAGAAAAGGAGAGCACTAGGAAATGCAAAAACTGGTAACAGAAGATGTAAATGGCAGATTTTAAAAAGAATTCACGGAGAATTTCGAAATCTAGACTCAATGAATACAGAAAGGAAACAAGATGAAGGCTTAGTGAAACGCAAAATGACCAGCTTTATCTGCCAAAACTTAATCTCAGAAAAGAAAAAAAAATCCTCCCAGCCAGTATAATTTGCTTCTTGGAAAAATTTTAATGAATTGACAATAATTTCATAGATTACCCATAAATTGTACTTCCATGAACTCGATTTTGTTTTCCTATGATTTGGCAATGATGATCAGATGTTTGCCTTAAATTAACCAAAGAAAAGGGTGAAATGCTAAAACTTATAGTTAACAATTCATCTCAATACAGAAGCAAATAATTGGTTTCTAACTTTTTAAAAAAAATTTATCTAAGTATCAAATTATATAAATTACATTGGACAGAACTTAGTCATAGCAACTACAGTGTCTTTACCTTTCTCTAAAGAATGCCACTTCTTTTGTGAATATAATGTTCTCTTCTCAGTAGCTGAAGATTTTGTTTGTTAATCATTTATGTAACCTTGCTGCAAATGATGGAAAAATGTGCTATCAACACTTACTTCACTCTTTAAAGGATTATATTTAGTAGTGAAATAGTCCTCTTTGATCATAGAATAGAATTTCAATCAAATCATGGTTGAGAGTAAAAAAGTTCAGCAATTAAAACAATAGCCCCTGATTTAGCCTTCTCTAAGAGATGTAGCATGCTATTCTAACTGGGCCAGGTTTGAAACTGGATATGTCTAGAACGTGGAGTGTGGAATTAGATGACACTATGCTCTTAAGTATCTGCTTGCTCAATTTATATATTTACATATATATATAAAGGATGAAGGAGTCAAGCAAAGGACCCATGGATATGAGAATATGGTAATAATATCATCAACAGCATGGCCTCTGTCCATCCATACTCCCATCCTCAGTTCAGCCTAATGGGCTACTCTTGAGCCTCAAAGAGAAGGAAGAGATCCCAAAAATGAAGAGGCCAACTCAGACGACAACTGTGATTGTTTTGGAGCACAGGGACCAAATGAAACATGAGTTTGGGATAGGACGGGTGCTGGGCAGCAGCTGGGTGCAGACAGCCTCCTCATGTCAGGACCAAAGACAGTAACACAATAAATGGTGACCACAAAGCAGAAATAATAGCAGCAGTGCCCATGTGCACAACAGAGGGGTAGGCTCCAGGCAGATCTTTCACTGGGCTCTGGAAGAGACATGAATAGGGGATTAATTATTCATTACCAAATGGGTTTTAGAGTTAATGAAATGAAGATAATCATGTTAATGGGATATAATTTGTATCCACTACCCAGTCAGGCCTTGGCCATGAAATGTATTTCACATGTTGTACTTCTATCATCTTTAAACCATCAAGTTTCTTAAGACTTTCCTTGTGACTGTTGCCAACAAAATACGTTACTCTAACGAAAAGTCTCCAAAGGAAGACAAACATACCTACGTCTAGACGCTCCTCATCATCATTCACTACAGAAAGCAGCCCCAGTATAGAAACTTGAAACAAAACATATCTGATTTCAATGCATTGCTTAATCTGCCAGCCTCATTAGAATCTTTGAAGGCAGACTGAGAGAGATGAAGGAGACCAAAGAACAGGAGCAAACATTAATTAAGCACCTTCAGTGTGCATGCCCTGTGAGGGGCAGTAACCAACGTCATCTGACTTAACTCTCACTTCTACTGAGAAGAAGGAATGATTATCACTGTGTCCTGGATAAGGAAGTAAGATTCAGAGTTTATAAACTTGTCCCATAACTAGCCTTAGAAAGCTGGCTGTGACATATCCACAGGAGGCCATGTTTTCTTCCTTTTGTTTATGGAAGTCCACAGAATACCCTAAGTCTAACCATAACCCTAACTTTCCTCTTTCGTCTTTCCCATGTCTCTTTTCCAGTCCGACCAGACTACATGCGACTCAGGACAACAAACAGCCTGCGTGCTGGTATGACACGCTACCAAGAAGCTGAAGGGCCGAATATTCCACAGATTTCAACAACTGGCATTTATTGCCAACAAAAGAAACTGACCCTAGCTAACCTGAGCACAAAATAGAATTTCTTCCAGGCAGATGTGGTCGCTTACATCATCAAAAGGAACCAGAACAGCCAGGGCTCAGAGAACAGGGGCAGCCAGGTTAACTGGGGAGGAGACACAAATGCGCCCTGTCGCTAAGGCTCTACTGTCAAAATGAATCAGCCGCGGACTATTTCCATCAGTGTATCACTCCACTCAAGACTCAGGCACAGGGAGAGAGAGAGCCTGTGGTCCACCCTGGGTCACGTGCCCATGCGCCGGCAGGGGAGAGGAAGGCTCCTTAATTGAGTGCATGCAAGGCTGCCTGCAGCGGGGGAGGAGAAGTTCCCCGCAGGAAAATCAGAGTGCTGGGCTGGCGAAATAACAGATCCCCACTACAATAACGGAAGGTCTCCTGTGCCCTCACAAATGTCCTCCCTCGCCACATTACAGTGAGTGGTTTCTGCTTACTCACTTATTCCTCACACAGAACCCTCTGAAGCCGACGCTGAGCCACGGAGAACTGTCTCCCTATCACCACGCACCAGAACTACTTCCAGCTTTGATTTATTGCACACATCGCTTCTATCTTACCAACCAGAACATGATATATATGGTAATTTATTTCACTGTTTTGTACTTGCTGCCGCCCCCCACGTCCTATATCATGTAAGCTGAGTTCTGCATCAGCAGCAATGTACGTTAAGACCCACCCCTCAGTCAGAGGGAGAAAAGAACCTTACCCTCTCTCCCTTCCCTCCTTTCAGAGGGAGCCAGCCCAACCACAGTCCAGATATTATAGACTATCCTCAAACCCTCTGCCAACATCTGTCTTTTCTGGAATGCTGAGTTCTACAAATCAGAGAGGGAGAAAATCAGCAGACAAATTGTTTAACTGAAATCGAAGAGCCAACGAGAATTGCTCTGGAAGCACACAAAAGCCCTTCTACAAAAATACTCTGTTATTGAAATTAAGCACAGTAGACTGTCCAGAGATAATAGTTTAGAAATTTCCCGAACAATGAGGTAGAATTTGTGATTCTGAAATAGAAATAATTTGTTTGAATCATCCACTTCATTAAGACATCAAAAGGCTTTTCAGTTTATTAATGTGTCATTCAAAATAAAAACATGCACAAGTGCTACCCTTATAAATTAACAAAAATTTGTGTCGGGGGAAATAGATGAAGAGATGGTTTTGCCAATAAAAGAAATGAAAGATAGAATCTGCTTTCACCTAGTGGCCTCTAGAGTGGAATGTATGATAGGCTCTTAATTCCTATAAATTTGACTCTAGACAGAGCTTTCCAGAGAATAATTTGTAGAAGCGACATGCCCTCCTTTCACTGTATTTACCAGATATTACAAACTTGGTGAGAAAACCTGGAGCCCCTACAAGGCCAGGGAGAAAGCCACGCATAGACCTAACAGTCTACTTCCCATCTCTCCTGGCAGAGTGGTCCCACCCACTGCAACACCACCCAAAGTTCTGAAGGGGGCCGGAGACAGACTAGGAAAAGTTGACCATCTCTGTTAACAAAATAGGGGGGTTGTGATAGCTTTGTACTTATTTTTAATTTCTAGTCAATTTCTATTTCCAAGGAGAGAGCAGAGAAGTATGGCAGGAGGAGAGAGAATCAAAGGATCACTAAACAGAACTTTCAAGACAGAGACCTCCGACGCTCTATGTTAAGTAGTTTGTATGCCTGTGAATAAAAGCTCTCCCCACCCACCAAACTTGAAAAGGATCTGCTTCACATAAAGAAGATCCTATTTGAGCAGAAATCAGTGTGGGTGTTGGGCGGGTAGGTGGGTTTGTATTTGTTCGGGCACAGGGCTGAGGGGTGTCAGACTGACCTATTCCAGGTGTGGAACAGCCGACTGGGCGGCCCTTATCAGGGCTTAAGTTGCAGGTTGGCCACACAAGCATTTTGGTTACATTTGCAAAAGACTATATTACTCTTATTTTAGAATGACATAAAAATAACCAACCAGTCATTGCAAATGCTTTCTGAAATGTTTTCATGTTCTTGTTTTCCTGAATGAGTCTCCAGTCTAAAAATGGGTGGCAGCTCCTGTTACTTGTTAGGATAAAACTATATCCTTTTGGGCTCTATGCCTTCTATCAACGAGTCTCCATTAGCCTATCTGACCTTGTCTCTCCCCACTCAGAACTCTGACTTAGCCAGGATGATAGACATTCCGTGTTCCACATATGTTTACCTCTTTCCAGAAGTTACACCTCTGTTTATGACATTCTGCACACTGGGAATAGCCTCCTCAATTCAAATTCTTTGTTTTTAGTAAGTCTTAGTTCATGATTCACAAATTAACTTCTGCCCAAACTTCCCTGAGCCTAAGCTCATGTTGACTCATTAAACCCTCACCACAGTTATTTCCCTGTCCCTATGGTACCTTTAGATGTCCTATAGTTATCCACGTATGTATGGCTTTTTCTCCACAATTCAGCTACAATCATTTCAAGGACGACAATTTGTCTGCTTCTTTGTGGCTCTAAAGCCATTGAACTGTGGGAGGTATTGCGGTACCTACTCAGTAAAGTTTTGTTGAATAATTAAGTAGATCTCTGAGTGGAATACGTAGGTTGCAGTCAAACTAAAAGATGGGGAGAAGAGGGAGTGAAAGTATAGGAAAAAAGTAGGTAAAAAACACTGTCCCTTGGAGACACTAAAACTCACGTGAAAGACAACAAGAACACATACATCAGAAACAGAAATTCACATGTTCCTTGGGGGCATGTAAGCTACCTATGTGTAGTCCCTTTCATGTGGATTAAGGCTGCCCCAGCTAGCGAAGCCCAAGCTGACCTGGCCTACATGCCAAACTATATGACCCAGTGGATTTTTTTTTATGGTATGAATTAGGGCTGCCCCAGGGAGAGAAGCCCAGGGCATCTTCACCTACATGCCGATCTATATGGCCAGATTCGTATCTAAAGTTATATGACCGTACAATAACCAAACCCCATCTGCACTGAATCATTTAATGACTTTTTACATCATCTTTTCTTTTTCCAGTAAAAATAAGTCACGTACCCATGCTTTATAAAATTAGCCCTAACCCTCAACTCAGGGCAGCAGCAGGAGCTCTGACTGCCCATGGGTCCTGTCCCCATGCAGCAGCGACGGCAGCTCTTTACTGACCATGGGTCCTGTCCCCATGCTATTCCGTACTATCCTCTAAATAAAAGAGCACCACTGCCAGACCTTGAGAGTCCAAGAAATCTTTCTTTCGACTCCTCAGCTCACCAACCCCGCTTCATTTCTGGTGGCCCGTACGGGGAACTTGCTTCATGGGATCTTCCGTACGGGGAACTCCCGTACGGGGATCTCGCTTCATCGGCTTGTGAGCTCGAGTTCTGGTAAGTGACCTTCTTTCCTTGTGCCTTTCTCTTTTTCAAGGATGGATCTAAATTCACTTCTCCATTGGGAACTTTCTTGGATGGCTGTATGAATCCACGTTTGCTGCCCATGGCTACTCTGTGGGGCAAATCGTGGCATTCAGCTTGAAGAGAATCAGTACCTTAAGCCTCAGGGTGATGAAGAATGAATTAATCCATTCCTTCCTGACTCTATCGCTAATAGACAAATTTTACATGGGCACAGGTCGGCCACTTAAGTCATTAGGACGGTTGCCAATCTCCAAGACTCCCGTGGAAAGTTTCTTTTCCTAAGGCTGGATTGGTATCCCTCCCATGGCACCTGACCACACTCTGAACTGCGGGAAAGTCCCAATCGGGACTCCAGTTCAAGGGAAGTACCAAACTCTAACCTTTGGTTGAGTATGGGAACCCCTTCTTGGGAGAATGGCTCCAGGCTGCAATTGGGTAGAATATCCCCCAGACTGGCAGAAAATTCCTCACTGTTTTTCTCTATCCTTTTATCCTAGGGACCATTCACCAGGCACCTATTCCTGCCAGGCAGAATAGGGAAGATGTTCAAGGGATGCCCCCATCATCCCTTGCTACAGGAACTCCATTGGGGGGATATTCAAGGTAATGGCTCCCTTTCTCTCTGGGACCATTCACCAGGCACCTATTCCTGCCAGGCAGAATAGGGAAGATGTTCAAGGGATGCCCCCATCATCCCTTGCTACAGGAACCCCAATGGGGGGATTTTCAAGGTAATGGCTCCTTTTCTTTCATCTCTCTTAAAAGTTCTCCTTTTCTCTCGGGGACCATTCACCAGGCATCTGTTACTGCCAGGCATAACAGGGAAGGTATACAAGGGATGCAATGCCAGGGGACGCCCCTATCACCCCTTGCTGTAGGAACCCCACAGCAGGAACAATGGCAGGACGCTGCCCTAGGTTCAGGGGGGATTTTCAAGCTAATGGACCCATTTCTTTCATCTCTCTTAGAGTTACAATGGCCATTTTCGTCTCCTTTTGAGCTTTGCAACTGGGAAACAAAGAAATCTTTAAAGAGTAAAAGGCTCCACCCCTGGAAGCCCCAACTTTGGGTTTCTGTGCCTGATCACCCCAGCAACGTAAGTGGGGGTGCCCTCTCTTGACCGTTGACTCATTGAGTATTTTAGTCACCTACTGAGTTCGTTATGAGGGTAGGAGACCTGTGATTTATTCTGTGAACTGTCGTGCTAGGGTAGTGTGCCCCAGCACGGTAACTGTTGTGTGACTCTTATCTTGATAACCCTCTGGAAGAGGCCATGAGGACAAGGTCTGATCTCTTCTTTTCCTTTCTTTGTCTGTCTTGTTCATCAGCTCCTTTGTTGTCACCAAGTTGATGTTAAGTTCAGGCTGGACCTGAGCAGAACCTTGACCTTCTGTAAAATTGAAAAAATAAGCCTTTTGCCAGAGATTTAACTCTCAACCCTGGCCCTGGGAGCCCCAGCCTCCAGCCAGTTCCAGGCCTTTGCCTCCTGCTTCCCTACCTCAACTGTGCTGGCTCAGAGACAAAGTGCCCAGGCTGAGCGGGACTTGACTAAATCTTATAACTACGTCAACACCCGCAATCAGCCTCTGCACACTCGCAATCGGCCTCTGCACCCTTTCTCCACCTGCTGTCAGTCAAACACTGGCTTTACCGCCATGGGGAAGGCTCCTAAGCATCCCCAGAGACCCACCCTGCGGATGCATTCTAACTCCATCTGGGAGAAAATTTGAGGGGTTTCTCTGTGCCTTTGTGATGCAGTTGGACAGGTAGATCAAACTGGAATGTAATTTGAGTTACAATCCAGTTTCTGGGAAATCAAGAGCAACTGTCCTTACAAAATCCTTGCAAGACTGGAAATACTGCTCTAGAGGCAGTTCAGATTCCACCTAGTTCCTTTATCATGAAAAGGATTATCATCTCCCCTCTCCAGGAACTACTATCTAGCCCATCACTAATTCCTAAGACTGAAGGAAAAAAAAAAAAGAGGAGGGGAGAGGAAAAACAGCCATAAGCGTGCCCTTGCCAAAAAAATCTAGCATCTTGAGTGTCTTCTCCACAAATATTGGTAAAAAAAACAATAGCTGTACAGTCTCTGTGTACGTATGTCTTATGTATGTTATATGTGTGATATTTTTACCTCCGGATGGTATGGCCAAAATTAAGAGCTCGGTTTAATTGGCTTAAAGTAAGCACTTACGTAAATTCTAAATATAGTAGGAATTAATCCAATGTCTTTCAAGTTAACATGATGTGAATTAACCTTTGGTAAATGAAAGCTTGTTTAAGTTCGTTGGTTTGATTGAAAATAGTCTTGTTGTCAGAGTTGTCGGTATTTGCGTATGATGTAGGCATGCAGCCTGGGTTTCCTAGTCAAATAAGTTCACGTTGTCTGTTAGAAATTCGTCAGCAAAATAATAGCTTTAAATGATGACCAGTTTTGTCTAATGTCTCATGAAGTTTTTGTGGGTACAAGAACTGTTTTATGGTCTGTATACTTAAAAAAAAAAACAGCTTCCAAATTCTTTTTGATAACAATCTTGAGTTTTGCCAAGTTAAGTTAAATGATAAAAATCTGAGCATCTGGGTCATTTTTGGATTGGATAGCACACAAGCATTACAGCTAAACATATCTAAGTTATCTACTTTTGGCTTCTTATTGCAGAGAGGCTAAAAGTCTTTGGGTCTGTTACTGTAAAGCGGCATGTTTCTAGAAATTATGAAGTGTTTAGAATGCTGATATAAAAAACAATTTGTAATTGCTTACCTTTTAGTGTTTACCAGGGTCTGTTAATGGTTAAAAGTTCTTATTAACCTATATGATTAAAGCTACTGGGAATTAATAAGGAAAACAGCTCTGTATTCAAGGAAAGTAAAATGTGTGTTTTCAGTAAAGAAGGTACAAAGAATGGAAATATTTTGTTTGATGGGTTAAGAAAGATAAATTCGTCCTAATGTACTAGAAAGGAAAAAAGAAAGACTTTGGGACAAATTCTGAGCTCAAAAAGAAAGTTGTAGAAGGTTTGTGAAGGAGAAATTCAGAAAGGAGTTTTATGCCTGGTCAAGTAGACTAAGATTAAAGTAAATCCAATTAAGTAAATGAATTTTAATGTTAAAAGTAAGCTGGTGCAGAAATTAAAATTTGGTTTTCTCTCAAAGGATACTTTTCTTGAACTTTTGGCCTGCTTTAACTGTACCTAAAAGTTAAAAATCTATGTTTTGTTAAAATAATTTCCTATATTCTGAAAGCAAGAGGTGTCTTCTAAAATTTTTTGACTGTGTTGTTTGCTCTTGACTGTTGCTGTTGTCTCTTTGAATGGATACCTGAACATTGTTTAACAGTGAGTGTTGTTTCTTATTTTAACAAGCATTTTAAAAAACTTTTGATATTTTTGACAAGCTTCTCCCTCAAAAATATTCAAATCCTGAATGAAGGCTTTCTTTTGACCTTGTAGACAGAAGAAAAATTTCTCTGAGGATTTTCAGAGGGCCCCTGAGACTTCTCAAAGAAATTTGCTCTCTCTTCCTATAAGGAGGAAAATACTAAACTAATTAGGCTTATTTGGTCTATTAAATTACATGGGAAGCATTGTCAAATAAGTGATGATAAACTTTCTTAGGTGGTATTATATGGGTAAATGTTATTAATATAGGTGTCTTAAAATTACATAACATTCCTAAAATTCTGATCTGTCCTGGTTATCGGTCATAATTCTAGTTATTATCCAGAAGTATTGTATGTCACAGAAGTAGCCAAGTTTCTTTGTCAATTGCCCTTTTGAGTCTTTTGTCATTTACAGATAGTTGCTGTTTTACTCTGATGCTTTTTGCTTTTGCAAATATGTTTGTCTTCAGAGAAATTCCTGGAAAGGATTCTGACACACGGTTCTAAGCTACAGTTTTCTGATAAACTTTCAGATTGTAAAACTGAACTGGGTAAGAAATTATAGAATTCTAACAGAGAAACTGAGCTCATAGATCTGCTAACAGAAGATCAAGCTCAAGAATTGATTATACAGGACTGTGTGAACTGATGAGGATGATTATAATTTTTTATGACTTCTGTTTGAAATATTGTTGAGTTTTGATGTTTTGTTTTGTTTTCTCATATTTAAGGAAATCTTTTTCTCTTTTCTCTTATGCTAACTATGACTTACAGCAATTTAGTGAAATATACCTTTATGAGCAAAACTAAAACATTTATCTTTTTCTCCCTACCTGATCCCTCCAGAATTTGGAAACTCTTTGTGAATATGGTTATTTTGTTGCAATATAGTTATTTGCATAAGTTCAATAAGAATTTGGTCTCCTTATAACAGGACACATTGGTTATCTTACCAAAACTTTGACTGGAATGTCATATTTGAGAGAAACATACAGGCTTGGATATGACAAGACAGCTTTTCAGGAACAAAGATTGGACTTTCTGGAAATAAAGCCACTTGGAAATATGGGCCTGGTACCTTGTTTACAGAGATTCTGGCAATCTTACCTGGTAAGTAAGGAAGGTTTCTTATCTGGCAGGTACAAGGAACCTCAGAATATTTTAGGGGACCTCGAGAAGAGAGAAATCCACCCAAATCTGTAGTTACTACAGGCAAAATCTGACGGCAAGTCCTTGGCTTGGCTTTTCTGGCCTCGAGAGGCCTTCACAGTTCAATCTGAGAGTCCTCATAAAAAAATTCCAGCAAAGCAGATTTAAAAGAGCCTGTATAATCAATTACTATTCTTGCTGCACTTAAGTAAATAATTGGACCAAGTTGTATTGAAACTACACGTTATTTGCAAACCAGTTAAACTTAATTCGGCTATCTTTTGTAAAAATGACGGTGATTTTAGAGAGAAAAAATTATGTTTCAGTACAAGTTATAGTAGGCATTCATGGATATTAGATTCTGGCTCTTTTCTTCTACAAGATTCATCTATTACTAATCATAATGTCTCCTTGTGGCCATCCATCTCTGATACCTGGGAGTTCCCTGGCCACAAGCAAACCTGTTCCTTCAATACTACTGCCCAATTACTAACTAATTTGCCTTGTCACAGGTGGATCATAAACAACAAGTTCCAAAGGTAAAGTCCCCAACTTAGCGATACACACAGGATGGACTATATCAAATTTGGGACAACTATATTTGGCTCACTCCTACTAGTGGTCAACTCAGTCAAAGGGCCACTCTATGTTGGGAACAAACCAATCACAACTGTGATACATGGCCTAATAGCACCCGACCTATGGGAAAAATTCCCCGTTACATGTGTTCTCATATCATAGCCTTAAAAAAATACTGATTGGTTTGGGACTGACTGGGATAGACGGCCCAGCACACGTTGGTTAGCCCCTAATGGCACTCAGTGGCTATATGGCTCCAACTTATGGCCTTGGCTGCCACCCGGATAGATTGGACGATGCACTTTAGGCTTCGTCTGGATGCAAGGTAGAACTACATTTACTACATCTCCTCCTGCTAACCTACCCAACCTGCAACAGCGCTGGACCCGCTCTGTCTTCCACTGGTATGACCATCTTTCCTCAATTTTCCTTCCCCAATTAGGAATCGAAAGTGTCATCTTGCACATGGAAGTCCTAAACAAATTTACTATGAAGGCATTAAATGATACACAACATAGCTTTTTGCTGCTCAATATAGAAGTATCCCAAATGCGTAAGGCAGTCCTCCAAAACCAAATGGCACTGGATGTCTTGACAGCAGCACAGGGGGGCACTTGTGCCATTATAAAAACTGAATGTTGTATCTATATTCCTGACTACCATCAAAATATCTCTGGCCTACTATCTGACAGGAGCCACCAAATTAAATCCATGTCTGACCGTACCCATCTCTAAACGATTGGTTGAACTCCTGGTCAGGACCAGGTTTCTGGACTACTATCCAAACCTTATTCATTGGGTTAATCATATTGCTAGTATTTCTTATTATAATTTGTTGTCTATTTCATTGTTTGTCTTCCACATGTCAACAAAGTTTCACCTCCTGGACCACCTCTCGTCAATTGATTCTCTCGTCTCCAGAGGATCTGTATACCTTGTCATCCTTGGACTCCACGGGTGCAGCCTTCTGGTCCACTGAACTTCCTACCTGTACCTATGGCCCCATTTAGGGACAGCTCTACGACCTTGTACAGCTGGAAGTAGTTACAGAAGACTGACCATCGTCCATATCCCCAAAAGATTTCGGGGCCAAATGAGTTCCAGGGGGGTTATCATGTGGATTAAGGCTGCCCCAGCCAGAGAAGCCCAAGGTGACCTGGCCTACATGCCAAACTATATGACCCAGTGGATTTTTTTTATGGTATGAATTAGGGCTGCCCCAGGGAGAGAAGCCCAGGGCATCTTCACCTACATGCCGATCTATATGGCCAGATTCGTATCTAAAGTTATATGACCGTACAATAACCAAACCCCATCTGCACTGAAATCATTTAATGACTTTTTACATCATCTTTTCTTTTTCCAGTAAAAATAAGTCACGTACTCATGCCTTATGAAATTAGCCCTAACCCTCAACTCAGGGCAGCAGCAGGAGCTCTGACTGCCCGTGGGTCCTGTCCCCATGCTATTCCGTACTATCCTCTAAATAAAAGAGCACCACTGCCAGACCTTGAGAATCCAAGAAATCTTTCTTTCGACTCCTCAGCTCACCGACCCCGCATCACTTTGACCCAGTGTATACAGGTGCCTCCGCGTCTATGGGGAAATGTGAAGGCCAGGGACTGATGGAATCAGCAGACTCAGGGAAGTCCCCTAGGGCTGGGACAGCTGCAGCAGGCTTCACTGGGATGAATCAGGGTCACAGAGCTTTAGGAGAAGCCCCTACACAGGACATGACAGAAGACGATGAGGAAGGGAACCAGAAGTGTGATATTGGCTGTTACTCAGGAGTTCTATCAATTCACTTCAAGAAGATTCCTTTTTAAAATTGCTTTTCCAGCTTTATGGAGGTATAGTTGGTACACAACAAAACTGCACATAATTAATGTGTACAATTTGGTGAGTCTGGACATACTTAGACTCTTCTGTTACCATCATTATAATCAAAGTAATAAATATATCCATCATCTCGCAAATTTCCCTGTGTCCCTTTATTGTTTTCTTGTTTTGTTTTGTTTGGAGTATGTGTGTGTTTGTATGTATGTGTGTGTGTGTATGTGTTAAGAACGCTTAACATGAGATCTAGCCTCTGAACAAATTTTTAAGTGGACAGCACCTTTTTGTTAACTATAGGCACTCTGTTGTACGTCAGATCTCCAGAACTCACTCAACATGTGTCACTGTAACTTCACACCTAACAAGACTCATTTTAAGAGAAGAATCTGTCACACTGCTATGAGCTGCCCTCTAGAGGTAGGTGGGGAGTAAGATTGTGTTGTGCGGTACACAGGAATGTTGGAGAAAAGCCAGTAACACCCTCCTCTTGGGTCCTCCAATCGCCTTGGAAAGGAAGAAAACGTGGTGAAGCTCACTCTGCTTCATTTTTCTAACTCTCTGCTTTATTTTTCATTAGCATACATATCACCACCTTACATGGTATCCATTTATTTGCTTATTTATTATCTTATTTCTCCCATTAGAATATGAGAATAACTAGTATGTTTTGTTTTGCAGCTTCTAGAATGGAACTGGACACCTGGTATATGATCGTGAATATTTGTTGAATAAATATATTATCTCTAGATAATCAGATTAAATAAATTAATAGTAGCTTGGTATATTTCAATACCTCTACATTTTACTTTATATAATATCCCAGCTTCCATTGAATAGACAGAGCCTCAACTTCATCTTATGCTCAAAGGAAAAATCACAGTTCCTCCTCATGGTAGTTAGGATGAGTAAATAACATAATATAGTGCCTACAATTAAAAAGTAGTTTAGTAATTTTTGTTTATCATACAACCAGGAACAGCTGAATTCTCCCTACATACACACACACACACTTTCTTAATAAAACACCTTCCTATTTTATCTTCAATGATGAACAATACGTTGTCTTAGGCATGTGTGTCTTTACAGCCTAGAAATGCAGCTCTCAATAAGTAGTCAAAAAAATGTGTGCTTAATAAATTAATTAATGAATCCTGCAATAGACATCCTCTAATAGGACCAACGGCATCTTTTATAGTTAAGGAATAACAATGCCTATATCCTGAATAGTGCTAATATGAATTGCAAATGTGCTAAATTTATTAATATCATAAATAACCAGTCTTAAAATTAAACTGTTGCTATTATCAATAACATTTCTGTTGTTTGGGAAATAAGATCATGAATGCCTTTCTGCTTTCGCTTCCTTTGTAACTTGTTCTTATTCACAAAGACTATGAATAAGAAATGATACCTACTTATGATGCTCTTGTTCAGGAAGAGACCAATTTTTGTCTATTTTTGAAACTTGATGTTGACTTGTGTCTCATCTTCTCATCTCTTTTCTACCTTAAAGTTAATTATTTCAATTCCATCTGACAACTGTGCTTCTGGTCCTTCCTATGTTCTCTTCTGTGGATCATTGGCCAGAAAGCAATGGCTCATGAGATTTTATTGTTGGTTTTGAGTGTAATGAGAGGGAGTAACATTTTCCTATTTTTTCTCTGTATTTTAAAACCATATCTAGCGTGCTGGTGTGAAACCTGTTTTAATGAAATGCTGAGCATATAATGGACAGAATTAGGGGAATATGATTTTGTGAAGGGTAAATCAAAGACATTTTGCTCCACCTTTTCAACACTAGTCACACTGTCCCCATTCACCTGGGGTCTTTATACTCTCCTCCAATATCCACGGGACAATATTTCACTTCTGCTTCCACTGACCCAACTGCTCAGATTTTTTTTTTACTATTAAATATCCCCTGTTTCAAAGATTTCCCATGCCTGCATCTCCTCTCTGGAGCACTATTCTGCTCTGCAGCATCTTCAAACTCTGACATCACAGGAAAGGGCAGAAGTAGGAGTAAAGCCTGACAGCATGTAAGACCTGCCTGGTCTCCAACCTGGAACTTTCTCCTACTCCATTTCCAACCTGTCAAAACATGACTCAGAGAAAATATCACCTCTTCAACCCCCTGGGCAAAAGTTATGAACACCCTCTTCAGTCTTTCATCATTTTGTTACTGCTGTCATTATCATATTTATCAAACATTTAGAAGGAAATGCCTTTTTCCCACTCCTTCTGTTTCCATCTCAAGAAGCTTCCCTTTAGAGCAGGACTGTGCAGAACTTCTGCAAAGATGAAATGTTCTGCCTGTACTGCCCGAGATGGCAGCCACCAGCCACACGTGGCTATGGAGCCAGTGAAAGGTAGCTAGCGTGATTTTAATTTTATCAAATTTTAATTAATTTAAATTTAAATAGCCACACGTGGCTAGTGGTTACTGTATTATACAGTACAGATTTACAGCAATACTCCTGTCTGCTTTCAGCATCACTGGAGAAACCCTATACTATTTTTTCCCCAAAGGCTACAATATCTTCTCTTAAATCTCAGTTTTGTTAATGAATAGTTTTGTTTGTTTTAGAATTCTTTTCCTCCCGCATAGGCTCCTTTTTCTCCAAGATGATTTTTCTATTTTTGTTGTTGTTCTGGTCTTTTTCATGTTAGAGATTTCCCTCAAATATCTACTGACCCTTGATTTATTTTTACATAGAAAAGCATGGAAATTAATAATTGAATGAGTGTGCGTTTCTGGATAGGGCTTGTGGATGATGGCCTTTCTTGCACATTGAAGTGACTGAAATATTGTTTGCTTGTTTATTTTTCAAATCAGAGAATCCCCATGTTAGTTCATTCACATTGGCAGATGCAGTAGAAAACGTTTTGCCAAGACCTGGCTGGAATGTATACACCTAGCTCTTGGTGTCCAGAAAGCTGATAGAGGAAAACAGCAGAAGGGGGGGATGTCACACCTTCGGTGTATAATTTAGTACTAAACTCTATGAAAACATAGGGACCCCCTCTTCACTGTTCCTTCTGTTTTATAGTGCATGGATCTTCCGATACCCCCCGCCACAAAATAAACCTCCTGTTGATTCTATCTAGAGGGAAGAAAGACCATCCCCCGGCTGGAGCAAGTGAAGGAGGACCTTTTGGTATTACGACTGCTTCTTAAACAGACTTTCAGCCATTGCTTATGGATTAAGCCTCACCTGAGCCCCTCGAGGGTCCCTTCATATAAAATTGGATGGCTTCTTAGATCTCCCAACTGTCTTCTTACGTGTCTGCTTTCTGGGGATTTCTAAATAAGTTACTACTCATCCTTTCCTATTCTGTTCATCTTTTTTATAAGGTTGACCTGAGGTAAACATGTATTCAACCAACCATGTTTAACCAGAAATATATCAGTCTGTCTTTCTACTTAAAGGTGAGGGTTTTTTTGTGGGGTGGAGGAATCCTATCCATCCTTGTGTTTCCAGTGCATGGTACACAGAACGTGGTAAGCGCTCTAAAGTACTCACTAAATGGATAGATAAGTCCGTGAATGGATAGATCAATGGATACACAGAAACATGGATGGAGAGATGAATGGACACATGAAAGACAGCACCTTCTTGGTGTCTCAGAGAGATTGTGTGAGCCATCTCCTGCAGAGGGGTGAGCGTTCTTTTGAAGTAGAAGTCTTTGGAGTTGTCTTTCTGCCTCATGAAGAGGTAGATCTGCTCTCCAGTTCCCCAAATGTTTCCCTGGTTGGAATTACAGGGCACCGATATTGAATTGGCCCTGAATGCGATCATTTGCCCCCTTTCAATGCTTTCTCCTCCCAGCAGAGCCTCAGAGAATCCTCAGTCCTTACAGCAGCCAGCTACCTCCTCCAGGCATCTTGTTATGAATAGCATAACAGAAAGTGAAGATCATTGCTCCTTCTCCTGGAAATTTGTGAAGCAATCTTGCTACAGTAAGAGACAGTGCCTTGCAATGCAGATTTCATGGATTTTTCTGTGAAGCATTGTAAGGTAACAGTACACTTTTCAATGATTTCTGCTCTGCATAAGAGTTTTTGATTGCATCTAGCATACAATACCACAGTGGCAGAATTCATGAATATTTTAGGTAGAGAGAGAAAGGGAAAGCTGGCCTGCTTAAATAGCTTTTATTTTGTAAGGTTTTAGATTTAGTTCTCTCTTTTTTTCCCCTCTCGGATTCCTTTTTTTTTTTAAACCCAACATTAAACAGCTGCTTTGAAAGTTTCTCTTTCCCTTTAAGTGTTTTCACATTTACAGACTGTGCTCCTATGATCTAATAAAATTAAGCTATCAGGAGGAAATCATCGCCTCAGAAAGGGCTGGGGAAGCATTGTAAAGTACCAGACATCTCGCTAGAAGAGCACCTCTTGGGAGTTTGCTCTGGGGAAGAAGCGGTGGGTGGAATTGCTGAGCTCCTTGGTCTGTTAAGCTGATGCCTGCCTTCCCACACTTGTCTTCTTTACATAAGCATTTTCCTTTTAAGGCAGCCCACAGTGGCACCGGGAGAGGAGCCGTCAGGAACACCGGTCAGATCTAAGTATTCCAAGGAGGAGATAAAAATAAAATGCTGCACCTGAGCGAATGACCCTCTAACATTTAAAATCTTGAGCTGCTTTATGAAAGTGCTTTCATTTCCCACCTTACTCCTCATCCCCATTTTCTGATCTACTTGTAAATTTTAACTTCCAGGAGGCAGAATATGCTTCAGACTGTTAACAGCTAGAACAGCAAAAAGACTGGGACTATTTCTTGGTTTTTGCATGAAGTGCTTCATCCTAACTAAAAATGTGAAGGAGGTCAGCTGTCAAGTGCAACTCACTGGGAATTTACACCCCCAATGACTATGCATCGAGACAAGCATATCTTCTTCTACTTAAACCCTTTGTATTTTGAGGCTGGGCTAATTGTTGTTCCTTAAGAAAGATGCACTGCAGACATAAAGTGACTTCTTTAGACAACTGATTCTCAAATTTTAGTGTGTATCTGAATTACTTGGGAGATTCTGTTTAAAACGCAGATGTGTGAACACTGTACCATATTTCCCAAATCAGAATGTCTGATATTTTGAGAAATATATATATATATATAATCCCCAAAATGCAACAAAGGGTGAACAAGAAATATAAAATATTTTAGTTTGGTGATTTAAAACACAACAGATTGGCAAAGTCAGACAAATCTAAGCTTGGACAGTCTTCTCCACATCCTGACTACACCATCCCTGCCCCTTTCTACCTAATGTTTCTTTTGCTTTTTGTCTACTTATCCAAGGCTTACATTTAATTTCAGCTTGAAAATGCCTTTCATTTGGTATGCCTCATATGCAGCACAGTGTTTAGAATGAAGTAGGCAGCCCACCAGTGTGAACTGAGTATCTGACTCTGGTTAAGAGGCCAGAGGAGTGGAGCTTTGAAGGAGACTGAAATATACCAAAGGTTCTCATGGTTTTGCGGAGAATCTGGAACAAGAAGAAGTGTTGTATTTAGGGGATATTTCAAGCATGTTTGTGTGTCCCCAGAAGAACAACTTACTTCAATGGTTGTATGGCGTAGACTGTCTAGTTAAATGGATCATTCTGTGGATTCATTTGACTGTATCACCTTTTAACGTAGACAGATGCCTGGGTTCTCTGTTCTTTGACTTTCTCTGGTTACTTATAGAGGATACTCTTCCAGTATTTCCAGAATAGCAGGATGAACACCTCAAGTAGGTTGACATGAAGAGAATAATGATGACCAAATGTCAAGATGTCTTGGCATGTGTTTATCCATAAGAGAAAGCACTTTCATATTCTGAAATAAATGAAGAAACTCCCATCCTTCTTCTTCCTTTTCTCCCTTTCCTCCATCTCTTTCTTCCTTTCTTGTATAGGTGTTTTGGCTGTAACAAGGTACAAAATAATGACCCAGAGTTATCCATAATCAATGGTGTTTTGCGTCGTGTCAAACGTCTAGAAAAATAGTACCTACCTCAGAGCATTCTTATGTGAAGTAAATAGAATAATATTTGAAAGGCACATAGCATAAGATCTGGCTCATAGTAGAGCTTAGTAAACATTCCCTGTACTAATGATGCACTTACAGCATGTAAAATGAGTTTGGATGTGTTTCCAATAAGAGCTTCAAATAAGAAGTTTAGGTCAATCCCTTGGAGTTCCAATTTCAAAAGGAAATTGCTAAGAAATAATGCAAGACCAAGTGAGAATTAAATGAATACCCTCGAGGCAGTAATTTAATAAACAGTATTATATGTACCAGAGTTCTCTCATTTGAATATCAGGAAGTACTCACACCATCTAACGCCAACTGCAAAAAATGTTAGATGAGTATTCCATTCAAAAGACATCACTGGTTAAGGATAGATGTGCTGAAGAGGATACATATTCTTGGCCATTTGGAAGCTAAAGAGTAAATAATCCTGAATTTAAAATACACATACATAATGCTCAAATACCTAAATTTCTCCTTTTGAGTTACTACTTTGATCAAAAAACCTGGTTGATAATCATGCATGTTTAATGCTTCTAATCAAGCCAAAGGCACCTGGATTTCTCTCATTCCTCAGAAATGCCAGCTGTTAGTTATCCACAATAAATGGGATTTCACATTTTGTGACAAGCCTATTAAGGGGAAAGTACAAATGCTGGTCTGAAACAGAGAATAATAATAAGTTATCAAAAGACTTTTTCTCTCAAATATACATCATTATGTTTATTATACTCATTCTCTTTTTGAGAATTTTGTGTTCTAAGGAGGATAGTGGCATTAACGAGAGGATATATCAGCATTCTTCAGAAGAAGTTTCAGCTGCAAAGCACCACACTCTGTAATATATTTATTGCAAGATCCATTTCCCACTGCTATCAACCTCCCAACCTGGTCCATTTCCAGATCCACCATCCAATTGTATAGGAGAGAAACGCAGGAGTTATCCCTCACCTCTCTCTTGCCTCACCATCTATATTCAAGCTCTGTCAGTTTCATCTCCTATACATTTGTCAAGTCAATCCATCTCACTCCATCTCCATAGCTACCAACCTAATGTAAGTCACTTTTTCTCTTACCTGGTTTACTGCAGTACCATCATAACCAGCTCATCTGCCCCTCTCTGGCTCTACCACAATCCATTCTCCTTATTGTAGCTCAAATCATCTTTTTGGATGGCAATTTGGATCCTGAGACCCTTAAGCATGTCCTATTTTCCTTAAGGAAAAGATAAAAATCCTCATCTTGGCCAATAGTCCCTGCCAAGTCTGCCCCTGGCTGTCCCCCCCCTCCTCCAAACTTCATCTGGCTTTATTCTCCTCCTGGCTGTCTGTACTGATTCCAACAAGAACGTCTGCTTAAATTGCAAGGTACCATAGCTCCTCTCCTCCATAGTACCTTGCAACAAGCTCATTAAGGTACATATTTTGAACAAATATTCAAAATAATAAATTTGGTTCACCAGATTGAGAACTAAGATTTGGGTATTCATAAACATTGGAAAACATGATGGATGCAAATTTCCTTCCCTCATTGCATGTTTATCGCAGGAATATGCTCTATTCACGCGGAACCTATACAGTAAAAGGTGCTATAGGTGTTACAGCACATATTCACCTAACTTTGCATGATTAAGTGGGTCTAGTTCAAGCAAATAGAGACTTTAAAAGTACCTTCTGTGGTTTACAGAATGATAAAAGTGTCTTTTTCCTCCAGCTAGACTTTTCAAACAGTCCCTAGATATTATATCTTGCTAGTGAACTTAAGAGACCTGCTTTCCTTCTCTGAGTCCTTTTCCTTCAGTAAAATGGGGTTAATAATACCTGGCACACAGGTTGGTTGTGAGAATTTCATGAGATTACGTAGATAAAAGCATGGCATGTGGTTTTGTTGCCCGTCCCATGTTTTTTCCTTTGGTTGCCTTACTAACATGACTTTGAAAGGAAGAAAATGCACTTCAACTACTTCCCACTCAGAAACAAAAACTATTTTTATGCTAGAAAGGATGTAAAGACCATTGAGTTCAACATCCTCATGTTGCAGATGAGACATCTAAGGTCCCAAGTGGTGCCCCAGGTCACAGAGCTAGTTAGTGAGACAGTGGTGACCAAAAAGACTATCTTCCAAATCTTACTTTAAGCCATTTTGTACTATATCACCCTGATGTGGACAGATTTCTTTTCTCTCTCTCTGTTTCTTTTTCTGTTTGTGTGTTTCAATTTAAAACTCATGACTACAAAGTAATATCTAAATTTGGCCTAAATTCACTTCATAATTTTCAGAAAGGAATCCTAACTACAAATAGATTAAGCCAAAGCATTCAGACTCTGAAAGAAAAAGATCTGAGCTTGATTCCTGAATCTGCTATTTATTACCTGAATAACCTTGGGCGAGTCATTTAATTTCTCTGAGCTTCACTAACCTCATTTGTTAAATGGGAAATATAATACCTATCTCAAATAATTACTGTGATGATTATATCCGAGATAAACTCTGAATGCAAAGAGCCAAATTAGAATAGTGCTGAGGACCCAGCAAATCAAAAAAAAGTTAACTTCCTTCCTCTCTCCCAGAGGTTGCAGGATCGAACCCCAAAATAAGTGTAGCATCATACCTTGGAAGGTTTCATGTCAGAACACCTAAGTCAAGGTGTAAGGAATGATAATGGAGACTTGTGTAGTCGTGATTGCTAATAGAATTCAGAATATCAGTTTAAGTTTGTTTTCAAAGTTAAACAGAAATTGAGGCAGCTTTAAAGTGTCTTTGAAACGAACTGGCTTTCTTCTATTCCCATTTCCGTTGAAAAATCACATATAAATTCCTCTTTTTTGATAACGAGAGAAAAGAGAACTATCAGTAGGAAAATTTTACCTATGATTGATGCTTCCAGTCAGCTTAAAAGAGTAAGTATCTCAGATGTAAAAATTCTGACACATCGCTTTCTGACAAAACTACATAAAACAGCCACAAGTTGAAGCCATTAACTCAACTCTGCAAAATGACAAAATTAAGTCTTTGATAGTAACAATCTTCAAATAGTTCTCTTCCTCCCCCAACTCTCCCATCCGGGTCTTATTTATTTTTTTGGTCTTCACTGGGTGGGATTGCATTTTACTCTGCTTTTGAGCGACAGGATGAATCGATACCATAAAAGTTTCCTTCTTGGGCATCAGATTTTAGTGCTAAACTGTGCAATCACAGGCAAGCAGAGCTGGGGTAAAGGAGGTGAGAAATGGAATTGCTTTCCTCCAGGATCCCCGGTGAATGTATAATATTTTAACCGGTATCTTGATTTTTTTCCTTCTTTCAGTTTCTCAAAATATTTTCCTCTTGTGATCAAAAGGAGCCAAATTTTCTAAAGAAGAAAGACGAATATATCTCAGGCCTCAACTGGTGGCTGAGAAAACCGAGGCAAAGTAGTAGAACAAATATCTGAATTACACTGTCTTGCTACAAATAAGTCTCTGATTCGCAGTCCAGAGCTCCTCTGTTTGTGACTTGATAGGGAAATGTACAAGCCCAAAGGAAAAAAAGTACCTGTTCCTTAAATATGAATAACAGGCCAATCAATAGCTATTAATTTATACCAGTACAGACTCTAACCACCCTAATAAATTAAATATTTTATTAAAATTAGTTGTATATCTTGAAGCCACTGAAATTTGTGTGTGTGTGTGTATGTGTACCTACTAGGAATTTGACTTAGAACAGGGTAATAGCACAAACGGTAAGGAAAGAGGCCAGGTTCCAAATTTTTTTCAAATCTAGAGCCAACAGGATTTGCTACTTGGTTGAGGATAAGATGTAGAGCATGAGAGAGATGACTCAAATTGTTTTGTCCTAAGAAACTGAGAGATCAGAGTTGCTACTTGCAGAGACAGACTGTAGGAGGCACAGATGCTTTAGGAGATGGATGGGAATTAAGAGTCCATTTTCAGACTTTTTAAGTTTGAGTTGCCCATTAGACATCCAGGTGGGGATATAAACAGATGATTAAATACAGGAGTCTGGAATTCAGAACAAAGGTTGTGTCAGAAGATATAACAGTAAAGTATTTGAAGTATTTATTGCCGTGAGATTAAGTGAGATCAACTAAGGAGTAAGTGAGAACAGGAAGAAAAAAAAGGTTGGAACCTGGAGCACTCCCGTGCTCAGAAGTCCAAAAGATGAAGAAGAGTCCGTAAAGGAGACTTTAAAGGATCGGCCAGTGAAGTGGGAGAACGAGGAGAAGTATTAGATCAAGTAAAGTATTTCAAGAAAAAAGTCATCAGCTCTGCCCAGTGCTGCTGACAGAAAGAGTAAGACAAAGACTGAGACTTGACCAAATTTGGCAAAGGTAATGTCACTGATGCCTTACTAAGACCATTTGGTGGGGAGCAGTAAATGTGAATGCCTTTTTCAGCAACGAGAAGTGAAGAAGAATTTTTGCTGAACAATAGAACAACAAAGCTGAGAAATGGTGGGGGAGGGGAGGCATGAATGCAGATGTGAGGCCACAAGAATATTTTAATGGGAAACATTGCACATGCATATTAAAGGAAGTGATGCAGGAAAATTAGAAAATTTGATAATATGGGAAAAAGGGAAAAAGCAGATGTCATAACTGTAGAAGAGAGGATGGGTTTCAGTACAAATGGAAACACTGGCCATAGAAAGGAATACAAACAATGTTATAAAAAGAAAGGCAAAATAAAGCTTCAAATGCAGATACATTGGTATATTGGTAGTATAAACATGTAAAAGTTTTCTTGCATTTGTGTCTATTTACTTAGTGAAACGTTAAATAATCAAGAAATAAACAAAACAGAATGAGAAGGGAGAAGGCAATATTGGTGATTTGAAGACACAGGAGGAGGTGCAAAATATTTGCCTAAGAGTATGAAACCAGGGAAATGTAGTGGGATAACTGGCCCTGAATTTAAAGTGAGATCAGACAGTGTGATTTCTTTTCTATTCACACTTATCTGTGTCCATATAGCTGAGAAAAGACTGGAATTTAAATGCAAGCAGGTGAGGATGACAGAAGGAAAGAGAGGGAGAGGACAGAAGAAATGAGAGTGTATGCAAAAAAGTGATCATAACGACGGACCTTATAATGTAAGCCAGGCAAGGAGGGAACAGGTTAAAGAGTGGTCAAAAAGCGTGGAAGACGGAAACAGTCAAATGGCTTGGAAGAAGTGGAGTTGAAGAATTCTTGGAGCTGAGGACATAAGATGGAAAGATGGGAGTTATGGCTGCAAAGTGTGTATTTGAAACAGGGGTTATGGAACAAGTGGAGTTATCAGTAATAAAAAGAGCCTCGTATGACCATCAGTGCGGGTAGCTAGGGTGAAGTGCAAGAGAACATCACTAGAAATGAGGTACTCCAAAAGCTCAGAGGCCAGCTTATTGGGAGCATCTTCTCTGTGGATATTAAAATATTCAAGATTTATGACAAGAGAAATGTTAGTGAGAAAGACAGTGAGTCAGCTGCTAAAATCTTCAAGGAATAATTGACAATGACCAAAAGATCTATGGATAGCTGAAAAGGCCAAAGGGCCATATACTCCTCAAAGATGTGGGGGAAAAATTAATGAATATTTACTCTGACGGGAATCAAATATTAAAATATAATCCAATATGTGCATTTTCCAAATAGTGTTCAGGTTATTTACAGTTGGAACATGACGTTTATGGTTAAGACTAACGCAAAAGGCTACTTCACTATAGGACTCTTATTAGTATGGTCTGAACAAGATTCAATTTCACGTCATACAATCTGGTTCTTTGGATCTTGGGTGCTTTTCTTTGAAGATTGCTTATTTTTGCTTGGCTACATTTGAATTTTTACCTTTAACGTATCCAAGGTACTTCTTTACACCTCCACATCCAACTTTATTTTTAAAATTTAAGCTGGAAGGAAAGTAATCACAATGTCCAAGAGAAATTAAAGAGGAATGAAACAGAAATAAATAATAAGTTTGGAGAAAAGAGAAAAAGTTATATTTCCAAATGCAAAAGCAATATTTCTTCAATCGCAGAATGTCACATGCCTGTAGTGAATTCTCAGTGTATATGTCAAGGTCACTGGGGCCTGAGCCTCGCCGCTAATTCATGGGGTAAAGTAGGTGTTCATGGGAGGCACCTGGACTTCAATCTCAGTTTCTAATTGTGCTCTGGCTAAATGGAGTTTAGCCCTCTCAACAGGAATTCTGACAACATTCTTGGCCCAGCCGAGACCAGAATTCTTAGAAACTAGACCTCGATCCCATATATCCCTCCATTACTAGGCAGCAAGTAGTTTCAAACTTGATAGACCATGAGGATCCCTAATACCTTTGGGCTTCAATTATCACTATCTAGAGACTCCTATTCTAACTCTGACTAACCCTATTGGACTCCTCTGAACAAGGTACAGATCGAGACCAAGTCTGAGCTCACCACTTTCTCCCCACAGTGTAGTTTGAACTGCTGGCCATCTGTGGCCAGCTCTATAATCCAATGAGTTCTCTGGCTTTGGTCTTGCAATGGCCCGGCTTTGCACATGCTCTCATCTCCCACTCTCATTGCTCAGTCCCTGCTGAGCTCCCTGATGTGCCTCTGGGCATAGCCTGCCTAGGTCATGATACACTAGATTATGTGATACCCCATCTCTTGGTTGCTTGATTCAAGCCTTGGTATGTCAATCATTTCAAAATTGGATACTTTCTCAAAATTGGATACTAACGCAAGGCAAATACTTGATCTATCTTTGTGATTCTTTGTCTGATTGACTTCACAGAAACAGCATGTTAGAGGAAAAGGGCAAAAGTCAGAAAGAGAGAAATAAGAAATGATAGAAATTTAAAAATATATAAAAATAGTTATATAGCAAAGAAGTTTTTTTCTCAAAAGAAAGAAATGCGCAAATATTTATACATATGAGTCTGTAATCCACATGCAATAGGAAAGAAGACATGCTAAATCATATAGTGAATCTAACAGATCATTTTTAACTGCTCCTGCAGGTAAGATGATGTTTCATATACTATTGGGCCCTGACAATTTATGCTTTATTGCTTTTAAAAAGCCCAAAGTTAAAAAGGACTTTTATAAAAAATGTCCTTAACTTAATGTTAAGTGAAAAGGAGATATTAAGCAGTATGTGATATGCTCATAATTATGTTTAAATATGTGTCTCTCTGCAGACAGGTCTAAGAGATGCAAGAGAAAAAAAGGTGTGTCAATTACATCTAGTTAACTTTTTCAGACATCAATCAGATAAGTCATTCCTCCTCTAAGAGGTGGAGTGAACACGGGTGACAGAAAGGCCAGAGGTATTACTCCAAGAAAGTCTCTCCATATACAAACATGAAAAGGAGGAAAGCCTAAGAGTTGGGATGGAAGATAAGATGTACCACCTCCACTTATCCACCTTCTCAGTCCTTTCTGCACCCCAGGACTGGGGCTTCAGGCTGCTCACAATGTCAATTGTAAGGACAAATCTGCTGTGCACGAGACAAGAGGAGTATTGATATTTTTGACTTTCAAAATGAAATAGAGATAGAAAAGCCAGAAGTGACAGGCAGGGTCACCAAGATGGAAAGTGGCTAAGCAGTTTCGGGAGAAGGGCCAGTAAAATTCCATAGTATAGGATGATTAAAAAACTTTTAAGAACAACAATGACAAATAGTTTGAAAGATATTTGCATTTTTGAGATGTTTGTTCCCTTCCAAATCTTACACAAGACTACTTCATTTATAAATTTTTTGTTTGAGTAAAGTTGTGTGTCTATGCTTATGTTTGTGTATAATCAAAGCAAACATGGAATTTTCCATCAGGATCAATGGAATGAAGAGTGAAGTTTGCATGAGTAGAAACAAAAGCCAAGAGACCAAGGTAGCCATGAGAATGTCCCCCTGAACTTGGAGTTTTTAATGGAGCTTAGCACTGAATACACCCAACATGGAAAGTTATTTAGATCACACTTATTAGCCACGCTCATTTCATTCTCCTGGGAATGCTGAGAGTGAGGAAGAGAAATAACAGAGTTTCTCTCTGATTTGGAATTTAAGAAAAATGAGGAGGCAGGAAAAGTGTCTGAATATTTCATGGTTAAAAGAGACCAAGCTGTATCATACTCTTCCATCACTTGGGGAAAATCTTGACCTCTCTTCATAGCACACTCGATAGTATGTTTTGCAAATACAGCTAAAGTCCAACTCATTATCCCTCTAAACTAGCCTAAATTAACAGGAGACACTCTTCAAAAGCTGATGTGTATCATTCCTATGCACCTTCACTGCCCCTTTAGGCCTTCCCACATTACAACTTTGGACAGTCCAAATACATCTAGAAGTCAGGATAATAGCAGTGGATATGGGCGATCTGTCTAGCTGCCCCCCCCCCCTTCTAATTCCCTCCATCCTAAGGATATGCTTCATAGCCTTCACCTTTAGTATGACAACTCAGCATGTCAGTATAATTCTTTCATTAAGCCCAGATACAACATTCTAAAGAATAATTTTATGAAATCTTGTATTATACCTTTTTCGTATTTATATATTTCATTCTCAACTGTTTGTCAATGTACTTGGGGATTCATTTATCTCTTTAAGATATCTATATGTATCTCTACTCTGATCCACTACATATTTGTAGATCTTGCAGTGTTTACTATAACAGAATACTCTTTTTCCTTTTGTTTCTAAGTTCTTTCTAGACTGGCAGTAGTGCCTGATATATTGTAGGCACTCAGCAGACATGTGCTGAATGAATTAATGTATGAAGTCCATTGCATGCATACATGCATGCATGAATCAATCAATCAATCAAAATCTATAGTCCATGCTTACAGAACCAGAATCCAAATTCAGGACTTCTCAAACCAACTGCACAGGACTTTCCACTCTGCCAAATTAACGATCAAAACCGGCTGTAGACATCTGAATATATTGCTCACATTGTTGTTGGGATGTAAACAGACAAACGCTTTTCCAGATTAAGATGTTTGATTTATTCTTAATATGCCCTCATTCTATATTTTATTCAGTCTTAGGTCAGAGAAAAAGGCATAGATGAAATTCTACATCAGCTAATGTTAAATGATTCCTGTATTTTTTTTAAAGATTTTGATTTTAGGAGTGAAACAAATGGATCTTGGAGAATGATTGCGGTAGATCATTACACAAGCGATCAGTCAGCATCTTTGCCTACACATTAAGGTTACTGAGTGAATAGCTCAGATTTATAATAGCTGAATTTCATGCCAGCGTAAAAACCACAACCTAGCTTGAGTTATCATGAGACATTAGGAAGAAAGTATGGCGATAATATATCCATCCAATTGCTACATAAACGGAAACACTATAAGAAAGTTGGCTGAACACCTTGATAACCTAATTCATAATGTCTCCGAAAAGCCATCCAATGATCTAGGAGAAATAATGAATGCCAAATAAAGATATACATAATTTAAAATATGTGCGTATCATACATATTTCAGTCTTTAAACTCAAGCAGTATATTAGATTTGTCTAGAATTGTCTACTAAAAGCTAAAATGTTCTGATTTTTTGCTGCTGCTGTCAAGATATCCTTACATAGTTTTGTTAAAGTTACTAAGTTTGAAAATTTACCTTCCTCAAATTCTTCTAAAGAGAATTTCTGATGCAACGAGATTACATTGGCTTTCAAGATAGCCAAACCAGTCCTGTCATACTAGTTATGTTACCTTGGATAAATTACTTAACTTCTCCAAAGTTCTCAGTACATAAATTGGGTTAATTACACTGTAGCAGAAACACGGCAAGGTTCACCAAAACCAGAGTCATTTTTATCTTGAGAAGACTGGCTGACCACATTTCCCAGCATCCTTTGTAGCTAGTTTGGGGCAGGTGACTGAACTGGCTGATGAAATGTTAGTAGAAGGCTCATAAGCCATTTATCAGCCTGGTCCTGTTCCTTAAAACCTCCTATGGAATCTTCCATTCTTTCTCAATCTTCCTTCACCTGCTAATCCATCTTCCAGTGGAGGACTTCAAGGTCTTAGACGATGGTGGAACCATAAGATGGAAGAAGCCTGGATTCTGAATTATTCTAATGAACAGAACTTGCTTGTTCAGGTGTCCACTCCCCAACCTCTACTGACCCATACAGGACCGCGACATGAGTGAGGAATTTTTACTGTGTTGGGCCACTAATATATTATGACTATTCGTCACAGCAGTTAGCCTACCCTGACTAACACAAACACAAGGACCTATTTGAAAGAGCCATTGAGAGATGAAATAAGTAAATGACTATAAGATCCTTAATGCAGTTTAATATAGTGTCTGGCACTTAGTATCAGGTAAGTCACCTTTTCTCTCTGCCAAGCAGGAGGATCCAAACATGTTCAGTCTTTACATTTCAGTTTTTACACTCTACAGCCTTTACATTCTTGACTCTTTTGCTATCACGTGTAAAAGGATGAATACCTTCTAGGGATAGTGAATGACTTTACAATGATAATGTGAAGTTGTTTCTTAGAGCCTATCTTTTATTGTTGAAATCATCATTTCTTTTCACATTTTCATCTAACTTTTTGACACATCCAGATAAACATTTTGAAATACAGTTTGGGGAACTAATGTGATTCATAATGTCACTTGAATTTATGCCATAAAATTTAAACCCTAACTTGAAATTCTTTCTGAGTACATTAGAACAAACCTATGACTCAGAGAAATTTTGTATAATTATAACAAAGTACAAATGTGATGGTCAGGTAGCCACTGCACACCTGTACCTACAGACAATGAGCAGGATAGCACAATGCCTATTGACACTTCTTATTAAAACATGTATGAAGAAATTGCAAAATAAGTCAGGATGCTTTGGTCTATTTTTTTCAAAATTCTTCTTTAGCAAAACCCAATTTAAACCAAAAATAAGCAGTGGTGGAGTGGAGCCATTGATCTAGACTGAGGGAATTTATGGTCTGAAACACTCTGAAATTTGTTTTGAATTGTCCTGTGTGCATTTCACACTTGGAAATGAGCATCTCAGGAGTTTTATATATATGTGAGGACCTGGAATTGGCCACCCCAAGATATGTCTCTTTGGCATCAGGATTATTTGAGGCTGATTGCTTTTGATAAACTGGGACAGGGAAGGAGGCTCTGAGGAATGGAACTTGCCCTTTGTTAGGACACGTTTACATTTGTAAGGTAAATCTCTATCTGTAAAAGGTGCCTGCCTCTCCGTACCAGGAAGAAGAAAGGAGATGACCTTCTCTCTAAAAACTCTTAATCAATACCAAAGGCAAGGACTTAAAATCTGCATTTTATTGTGCTAGTCTGGTAACCTCCTGTAACTGACTTCCCTCCCCCTCCCAATGTTGGCATTCCTTAAGGATTAAGCATCTTTCCTTAGGCTAGGAACCGATTGCTGCTGCCCTCACCTGTGACCACCCAGCTCCAGACATAGACTTGCCTCCTGCTACGCCCACCGAGATAGCAGACCATTACCTGCTGTGTCCATCAAGCACTGTGCCAACAGGGCAATCTTGTGACTATTGTGGGAGGGACGTTTCAGTCACATGTGAAACACCCCGTTTTGGGGTATATAACCACTATGTGCACCCCACTTCTTCGGTGCCCTTTCTTCCTTCGGGAAGAAAGGCCCCAGGCCATGGTTCCTCATAAAGCTTTGTTTAATTTTCTCTTGCTATTCTGTCTCATGTGAATTTAATTCGTTCTCCGGCCAGACGAACCCACATTTGGCGAGAGGAAATGTCCTCCTCCCCTACATATACATATATATTTGTTGGCCTCTTGACATTAATTCAACTCTTTTTTAGAGGGTTATTTGAAAAAGCTTTACAGTTGTAACCTCTACGTTCAGAACAGAAATGTCCCTGAAAACTTAGCTGCAACTTTAAAAGCCCAGAATTAGTATCATTTTGCCATTGGGTCTCACCGTCTAAGTCTCCCTTTTATAGAATGCCTACTGTGACCAATCTTTTAGAGCACTTGCCTACGCTCTGTTATTCACTCCTCATGAAAACCCTTGGAGGTAGACAGCAGCATCAATCCCTACACTGCACATGAGAAAGCTAAGACTTAAAGAGGTTCAGTTACTGCTCTTGACCCTAAAGCCCAGGCTCTTTCTTGTCCAAATGAGACTTGTCAATGATGAGCACAAAGACAATAGATTTGCTCTGGTATACTTCTGCCGCAAATGCGAAATTGCCCCTTCTTTCTACTCTGTCATCAACAATATGTGTGTCTATGTTCCTATCTATTGACTTCTCTTCCTGCCAGTCATCTTCTCTAGACGTGACAGTGGATGGTATGTCCGTTTACTATGTGTATGTGGCAAGGAAATATTGCCACAGCTTCATGGAGCTTTGGTTAGTAACTCGGAATAAACTCCAACACCGCCCACAGTTCTGAAGACTTTGTCCTAGCCTTTCATTCTTCTCACCAAGCCACTCAGACTGTCCCTCTTGGAGAGATGCTCTGATCCCCATACATGATTCGTGTTCAGTCCCTTATCTCATCCTCTGGGAGCAACACCTGAGGAAATGGTGTGCACTTCACAACTCAAAATATGTACAATTGGTTAGACAATCCAAATTCTCTTACCACCAATTTAACTTGCACGCTAAACTGGGTGATAATCAAAGTCAGCACTTTTATTGTAAGACCTAAAATTTTAAGTGCTGCCTTGACATCTTTGAGCTTCACAGGGCTCCAAAGGCCTAACCATGAATTCCTCTACTCTCAATAGGTAACCCCTCCCTCCTTACCCAGTGGGAAAAGCTTCCCACCTGACTCATTAACCTACGGGCCAGACCAGCTTCACTCCACCTAATGAGCTTCTCAACCTAATGAGTTTCATTTATCTGCCAGCCCATGGAATTATTCAAACAATCATATCACACCCTCCTGCAAGACTCAGGGGACACCCCACTCTCCTGTTACTATAAGGCCTATCCCAACAACTCCTTATGGTCCCCCTGGGTGGTTTTGCATGGCATGCAGTGTCCTCCTCCCCCAGGCTATGAGAGTGACTAATAAATACTGTCAATCTCATCTGTCAAATGTCGGTGTCATGTGTTCAGCCACCATACCATGGTGAAAGAACCCTCATTCACCAACAGTGTGAACAGATGATCAGAACATTGGTTCCCAGCATTTAGATTTTATAAGCATATTTGAAAATAAAAAAAAACAAAAAAACCCTACAATTTACTATTTAATATCAACTCATGATAGAAAGGACATTTTAACCACCAAAATGAGAAAACACAATCTCAGAATAAAGAAGAGTCCTTTAAATTGAACAATTAAATTTAGTCACATGAAAAACTCACTACACGTCCTTATTTTTCTCATTGTGCTCCACATTGGTGAAAGTTTCAGAACAGATTGGCAGTCTGTGGACAGATGTGTGAGAAACACAGAATCACGTGTCTAGAGTCACTCACTATGATTGGAAACAAACTGACTTTCCTGCTGCTTTTGTCTGCACCTACCTAAGACACTTTCCTAACAGCTGCAAAGTTTTGGTAAAACAAAAGATACAATATTTGGACTATTGTCAGTGTCAAACCAAATTGCCAGTCAACCTGAGGGTCCTCTCCATGACCTCTGGCTATAACAGTCAAACTATTGAGTATTTTACTTTGTATTGCCTTAAATTTGGTTCACTTGGCCAACTCTATGTGGAGAATTCCATATCTGTTTAATTCACACGAATGACTAAATATGACATTTAGACCTCAGACCAAAAGTCTCTGGCACATAATCAAATATCTCATTAGGCTCTGGGCAACACTTAAAAAACTGTTCATGGCAACTACCTAAGACGTTCAACAATACAAGGCTAGTTAAATACATTTGGCACAATTATACACTGGAAAATTACATAACCATCAAAAAGAATAAAATATAACTATATGTGTTGATATGGAAAGCTATTCTAGAAAGGTTGTAAATTTGAGGAACCAGATGCATAGTATGCCCCAATTGTGTAAGAGATTAGATTATGTATTAATATGTATAGGCATAAAAATTTTTTGAAAGAATAAAAAAGAAATGGTTAAAATGCCACCTCTCCAGCAACAGACAACTGACAGCCAATTAAGGACTTACAAGTGCCTGCATGCTGTCATTCAGGTGTTGATTAAGCAAAAGCCCTATAGTTTAGATTTTAGATTCATGGAATAGCAAAGTTGATATTTTCTTCTGAAAATATAAAAGCCTAAAATAGATTATTACTCTGAGAGAGGTCTATTATCTAACCTCCCAAAGGGCCATGATAATAAGGGATACTGAAAAAGAGTTTTTGGCCTATGCTAATGCTCTGACTAATACTAACTAGAAAATTCAATATTGGACATGAAGACAACTCAGAGGAAGAATGGCCTCATGGCACATGCACAACATCTGGGGTTGTATAGCATCACAAATAATATACCCAACAAGGTAGATTTTGCTGCATCATGTAACTCTCTATTATTATAATTAAGTAACGTCTTAGGAGAGCTTCTTTATTACTGTCCATTTAAACATTTAAGATGCTCAATATAGAATAAAACATTTAGTTTTCACTAAATTGTTAGTGCTGAACAGATCTTCTAAAAATACAAGTTCAATGATTTAAGGATAATCCAGACCCATGATAGCAAGATCACGTCATCCAAGTAACTTGAGCATCATCTGTCATGGGCAATTTGTTATTACAGCAGCCATGCTTGTAGTTCTTCACTTTTTAGTAAGAAGTAACTTGATTCTTCTTCTGGTTACCAACTGATGCATAACAAATCACTCCAAACTTCCTGAAGAAAGACAACACTATTTTACTATTGTCAGCGATGTTGTGGTTCAGGCATTTGGACAGGGCAGAGCAGGGATCACTTGTTCCTGCTCCATGATGTTTAGGTCTGGAAATATCTGGAGTGGGGATCAGTAAACTCCTTCTTTAAAAGGGCAGATAATACTCTACATAGTTTAGGCTTTGTGGGTCGCACACAGTGTCTGCTGCATATGTCTCTTTTTGTTTACAATCCCTTAAGATGTAAAAATTAATTTTGGCTCATAGATTTCACAAAAATAGGCTGCAGGCTAGATGTGGTCCGCAGGCTATAGTTTGCCAAGCCCTCATCTGGAACCATTTCACTGTCATGTCTAACACCTAGCCTAGGATGCCTTACAGGACAGGTCCAACCAAGACTGCTGACCAGACCATCTCTACACGGCCTCCCGTGGGGCTGGGCTTTTCACAGCCTCATAGCTGAGTTCTGAGAGAGAGCATCCTGAGAGACAGAATCCCAAGAGCAAGCTTTCCAAAAGAACAAGGAGAAACCTGCGTGGTTTCTTCTCATCTAGCTCCAGAAGTCACCCAGTATTTCTTTATCCATACTTCAATCACAAGTGAGCCACAAAGACCAATGTAGATTCCAAGGAAGGAGAATGAGACTCCCCCTCTTGGTGGGGGAGCAGCAAAATCACATTGCACAAGAGTTTATGAGATGGGAGATATTGTTGTGGCCATCATTGGAAAATACAATCTGCGGAACTCTTCTGTGATTTACAAGATGTATACGCATATGAAGATATACATGTCAGTACCTGAGGGCAAGCCTACAGTACCATCTTACAACCAGATCCCTTATACATTTCTGTAACTCGCCACCTGGAGCCTCCCTTATGACGAATTCTGTTCCACGAAGAACAAATTAATTGTATGGTTGCATTATCTCCTTCATGTAGTGGAAACTACAACCTATGTTCTAGAAGTGAACATATACCATCATATAGAACCTTGAGGACTTACATAAGTATTTTCTACATATTCTCACCTCAAGGACCCAATTTATAACTGGCATGCAGACTAAGGGAAAACGCCAATAAAATAACAGGTAACTAAAATTCAAAGCAAAGTTTACAAATTCGAGCAAGTTCACTGTTTTAAAAAGTATAATCACTAATATATTCCTGTATCTAAATTTTCCACTTAACTTTTTTCAGGATAGCATCTGTGTTAACTATGAATCAGAAGCACCTTACAAGGGGAAAAATTTTAAAAATAAGATGATCTAGAGACGTTATGACTTATAGCTCAACTTGTTATCCCTGTTATATTTGGTTTTTACCAGCTCTTCTCCACAGAACTTGGAAATGGTTAATGTCTTCAAGTCAAACAAAGTCTCTTTTCAAATAGATGTACTTTTTATTATGTGCGGCAATACGTACGTCTCATTTTTTTTTATGGTGAGCAGGTACAGCTCAGCCACTCAGTTTTTATGAGACATTTTTTTAATTTGAAACATAAATTAAATTAAATATTTATGCCAGAGCTGCCAAAACGAAGACAAATAGCTCTAGCAAACAATTCTCTTAATAAAATTCAATCACTATAATGCAAACTGTTGTCAAAAGGGTAAATGCAAGTTAACTTTTTTAAAAGTTTTGCTTCATGATCCATGGAAATAATATCTCATGTCATGAACACTGAAAATTGAGTGCATCTTTATATTCTTTGTACTCCTTCGTGTTCTTGCAAGTTTTTATTTAATGTCCATCTTTTTTGCAAGGGGTCCTTTCAGAGTTAAAAATATAATTATATTTTCTCATCTAATTAAAATGTCAATCATTTATTTTGGCATATTAAGTATAATGGCTGTTACTCAAGTTTTCTTTTTCATTTAGATTTTGATTATTTTGTCATGTCATTCAAAAATCGATGCTTTGCAACTTGTCCAAATTTTTTCCCCTCATTAGCATAAAACATCTTAGAGTCCCGCTGGTAGTGCTTTATCTAGTGCAGGAAATGATTTGGATAATAAACAGCTGGAAACCAAAATGTTATATACTGGCAGGGAAAAAAAACAGATTAACAATTATACAAAATGAATACAAACTTCCTTTTTCTACCACTCCTTGTAATTTTACATATTGAGTTTCAGAATTTAAAAAAAGTTCCAGAAATGCTTACTGGAAGATAGTCTGCTAGACCCTTCTCTTTCTTTTTGCCTTCCTCTATCTTCTATTACTTTTTTTTTTTTTTAACAATCCTTCTGACTGTACTTTTCTTTACTCTCTCCTCGTTGTCTATTCTCTTCGTAAGATGAGGTGGTTGGACCAAATCTAAAACCATTTCAAGCTACAATATTTCTGATTTGCAAAAACTTCTTATTATAATCTAGAGGTTCCAGGATAGCAACTATGTTAGAGAAACAGGTGTGGGGGTCATAGAAGTTCCAGGATAGCAACTATGTTAGAGAAACAGGTGTGGGGGTCATATTTTCATTTTCCTTTTTTCCCCTTTACTCATGACAATCTTTTCTCCAATTCTCTTATTTCTGTGTTCTTTCTTTTGCCTTCTCCATTTCCTGTCAAGCTACAAACACGAAGATTCTCTTTTACATGCCTCATTTTGATTTAAAAGCAAGTGAAGTGTTACCAGTGTCCTTCCTGTCTCCGCCCCCTCCCTAGTCACAGGTCTTGCCATTTCTCCTCAGGCCATTCTCGATTCAGGGGAGGAAAAACAAACAACAGCACACGAAGAACATATTTGTATGCTTCAGGTCTTACATCCTGAAGCTCCTGTGTTTAGCTCTTCTGAAAATGACAGCTTTCCTTGGAGGAGTCTACCATCTGAAAGAAAAATACCAACCTACCTGCTGTGTAATTGCTGAGCTATTACAGGGAGTGAAAATGAGCACAGAAGTTGACAAGGCCTCAACTGCTAGCCGCGGCTCAAATTCTGACATTTAGAAGAAAAAGTATAAAGTCAATACTGAACTGCAGGGAAACCAGGTGGTCTCTGATACACAGGATGCTCCTAACTGCCTGTGGGCAATTGAACCCCAAGAAGTATCACCCTACATTTATGGAAAACATAACTGAATCAGGTTTAAGCAAAACATAAAGCATTAGGACCATGAATATTATGTTAATATTAGAAAATTACTCCTTACAAGAGTGGTGTAGAATAGCCAACTAACTTATTTCAATCACTTATCTATGATACAGATGATGAAAAGTCTTAGTTTCACATTAGGTGGAGTGTGGTCCAGAAAAAGAAGATAGTTATACTTCAGGAAACAGAAAGTGTGCTGCTTCTCCAAAGTCTGTGATTTGGAACAGCGCCTGTGTTGGAGAACAGCCGTCACCTGAGATGAATGCCAATGTACTGGTACTTCTTCACACACTTAGAGGGGAAACGTTGAGCAGATGTCTTGGTGTGCTGTATTCTGGTTTGTAGACATCTTTTGTAAGCTCACTGACCTCAAGACTGGTCTCCTTGCATCCCAAGAGAAATATTCAAGGATTAAGCATTCAGAGTTTAGACTAATTTGGCCAGGAGGCTTGGCCACACTCAGTCACAATTTCCAAACTGGAAACCATTCAGCATTAAAGAAATCAGACACACTTTGTTCAGAATAGCCCTGGGATTCAGGGTCAACTCTGAGAGACTCTAACAGAAACCCCTATATCTGAACAGTTTCCACATCCAATCCTACAGCCACAGTGTGCATGCTACAAATGTCTGCAGTTCTTAACGGGAATCAGTACCATCCTATGACATGGATCCAGTGGTTGATGGGTATGAAATTAACTACTCTTATTAAATTGTCTTTTAAAAAGACAATTTCAATAAAATAAGTGTTTCTTGGTTCTTACCTCCAAATCCTTTATTTATATAATCACTTCCTGAAAAGTAGTATTCAATAAATCTTCTCATCTACTCTAGCTTCTTATTCAAAAAGACAGCTAACTGGACTAAGTACTTTTGAAAGACAAATGGACAAGTAAACAGAAATATGCTCAAGGATTTGAACTCAACTAAGAATGGTATGCTATTGCTTACTCAAATTTCATGCAAAACCTTTGAGGTCTTCACGACTTTGTTGGGTACCTAAATGGATTAATATAAGGACTGTCAACATAGAAGGGGACTCAAAAAAATATGCACTGAATGTTTTTAGTTCAACAATTCTACCATTCATCTGATATTTCAGACACTTCTAATTTAAGCTTCCTTGAAATTTTATAACAAGAAATTAAAATAATTTTCATTTGAGAGCATACTGTTTATCTCTCTAAATAATTTGAAGTCTTTCTCTAGCTTTCCAACTGCTCAATACAGAAACTTAAGGCATGCTACTGTTAATTGCTTGTTCTGTGGTATTACTTGGGCTTAATCTACATTTAAGATGGATGTACCCTTTTATCTAAATTATTTTGTCAGTGACAGGTCACTAATGAGTTACCTGAATAAATTAGTCATTTACTTGTCCTATATTGACCCTTCAATTTAGCGAAATAATCAAAACTGACACATCCAAAAATCAACCATCAATTTAACTTAGATTATCCAAGAAAAGGATGGACTTGTTAAAGAGATAGGGTTGGTGATCGACACTTTGGACAAAGAGTGAAGCTTCTGCAAGCAGGAGCGGAGCTATCCATCAATGCCTAGGGCAAAAACATTTAAGTAGGTGAAAAGTTTTGTTTATAAAAATATACAATACACTTGTTTTATTTGCTTCCTCTGTATCAGAAAGAATTTTAAAAGTAGTGGCAATGGCTATAGCATAATGAAAAGTGGCTACCTCTAAGTGCTCAATGAATTTACTGGAAGATGAAAGAATGAATGCTTTCTTGTGTAGATATATTAAAAGTTCTGGCTAGGGACCGGCCTGTGGCTCACTGGTTAAGTTCACCTGTTCCACTTCAGCGGCCCGGGTTTCACTGGTTCAGATCCCAAGTGGGACCTATGCACAGCTCATCAAGTCATGCTGTGCTGGCATCCCACAAAGAAGAACCAGAATAACCTACAACTAGAATATATGACTATGTACTGGGGCTTTGGGGAGGGAAAAAAAGGGAGAAAGATTGGCAACAGATGTTAGCTCAGGGTCAATCTTCCTCACCAAAAAGCATACAAAAAAAAAGTTCCTGCTAATAGATTCCAGGATATCAGAATAGATGCTAATCTAATCTCTCCTAGGTATTCATTATTGCAGTTGTTTTTTTAAAAAAAGCAAAGTTTTCAAAATTGTCTTTAATATACAACTTTGAGATTAGGAGTTTGATTCCAAATACTTTGAGCAATAAAACATAAAGCTTAAAAATATAGGCTTTTTTGAGTTTGACAATTCTCAAACTTCAAATTCTGCCTCTGCCACTTATTTAATATATAATTTTGGACATGCTGTTTAATCCCTTTGTGCTCATTTCATCACTAGTTGAACAGGAAAAGTAACATCTAGTTTATAAGATTATTCTGAATATTAAAATAGCGAATATAAAGAAATTAATACATTGCTGGACACATAGTAAGAACTCTATAAATAACTTTAAAAATACTAAAAAAAAAAAAACCTTAAGACTACTGTATAGGGCAGGTAACTAGGCATTAATAAATATAGAATAATGACTTAAAGATCAAACAAGTTATCCCTCCAAACTTTGAGATTTTCTGTCTTTCAGTGGAGTGGAGCCTTGGAATTTACACTTAAATTTATAAATTAGTATATGGGTGCTATGCATTTTACCCAAATTAATAACATTCAGAGACCCAAAATGTAGAACATTTTAGTACTATATTTATGAATAGGTCAAAACAAAAACTTGCATTTCAAGTTTATGAAAAATGAGTAATATCAATAACACTAAAGGCAAGAAAGCCTCTATCCATACAGCTTTTGCATTTTAACATGCACAGAAAGTGACCCAGAAAATGACAACTGGAACTTTTATTAAAACTAAAATATGTTCCCAACTGGGCTAGCCACTCAATGACATCTATCTCAAGAGATTTTAGAATTCAGCATCAAGCTCACCAGTGTTCAGTGAATTTTCTTACTGGTTCTCCCCCTCCATCAATTACTTTGCCAAGTCATCTGGATCAACACCATGCCCAAGCTGAAGTACCAGATACAGAGGCCAGAATACGAACAGCCCCTCCACCTCTCCTCTTTTATACCTGTGCCCACCTTCTTAACCTATGCGGCAATGTCTTTATTTACTTACTTTAATTTTTCAATACTATTTGACAGGATCTTTTTCTGTCCTTTTTTCCTCCTACCAAGGAAATCTCCTTATGCTTATTGTTTTTGCTTGGTTTTGACTGTATTTTTTGCTTTGTCAGAGGTCAATTATACCCATATTCAATGCACCTATCTTTAATAGATTCTCTGGTCTAAACCATATAATCACTGTAATAATATAATCACTAAAGGACCATGTAATCCTGAGCAAAGAGGATTACGGCTGTTCAGCAGAGGAGCTGGGCCAAGAGTGGGGAGTTTGGAAACCTGAAAGGCCAGGGAATCCACAAGAGTAAGCATCTGCGGGATGGCTAACATTTCTCTCTCCAACTGAGCATCTATGATGTGCACGCTATTTGGAACAGCAGAAGAGGCGTGAAGGGCTTTGGTGAGCCATCCCAGCCTTCCACCACTCTGCGAGCGTGGGAGCTCATTTGAGCTATTTGTGAATAGTTAACAGTGTGGGACTTAAGGCAGGCCTGTGCACATGCGATGCCCATTTTTCTTTCAACGACACAGCCATATCTCCTACGGGTATTCACTATGTTGGCAGTGGCTTTGCCCACACAATGCCATAACAACGATTCTTTCAAATCAGGCAAACTCCACATCAGTCCTCATGTGTGGAGGGGAGATCAGTTCAACAGTTTACGGGACTGAATCAACACTTTTGGTAACAAGACTTATATCCACAGCCCTTAGCAGATATGGGTTGTTTTTACTAAAGAACACACTCAATTCCCAAAGAAACACAAAGCGTTTTGAACAAAAGAACATTACAAAGAGACTGCTTCAAAGAACAAGATTTCAGTGATATGGTATATTAGAGACATTATTGTAACTGGGTGATTTTTAAACTGAAGTAGAGGGAGAAAAGGTATTTGTCCAAAATCTTTCTGGCTGGGAAGCACTCATGATGATTCAGTGAATTCCAGGGTGAACCTCATTTCCTACCAGGGGTCAATACCTAGAGCTATAACTCAACTCTGTTGTCAAATGGCTCCCGTCTAGTGCCCACAAGGCAGAAAAAAGTAGAAGAGAAAATCATTCCAGACTCAGTATAAAAATATGTATTTTCTAAAATATTGATTTCCTTACTAACATAAAATTAGATTACTAAGTAAGATTTCTTACTTGAGCAATAGTAATGTCCATCAGTGAATGCTGTGACCACTGTGGAACTTAATCTTTCTTTTAATAAAATTTAAATAACATTGCTCACATATTTGCCGATTAAAGACCTACAGATCCAAATTAATCGTGCTGTGGTGAATCTGGCTGTTGGCTTTAATGTTGGTCAAAATTTTGCTGATCTAACATTTAAGAATATGATATTGATTTATTTTTAAATAAACCGCTCCCTATAAATACAAACCTCCCAAAGCTGAGAATAAGATTACTCGCCTTCTCCTCCCCAAAAAATTAAAGTACCAAGTAAATTAGTTCTTAACTTATTTTAAAAATCTTTGTAAGGAAATTCTTCTCCTTTTTATATGATTTCAAACTTTACTTAAGAAGCTAAAAAACATTTGCTGTTGCTTTATTTATCTACTAGAGACTATCCTCAAAGACAAGCTTCACCTTGCAAGGTTCGGAGAGTTTAAAGACCAATTGTTCAGAAACGTCAATATGAGAAACATCCGCTTTCATGCATTAGCACCTGCTTTAACGAGCAAGGCTAGAAAGGAGCAGGCAGAGTGGTCAGGTGACGGATTGAGAGTCCAAAAACTAAAGATGCATAAATGGGGTACAATGGATTCTTCCTATCTCTATATATTAAACTAGAAGGTAACAAGACAGCAGTGAAGGATGCATGAAAAATCACTAGGTGCAACCCAAAGAGTGGAGAAAAAAATGCTGACAGACTGGAAATGGCAAGAAAAGATGGATGGGACACAGCGACAGGATGAGCGTGCATGGTGGGCTCTTTTAGTGCACAACTTATTTATTTTATGGCCCTATTAGTAATACAATTGAAATGCTATGATCTGATTATATACTTGAGTATTCAGATTACATTTCTTTTATTAGAAGCAATAAACCAAGTCCCCTTTATTTTTTTTTATTCAATAAAGAATAGAGCTAAATGCACATGGGAAGAACATAAGAGCATTTCACTCAGGAAACTCAGGGTTGCCATTTGGAGAATATCCAGAAGATTAAGTTATAGCATTGGGAATTTATGGTTTCCGGAATTTTAGAAGCTTACTTCATGGCTGCGTTTCCTACTTTGGGTTGATGTGCACATTAAAAAAAACATTCTGCTATCTACATTAGCTCCCTATTTAATAAAGAATGCATGCATAGAAGCCCATAACAACTAACTGGGAGCACCTTTTGCAATTCACTGACCTTGTAAGTAAATTTATTCCTTTTCTGTCTGGTTAAAGAACCAATATCCCCCATTCTTTTCAACTCTCAGCATGTTCACTCCACGATTCACAAATTATGAATTTGGTTTCTACTTTTAAACTTCTGCTATAATATTTTTATAATATAAATGCATATTGAAGGTACTAAAACAGATGGATAAATTAGGGCCAGGAAGTAACTTATTTAGTCCAATCATATTTCCAAAGCAGCAGAGTCAAGAAATGTGAGAGTATAGCACTTGCATTGATGTTTATGTGGCACTTATATTTTGCAATCTATTTAGAACTCTTGGTTTACTGCTGTTATTCCTGTAGGGTAAGCTACTATTAGAGTCAGCCTTTTTGGTCTTCCTCTGAATATGTCGAGGGTAGTAGAGGAAATAAGCATCATATTACAACATGACATCCCAATGCCTTATTTTTTAATTTGGAGAAATGTAAGTACACAGTGGTGTCCTGGAAGAAGAGAAGCCACAGGATAAATTTAGCACTACATAGAACAACAATTTTATTCAATGGTTTGACACTTAAAGGTTCTCTTTCATATTAAAATGGATATGGCTATATTCTAAAGAAACATGTAAAGCTTGAATGACTTTTAAAGATAAAGGTTGACTTCAAAAAAGTGGTTGTGATAATATTTTATCTGCCAAGCCCCTGAGATATGCTTTCTCCCTCCTCTGCCTTCAGAAGTATCCTGGGACAAAAGTTAGAGAAGCACCCGCTTGAGGGCTCTTAATGAAATCCAGCAAGGCAGGCGGTGTTTATCCTGGAAAGTTCTGTTCCCCAGGTTCACCAGGAGGAAAATATTACCTGAAAGAGACCTTGCACAGGTAGCTGTTAGGAATTTAGGCCAGATGTTCACTCTTTCTTTGCTATTCCTCAACTGAGCAACAGGACAACTCAAGCTAGAATTCTAAGGCCTCTTTCAACTCCAACCTGTGAGGTGTAAGGGCGAAGCAGAGGGGATACAGCTTCTGGAAGATTGGAAAGAGGTGTCTCTTTTATGATGCTTGAGCTAAAAATGAAGACATTTGGTCTCAAACTAGTAGGCGAAGATGGGTGGAGAGAAGCTGTGAGGAAGCGCATGCTAGAATGAAGCAGAACTGTTAATTCAAGCTCCTATTTACTGTGTTACATGTTTTATCACAAACTAACTTCACAATAGCCTAAAATGTAGATAAAATTTCTGTTGTACTGAGGAAAATACTGAGAATAAGAAATGTAGCTTGACCCTCAAGTTTCTGTCTTAACCACTACACTACACTGCATGATTACAACTCATAGATGTAGAGAAAGACAGATTGATGCTGCCTTGTCAATGAGCAACCCAAGAGTCGCGAGTCTATTCTACCCTCAGACAAAATAGGAGGCTACTTAGTGCCATGAGTTCAGAAGCCCAGCATTCTCTCTCCACCAATTCCTTCAAATAAAAAAGAGAGGAAGGAAGGTAAGAAGGGAGGAAAGGAAACCACTCACAATTTCTACATTTTCTCACAAAGTACTATTTCTTTAGATCAAATTTTGAATTCGTTAGAAATGAAAATGCTTGGTAAGGGGAAGACTGGGTTCTGAGATATTACCAGTCATGAGTATGTACTGTGAATGAATTTCCAATTCCTTCCTTAGAGATTCTGAAAAGGAGGGAACCTGGTGCATGGTCTCAACAGCACTCATTACCGTTCTTGATTGTGTCTACAGCAGGGACAGAAAGCACAGATGTGTCTCTGTGACCAGTAGTCAGAGATGGTCTGAGAATTAGATTCTTTGGCTGCAAGTAACAGAAATACCCTTGAGCTGGAACACAAAAATGGGGTTTAGTTATTACACGAATACAGGATGTCTGGGGAAACCCTCAGGAAAGACGTGAACCAACTCCTCAAGGGCGACAGATAACCAGCAAGTCCTCTCTCTCTGCCTCTTCACTCTGTTCATTGTTTGTTTCATTCTTCTCCCTCAGTGAAGACTGGCTTTTTCCATTTCCTGGTTTACATAGGGAAAACCACTACTGTTAACAATTCCCTAGCATACATCTCCTCCATTCCAAAGTCAGCCACACAGTAGAATGTATCTGGACAATGGAATCGCTTAGACTCAATTCCATATCATATCTTGGGTCATTTGAGGTCATGGGACAAGATCATACGGGGGAAACAAACTGCTACTCTCATAACCATGTGATTGACAGAGAGGAGGAGGGAGTTACCAAGTAAGAGAAAAACACTGAGCGTTGGGAGACACAACCCAATCGGGGTTCATTCTACAGGGGTAAATATTCTCCAGGGAAAACTGGATAATTCATGGACCTACTAGTTTATTTTTTTTCCTTCAGAAGACTCCAAAAGCAGGATTTTATTACTCAGATGGTTAGGCTGCAACACAATTCCCCAAACTCTCTCTGGAGAATAACTTTAATGTTGTATTTGTAGTGAATTTATTTATATCTTTCTTTCCAAAAAGGCTTTGAGGCAGCTTACAAAAAAGAATTATGACTCTCTTAATGTGGATATGACCATAGAACATTAAAATAATGTGTCTAAATTCACTATCAGTTTTGGTGATGAAGCCAATATTAAGACCCACAAATCTTTAGTTTCTAACTAAGTTAGAGAATTATTTGTCTTACTTAAGAGAAGAGCACTCCAAAATGAGCTATTTGGGACATGTGATACACTGTTCTATCAAGAAACCTATTCTATCTCTGTATAATTTACATGAAGCCAGGAGAAACCTTTCCCATGCTCAGAAAGAATAAGAGCCCTTGCAGAATCAAGCTCACAAAAAAAAAAATTCTACCTGCAAAACTTTAGTTTCATGGTTAAAAGGCTGTAGAATTCTATTACGAGTGCATAGAGTGCCAGAAAGAACTTGGTTCTGCTTACTTTCATTCACTTACTCAACAAGTATTTACTGTCACAGAATGGGTAAGGCACAGTCTCTGATCTGAAAGCATGCAGTTTACTACAAAAAGACAAGGTGCTCAATGCTGTGATAGATGGAAGCGCAGAGAACCAAGAGAGAACAAAGGGGCACAGCCAGGATGATTCAAGGAAGGCTAACCTCAGAGGAGTCTTCATGGTAGGCTAAGAGAGAGAACAAAGAAGAGGGGAAAAGAGTTTTTGGCAAGAGGCACAGCAAGTTCAAACAAGGCAAGTTGAAGGAACTATAAACAGTTAAATACAGCTAGAGTACAGAGTGTGAGAAAAGACAGTAACCAATTATGAGAAATGAGACTGTCTTCTAAATCTTTCTTCTTAAATGAAAATATTCAATCCATTAACGAATCACATAAAGCATCCACTCTCTGTTCTCAATATGTATATTCACTTAGAGATCACACCGGGATTATGTGTTCTGAAAATCTGCACACTCTACTTTCCTGCCCTCACCAAGATTTCCATAAAACTCAAGCCTCTTACTTGCAACCAGGATCCCTGATCTCACCCTCCTGGACTCCACGTAGGCCCTTAACCACTAGCGCAACAGTGTTCTCATTGATTTAGTCACAGGAACTGAATTTCTCTCAATGGCAACTCTCCCTGGAGTTGATTCTCCCTAAGTTCCCAAAGCACCTAGGGGCTTTATCGCTTTAGGATATAATAGCTATGCTGAACAATGTTATGATGTAGGAGTGCTTCCCAGATTTCCCCACAGATGGGTATCATCCTCTTCATTCCTCCAGCATGTATCATGGTAGCCCTCAAACCCAGCCATTACTTCCTCCCCATCAAATGTTCAATCTTCCCATAGCTTCTTCTAGACTCCATCCCTTCCTAAAATTCTTCCTCACCTGAGTTCTGAATCGACACATCATTGGGAGCTTCTCTCTCATGAAAGCTCTTCAATTCAACTGAAAAAATACTTCAGTCCATCCAAAAATATTCCATGACCTCAGAATATTTTGTAGCTCTTATCCCAGCTTATTCCCTACTGTGTCCCACAAAATTCTTTTATAACCATCCTCATCAGGTCCCAAGTCCATCTGTCATGAATTACACTCAGTAATTATACACATTCAATAAATACTTCATTTTCACATTTTCTCTCTGAAAGATAGTCCATCTCTTTTCTTAATCGTGACCTGCCAATTGGGCCCTCTAATCATCATGATTAACGTTAAGGACCATTTCAACATTAAACTGACATCCTTCTGGCTAAAATGAAAATGACTTGACATTTTCGTTAGCCTAGGCTAACTCATCATCAGGAACAGTAAAATTTCTATCAGAATTTTCAAATGTAGAATATTACTCAAGCTCCCCTCTCTTTGCTAATATGGAAGATTCCAGGCTAATTGAAAGATCCCTTTGAGATCTCCTATATGGACAGACAGGAATTCCAGAGGCCTCATAAGTGAAGGATATGAGAGTTTGCAAAGAGACCTAAGCCATCTCTTTCCCACTTCTCGAGGAGACATAAGGGATAACAGTAAATCCAGAAAGATCTAGAATAAACCATGTGTGTACTAAATATTGTTAAGTCCCCTTGTTTCTGTCCATGAGCGAAAGATATATAACCTCTCTATCCCTAGAGAGTTCTTTCAAACCAAAATAGTGTACATATCCCAGCTTGTTTATTCAGCTTAAACTCTACCTCACCTTGGACATACATTGTTCAGTTAAACAATATCTGAAAGATATTAAATTAAATTACAGCTAAATTATATCTGAAAGCTCTAGCTTTCTTTTGTTGGGCTTTGGGGTACTCACTAGACTCGACTGCCATCATACTTATTTCTCTCTCTCACTTTCAATTTCTTCATCATCTACAAGGTAAGAACCCTGGCAGAGAAATGTTGTGAAGTTCTAGAAGTATCTTTCTCCTAAGACTTAAAATACCACCTTCATCAGAAAGCATTTACCAAATGTTGGGATGCCTTGAAGATAATATCAGAACTCTCACCAACTTGGAGATTCAGGTGGATGGTCGCAAAGATATTCAAGCTTTTATTATATCAGGAAAAACAATCCTGGTGGGGAAAAAGTGCTTAAAATCTACTTCAAGCTTAAACTGATTCCCTGAATTATTTTTACAATTCTAGTTAATTACTGAGGAAAATGCTGTAGTTTAAACTCTGAAAGTCTTCCCAACTACAGAGGGACAAACTACTTATCATTTTTTCATCAGGGTTCAACTCACTTTAGCACAACCTGCAGAGGCATTGTTCATTGTACTTTTCAAGGCAAGACTTCCAGATATATCCTTAACGACCATCGGCAAGAGTGAAACATCATCTGGTTCAGATCTAAGGAGCTAACACCAGCTTCAACTGGTTAAATAGAAACTTACCAAAAAGAAAATAAAAACTAGACTCTTGCAGATAGAAACTAAATCATAAGAACAGAAAATAAATGCTATAAATGAAGTATCTATGAGATATATCTGAGAAGAAAAGAAGTTTTGAACAACAAAGAAGACTTCCCTCGAACATATTTATGAACAAGGTGTAGCCCTTCAGCAATTTCCAAAATGACAAGGAATAAAACTTACCTGACAGACGCTTGGAAGATTATTTGCAAAAATCTGCTTATCCTAGGTCCTCAAAAGCCCATTTTGAGAAAAGGCATTTACCATTAGTATCAAGATGCCTTCAAATAATTTCTTAGAGTAAAAGCTGTGTAAAAATGCTTCCATTTAAAATATATCAATATTAGAATACATATGGTTTGTGGTGTTTTTTCTTAGCTTTACATGAACATGTGCACGATATGCTAAAGCCAGAAATTGCCCACATTGATTGTAATGACTTTATCTGATTAAAGGAAGGCAGGGAAGGCAACTAACATTTATATATTGCCAAATGCTTTGGTAAGTATTTCACCCATAAGATTTCCTTTGATCCTCCAACAACTCAACAAGGTAGAATTGATCATTTCCTTTTACAACTGGAAATTTGATGCTCAGAGAAGTTAAGTAAGAAGTCAAAAAACCCTCATCTACTCAGTAGGAGAGTCTGAAGGTAAACTCTAAAGCTAAGTCCACTGTATCATACTATCTTCCAGTGTCTCGGGATTTGGCTAAGAATAATTATAGAAATGTGCAAAAAAGTAACAAGAACTACATAGTCTACAATCTAAACAAAAATTTCTAATGTTTGAGCTATACTGTGATCAAACTATACACTTGTTTCCCAAATTACATTCTCACTTTGAAAGAACAAAAGAATCTTGATTTCTTATTGCTAATTTATACTATTTTTGCTGGCTTTCTGGATTCTTGCAATCTAGTTTAGTTTAAGGTAGGGTATATACAAATAAAATACTTTCTTTCCTAGTGTGAAACATATGTCAAAAACATACGCATTGTATATCAATACAGAAAACTTCTAGAGAATATGTAGTTTTTGGAGCTAGCTTTTTGTTTTACATTGTTTTAAAAAGTCACTAAAAGCTAGCAAATAATCTTTTTGCACGTTACAGAGATTTTGTTGTACTGGAGTGAGCATTGGGAGCATGAGTGCCTACTGATGGGATCCCTTTTGTTATTATACTGGAATGAACAGAACACTTTTATCAGAAATAATTCCTAAGACTTCTGTCCCCCTTCTTGCTCAGATTTTTGATCATCAGTTCCCAAAATTAAAGATCACTTTTGTCTCAATTTTCTCTTGGCTAATCATATTCTCTTATACTTAATTATGCTTGAAATAAATTCAAGTTATACAACTTGAATACTACTTGTAGTATAACTTAAAATAAATTCAAGTTATACTACAGAAACATAAGAAACCCTAAGTCATAAGAAATCATCCCAAAAGGCTATCATTTTTTTTTCCTCTATAGAGAATTCAGCAGTGACATCTACATGATGCAAAAAGCACAAAAGCTTTAGAGGTAATTTTCCCAGAATTCACTCAATCCATTTCTGGCCATGAGCACTCATTATAAAAAGTGTTTATTCAGACTAAGTAGAATTAAAAATATAGATTAATCTGAGCCAACAATTATGAGTCATCTATTAGACGACATACGTATTCAAGATTTGTTACAGAGTCCAAAACTGATAAAAACTTTAAATAAAAGTCATGCTTGAAAGGGAAAAAAGCCACCTTCTACTTAACGTTATCTAGAAAAGAAAATCAAGCTTACTTCAGCACTAACCGGGAGTAGCAATCATGTGGTCTGGTGAGAAACACTAATTAATTTTTAGGTTCCTTGCCCTCCTTCTACAGAATAAATTACAAAGCAACCAATGACAATGACCCTTAAATAATATGCTATTTTAGTTATTTTGTTCAGCATGCATGACCCCTATATTTTTTTTAAAAAAAGGTTTCATTTGTGAAAAATCGTTTAAAGAAGATCATTCATCTCTGTGTGATATAACTAGGCTATGAAATAATGTATAATCAAAGCCATCCTGTATTTAGCACAAAAAGCTCATCCAGTGAAGCTGGGGCCTGGAGAGCACAGGATGCTGTCCTGTGTGGACATCAGTGAGACCAAGACTAGGGGGGAAAGCCCAGAGCTGCTCGACCAGCTGCAGAGGCTGCATGTGACCCACGTGGTACACAAGCTGCACATGGGGACTTTGTGTGGGTGATGCAGGAGACCAGACCCAGAGACCCAGCAGTGAAACCTGGGGAGCTAGTCCGTGACCACACCGTGGAGCGCCAGTGGCCGGATGACCTGTGCAGTAGCAGCATCTATGCCCACTTCTGGGAGAAGTTCTGGTTGAAGCTCTGGGGCCTGGGAAGCCGAGTGTACCTGGTGGGGAGCATGGCTCAGAGCACAACCTCAGCCTTGCTGACAGCACAGAGCTACAGACTGTCACCAACACTCAGGTCATTGATGGCTTCTTCATGAAGCCCACAGAAGACATTACAGAGTTGGAAGCCTAGCTGGCCCTCGATGCCGAGACTGCAGAGACATTACCAGGGTCACACCCTATGCAGTTGCCCCTGGGAAACCCCAGGGAACCCTGAATCAGGGGCCAGACTCTCTCTACTCATTCCTCATCTTCAATGCAGGAGCCATCAAGAACAGGGAGCAGTCTAGCCTGAAGTGTTTACCTGCAGTGGCAGCTAATGCAGGTACGAGGAGGAGTGAGCGGGGAAAAGGCAGCAGCCAGGGGTAGTGTACCTGATGGAATGATACAGCACCCTTGGCCAGCTAGCTATGATGCCTGTGCCACCCCCAGGAACAGGAGATGCTCCTGAACACCATCAAGTGTGGGCATCTACAGAGGGATCCGGGTCCCCTCTGAGCAGGACCTTGTCCCAGCTCTATGGCAGCAGTGACACACTGACCTGAGCTGTACCAGGAGACAGACCCCAGCACCCATGTCCCACCCCCACCCAGTCTAGCCAGCCTTTTAACCAGAATCTCTTGGGCTACAATAAAAATCTAACATTTGCAAAAGAAAACAAAAAAGAAGAAGAAACAAAAGAAAGACATCTGAATTCCAATGCAGTGACAATATTAAGAACCAAACAATCGTTTCTTCTCCTTTGCAGCCAGACATACAGGTTCCAAGGCATTTCTAACACAAGACTTCATTGCGTTGGTTAAGGAAATTCTCTGATGTGGAGAGAAATCAGAGAGGAAGTGGACAGCTTGTTACTGCCCAGCAGCTCTGCTGCTTGCAGCTCAGGCTCAATGGGTCTGCAGACGCAGCTAACCACCTACGACGGGTCCTCTTTTGTGGCCTTTGAGTTCTAGAAACAAGTTTGATGCTTTTTATAAAATATTTTAAAATCCAATGCTTTTTAAAAAATATAGGAAGTCAATCTGAAAAGGCTAAACACTATATAATTCCAACTAAATGACGTTCTGGAAAAGGCAAAACTGTGAAGGCAACAAAAAGATCAGGGGTTGCTGGAGGGTGAGGGTGAGGGGAGGCATGGATGAAGTGGAGCACAGAGGATGTTTAGGGCGGTGAAAATGCTTTGCGTGACACCATAACGATGGATGCATGTCATTATACGTTTGCCCAAACCCACAGAATGTGCAACACCAAGGGTGAACCCTGAGGTACACTATGGATTTGGGCGATTATGATGTGTCAATGTAGGTTCATCGATTGTAGCAAATGTACCACTCTGGTGGGGATGTCTATGCATGGGTGGAGGTAGGAGGTATATGGGAAATCTCCATACCTTCTCCTCAATTTTGCTGTGAACCTAAAACTGCTCTAAAAATTAAAGTCTTAATTTAAAAAATAAGATTAAAAAAATATTCAACCCAAATGGATAAATACGGGGTCAGAGTTAAGCACGAAAATCACATCATCCTGAGTCCAGACCTCAGATGCAAGAGTCACTCGCTTTTCACCCTACGCAGACTCACACTCTCTCTATGCATGAGTTTGCTCGTTCGGAGAGTGGGGTCAAAGTCCTGTGTATTCCAGTGATCTGTCCTAAGAATTTAATACTATAAATCATACAGAACACTTTGTCCAGTGTCTGGCACAGAGTAGGTGCCCAATAAATAATAGCCATTCAATTTAAATTTGGCTATTTCTTTCCAATACTACTCATGTGTATAGTGGGGGGGGGGGGCACAAAAGATAAAACCCCAATATGCATGTTCACAAGGCAAGCAGTTTTTCAGTCTCCATTCTTTCCCTTCTTTAAGTAGAGTATTTCCCATTCATATGTAGAGCTATATTTTCCATTCTTTTTTACCTGCTTTTTAAGAAAATATTTTAGAACCTTCGATTAACTTTTATTTATCTTCTCTAAATTCTTTCCAATTCGTCTCCTCCTCTGCTGCTGAGAACAGAGTTTCATCTTTTATCTAATCCAGTTAACCATACTGTGTGGAGGGGAGAGGATCAATCTACTTTTCTGTACACACGATCTTTACAGTGACTGCTTTATTCTCTGTCTACACAGACCGAGGGTGAAGTGAGTAAAAGTGAATTTAGGCAGAATATTTAGCTAAGAACAATACTTTCTTATTAAAAAATGATTTTCAGGGACCAGCCCAGTGGCATAGTGGCTAAGTTCGCGTGCTCCATTTTGGTATCACATGGTTTGTGGGTTTGGATCCTGGGCATGGACCTACACACTGCTCGTCAAGCCATGCTGGCATCCCACATACAAAACAGAGGATGATGGGGCACGGATGTTAGCTCAGGGCCAATCTTCCTCAAGCAAAAAGAGAAAGACTGGCAACAGATGTTGGCTTAGGGCCAATCTTCCTCACCAAAAGAACAAAAATGATTTTCACTTTACTTAAGTCAATAAATATTATCTACAACTTTCTATGTTGCCTCCATAGGCATGGACTTATCAATAGAGAAATTTAAAATTAAAGCACTTACATTAAACCAGAAGTCTTGAAATATATGTTTATTGGTTGGAGAGATACAGAATTTAGGGGTATTTAGCTATAGAAAGCCAATTATACATAGGTATAATAAAAACATACATCCACACATACATAAATATATAAACTTATGGTATTTGTTCTTCCTGACACTATGTCCAGTTATTAGAAGTCTTTTTTCTTTTCTTTTCTTTTTTTTTTTTGGTGAGGAAGATTGGCCCTGAGCTAACATCTGTGTCAATCTTCCTCTATTTTGTATGTGGGATGCCATCACAGCACAGCTTGATGAGCAGTGTGTAAGTCCATGCCTGGGATCTGAACTATGAACTCTGGGCCACTGAAGTGGAGCATGCAAATTTAACCACTATGGCACAGGGCTGGCCCTCAGAAGTCTTTTTTTTTTTTTTTTTTCTTTTTATTAGCCCTGAGCTAACTATGCCAATCCTTCTCTTTTTGTTGAGGAAGACTGGCCCTGAGCTAACATCCATGCCCATCTTCCTCTATTTTATACGTGGGACGCCTACCACAGCATGGCTTTTTGCCAAGCAGTGCCATGTCCACACCAGGGATCCAAATGGCTGAGAAGCGGAATGTGCGAACTTAACCGCTGCGCCACCAGGCTGGCCCCTCATAAGTCTTTTAAAACACATTTGGAGTTCATTTCAGCAGAAGTTTAGACATCATAGTTTTATAAGGGTAATGTAGCAATAATAGTAGTTACTATGTTACTTCATTAGTAACATAAACAGCATTTTGTTAGACAAAATCTGAACATGAGGAGTAGTTCACATTAGGAATAAATCAGTCATTCACGTAACAAAATTCATAATCCAAGATCTCTTCTCAAAACACACAGCATTTGTGAAATAATAACCACAAAACTGGATTCCATTTATTTTATCAAGATATTAACTTACTTATCCTCTAGCATTAATCATTAATCCGAAAAGAACAGAATTCTACATCTAACACTATTGAGCATGATAGACTACGCATCCTCAATAGAAATTAAAAATTGTATATTTAATATTTCATCTATGATATAGTGTGATGGAACCATTTTAATTTTCCATAGTGTCAAGCTGCTTACTTCCTTTACTAAATGTCAAGGAACCAATGGAATAGAGTAAAAATATAATCCCCACAAAGAAATCATGTATAAAGCTACTTTGAAAAAGAGAAAAAAAAGTAAGTTAATGGATTTCTTGACACAGAGCAAAGATACTTTTCTTCAAAAAATGCTAAATAGTTAAAAAGTAAAACTATAGGAAGTGCTTACATTTATTTTTCTTTACTACCAGCTAGATCTAGTGATTGGGGAATAAATAATAGCTATAGGTTCTAGAGCCTTATTAGTATGAGTGAAGTTGTGTCATAGATGCAGATATTAAGATTTTCTTTAAAGATTAATGTTTAACAATCACAGTGGGGCCGGCCCCGTGGCCCAGTGGTTAAGTTCGTGTACTCCACTTTGGCAGCCCAGAGTTTCGCTGGTTCGGATCCTGGGCATGGACATGGCACCGCTCATCAGGCCACGCTGAGGCAGCATCCCACATGCCACAAGTAGAAGGACCCAAAACTAAAATATATAACTATGTACTGGGGGGATTTGGGAAGAAAAAGCAAAAAAAAATTACAGAAATATTATCAATAGGCATGATATTCCATAGTCAAATTTATTTCAGGCCAGAGTTTGCCTTTTAGGCTCAAATTTCAAGAGTACATCAGGAGAACGTAAAATCCTATAGTCTTACGTTAACTGGTTCAGTACATAAACCTGACATGTAAACCAGAATTCCAATCTGTTAATGTATGACGAAACATATAAATGCAATACGGACTAGTAAATTCTTCGTCTCCATTTTCTGAGCCAAATAATCATCTGGTATGTGCTTGGTAAGTATGGCTTCAGAACAGAAGTTATATGAATTGAACTTTACTGACCTCAGGCTGATCCCTCATAGAAGTTTCTCCCAATGGAATATTTAAAATCTTTTGGATAGGGCTCTCTATATCCATCTCCCCACTAAGGATGCTCTTGCTAATGTGGCCTTGATAATAGACTAATTGGCTTGGCTGGATCTCTTGTAACTTACATGCCTATGCTTATCTCAGTAAATTTCCTCTTTTTTTTTTTTTTCCTCCCAAAATTCCCCCAGTACCTAGTTGTATATTTTAGTTGTGGGTCCATTCTAGTTGTGGTATGAAGTAAATTTCCTCTTTTATTTTATTTTACTTTGGTTTTAGTTTTCTTTCTTTTCCTTACATTAATACATTTTACAAGGGATCAGTCTTTTCTGACTGATCTTTTCTGACAGTCTTTTCTGATCCTGAATCTGATCTTTTTATGACATAGCACAGATCTTTAATTTTCTGCCCAACCAATATCTGTTCAATTTTTCCCCAAAGTAGAGCAGCCACACAGTTTGGGATATGGAAGAGGGACAGAGGGTTACCTCACCCATTTCCAGGTCAGACCCCAGAATTTCTAACACAATCAGGACAATGCCATCTCTTCTGCCATATTAATTGGTGGAGGCAACCCAGCTCAAAGGTGATGATCAAAATGCCTCGTTCCCACAGAGCTGATTTATAAAAGAACATGAGAACAAGTTGAAGTAAATTAGAAATGAAGCAGAGTGTGCTACTAACCTTTGCAAAAGATGGTGTCTTGCTCTACTCAGAAAACTACCAGCACGTCTTCTCTTTCTGGAAAGTGTAATGTGCAGATATTGAGGCTAGAACTTTTATAGTCACTTTAATACCACATAGGGAACCACTCACTGTTAGGATGACACTCATCCTGCAAAAGGCAGAACCTCAAGGCAGAAATTGATCTAAGGTAACATCACAGATATGCTTAATCAAATCAGCTCTGAAGACAAACTAGAGGATTTAAAACATGTCCACAAAGTTTTTGATGTCTTCCTTTAATAGAGCTGAATTCCCCTTCCATTAACTGAACGTAGTGATTCACTTCTAACAATCACAACGTGGCAAAAGTAACAGTATAACAGTGGACTTGGAGGTAGAACTTCCAAGACTAGGCCACAGATTACATGGCAGCTTCCTCCTTGTTCTCTCTCTCAGTTCACATATTCTTGGAGAAGACATCTGCCATGCTGAGACAACACTCAAGCTGGCCTACAGAAAGGCCATGGAACTAGGGCTTCCTGGTAAGAGCCAGGAAGGAACTGAGGCCTTCTACCAACCACAGCACAAGTGAATAACTGAATAACCTTGCAAGGAGATTCTCCCACCCCAGGCAAGCATTGAGATAAATGCAGCCCTAGCCAACATCTTGTCTGTAACCTCCTGAGAAACCCTGGGCTGGAACCATCCAGCAAAATCATTCCCTAAGTTCTGATCCTCAGAAACCATGAAAAAATAAATATCTATTGTGTTAATCTGCTAAATGTTGGCATAATTTGTTAAACAACATTAGATAAGTAATACACAAGGCAACCTCTGGAATGACTAAAGAGCCAATGATTCCTCTTTATTGTTTTATTACCTTGAATTGAGTCTCACTTTTTTTCATTATTAAAGAATCCTAAATGTTACAAGGCAGTTTCATATATTTCTACCATGATCCCATGACATATTAATATTTTAGTTTAATCTAAAAGAAAATTCCTTATTTCCAAATTATTGGGAGAAAGGAGGGTGGAAAAGAAGCATTTCTTGGCAGTAAACAAGGTCTTGAAAGGAAGGGGAAGGAAATATGTTTTCTTATAATAACACGGGAATTCTCCAGAGAAAAGATCCTATCTCAGGTAAAGTAACTGAAGAAAGCAAGATGTCCACCATCTAAAAATCACTACAGAATAGACCTCTCTCTACAAATGCAGGATACTGATTCTCTGCCACTCAGGCTGTGGGTTCTAAGTCTGAGGCCTGAGGCGCCCCAGCTTCCGGTCTTAAGTGGATCGAGTCAACCACAGTAATGCCAGATTATGAGGGCGACCGATATACAAAGTCAAGGCAAACCCAAATGATTCCAAGAATTTGGGGAAAGGCTTCAAGTTTCCATTATTCTAGGGACGAGATTAAAGAAAGCTGATCGGTAATGAGGGAATCAAGTCCGTTGGTCAAGTACCAGAAATCCTTATCAGGGGTGAGGAAAAGAAATATGACTGTCTCAACATCTGAAAACTGGTAGAGACCAAGAAGACTGACATTCAGTAACTTGAAGTCTTAAAACAGATGATGGAAAATTCAGTTATTAGGATTCATAAAAGTCAAAGTATAAACCACTTGGAGAATGAAGCAGCAATCTGCAACGCAACAAAGGAAGCCAATGATTCAGACACACAGAGAGAACTGGCTCCAGGCTAAGCCAACAGGTGTGCATTGAATAGGTCCATCTGTCAAGATAAAGGAGAGCAAAGATGACGAACAAAGGAAGCAATTATTTTAGTTGACACTTGCCATGAAACTATACTGATTTTTGCCTATTTTTATTGACTTTCCTAAAATCTATGGTACACGTGTGAATATATCTGTAAAAGAATCTCCAATGATACTGTCATATTTTCACTTCTCCCAAGGTTTCTACTCTTCCTATCACTCACTGGTTTTCTTATTCTGACTTAGGAAGACTAATGGATGACATTTATTTCAATATTACTTGTCAGGCTATGTTGGGGAGAAAACAGCATTGTTTTGTTTAATGGACACTAAATCCACGTAGAATGGATACTATTTTTTATTTTTTTCCATTTTAAAGACGAGGGATCTGGGATCAGAAATCACACAGTTCTAAATAGTGGAGTCAGGATTAAATCCAGTCTGTGTGCCTTGTAAGACTTTATTGCTTTCTTGACTTGCTGAGACAGAAAACTCTTCTATAAACAAATCAAAACTTTATCCAGTGCACTGATCTTAGAAAAATCAAATTCTAGCAATTATTTAGAAAGTTGAAATTCAGCATTATTACAGTGTTTTCCCTTTATGTTACTTTTATGGTGGTAGTGAAGCAGAATCCCCAGGTTCCTTATAACCTGGATAACCATTTTTCTTTTCTCTACTTTTTTCTTACCCAAATAATGCTTTTACATACAGCACCTTATCAATACGTACGCCGAGTACTGCTATTCCTCTCCTGCTATTTTCCAACACTTTCCTTCACGCACGCATGGATTCAAGGAACATTTATTGAGCATTCGTTATATAAGGATATATTTCTGCCTCCACATCTTATCAGACATTTAACTGGGATGTCACCTTTGTTTAGATAGAAATATACCAACTGGTCTATACTTTAATGGGAAGCATAATATAATAATATAGTAATATAATATAACAATATAATAGTGAGATATAGATGTATACATTTTTTAAACTAGAAGAGTCCTTACAATAAAGCTCTTGAAAATTAAGGCTTTATAAATTAGAGGTTTCCCTCTAGATTACTAAAATAAACTCATATGAGATTAGGAAAACAATGCAATCAAAAGACAATCCAAGTTTTGGGGCTGGCCCCATGGCCGAGTGGTTAAGTTCGCGCGCTCCGCTGCAGGCAGCCCAGTGTTTCGTTGGTTCGAATCCTGGGCGCGGACATGACACTGCTCATCAAACCACGCTGAGGCAGCGTCCCACATGCCACAACTAGATGGACACACAACGAAGAATATACAACTATGTACCAGGGGGGCTTTGGGGAGAAAAAGGAAAAAATAAAATCTTCAAAAAAAAAAAAAAAAGACAACCCAAGTTTTAAGTAATATGTCTTTTCTGTAACCTCATATCAACATACTGAATTCAAACCTGAATGCAGTTCCTAGGAATAATTTTATTTGTTCAAACCCTGCATTTGACTACATTAACCCAAAGCCAAATAATAAAACTATTTTGTTTGATACATATACGAAATTTATCAGTGCTAAAGGACAAATATATTTGAATAAACGTATTCATTTTCAACATCTAACAATTTTGTTTCACCTACTCTGATTTTTAATTTGTATTTTTATGCCCATCATATAAAAGATGGGTTTTGTGTTGCTCTTATTTTATTAAAGGTCTGTAGTCATCGAGCACATTTCACTTTCAGTGCAATGTATTCATAAAGAGACTTTACATATTCTAAAATTAACATAAATTTTGCGGCTATTTATGCATCCTATCTGGTCATACTGAAGGCAGGTAATGGGCTGTTTGTCTATGTTGCAAATTGAAGTAACTCAAGTTATTCATACATCTCAACTGCAAATTCATCACTTTGATGTTTTTACCCTTTTCTCTCACGCATTTGTGACTTAGCAGTATATCTCAACTAGGCACACTGAGACAAAAGGTTAAATGTTTTGTTTAATGATTTTAAACTCCAGGGAAAAAGTCTTCAATAATAGTAGGCAAGAGATGTAGTATTTATGGCTATATTCCATAGGAGCTCTTCTAACACCATCTTCACCTAGAGTAGAATTAACAACCTTCATTGCTGCAGCAATTGTTAATGGGCCTTCATGGCTACTTCATAATTCCCGTTTCCTCCCTCCCTCTCCTCCTGTTAAATACAGTGCCACTTGGATCCCTTGTCAGGCAATCCCAAAGGTCAAGCCTGGTCCCTGTCCACTTTTGGAGGCCCCATGTGTGTTAAAGGAAAAAAAGAGAAATAACAGTTACAAAAATGGTGGTCTATCTGAAATGCTTATATTTTAAAAATTAATGATTTGTCTTTGGCACACATAAATGCAATAAAATTTAATTATGCTATTCCAAGATAATTGCAGGATTTATAAAAATTAATTAATTAGAACATTTAAGGCAGCCGGGTTCAGCAAAAAGACACAGTTATAAACTAAAGTTCTATAGTGCAGATGTTAACCTGATAAGGTACATATAAAGCCCCAGAAAAACCCCATAAATAGGTAATGTTAAAAGTCTAAATTTTTGTGGATGTGGCACCCAAACTACATGGTCCTCTGTCCTAACGGCATCAAGTTCCAAAATTAATCTGAAATTCAACAAGAGCAACCACCAAGTACCCCATGCTGGGCATATTGTCGTTTTCTATTGCTTGGTCCTGATTTCCTATTGTATATAAAATATTATTTTGTTTTTATTATAATCCTCCTTAAATCCTTTATCAAGAGAAGCATAGTTTTATCACATATAAATTTGAAACAGCATTTAAAATTATAGAGAAAATAGCAGTATTAAAAATATTCTCTACCAATTGAATTTTACTTCCTAGTCACAGATTTTCTTAGTGACAATTAAACTTAATTAATTACCCCAATCCTCTTCCAACTGCAAAAGACATTATTAGTATTATTACTATTAATATTATTATAGTAAATATTCATGGAATGCTTACTATGGGCAGGCATTGTAATAAATATTCTACATGCATCATCTCACTTTATTTTTACATCATCCATATAAGTAGGTAATATTATTTACCTCATTTTACAGACATAATATCAGTTGCATACTTAGCAAGTCTGAAACCTAAAAAAGGTTAATAATTTTAGCCTCAGCCTCACGGGGAATAAGAATTGCATATGTTGGAGTGAATAGCTCCTACTACCTGAGGCGGACCTGTCCCTCTCAATCTCAATTAAAATGTAAACAATAAGCTATTTGACTGTTAAAAAGCACAAATATTGAATATAAAAATCCATGCATAGAAAGCAAATATAATAAATAAAAAGAAAATGAAAATTCAGCATAAACATTACTTGAGAAATAGTTTGGTCTTCACTATTACAGCCCATTCTTCCACCCACCCTTTTTCAAATCTTGCCACATGAGTATGGGCATTATCTTTCTAAGTTAGATAGCAAGAGAATCAAAATTGTGGCCATCCTTCAGGCTGCTTCATCGTTTCCTGGGGAATGTCAAGGGTGGAGACCACAGGGGGCTGAGTAGGTGGACAAATCTGATAGTTATGTCACGTCCTAAAGAAAAACTGAGAAAGCAGCATCACTTGAGATGCTGCCCAAATGAAACGTTACGTCTATAAAGTATGTGATGGACCAAGTACTCTGGAGGATGCTTTATTTTAGGAAATGGTCTTTTGTGTCAACTCTGCAAAAGACACGTGGGGCTGGCGGGGTCGTGGATGGAAGGGGCTTCTGTTCTCTCTCCAAATAAACAAAATATCTACAAAAGAAGGAGTTTTGAGTCAAGTGGTGGACTTTAAGATTTTTTTTTTTAAATGTATTATGATGCATTGCTGGGAGCAGAACTCGAGAAAAGGGAAGCCTTTGGCTCTCACCCGGCAGCATTGGTGCATACTCACGCCAAGTGCCTATTAGGTATATAGAACTTTGTATGTAAATCTGGACTTGGATTATTCAAAATCAACGACTACAGTTGTCTGGAGGTAATATTTTGCATAAGTATCCATTTTCAACACATGGGTACTTTCAGGAACTGCTGCTTTTGTAAATACATGGTAATGGTCTAAATATTTCTAATTGGAAATACTGGTTAATTTATTCCAATTCCTTATCCATCTAAAGATTGGGCTATTATATTATTTGTTTAGTTCTCATTACTAGTAAGTATTCTTGTGGAGTTTTACATAAAGTCTATTAACTATTGTTAAATCTACCATGGGGCTATAGTAAACCAGTTATTTCAGAATTCTTGATGAAACGGTCCTTGACTGGGAGGCAGAAAATCTGGTTCTAGGCCTGGCTGTGACATGACGTGGTCATGTGATCCTGGGCAAGTCTCTGAGCCTCATTTCCCTTGTTTGTAAATGAAATGATAGGAGTCGGTGACAACTGAAGGGGTGAAGGGAAGAGGAGATCTTTGTTTCAGCTCTGAACGTACATGATCTAAGAAATCACACTCTCTTTCCTAGACAAATATCTCAAGGAAAGGCAACCAAACTCTAATGCTCATTTCATTAGTTTTGCTAACTAGCAGATCTCTAAAGTAGTAAGACAGTCTGGGAAAGGAGGACCCTCCAGCCCCATCCACTTGGGAGACAAATTGAGAATGGTGTGAAAAACGCGCCAGCCACAACAGGCCAGCTTTAATGTGAAAGTTTAGTGTTTGAAAAACAAACAAGCTCACTGCTTCTCATGGCTTCGTAATCATCTCAGTGATGTCTGAGTAAACTTTCATTGATCATCCCCTACAAAAGTTGAGGCACTAAGTGGAAAATCTACTCGACAATGATGTGGGATGGTCTGAAACGAAAAAGATGTTTTTCCTCTCAGTAAAGAGTCCATTTTTCTTCCATTTGTGCACAGCAGCATGTCAATGGGATGAATTTGAAGTAAATATAAAAGGCTACTTAGCAGGCATGTATCCGTAAGATAAGGATTTAATGATTCTAGAAAAAAATGGCATTGCTCCCATTAAAATTTGGAGACATGTTGTTCATTACTCTGCATGGCACAGACACCTGATGACTCACTTTCTCACTGAAGGAAAGATTGCATTGCATTTACTAATGAAGTGGCTAGCAGCAAACCAAGGCTTTCTAAAAGACAAGGCTGAAATTGCTGTTTGAAGGCAAACAACTTGAAATTTAAACTTAACCTCACTGCTAAACATTAGGTTTATTCCACGTAAGAACTTTTATAAACATGACATCCTTCCATGGTTTGTAATTTAGAGATTTAATTTACTCTCTGCACCTTCAGAAACATATTCCTCTTTCCCTCTCTGCCAGGTCCCATTAGATATTACCTGGGATATCTTTCTCAAGGCTGAAAATATTTGTTAAAACAAAGAATAATTTATTGTGGTAAATGGCATTATAAAACATTTGTTTGACCTAAATTTACTGTTCGAGTGTGGCATTAGGCAAAGCTCTATTTTAACTCAAAACTGTTAATCACCACGCAATGGAAATGGCCCAATATTTGGTCATCTTAGAATTTAAATGTCTAGGTCTATCAGGTTTTCTGGAGGAGAACCTTCAACAAAGATTTCTTGTCTTTGTTTGCTTTTGTTTTTCTGCAAGAGAAAAAACATTTCCTGGAAAGGAAATCAGCTTAAAGCAGTGGGAGGGAGAAGTGAAGCCTGGTCTGAGAACAGGTCCTTATCAAAGAGGAGAGGTGATGTGTGTGATAACATCGTGCTCCAAGTGTTCTCTGGTCTGAACTTTTCTACTGGAATCTTGTACCAAAACCCAGAGACAGAAAACAGGAAAAAATAAGGAGCTAGAACCAAAGTTTTTAAAACTCTGGGAGAGCACTGCTTTGTGGTCTCTCTAGCAGAAAGAGACACAAGTGGGGAAAGGGTAAGATTCTCATTTAAGGAACACAAAACCAACACATGGACAAGAGCATCAGTCTCAGAAACCAAGAGGAGAATGAGAGGATGACTTGACAGGGAGACGTGCTAGTCTGCTTCCAGAAGGGAAGCGAAGTTGCAGAAATATGCCTGAGCACATGGCACTCAAAAAGGTTGCCTTCCTGAGCATATGTAAGGTTAGTAAGGCCTAGAGGACCAAAAGTATGTATCTTTCTTAACATCTACTTGAAAATCAGATTATAATCCCTCTGACCTATGACCCTATTTTCTCTAATAGTCATTTTCCTGAACATCTCCCATTCGTGGAGATTTCACGATCCAATTAAAGTCTTTTCTGCAATATTTAAAGGGCAGCTATGATATCACCTAAGTGCAACCACCCAATCCATCCATCATATATATATCTGTCTACCTACATGAAAATTCTCACCAAGACACCGGTGTTAGCCCAGTGCCATCTCTTGCTTAAACACCACACTAAGATCAACTGGAATTGCAAACAGATAGTGGTATGCCATTGCTCAAATTTATTCTTGGACAGCTGACTATGACTAAATAAGTTCCATGAAGTAAGTGACCCCAAGATTCTCTCAAGCTTAAAAGTTGTTACAATAATATACTCACCACAAACTTCCAAATTGGATGAAAACATAACAATTATGATGGTTTGTTATATCAACTTCTCATTACCTAATATAGCCACTCTTACCAGAAATTATTCTTATTCATTATTGATGAATGCACTCTCAATTGCATATATCACACATACCCATTCAAGACTTTGCTAGACTTTAACCAATAATTAAACATCTCTTTGTTTTCTAATGCCATCCTTATCCAACCTTTGGTACAAAAATAATAGCTTACATTTATGAAGCACCAACCACAGGTCCATATTACAACCATGCTAGTGCATTATCCTTCCTCAGGGAAATCTACCAAGATGATAAGTTCATATATGGGGAAACTGTAGTACAGAGGGCCAAATAACCTACCCAAGTTCGTGTAGCTAGTAAGTTGCTGAACCTATAATCAAACTAATATCTGTCTGGCTCAAAAACCTGTCTCCTTCTTGCTTATCACACTGTCTTTTAGTTTAGTTTGTCTTTCTACAGAGAGAATATGATATATACCTTTAAAAGACATTTAGTCCTGGTCTGGGTGGGCTACCCACCTCCTCATGCTTTCTGAAAACATTTATTCACCCATTCCTCCTCCACACCCTGTTTATTTTCCTCCTCCTCTGTCTTGTGTCCAGCTTTCCCCATTACACTGTCTTCTTCCTCTCCTGCCTCCTTGAAACATTATCACAGGCACTCAAATCCTTGCTGGCCAGCTGGTGGTAGAAAGGTTGCCCAACCATGCAAATTAGTTATATCATCTCTTTTCCTCCTATCTTGCTACTTAAAACTGAGGACTTGGTTGGAAGAATACAGAGTCAAATCAATGCTAAGGAATCTCACAATTTTCTTCACTTGAGTAGCCAAGGACAGATATAATCCTTTCAGGTTTAAAGCAAAGAAAGCCTTCAGTATGTCTTCCACAATTTATAGGAAATCTAATTAAGCAGGAAATAATGGTCGCAAGGTCTCACGTATATATAAATATATACATATCAAAATCCTTCAGATAAACATTCCATCTGATCATAACAATAATCATGAGAAGTAAACAGGAATGGGGTGTAACTGAGAAAACAAGGTTAAGGGATATTTTCAAGGTCACACAGCAAAAAAATATCAGAAAATAAACTAGAATTAAGATCATTTTATCCCATCCCAGTTAAGTAAATATTCAACTGCAAATATTCAGATGCCTAGATTGAAAATAACTAAAGAAAATACTTAAATACTTATTGAGCATCTATTCCACTTAATGCCAGGCCTTTAAAAGGACAGAAAGCATATGAACTTTATCATCTTAAATAGGGTTTCTTAAGCCCGTGGGGGACACTAACGGACTTTAGAACTCCATGAAATTTAGGAAATTACATACAAAATGTTGTAAATTGTACATTTTCCTGAAGAATAGTTCCATAGTTCCTATCAATTTTCAAAGTTGTGTATGACCAAAAGAATTTTAAGAACTACAGATTTAGAGCTAACAACCTAGTAAAACATAGAATAATTGAACTTCTACTGACTTCTAAAGTGAACTGACTGTCATATAACGTGTTTAATTGGCTTAGAATGAGATGGACAATGTAATGGCAAAATACTACTTTTTCCTAAAGATCTCATATATTTTCAAAATCACATAACCCAAAAGTGGCATCCCAAACATTTTTCTTGAATAAATGCTCCACAGACTGTTTCAAGCCTTTCATTAATTTTCAAAGTTCTGAAACAGTTGACTTTAACAAGTTTGTCAATGTTCTCATTAAATTATGAAGGAAAAAGACTTTTCAGAGGTCTTCACCCCACTATTCCAGAAGAGCTTCTCCAACTGTGTATTGGGGTGATCTGATTGGGGGCGCAATATAAACGCCCCATGCCCAGGTGCTTTGTTGAAAATAAGAGCAATTGCAATCTCACTGGCAAACGATTAAGAAAGGCCAACGTTATAACTATCTGAGATTTTAATACCATTTGGGGAAAGTGACAAACCAGATAAAATATTAACAGGGAGACTTAGGGAATAAGACAGTCATAACGGGGTTGGATAAGCTCCCAGACATTCTGGGGAAAGAGGGTTGGGAAAGTTGCACGAAAGTTCAGGAGAGACTAGAAGGTCCCCAGGGACATATTCACCCCTCACTGAATCTGAAACCCTACACAAGCAGGAAGTGAAAGCTGGGGAAGATGTGTAAACTGCCTGAACTTCGAATGCATGCCCCAACCCAAACACAGATCCCCTCAGCAACAGTCGGAAGCCCACTGGCTCAAAATGTCTAAGCACAACCTCTAACCAGGCACTGGCTGACCTTCAAGCTAGGCTAACCCAGGAAAGAGGCAACACCTAAGAAGCCAGGCCAGAAGAAAAAGAATGAGCAGAGACAACAGTGGCCACACACTCCACGGGAGACCTCCTCTACAGAATTTGTCCAATCAAGTCGTTAAATAAATAATGAGACAAAAATTTACAGCAGCAACAACCACCACCCCTGGGTAAGAGATCAGAATTCATAGTTACTACATGTGTAATAACTACATCATCTGAAATATTCACTTTCCAAACAAAAATTACAACACACACAAATAAACAAGAAAGTGTCATCTACACATAAGAAATAAAGCAGTCTATAGAAACTGACTCATGGCCAAGCAATGGAACTCCTGCTAAACCGTTATTGTGAGCTCCCCAGGATGGAACATGCTGCACTGGAGTCTCGGTTGTTCCTCTGATAAAATGTCAGAGTCTCAGAGAGTGACTCGGGTGCCCTATACCCTAAAGTGGTCTAATCCTACCATTTGGGCACCGGTCCGTGGTACTTTAAATGCCAGAAACACTCCTTCTTCCGCATTGAACCCACTGGCTATTACTTCAATCACCCACTCACAGCAGCTGTCTGTACCACTTGCAACTCCCACTGTGATCATCTCCGCAGGGGGTGCGCACGGAAATTGGGCATGGAGAGATGCCTCTGTAAACCGGCACTAGAGTTTAGCCCTTCCCAGCACTTAACACCGTGACTGATTAGGTGGAAAGGCATGGAAAAGCACGTGGGCAGGAAGGGGATGCCTCATTATCTCAGAGTCCCCACTTCAGAGGGTCTGGCAGACTTCTGGTCCTAGTGCCTGAATTGGCTTTCCCCTATGGTTGATAATGGAAAGAATCACTACCCTGTGTAGCGTCTTTTTAAAATGACAAAATTAAGTAAGCAAGAAAATAGTATGAAGAAAACAGCAATAAATAAGGGGGACAAAACTTCAGAGGTTTTAGTGTGTCCCCATAACTCTTGCTATAAATTTCAGCACTGAGACTTTGTGCTTTTAAAGAGACCCCTCAAGCACTTTATTTTTTTGTTTTTGCATTTCCACATTCATAAAGTCAAATTGAGCCTCTAGTGATCTGTGTCCTATAGGTTGTGACAATGGTAATCACATTGTTACAATGTAATCATTGTAAGCAACTTTGTGACTTAAAGCAACTTTGTTACGAAGCCAAAACAGAGCAGCAGCATGGGGTGTCCTCCCACATAGATGCCTGGGGTGAGCAGTCTTCTCCAGGGTTTCTGTGGGCGTGGAAGCATATTCCTTCCATAACAGCACGTTGGGCTGTGAAAGCCCACAGGAGAACTGCTCTCTGGAGATAAAAGGACTGTGAAAACCAAGGGAGTGAAGGTAGAACAAGATGGCTGCATAGCAGTGGGGCCAGAAAGGGAGAGAGGAGGGAATTCAGATGTCTCAGGAGGAGCCACACTGTAAAGAGAGGAGAATAACTTTCACAAGGAGTGTACTGGGAAATGTAAGCTGGCTCTGATCATATGGGAAATCAGTTTGGGCCAAGCTTCTCCTACTACTTATTTAGGAGAAAGAACTCTGCCTTATTGCCAATGTATTCTACAATCCAATAAACACAGATTTCTGCTCTGTATCGTAAAGAACCCAGGAGCAAATGCAGTCCTCCAAGTTAAACCAAATCCAGCTTAGACTGAAGCCTACCTGTGTGTTCCCCAGGTAGGTATTAGGCTGCTACTTGGAAATATAATCTTTCACTGACAGTTCTCTCTAATCCTAGAGAGCATCTGTGTATTGTTTGTTTGTTTGCTCTTAAAGAACATTTTCAAAAGGATTTAGTGGATTTAGTCTCGTATTTTGATTTAAAAATATTAGAAGTTGCAAATCAAATAAGATAGGAGAAGGCAAAGTACCAATAAGCTTTTTAAAATTTTCTATAACTATAAAATCTAAGTAACCAAAACAACACAGTCCCAGCCTGGAATGCTTTTCCTCTCTCTCTTCACGTAATTAGCTCCTTGACATCCTTTAAGACTCAACCTAAATGTTAAGGTCATCAATTTAGAGTGCCTGGCCTGGGCTACACTCTCTAAAACCTCTTTATTTTCTTCATAAATATGATCATTTATTAGTTGTTTATCTGCCCCGTTTAAACAGAACCTCAATGAGAACAAGGACCATGTGTGTCATAGACCATAATACATAGAAAATGTGTCATAAATATTTGTTGAATGAATGAATACTTTTAGAGAAGAAAATGTACTATGTGGCTCTTCTACCTAGGTTTTATTTCTGGTGGTAGTAACTCTGAGCTTCAACAAACAATAGCAGATAAAATTTGCATTTGTATTATCTTTTAATATGTAAAACACTCTAATTCCTTTCATAAATTGAACTGATTTTTTATGCTCCTAGAATTTAGCTAAATTGTGGTTTAAGATTTTGGAGCACCAAAGATGAGGATGTCATGGACCCTGTCCAGAGGAACCTACAGTAATAAACATCCTGGATGTTACATAGGATTTCATGTAACACCTCTGGTCCTTTTATTACCTTATGCCATTGTTCATGCTGATCCCATTTCCTGGGAGGCCACAGTAGCTTTACTGGCTTGAAATACCTTCCTCATTCTCCAGAACGAACTGAATGGTGATGATATATGCCAATTTCAAACACACACACACAGGGGAAACAGCAGAGGCTTTACCACTGTCACGCAGAACCACAATCTGCTACCAAAAAGAAAAAATGTGCTGAAAATATTGACAGCATGACTTTTCCGAAATAGCATGTCTTTGAATGTTTGATGCAAACACAAACACAGGAAACCTTGAAGATATGAGGCAAACTGAAGTTTAGATTACTAGACTTAGAAATTAGAAGACAGTTGGAGGTGGAGGGTTAGAAATGGTTAGAAATTTCTCTTATCCTGTGGGCTTAACTGAAAGCAATTTATGATTTCAGAAGTGTAGTATATCAGACAAGAGTTTCTGCCTTAAAAAGTACATAAAGATTTAGATCCTAAATGCTTTCTATTTTCTTAGTGAGAACAGTGCCGAGGATAATGCTACCAGAGAGGATTTAACACTTAAAACATGATCCTGTGTGCACGCTCTCCACAGGGTTTCATGCAATCCTGTCTTTTATAAAAAAGAGATAACGGAAAAATAACAGAACTGATCTTAACTACAGAATAAAGCAAAATCGCTGACAAACGCAAAAATTTATAAATTATAGTTTAGTAGAAAGGAGCAAAGAGAAAGAAATATTATATTTATCAAATACCCTTAAAAGCTTTGTTTTGGAAAAACAGCATGTAATAGTGAAAATCATATGTAATTTACATTTAGGGAACCACGTGATATATTGGCCACAATTTGTAATAGCTCTTATCAGAATCTGTAACATATTTTGGAAATAGAACAAGAACCCCAAATCCATTCCATGAACCACTCATTTGTTGAAAGAAAAACTTCTGGAGCTCATTCTCAGTTCCAGAATGCGGATGATTTTCTGCCTTCCTTATGGGTTATTTTGAGGATTACAATGACCTCTCAGCGCTTTGAAAATGTATAAAAGGATTATGCATTTCTAAGCAGTCACCTTCAAATACCTGTTTCTAACAACAGTAAGACTGTTTCTAACAATAATTCATCCATTTTTTTCCTTGAAAAAGTACACAGTACAGATGATAAAATTGCTGAATAAATTTTAATAAATAAACTTTAATAAAATTTTCAAGAATGGGAAAACATATGACATTAGCATTTAAACAATCAGTTACTGGTACCTGCCACATTTTAGCCCTTGCATTCCACCCTCCTGGCCACAGCCTGAAATACCAGGCATCAGCTAAGTGGACAATGGTAAACTTCCCCTCAACAGACAAGCCGTTCTCTATTCAGCCCTTGGGGCGAATGCATTTTCGAAAATGGCCATGCCTGATCATATTGCTCATGTACCGACCTATCATGTCACATCCCAATCTCCATGTTAAAGATCCTCCTCAGAAGGCTGTGACTCCTGACGGCCCTCCCCCATTTCCTCTACCCACTGGCTGATGAGTCGTCAAAGCCCTCTGGTATCCATGCTCCCTTCTGAGGGCAGGTACTGTCTCCTTACTCTCTCTCCTACAAACTCTCTTCCTTCCATCATTTAAGAAACAGCCAAGCCATTTCTTGGCTTGCCCATCTGAGGGGAAATTCCCTTCCACTTCAAATTTCTCTATCTGTACTAGAATGACTTGCTCAAATGATATTTCTCTCCTGCTGTCCTATAAACTCGAGGGCAAATGCACGTCACTTTTTTTTCATGTTTCTTGAATGTGTTGCCCAGTATTGTCAATATAGCAGCAGGACATAAAATTGTATTAATAAATATCTGAATCTCTAGCTCTCCTACAGAGCCCTCCCTGACTATTTAGAATGAAGGTAGTGAAGCCTGTGTCTATCCTGTTGGGACGTGCAATTTTTTGTTGTCCTCTGACTTAATGCCTACAATAATTGCTTCCACTCTACACTCCTCCTCAAGTTCATTCTCCACACAGCACCCAGACTGATCTTCTTAGAGCATAAATTAGAACATGGCCTTTTCCAGATTCAATTACTCCAATGGTTTTGCACAAGCACTTAGAATTAATTTCAAACTCCCTTTCCTGGCCTTGGTGATATAATTTCTGTTAAGCAGAATGTTCTCGCACATGTCTCTAATCTCTTCCCTCTCCCTTTTGCTCACCACACCTCAGCTGCAGTGCTCCTGGAACCTGCAGCTAATTTTCAACTGAGGCCATTTAACTGACCGTGCTCTCAGCCTGGAGCTCTCTGCTTCCCAACCTTCACTCAGCTGGCTGAGCTCCACTGATGCTGCCTCTGAAAGCCTTCTAGGAGCATGAGCAATGGAGGAGCTGTCCAAGACACTCTCTCTGACATCACCCATCTCATGTTCTTAAGAGCTCTTGCAATTATCTGATATATTCTGATTTATGGGTTTATTGTCTGTGTAAGTCCTGTGATGTTAGGGACCTCATCTGTTTTATTTCCTACAATATTCCTAGTGCCTAAAACAGCGTCTGGCATAAAGTAGGAACTCAACACAGGATTACTAAATAAGCAAATGGATGAAGCTGGGTTTTGTCTCCACAACCCAACCAATTACTTTTTTTTTTTTTTTTTTTTTTTGGTGAGGAAGATAGGCCCTGAGCTAACATCTGTTGCCAACCTTCCTCTTTTGGCTTGAGGAAGATTTTCCCTCAGCTAACATCTGTGCCAATCTTCCTCTATTTTGTATGTGGGATGCTGCCACAGCGTGGCTTGATGAATGGTGTGTAGTTCTGCGCCTGGGATCTGAACCTGCAATCCCCGGGCTGATGAAGAGGAGCACACGAACTTAACCACTATGCCACTGGGCCAGCCCCAATTACTTTTTTTTTGGGTGGGGTGGAGATTAGCCCTCAGCTAACATCCACCACGAATTCTCCTCTTTTTGCTGAGGAAGATTGGCTCCGAGGTAACATCTGTGCTCATCTTCCTCTATTTTGTTTGTGGGAAGCCTGCCACAGCATAGCTGGATAAGTGTTGCGCAGGATCCAAACTGGGGAACCCCAGGCTGCTGAAGCTGAGCGTGCAAACTCAACCACTATACACTGGGCAGGCCCCAATTACTTTTTCTTTTATTTTTTACAGATTTAAGATGAAATATCTCTATTTTTATATTCGAAGGGTAATCCCAAAGTAACATGCACAGAAATCATGGTTTAATTATCTTCAAATCTATTCAGTCTAGCATGTGTCAGACACATATTGTGAGCTCAGTATTTATGGGATTAATATATGTAATCATTTATTATCATGTGCATTCAGACAGAAGTTATATGTATATTCTTATCTAAATGCAAACTCTAATTTAAGAATATGTTTTACTATGGAGTTCATTTGTTCTTTTTGGTTAAAAAAAATAAATACTGAGTTTTTTATTTTGTAAAGGAGAAGTTAGATTCCCAGGTTAACTGATAATAATCTGTTTAGCCTGTCAGCTTCTGAACTAGAAACAACCTTATAACAGTCTGATCAATTCTGACTTCAGCATTGTTTTGTAAAGAAAGTACACAATGCTGATTTATTTAGATGATCTACTCTTTCCTTCTTTTTTGAGCTTATTTGTGAGTATCATAACATTATTTTTTAAATAGCTACCTGTTTTGAATAAAATCAACTTTTGGGATTACTGCACATACATACATGAATACATACACACACAGTGCACTCACACTTTTTCTCCATTGTTCTTGCTTTGATGTGTTTTGATTGTGATTTTACAATCTCACTTCCTAATGATATGAATAAATCCTGTAGCTATGCTCAGTGTATATTTTTCCTTCGCCTTCATGAAATTGATTAAGATGACTCGGTCACTTGGTCCTAAGACTCTTATCACTTTCCTGTTATAAATAAGTTCTCTCTCATGGTTCGAATTAATTCCAGACCTTCCAGTCCTAAAATTGTTTCCTCTATTTTCTGAATGATAAAATTGTCAAAGAGGCAAATGAAAATTGTCTGCTTTAAATTTTCTTTTAGAAATTTGAGACTACCCACAGATGTCTGAATAGCTGAGGTTCTCTACTCAAAAACCTTCCCTTCCCTCTCCACTTTCTAGAATCTGGTTTAGAAAAGCCTCACTCATACCCTAGTCTGCCTGAGGCAGTTAAGGCAGCATGGCAGTTCTGGACAAGAATCTCTCGGTTCTAAGGAACAGAGACTCACCAGATGAGGTCCCGTAAGGTGACTGAAAGGACTCAGTGGACCATCAGAGGGCACTCTGGCTGTGTAGCCAGATGATTAACGCGCGAAGCTTCGAAGCCAAGCACCTTGGTTCAACTCCTACCCCACCACTTATAAAATGTGTACATCTGAGCAGCCCTTCTTCTTAATAGAATAGAATCTGCTGCAATCTATAGAAACATACTTGTTTTATGTTTAAAATACCAAATCATACCAACTTTGTAGATTATGACTCTTCGTAGTACACAAAAATCATGTCTAGGAAATATCACCATTTTGAAGCTATAAAAAGTCAAAGAGAGGACTTGAATTTTAGAATCCTATTCTAAACTATTAGAGAATCCTGACAGCCTCCCAGAAAACCTGGATCCTACTCTGAGAAACACTTTCCTTAGAAGAATAATAAAGCTAAGACCTAAGGCTAAGAGCATGGGCTCTGGAGTCACATAAGCTTACTTTCGTGCTCTGGCAAAAGTGGTCTGCATGAGTTTAGGCAAGGTATCTATCCTCCCTGAACACATTTCCTCACTCATTAAATGGGGATAATAGAACCTACTTCCTAGATTTATTATGAGAAATAAATAAGATGACATCTGTGTTTAGCAAAAGGGCTGTCCTAAAGTATTAGCTTTTAATTCCATTACATACATACACATTTCAACAGAACTCCCCACCTCTTGGAGATCTGTAATGCACCCAATAACCAAACACCTTTCTGCTTCTCTACCTGGATGCCTTTTCCTCACTCTCTATCAGCATTACCTTTCTTAGATCAGAAGACATCCAAGAACAGAGACTGCATCTGGACATCTGCCTTGTACAACATCCAGGACAATTTGATACAAACTTTTGGATGGTGTTATCACAGTGGAAGATAATTGTAAAAGTACCTAATATAATCTAAATCCTATGTTTCTTCTGGATCCAACATCTTTTGAAGTCCATAAGATTCAACAGAATTCATTTCACAAAGTTGTTTGGGAGAACAAGTCTCATAATCATTATTTCCCCAGATTGAAAGATACATAGAAAACTGACAATTTGTTCAATAATAAAGCTATTTTCTTGTAAAGAAAATTCCTCTTTCTCCAGTCTGCTTGATGTTTATCAAGCCTAGATGTGAGTCTATTAAAAAGCTCTATGAATCTTTAGTATTCAAATTCTATGTCTCTAAATTTCAGAGTCAAGATAAGTGTTCAAAACAGTACACCTATAGCTAACACCTCCTGCCTAATACTCCTAAGACCCAGTCACTTCATGCTAAGCCTGAGCATACAAATTGGAAGGATATTGCTAAAGCTGTAGAAGAACATGCACAGATGCCCCAAAGGACTGGGAGTTTTAAGAGTTTTAAGAGTACAAATTATGAAGAAGATTAGCCTCGATTCAACAATTCTATCTTAGAAATGAGAAGATTAAGCAAGATCGCACTGATTCAATGATAGTTCTTTTCAAATCTTTTAAAACAGAAAACAAATTGAGTCCAATGAGTTTGTTGAGCTGAGCTACTATAGAGAGAAAATAATTCTAGAGAGAAAATAATTCAAAAGAAGCCACTGACTAAAGTTAATAAAGGACCAGGCCCTGGGCAGTCAAGACTATTTTCTCTACAGGAAAGATTGCTAAATTCTGATACTAAAGTGGTAAAAAGATTATTTTGAAATAGTTTAGAGGGAAAAAATGATATGCAAAGATTTCAGGATTTTAGAGGACAAATTTGGAAATGGACAGATATGAAACTATTAATTAGCACAGGTAGATCCAGGCACCAAATACATCTTCATTCATTATTGCATTAATGAACACCTAGCCCTGTTCCCAGCCTCTGAGGACTGAAGTAGTGAACAAAACACACATTCTCACAAAATCATCAAGAAGCAGGCATGGTGCGTCCATGTTGATAAGTGAAGACACTCAACTTCAGAAAGACTAAAAATGTCCACAATCACAAGGTAAGTGAAAAATTGATCTCCAACTCTATATTGAGGATTCTTTCCTGTGCATAATGCTTGTCCAAATAGCAGGTTGCACTGATATATAAAGGAACAGCCTCCATCCCTATTATCCCCACCGGCTAAGAGTATAGATTCTGAAGTCAGATGGTCTGTGTTCAAATCCCACCACTATCTGGTAACCGTAAAGGACCTACATAACCTCTAAGGATCTCAGTTGCCTCATCTGTAAAATGGGAGTGATAACGGTATGAACTCCACAGAGATGCTGGGAGGATTAAATGTGATCATACTCATTAAGTGCTCAAAACAGGACCTGGCATATCATACACATTTGATAAATGCCAAGTATTATTATTATTGCACGCTCATTTAATTTTATTCTGTGAACTGAAAGCTATTTTTCAAGTAAATACCTGATAAATGTCAGTGACCTGGAAATGTAACACAATTATCATAAACTACTACTAGTTTGGATTGAGAATAAAGATCATTCCTATCTATATGGTTCGAATTCACAAACAGTTGAGAAGTTTTTCAGAAGTAAGGATCACAGACCCAGATTTTTAAAATAAGATCCTGACATTTACTCTAGTCTGCACATGGGAAAAGATAACGGGGAAGCATACACAGGGCCTCCACGTGGCAACTCAAGGGGGTTCCAACAGTGCTGCTGGCTATGGGGATGCTGTCCTAACAAGGTACGCAGCCAAAAGCCAGCAAAGCCATACCTAACAGCTCTGAGCTCACAGCAGAGTAACCCAACTCCCAAATGTTTTGGTAACTATATCAAAGAGTCTGACTCCATTTTTTATGTTGACCATTGGCATCCTTCAAGCCCCACTCCTTCCTTTTCCCCTTGGCACCATCAGGAAATTCACCATCCCCATAGCCTAATCACCATAAAAATCCTAGGCCAGTCTCCATTCCGTGCTCTCTCTAGCCATTTTGGACCTCTTTGGGAAATCTGCCTTGTCCTCTTCAGAAAGCCGCATGACATGAGTAAGAAACCTTTTAATACCTTCTTGTTATATGCATAGTATCATCAGTTTTGACATCAGGACCAAATTTTGGAAGGGGGAAGAAGGCCCATCTTGCTGCAGAATGGTGCCACAACAGTATCTTAGGGTCATAACTGTCCTTTCGTTCATCCTTTGCAAAACCAGCTCAGTGGCTCGAGTAAACGATTTAGAGGAATCTTCAATAGAACTATCTTTCTTTAGATTTATGGGTCTCTATATCCAAGAGTCACTTTTTTTTTTTTAAGAGTTTTCCCAGAACTGTTTTTCATTTTCCTGTGGTCATGTGTTCTTAGGGACATGATACGTCTTGCCTTTGGGGGTGGCGACTCTGGAGAGAGATGTCTCAGGACACAGGGAGAGCTGAGGACAGACAGAGGGTTTATGCAGGATGCAGGGGAGCACTGAACAGGGCAATTTTGAGACAGGTGAAAATATGTTTGAATTTGCCCAGGATGAATCCAGGTTAGGCCTGTCACCACAGCATCATTATTAACAGTAGCCTCATTTCACTCTCAGAAGCACTGTGGTTGGGTGATAGATTATATGTAATTCCTACCTTTGATCAAAGATATTTTGAGGCACAGGGTAGAACCATGGGTACATCTACAGAGGGGGAGGGAGTGGGGTCCTCATCAGGGACATTATAAGGACAACTCTGAGAAGAAATGACAATTGATAAAAACATCTGCTCCCTGCGCTCAAGACGCTTAGCATCCAGGAAGAGAAGGGTGTGTAACTATTATACTTGGTACTCTGACAGCTGCTATGATCGACAGTAATACAGCAATAAACAAAATCCACATGAGTTGAAGAAGTGTCCTTTTTGATAGGTTATATATATAGCTAGGCAATCTCAAGTTGACAGACATTCCAACTTCTACTCCATTGCTTTCTAACTCTATCACCTAAACAACCATATAACTTCTGTAAATTTTAGCCATGAAACAGAGATACCAATTCCTGCTTTCCAGAACTCTTATAAGGATTAAGTAAGCTACCATAGGCAAAGGGCATCTTAGAACACCTTGCACATAAAAGACAATGTATAAACTATAGCTGTTGCATATTATTATAATGATATTATTATTATCATTAGCAACATTATCCAGGTTAAGAAGTTCTCCCAACTGTTTTTCTATGTCTACTTTAATAAGGAGAAGGAAAATTAAAATTTTTTTTTTGTTTTAAGACCACTTGTTGGAATAACAAATTGATACTGTCCTTCTGAAAGGTAATTTTTCAAAACATATAAAACCCTTTAAACCGTGTATGTTTTTTGAATCAGAATTTGCATTTATAGAAACTTATCCTTAGGGAAAATCATTCCTGTACATAATCAATAGGGTGCTACAGCTTGGGACATGGACTTCGGAATCAGACAGTGTAAGGGTTAACTCCACACTTACTAGGCGTGCTACCTTTGTCAAGTTACAGAAAATCTCTAAGCCTCAGTCATCTCCTTTTTAAAATGGGGACAATTATATTACCTACTTTATGGGACTAGTGGAGGATTAAATTAAGTTATTGGAATAAAGTATTATAATGGACTTTAACAAGTGCTCACAAAATATAACTATTCATTTCAAATTTATTTATAATCATCAACAATCAGAAACAAGCTTAAATACCTTACAGTAAAGGAATTGAATCAATATAGTTGTAAATTACATTATACATACAATTAGAGACTTTAAAAATGTATAAAATATTTTATGTAACAATATAGCATTTCAAGATAATATGAAGTATGTGATCATCCTTGTTTTTAAATAAAACACCTTGAGTTTCAACATTTAAGAGTGGCTTTTTCTCTTTGGTAGGATTATACATGATTATTTATTCTTGCTTTCTCTATATTTCAAAATTGTATAAGAAAGTAATTTACCTTTATAACCAGGAGAATTTTAAAATTATAAGTGAAGGAAACCAAAAAAAAAAATATTTACTTATCTACAATCTTTTGATCCCTTTTAATTGCTTCATAGAGCATTTTAGTATGGTTAGTGCAAAGTTACATTAAGTCCTGGGCAAATCTTGAAATAATTCAGAATTTCTCAATTACTTCAACTCAAATTCATTATATTTATGACAAAGCTCTCTCTGAATTCTATTTGGCACCCTATCAGTGATTCTAGTTAACGAAACAGGTGCAATATTAATGAGACCAAGGTAGAAAACCTCCCATGCAGAAATAAGAGTGTTTTGACATCCTAAAGTGGATTGGCTGTGTAAAATTACACAGCCATGAAGATTTCAGTTCTATTTAAGACACAGGAACAGTGTCTTTTCTACTAAATGCAACAACGTGATAGAATGGAGAGAATAAAGCAATACGCTTTTGTTATTTCTGAGATAGAGAAGAAGAGCAAAAAACAAAGAACAAAACTCATCGCCAAATCTTAGCTAGACTTACTACACATAACAGCTTGTTTTTCACCCATTGAAAATGCGCACTAGATTTATAAGGGCAATTTAAACACAAATAAAGAACTCTGCAAACAAAGAGAATATGCACTTAATGGAAATAAAGCATGTTCTATTCAGAACAGGTCCTTATAATCTGCTGCCATAGACAGCCACACATTAAGAGTCTGAATTTACTCTCACCCACTGTCATCAGAAGGCAGAGAAGAAAATAATAGCTGAAAGCATCCTTCAGAGAAATGGGTCATAGATAAGTATGGAAATAACTAATTTGGGAGATGTTTTTACAACAGCTCAAAATTGTAGACCATGACTTTGTTGTTGTTTACCATTTATCACACAATCCTTCTAAGGAAACCATTTAAGAATTTAGAAAATAATAATAAAAGACAAACAAACCCAACTGATAAACATCAGCATGAATCAGGCTGCAAAAAAATTGATCAATTCATATCTATTCATTTTTTATATTCCTCCATCTATTTAATCTCTTTTCACTGTGTGTGTCAGTAGTCGATGATTAACAGAATTTACATGAAATTCTAGTTTTGTACTATAAACAAAAGGCAAAAATTTCACCCCTACATCTCTTTCCGAATTTTCACAATTTCACACAATATGCCCCAGACACTGTCCCTTCCCATGACAATGTAAGTTGGGTAAGGGTCGCACTAGAGTTGAGATTGCCTGGAAGCACACCCAGTCTAAAAGAGCACCACATGAAATATGTGTTGTGCTCATGAGTGGCACATGAGAGTATGGAGAGAGATCAAAGCTCCAAACTCAGAACATATCCTCTAGTATAGAAGTCCATCAACTCATGTAAGTTTCCCTTTTAGTAAAAACAACTAGGTCTGATCAATGGTTTGGCAGGTCCAACCACAGTGATCTCTTCTATTTCTATATAAGGCCAAGGAACTGTGGTCACTAAAACTGGGGAAATCTCTTACATCCCTTAGTCCGAAATTACTTAGCCCAACTCCCCCATTTTAAAGATGGTAAAACTAAGAGGATAGAAACCTTTTCTTCACCTACAGAGTCAGTAAATTAGAGGAAGATCAAATATAAGATTATTTATATTGTTTTACCTTTGAATAAAATGTATCTTGTTTCAACAACTGGATCCAAAGTTCTTCAAGGTTTGGCTATAAAAAATATGTATTCAGACCACTCAGGCAAGAAGGAGAGTGTTATTCAAAAAGCAGGTACTAAATAATTCTAGTTAAGGTTGAACAGAAGAATGAATGCCTTTCTCTGATATAGTTAAATAACGCCTTGTCTATGCATTGTATAAAATATTCTAACTAAACGGAATTAATACATATAAAGCAAGCAATTCTAAATTTTAAGACAAGGCTTCACAGAAGAATAATTAAAACTATCAAACGTTATTTTTATCCTCAAGTCAGGAAGATAGTAGAGGAAATGTTTTCTACACATTAGCAATTTTCAGTGGCTCTTCCTCTGCAAAAATATAGAGAAGCAGATCTCTAAAACAAAATAAATAAATAGGGGCCAGCCCAGTGGCGTAGTGGTTAAGTTTACATGCTGCGCTTTGGTGGCCTGGGGTTCATAGGTTTGGATCCTGGACGCGGACCTACAAACCGCTAATCAGCCACGCTGTGGCGGCGTCCCAAATACAAAATGGAGGAAGATGAGTACAGATGTTAGCTCAGGGACAATCTTCCTCAAGCAAAAAGAGGAAGATTGGCAACAGATGTTAGCTCAGGGTTAATCTTCCTCACCAAAAAATAAAAATAAATAAATAAATAAAATTTCAGCACATGCACAAAGGTTTACCATCGTAAGAGATAAAAAAGATTCATATACAGTTTGAGGAAACCAAGTAATTCCAAACTAGAAAGAAAATTACCTAGTATTGCTACCATATGACTTAAACAAAGACTGTGGGTTCTAATCGACGGCTCCCTCTACACACAGGGTATTGCATATAATGGAGCTTTCTAGGAGCTTCTGGAACACCCATCTGTGGTCAGAACACAATAAATCAGGAAATAATTCCGTAATATTTTCACTTTTGATTAGAGTCTGCTGATTTCTAGTTGGGTGGTCAATGTTTTTTGACTAAAAGCAAAGAATAAAAGACTTCTGTGACTGTGCTCAGTGGATTCAGCATGGATGAACGACCCAGGAATACAAGTTTGTTGGAGTTGACTAGTTGGAATCATGGTCACTCCAGAAAGCTAAAGCAGAGCTAACCCAGAGTGGAAATGAACAAAAAGAAAAATCATGCTGATATCCATGTGAAGCAATACAACTGATTCTGTGATCATCGTTTCCTCTAAAGAGGCTCCAAACTCAGGATTTGCTAAAGAAACTTCAAGACTCTACTGATTCTAACCTTTCTCAATAAAGGAAGAATATAACAAGTAAGGATGAATGGGACACAAAATTTACTCATGAGTGCCATCAAAACTAACTTCTTAATATCTCGAGAATATTCTCGTTTGGTTTAGAAAAAAGTATTTCGCCTCAAAACCAAAACATTTTCCAAATAGCCCTGTATAACAACATAAATCAATGCCTTTGTAGTTTGTCCTCATTGAAATCACTGTCTCATTCCTACGACTCACTCTTCTTCCTATCACCGACTCATTAATCCAAGCCAGAAATCGGAAAGCCATCCTAGATATTACCTTCTCATTCACACCATCCTTCACTATGTCCAATCTCTTACGCTTACCAGTTCTATATCTACTCTATAGACTGCTTTCCAATCAGACCTCAGGTCTATATTACTGCCATTATTGCTTTAATCCAGACCCTCAATTTCTCTTTCCAAGATGGATTGCAGTATTTCAAGTGTCTTCTCTCAGTCACATCCCCGTGAACTCTTCCCCTCTCCTAAAAATGCTTTCCTGATTGATTTATTCCTGTTATGAAATCCTCCAGAACCTTAAAACCTTTTACCTAGAGAGTAGATTCTAAACTTCTTAGAATGACATACAAATTCCTCCATTCTTTGGCCACTGCCTAAATCACCAGTCTCATCCCTTGTCATTCTCCTACCTATCTCTTACAATTAAGAATCTGTGTGAAGCTTTCTCTGTCTGCTCTGTCCCATCCTCCGTAATTAAAGGTGATCATCCTGTGCTTTAAGAATCCATAGGCACAACTATTCCCAACTCTTCATCAAGCTTGTCACAGTGCGTTGTAAATGACTGATTACATGCGTTCCCTAAAACAGGAGTAGCAGCGAGTTTTGTTTCTGTTGTGTGCTAATTTTAATCATGGTTAGAGATTGCCCAGAATCACTGTTGAGAATGGAATTGTTGAGAAGCTTACCTGACCTGCCGCCAAGCTATACCTACTATTGCAACTGGGGGGGAGAAGAATGGTATTTGGAACAGCTATTGTCATCCTTTCCCTAAACTGTGAGTCCTAGAAGGTAAAGAAATGTGCTTTATTTTTTTCATTCTCAATGCCTGGCACAGTGTCTGACACAAAAGTTTATTGAAAATGCCAACATGAAGAACCACTCATCCTAATCTTTAACTCCACACACAGGAATCCATACTCATCCTTGCCTGGTCTTTTTAAGGTAAATATACAGTACTTAAGTATAACTTGTAGGACTTGGTTATCAAGAGGTGATATTAATGTGTCATGGGGAAAGTGCCAAAGGATTTGTTAAGAGTGACATCTAAGGCATTGCAAACACAATTTTTACTCCTAGTAGCTTTGTAAAATTTGCCTTGGACAATTATTTGACCCCAACCAAGCTCAATTTCCTCATCAGGAACATAAGGATAATGAAATCTGCCTTGCAAGGTTGCCATAGGGATTAGAAATAAAAAGCATCATTACATAGTGGGCCCTCTGTAAATGATAACTATTCGTATGCACTATATTGGTTCGCAGCAAATTTCCATGGGGAGAAATACACTTTTTCAAACCCAAGAAGATAATTTTAGTCCCTTTTAAAAGGCATTTTTCTGATCAGTTATGTAGGTTCTTTTGTTAGTAACACAGAATCAGGGAATATCAATTATATTTATTACATCTTTATTTTGGCATCGCCCCAGCCCTGAGCTCATACTGCACAACAGCCTCAAGGATGTTTATTATCATTACTTTGAAGAGTCAATGAATAATTGATAACAATGAAACACTTTGCCTTCGTGTCATATTTTTCATCTATGGATTTTGAAGGGTTAAGGTTTTTCTTCTCTTTTGTATTTCTCATTCTAGCTTATATTTACCAAGACCCAAAGGAATCCTAAAAGAGTAAGACTTTTCCAGAATCACTCAATGGATTCTTTGAATTCTTATGTCACCAAGGATGTCCTTTTCACAATGTTTCCACAGGTTGTGGCTGAACATGTAGAGATTTACATAAGCACATCAAGGAGTTCAGGGGATAAAATGCTGACATACACAGGCTAAAGTCAAGAACTGATAATGAGCAGAACCACACAGTTGAATCTAGTTCATGCCATCCAGTCACTTACTGTCACCTACTAGATTCCAAACTTCAATTCTCACTTAATTTGATCCTAGTGGGTGGGTGTTATTATCCTCCAATAAAAAGTAAAAGGTTTAAAAGATCAAGTCACAAGGTGACACAGCATGTTATGTAAGAGACGATGGTGACAGGATTTAAATGCTAATAGTATAATTAATAATAAAAACCACCACCACCATCAACTGATGTGTTATACATGCTATGTACTCTACAAACCCACAGGCTCTCGGGTGGCCACTCAGAGTGAAACCTAGATTACCTCAATTTCAAAGCTGACGTTTTCCATAACACTTAATTTCCTCTAAAAGTAGATGAGTTTGAACATGTCAGGCCCCTCACCATTCAGGGCCTGTCCTTCTTATCCAAAGATCTCCCAGCTTCCCCCAGAGTGCCTCAGCCACTCCAGGGTTGCCTGCCAGTGCAGTGCCACCTGGATCCATCCTTTCCATAGGGATATCGAATGACCTATATGCCACATTTGAGAAAACGCAGGCAAACCTTTTAAAGGTGTTCTTCAATTTATGCAAATAAGTACAACAGTGCCAGACAATCTGACACAGACAGAAGCTTATAATTAAGGAAGCCACAGACCCAAAATTTGTATCACAATGGACAATTAACTCAAAATCATTGTCATTCTGTAATCACTTCAGAACAAGGAGATGAATCATAGCTTTACAAAAGTGTCACCCTGTCTATTTAATGAGTGCTTGCAATATTGTTATAATTTTTATTAGGGTTATCATTAAGCACTTAAGAAGTACTTTATTTGTTAGTAGTTTCCTGCCCCACGCCCACTCCACCACCAAAACAAATCCTGTGGCCGTTCTGATTCTGTTTACCGTCATCTTAACAGCAACAGGAGGTTGGTCCGCGCTGATTTTAACTGACACACCAAATACCTCTTCCCTCTTAGAAAAGCAGTTCTTCTAAATGACATAGAGATGATAAGCAGAGACAAATGACATTCAAATATTGCCACATGGATGGGTAAGTTGCGGGAAGAGCTTTTCTACCCTGGTGAAGATGACCTCAAGAGCAACAACTATATACCAGATACTGTGACTGAGAAATGATGTACTGATGAGGTAATCACTAGTCAGTCAAATAACTGTGCTTCTAATAGAAGCAGCTGCTTTGTGATTCAGCAATCTGAGAATCAATGAGCCTTGTGTGGAAATGTTCCATAAACAAGACCGAAAGTCTGAGTCATAAATGTAAACAATATACAGTCACGCACCGCATAGCAATGTTTCAGTCAATGAAGGACCGTGTGTACAACGGTGGTCCCGTCAAATGAGTAGCATGTAGCCTAGGTGTGTAGGGGCTATACCATCTAGGTTTGTGTGAGTTCACTCTATGCTCTTCGCACACCAACGAAACGGCCCAAGGACGCATTTCTCAGAACGTATCCCTGTCATTAAGTGACACGTGACTATAAATCAACTTGCCTAAAATACTGACCACATTTGCCTGCTTCCAGTTTTTTCCCACAATTCTCTTGAAGAGCTGGACATCCTTCTATCAAAACACAAGAGGATTTTATTTCTTCTCTTTCACTTTGAAAAATTCAGTTCAAAGGTAGACTTGAAGGGAAAGAGTTAAAAAATCTAAAAAAGGATTACATACTACCTGTTTCCTTAAATACATGGAGGGAGTCTGGGGCTCTAACAACTAAAGAAAGGGTTTCTATTTTATAGGAACTCGTGGTCTTAGTGGAAGGAAACAAGTTCATCACTCAATGGAAAGATTTCAGACTTGCTGGTATTAACATTTCCCCTAAACAAACATCTCTCCAGAGTTCACATAACGAGATGTTCTCTTGAGCTAAAAACCATACAGCATCATTGAAAGCAAGCAAAAGTTGTGTGACAGACACACACAAGTGACCACAACATTGTCAGTCAGCCATTCCTAAAGCCACGGCTCTTTTCTTCCATTACAGAAAAAGGTATAATTCAGAGAAAGCGAGTGTGTGTGTGTGTAGCATTGGAGAGGAAGTGAGAGAATCAAATCATGAAATAAAATAATACTCTTTTATCCATTTCTAAATTTCATGGAATATTCATTGCCCCTAAAATCAAAGTCAAACAGAAAGATATTTTGCTATCTATCTCTAATGACCATAGTATGGAATTAGATTAGCAGGCCCACAGGGCACTACCATAACATCTACTCTACAAGCCAAGCCATGATATCTTAGAATGATTATTAAGATATATTTCACGCATGTTTATCCCTATCATTAAAAGTGAGCTGTACAACAAAGTATCATGTTATATACTTTCAAGCGGTTATCAAAGGCTTCCACCCATTGTCATGGATCTGCTTCATACACAGCCAAGGATTTCAGAATACTACAGTTAGGGCAAGGCCTGGTATTCCTAACACACAAGTCACCTTAAAAAAGGACAAGGGCCTCATAAATCTCAGCTGCTATTTGCAAGGCTCAGGGAAAATGTAGAAATGGAGGCCAACATAAAACATGTCTAAATATTTAAAACATAAATTAAGATGAAATATTTCATTATAACTATTTATAATTCTACTATTCAATGTCCATATAGTTGCCAATATACAGCACTGATAAAGAATTGAAATATCACGTTACATCTAGGTATGGTCCAACAGAATTGACTGCAATGATGGAAGCATTCCATATCTGTGTCATCCATTGCACTAGCCACATGTAGTGACTGAGCACTTGAAATGTGGCTAGTGAAACTGGGAACTAAATTTTAGCATTATTTAATTTTAATAGCCAACTGTGGCTCTTGGCTGCCATATCCAACAACGAGATCTAGACCTATAATAATGTTCCCCAGCTGCCATATGCAATGGTTGCCGATACTGTACTAATTCATGCGAACCTCTGGTAACATGCATTAGAAGAAGATAAGCAAGAAGGTGGACATTTATATTTCTGAGAAACTCACTTCACTATGCAAGATCTTTCACGTTCATGCTAACAGAGGAAGATTTGACAAACTGCTTTGTCTCTTATCTATAAAAGTGCTTCATTGCTCAAATCCTCCTCTCTCTTTGAAGCAGAGTCCACATGCAACATCAGCAGCAGCCTAACCCACAAACATTCACTATGTTTCGATTCAGTCACCTTTAATTTCAAAGATACAGGGCGAGAGGTGTGGAGAAGCTTTCCCCTGGTTAGCCTCTGCTACACGTGACATTGAATGCTTGGGATTATAGGCTTCTCCATGCCAACCGAGTGCTGGATCCAAAGTGGCAGAGGTGCCTGTGTATCCCTCAGTAAATTTAAATGTGTGTGTGAATGTACGTGTGAGAGAGACAGGGAGAGACCAAGAAAAACACGAAGGGCCCTACTAAAATGTGGGTCTCTGGTTGGGAAGCCTTTTGCCTCAGAAGTACTGCAACGGCCTTGTGTAAAAAGCAATCAGAAATTTGGGTTTAACAGTTCTACGTTGTATAAAATTAGCTTAAGGAGACATTTTTACTTAGAAACAAATGGAAAAATGTTTCTTACTGACAAGCAGCAATATTACCAAAGGAAAAAGCAGCAAAAGCAGCTGGTAAATACTAATTTTCACTCCCTTTACCCCACAAATAATGACATATCCATTATTATGGTTGGTGTTCTCAACACAAATCATTTCCTGTATGTGTTTGTATGTGAGCATGATTTTAAAAGCAAATAACAAAGTATACGGAGATATCAATAAAAAGAGAAGCACATGGAAAGAAAATGGAATAAATCGTCAATCAACAATTTAGGGGGTCAACAAACCACAGAATTAAAATATCACCTATAGCCTGGTATTGACCATCCACTAGGCTCCAGTCTTGGGGGTTGGATGGCATTGCAGATAAATGAGCACTGAAATATTAGTACTTGAAGGTGACTTTGCCAGTTTTGCCAGACATTAATAAAACCAAATGTCCCCATTCTGTCCTTTTATTAGTCTCATGTCCAGAATTTTCATAGTTTGAGGGAAACTGAAACGGGTCTGATCTGTTGTTGGCAGCCCTTAAAACTGCCTCAGCCCTGGCCTAGAATATTCCTGATCTCTACCCAGAGGGGAAATACAAAAGGAAAGGGGTCATCACTATCCTTTGAGAAGGGAAGCGGACAATGCAGTCTTCAGGGAGGAAGCCACACATATGGTAGAAAGTTTCATTAAGATCTTCCGGACTTGTGTTCCCAAACGGGGCTGTCCCCAAGTTCAGTCTGTAGGACTCCTCGTTATTCTTAGGACAAGCAAAACTCCCTAAAGGACTTACAAGGCCCCTCTTTATACGGCCCCTGCTTACCTCAACAAGTTCATCCCTTCTCCAGCCATACCACTTATTATGCTATTCAAACGCACAATTCTCTCTCTCCCCCTCCCTCTCTCATTTCAGTGCCTTTGCCCGTGAAGTTCCTCTGGTCCGGTATAATCTCCCTCCACTTCCAGCATCTCCCTCCCCCTTCTCTCTGACCTCTACTTCTCTGCCTCCAAGTTGGATTCAGTTCTCTCCCATGGGCTCTCATAGCACCCAAAATCTTACCCAATGAAGCAGTTATCACTCTAAGATGATTCCATCCTTATCTGCCTGTATCATCCACTAGGCTAGAAGTTCCATTATAGCAGGAACCACATCTGTCTTATCCACCATTGCATACCCAGAGCCGGCACAATCGGAGGAACAGAAGAGTAGGAGCTAACCTTGATTACGCACTTACCGTGTACCAGACAGCCTATTAACTTGTCTTCTCTTCCCTAATCCTGTGAGGTAGGCACTATTATAACCCCCATTGTACAGATGTGAAAACCTGACCACAGAAAAGCTAAGAAACTTGCCTAAGGTCATGTAACTGTGAGTGGCAGAACTAGAATTGAAACCCATCTGGATTCAGAGCCTATGATCTTAATCACTATGCTCTGCCATTTCCTGATATAATAGGTGCTCAGTAAATACTTTGAGGGTAAGTAGATGAAGGAAGGAAAGAAGGAATAAAATCTCTAAATGAATGATGCTTTGGCATATTTCTGACATGCATCATGTCCCCCTCAGCACTACCAAGCATGAGCCTTACTCCTTTTCTGATTCAATTTCAAGAACTGCAAATGACAAAATATTGTCACTTGGGGTCATTCAGTGAGATTGAATTAACATGGTAGCCCCAAAACTGCTTTCCTTAGAAAGGCTTGCTTGCAAACTTGTCCCTTGGCTGGCAACTGGGAAGCTGACTGGTAAACAGTTCCCTACTGATATAAAACTTCCTTTAAATGATAAGAGCAGCGCACTGTGCTTGAATTGTGCAAAGAATATTGTTTATGATGAACATCTGCTGTCCTCTGGGAGTCTGGAATTTTGGTACATGCTGGTCAGAGTGCCTTTGTGACTAGACCCAAAAGAACATCGGGTGCTGAGTTTTTAATGAGCTTCCCTGTTAGACAACACTTCACACATTGTCACAACTCAGCATTAAGGGCATCTATTGTGACTCCACTGAAAGAGGACTCTTGGAAGCTTGTGGCTGGTTTCCTCCAGACTTTGTCCATGTCCCATTATCCTCTGTGTATCTTGCTTTGAATCCTGTCACTGTAATAAATCTTAGCCATGTGTGACTATATGCTGAGTCCTATGAAACTTTTCAGCAAATCATCAAACACAGAAGTGGTCTTGGGACCCCCAACACAAATCCCTTTACGAGGGTGGCATGAAGCAGGAGAAAAAGTAACAGTGACCAATGTCTCCAGGCATATTTGCTATAAAAGTACAATAACTTCACTGGGTTGAATCAAAGCCATTCTCCCACTGAAATAAACAGAAGTAATGAATTTAGAGAGAAAAACCCTGTATTCCAATGTCATCACTGTCAATATTGAGATAAGTGACCTTGTGCAAACAATTAAACATCTCAGAACTTTGTTTCCTTATCTGTAATATTGGAAAAAGAATGCCTATTTCTTGGTACTATTATGAGATTTAGTTGGAACAACATATGTAAATAAGCCTAGGGCTGTTCCTAGCATGAATAATCACTCAATAAATATACAATTATCAATTCTAAGACCCTGAAACATTTCTACTGCACAAAGTATAAAAGGACACAATAATACATTTCGTCTGTTAAGATATATTTCTGTAAGTTTAACTAACCACCCTAACGACCCAACACACACATATTGACTTACTTTAAAAATAAATATATAAAAAGAACAAATAAATACAGCTTTTTTCCTGCAGTCTATATAATTATAAGCCAAATAACAATCAACAAATGTGGGAGCTTTTGTTCAGGTGCCAGCTACATGGCTCTCACAAAACCAGACTTTAACATTTTATTAATCATAAGACAGCACTAAATTTACTTCCCACCTGACAGTTTTAAACATGCCGTCAAATGGTGAGTTAATTAAGTGACAGTGTCCACGTTGCTCAGGAAGATAAAGCAATAAACGGCTTCTGCGGCAGATTAAATGCCAGAATAAAATTGAGGTGTCTTTGACAAACCACAGGAGAGGTCGCTGGCTACTCTCTGCCGTCCTCGAACCTGGGCTGCAGTCCCAGAGACCAGGAACATCTGCAGATCCAGCAATTACGATGCATTTTTCAAGGTGTGGTATATTCAAGTTGAAAGGTCAAAGGCGATCATTTCCAATCAGGCTGAAGGCCCTAAATTTTGATGACTGCCTGACCTTGAAATGAACGATCTAAAATGCATTCCTTGTCTGACAAATGAGAGGCTTCGGAGGAGTTGGGTCATTTTTCAGATTACTATAGGGTTTGAGGGGAGGCGCCTCAGATTCTTCAGAAAATAAAGTAGGGGCTGAGCAGCGAGATGCTACTCTGCCCACAGCCCGCTACACTCCACCAGAGGCTCCAGTTATATCTCATTTAAACAACTCATTCTCCAAAAAGGAAGGAAGGAAAGAAGGAAAGCAGGAAGGAACAGAGAGAAATATTGCACTAGATGACCTGCAATTTACATCTGCCCAATTCCAACCTTCCATGAGCTGAGAGACTGGAGCCTTCCCTTTCCACTTTGCCCTGACAATCTCCAATGCTACAGACCCAACACCTTCCTCAGGAGACAGCGATCCACTCTTAACATAACTGTAATCAGCAGAGGAAGCAAAGAAAATGATGAGGACAAAGAAGGAGAGATGGGAACCAGCACATATTGTACCAGCCATTATTCTAGAAGTTATACGATATATATTTCACTTATTCTTTTCAACACCTTGCAAATCCCATCTAATTTACTCTTTACAAGAACTTTGCACGGTGTTTTTACTTTGATTTCACAAGGGAATAAACTGTGAGATTAGAAAATTTAAGAAATATGCTTAAAAAAAAAAAATAGAAGAAACCATAGAGCAGCCTTCCTTCACCTGGAAGTGCCAGAGTCTACAAAGAATATGACATGTGTGTGTAATTTATAGAAAAAGTCTGGAATATTAAAAATATTAACAGTGGTTACCACTGGGAAGGGAACTAGAGAGAGGAGGACTCCCTTTCTGATGCCCTGTAACCTTACACAGCAGGAGGGAAAAGGGAGCTCTCTGGGGCCTCCTTTATATGGGCACTAATCCCACTCACGAGGGATGCACTCTCATGACCTCGTCCCCTCCCAGAGGCCCCATCTCCCAAAACCATTACCTTAGGCATTAGGTTTCAATATATGAGTTTTGGGGAGGTGCAAGCACTCAGTCTATAGTACGCATTTTATTCTATATGCTTTTACATTATTTGAATATTTTGTTTCAATAATGTATTAATATGTTAGTCTTACAATTTAAGGAAGAGAGAAAAAAGAATTTTCTGTTTATAACAACACACACTTTGCATCAGTCTGACCAGAAGATTATCAAATAGCTTTGCAAACAAATTTCCTGAACAATGGGTTACAAGGCTCCCATTTTCACATTCAACTGTGTCACTAATCTGCTTAGCTAAATCCTGCCCTACAGCGTTAAAACAGTGAATGTGGATTGCGGATGGACGGGATCCACGATTTTCATTCAGAGATATTAAGCATCTACAACTCCGCCCCTTCCACCTGCTCAACCTCCTTCTTTCAGGCCATGTGAGCTGTTTGGTGCCGCCTTTTTGTAATGAGAGTTGTGTCGCTACATTTATGAATTATGTCAAAGTGTAGTCTCCTGCCAGCAAAGGGCCCTCTGGAAACAGGCACTCCCTCAAAGGGAAATCCTTAATCCTTAATCACAGCTGGAACTCAAAAATGAGAAATTTCTCATAAGACATTATGTTTTACTAAAAAAGAAAACAGGATTATCTTTTATTGGCATACTAGCCATTCCTAGTACATATATGTATACGTGAGTAAAATTTATTATTATATTAATCAAAATTTATCACATTTTAATTCAGATGTGCTCTCCCATCTAATCTCTACACTAGCTTTGTATTGTTTTCTCCATTGAAGAAAATACAGTTTAGTGTAATTATTTTGCTGAAAATCGTTCAGTCAGTAAACAGCAGAACTGAAACTTGAATCTAGTTCCTTGGGCTCGAATTCTATACTCTATAACCTAACAATAAGCTAACATCATTTCAGTTGGAAGAGAGGGAGATGAAAAGCCATTAAGTTCTCAAAGCCCCCTGAAGTTAAAATCATGATGCATTGATAATTCCTATTATCAAGAAGCTGACCTGATAAAAACATGTAATAATCAGACTGTGGTTGATTTATTTAATTGTAATATCAAGCAACTAGAATGAAAACCTACTATTAGAAGAGGAATTTGGAAATTTTCCTTCCTAGCAAGAAACCTAACTCCACAAATATCATAACGATGGTTGATAGTTATTTTTCATATCTCACCTCTTTTGCCTAATTATAGCACTTAGAAGTAGGCACAGAATTAAATATATTTATTCATTCGTTCATTCCACACATATTTAGTGATAATTATTAACTATGTTTTACAATAATTGATTTATAAAATGGCTTAGCCCAAGATGTCTACATTTTAAAATTGAACAAAATATCAATATAGGAAAATGGAAGGCAAATATCAGATGTAATTTCTAAACAACTAAAGAATGCCTAAAAGACCAAATTGATTGTCTCTTGGGAAAAGGGTTTGACTGTGGGGAGGGTAGGCCAGGGAGCGGCTGGGTTTTCTAGTGCCTCATAGAAGTATTTGATTTTCTAGACTGTAATTATATCTTACTTCAATCCAAAAGTAAATTTGTAAAAACATTCTCAGACACATCATGTTCAATTTCACATTATAGCCACAAATATACTGACGCATGCATGTGCCGCTCAGTGTGGCCTGTCTCCTTGGGAGAAGGGTGCTGGGCTATAACTGATTCCTTTTAGTGTGGTCACATTTTCCTGGTTCTTCATTTATCTGGTAATTTTGGATTGTATCATGGCTTACTTTAAAGCAGCCATTAATAACAATAATTTATTCAAAAGTAGAAAATCTGGGACAAATGGCCAAAATGCCAAGACAAAAGGTGAAAGCCTGGGCAAACCAGAACATGTGATCAGCCTAACTACAGAGCAAGTGGAAGATTCCCACTAATTGAGGCTCTAGAAATCATAGTCTTCCCATTAGTCAACCTGGCCCTGCAAAGAAGGGAAGGTTAAAAGGATTCGCCTTTGAATCTGCTGCATTCAGCCCTGCTTCCAACACATAACCTCAACCCAGCACGATCCACCCAGAAGTATAGTCAATTGAGCCAGTAAGACAGGCGGTTTAATTCAAGAGAATTCTGCCTCTCTGCTTACTCCAGAAGAACAATCACCCAAATACACTGCAGGGAGAAACTAAAAGCCAAACTTGACCCTTGTGCACTAGGCAACTCTGCCCACAGTGAAATGGGAGGTCACAGCCAACACTACACAGGCGACCTCAGTGTTCTGGACAGGAGACCAGTGGCAGGTACAGGAGTCAGAGCTGCCCAGTAACAACACAGCCGAGTGCCAGATGGGCAGACTGCCCACAGCCAGAGAGATGAGCGATGCACCAGTGAGAAATGACAACAGACAGAAAACAAAGAGATTGACCTCTGCCAACCAAAGAGGAGTCTTCTTCCTGGCATGTCCATCCAAAGAAAGAATGCATGGAATAAAATATTGAAACTGTTCAAGTGGACATGCCAAGAAGAGGATACCCAGATAGCCATCCAAAGTAAGGGTAAGCGGTCACCACGGTCTGATGGCTCTGCCAACCCAAAGCAGAACTGGAAATCAGAAACGTTTGAAGATGGAGTCAGACAAATGGCAAAAAGGAAGAACTAGGTAGGTTCAAACCCAAAATAGAAATTCGTAAAGAAAGACTAAACAAATAAAATTGGAGCGAGGAAATATTTCAGCACAAAATAAACAAAGCTAACAAATATTAATAAATCAGAACAACTTCCTTTGCCAACTTGTGGAATATGTTCAAATGGAAACCATCGTGGGACTAGTGTCGATGACTGAGTCTATGATCATAAGTGGGAGAGGAAAAGGAGTAGGTGTTGGGGTATGAAGACGAGGAAAGACTTTGGACCTACAGAATAAACAAAAAAGGATAATTAACACATCAAAATGTTTTTTATTTAAAAAAAATCTTCTTAGGAGCATCATAGCAGGACCTGGGGAGCACAAGAAAACAGTTACTTTTTCCATACTTGCATCATTTGTGTTCTTACACTAACCAATGTTGAGAAATGGTAAGCTTTTCTTTCTGTTGTTTTTCACAATAGCAAGTGATGTATACCTTGTTAAAAAACAAGGCAACAGGGGCAGGCCCAGTGGTGTAGTGCTTAAGTTTGCGTGCTCCACTTCAGCAGCCCAGGGTCCACAGGTTCAGATCCTGGGTATGGACCTACACACCACTCATCAGGCCATGCTGTGGCAGCATCCCACATGGAAAGTAGAGGAAGACTGGTATGGATGTTAACTTAGGGTCAGTCTTGCTCAAGCAAAAAGAGGAAGATTGGCAACAGATGTTAGCTCAGGGAGAATCTTCCTCAGCAAAAAAAAAAAAAGGCAACAGGCCCAAAATGGAGTTGTTTATGCTAAGCCCTGTGTCAACAAATACAGTTATGGCTCTCCCAGAATGAGAATCTTAAACTAGTCAATCAGGAATCACCTGATCAGCACTAGCTAGGTAATCTGCCTGACAGACCCTGTCATCCTCTAAATGAAAGTAATCTTGTAATACCCAATCTGGTTTTTGCCTAGTATAACTTCCTGTTTCCCCTCCCTTCTGCCTATAAAAGTCCCATTTTGTACAGCTCCTCGGAGCTCCTTTCTATCTGCGATTGGATTCTTACTGATTCAAATCAACTTTTGCTCAAATAAAACTCTTAAAATTTTTACTATGCCTCAGTTTTAACACCTGGTATTATGAGAAGCATACACATCCTAGAAAAGAAATGGATGAGAGGACAAGGATGGAAGTTTGTAAATCATCAGCATATGACTATCGACAACTATTTTTTTATTCAGAATGTATGTAAATTTAAATGTATATTTCTGAGCAAAAAAAACCCTACTCAACATTTCTCGGTAAAAATGCAAAACAAGGGGTAAATGTCTGCCTGAAAAATAAATGACAGTCAAACTAAAAATCACTTTCCATTTAAGCCTCAGCTTAATTCAGATCGACATTCAGCAGAGCAATACACAGGGCTGTCAAACAACGCCACACCAAGCTGAAAAAAAGAAATCATCATATAAAACCCAAATGAATTCAACATAAAAGGGCAAACAAATATAATTACATATCTACAGCCCTCAGAGGTCCTTTTTATCCTTAAAAACTAACTAAGATGAATTGACTCCCCCATTCCCCACACTGTGGTATGGTCTGTACTCTCTCGGAGCATTGGTGGATTTGGGGGTGGTTCTCATCACTTCTCTTTATGAATTTCTGCACTCCCCAATTTCCTGTACTTTCCCACTGCCCCTGCTCCTGTGCCTGTTTCCTCTCTCTGGCCCATTGTTACTTAACGCGTGGCTCTGGCCCCTCCTCTTCATCCACCAAAGCACCACCACTACAAGGCGGATGCACGCAGTGAACTTGTACTGAGGGTTTCAAGACATCCCAGGGTGCCTAGACTACAGCACAGAACAGCAACCAACTTGAAAGTCCACATCAGATAACACGGTCTGGGTATTTCTTGGCCAGAGTCACCATAGGATTATGCCTAAGAGTGATCCTCTTCTCTACGCCCCAGTCCATTACTGTGTTGTAGATCCATTCTGCGAAGACATACCCTTCTCCTCCATGTTTCAAAGCCTAATAAGCTTCTGTCTCTTCTTCAGAGGAATGATTCAAAGTGATGTTACATTACTACACACGACAATTCAGCTTTCAAACCTTTTCCCACATCAGCTCCCGGATGTACCTTTACATACACCTCTGCTGCACCCTGAAGATAAACTATATGGTGTTTTGCTAAATAAAATGGCTGCCTAGGACACATCTCGACTCTTACTACAACCAAAATCAACCAGAGGCTTGAAGTTCACTTTTCTTTATCTTGGGCCAAATAAAATGATTCAGAAGTTCCTCTATCACTAACCAGGACTCATATTTTAAATAATAGTAAATGTCTAGTTCTGTGAAGAAGAACTCTCAGAGTTAGTTTAGAAAGGCTTTGAGTGCTTGAGAAAATTTTTTTTTGACCATAGAGAACAAAAGAGTGAGGACGAGAAGAGGTCTTAAGTTTTTCTTACTTTCCATATTTTAGGGGAATGAAAGAAGTAAAGAGATAAAAACATAGAAAATAGGGTAAGAGAAAAACCATAGGAAAAAGGCTCAAATCTTGGGAAATTTGGTGAGATGAGATATAACTATTGCAAGATTCAGAATAAACGCGTAGAATTGCGATGGAAGAGAGTGCATTCCGATGCCGCACCAAGAAAAGGCCATTTGGGCGGATGATTTCTGGAGTGGTAAAGGGGAGCAGGCAGGGGTCATTTGCAAGGACTTCCGCCTCATTGACTTTTGCTTCCTCCAGGGTCCTTTTTGGCTGATCTGTCATCTATGGTTCAGTAGGAGAGGAGTTATTTTCACTTTCTCCCTTTTCGCCTCGTGGCTCTTGGCTCTTTAGGATGGTGTTTAGCTCAGACAACAGCTGGCTACTGTCAGTTTTCTGTAGGGTTATGAAATACAGCACTTCAGTGTTTATTTCAGAGGCTTTTTGAAAACACTTGTATCTGGCTTCCACTTTTGACTGCCTGGACCTCTGTGTTTACTCATTATGGAAAAAAAAAACGGAAAGGAAAAGACAAGAGGCTCTCTGTGGCAATAGGAATGCCCTTCAAAAGGCAGGCTGCGTATTTAGGGGAAAGGAATTCAAATAACGGAGAGGCTAATGCGATCTGGACCCCCTCTGTCTGGTGGCCTGGTGTCTGATGAGGATGTCTGCCATCGCAGTCGACTTCTTTCTGAAGCTTGAGTCCCCCTAATCTGGGCCTCACTTGCTCACTAGCTTTCCTTCTCAAGAATTTCCAGTGGCTCTACTACTGGCCTCCCCTTCAGCTGATTCTTTCTTCCAGGTGGTCTAAATAAAATTCCTTTAGATTTCCTTCAGGAAATCTTTTCCCCTCACCTCTAGAATTTCATTGCTTCTCTGTCCACACAGGAAACTTAAACGATAGAAAAAGCTTAAGATTTGGAGCCAGACATACATGGGGGCAAATCATAACTCTGCTACAAGCTATATGAACAGAGGACCTCTATGACCCCTAGCTGGGCCTCACTTTCCTCATGTTAAAACCTTTTTGTCTATACGACCTTCACATCCAGGCACAGCAGAAAAGAAGTCATGAAAAAGCACATTTCTTAAGGGCAAAGAAAAACTCAAAATAGAGTTGAGAAGACAAATCATCGAGCACCCTGCATATGCATGTCTGCATTGTCAATATGTTGAGTCAAGGTTTTCTATGGTTCCAACTTGCAATAGCATGAATTTTCCAGAATTTCCAGACTCGGTCCCTGAGCAGAGGGCTAATAAGGACTTGAGAAACTCAAAGATTTGCAATGAACCCAGCCTTTCACAGTAGAGAGCCCCAAGTTCAATGCTAGTTCTGCCACTTGCTGGCTGGGTGATTTAAGGAGCTCACTTGACCTCTCTGATTCTATTTCTTCCCCTATAAAACAATATTCATAATGCTCCCCTCTTAAAGATGTCATGAAAATGAAATGGAATAAATTGTGTAAGGTTTGTGATTCGAGACACAAAATAAACATTCAATAAATATTAGTTTCCTTACATCAACCAACTATAATTTCACGAGGATTCCTGGCCAAGAAGGTAGTCTGAGAACTCACTTTAGGTGGACAAAGTGAGCATCTTTTAAGGAACTAACACTTAAACCTACATACATCAAATTTTATATCTCAATTTACACCAAGCTGCTTTTCTGTCAAGGAAATACCCAAAATGCACAGAAAACGTACAAAAGGAATCCCAGTATTGATACCGCCTGTCCAGTCTCAGATTCTTCCCTTATCCCAAGGCTGAAAGTCTACCTTAAGGGACCAAGAGGGGCTGGCGCAGCAATGGACAAGTTTGCATAATACCTTGGTCAGGATGCCTATCACCTTCTCTGTGCGTTCGACCTTTATTTTCTCCATTTCTTCCTCGGGTGTCAGGGACATGTGGGAGGAAAACGATTTTCTTATAATTTTCACCAAAGGAAAAAAAAAAAGCATCTGTAGTTGAAGCTACGGAAGCAAAATTGAAAGAAAGAAATTGTTTCCTAGTGTCCTTTCTGCTCTTTGCAGAGGACAGTTTTCCAAACCTTGGGACTCAGCAAGAGTTCTTGTCGTTTAGCAAATACACACTGCCCTCTGTCGGAAAAGTGGCGCATTGCCACTCTGCTGACAAGACCAGTGTAAGAATCAACGGAAGCACTTTATTAAGTAAAATTGGTGGAAAATGGTAAGTTTCCTGTCTAAAACTTCAGGGCTCCATCGCTCCTAGTCAGAACAAAAGAAAAGAATGAATAACAAAAGAGTCCTCCACAAAAATCGAACACTACAAAGTCTATCCCAGATATAACCCTCGCGGATGATTTTTTTTTTTAAGGAAATAAATAAAAGAGACAGGTTTTGTTAAAATAAGAAAAGGCTTTAGTTAAAACGCTTTCGTTTGTAGTTTTAACCCTTACCGTGATTGCCAAAATTAGCTGAGGCAGCTCACTGACTCCACTTCCTCTGGGACTGAAATGGGTCACTTCCTGCTTGCAAAGGCACCGAAAATAGCTGCTCAGCTGTTGCCTTTGAAGGACTAAAATGCCTCTGATTAAAGCATAAAAGCAAGAAACAGGAAGGTTTATATTTGCCATAGTGCTGTCTAACGCTGCCACTCTGGTGCCTTAAATATTATAGTTTCAAAATCATAGTAAGCACTTAATCCCTAAAAGTATTTTTAAGCAAATTCAAACAGACCCACAGAGACTCAGTTCCAACGCCAGCCTCTTATCAACGCCAAAGCACAAGTGGAAACACGTGTTTTCAAAGAAAAAGAAATTGAAAATTTAACCAGTAAAGGGACAATATTAATGTATAGATTAATGAGTGAAGACATTTGATAAACAAAGAAAAGATAAAAATGACATAGAATGCACACATATTATTCAGGTACTCAAAGAAGTGGATGTGGACTTTTCAAGGGAAATGCAAAAGAACCTTCTAGAGAATGTATTTTCCGCTACGTTGAAATCCTCAGTGAGCAATCTGACGGCACTCACAGACTCTGTTTGAAAGTAAGCTCACAGCCTGATGCGGATGCCTTCTCATTTTGTTCCATTGCTGTGACTACAGCAAGAGCAAGCCAGGCTTCCACGTCAGCGAGCAGCCTTCAGCAACAGGAAGCATTTGTCCCAACGTGAGCTACAGTTCCTTTTAGCAATTCCAGACAAAATCGATCCACTGGGAAGTCAGAGTTAACAACTAGAATTGCGAGTCTATTTACATAAAAATGCATATAATCGGATAATTCATCCTATGAACGATTTGATCAATTTCAAAGTTATGTTCCCAGAATTCAGTACTATCAGCAAAGATCACAGCAGAAACTTAATGGTATTTGAAGGAAAGATGATAGAGAAAACCAAGTGGGGCTGAAGTTGAGGTTATCAGTCAATGACAGTTTTTTAGAATTCTTACCCTATGAACTTAATTCCAGAAATCTCTCTGATGGACATTAATTTTGGCACGCTTTGAATCACAATATTGGGGCCGGGGGCCATCTGTGCATCCTGCCACCTCTCAGAGAGAGAGGCTTTATCCAACAAAATTTAGAAATCTACAATTGTAGCAATCTTACTCACCAGGTCTTATCTTGTTTTTCTTTCCCATGGAGTATGTGACAACCTCTTAACTTCCATTCTCCGTAGTTCCTAATTAAACGTGGGTTCTTTCTAGTCATGCAGCACCCACGATCCCGTGTAAGCAGGCGTGTTGACCGTCTGTCTCCACCATGGCTTTCTTTACCTCAGAAACGGGCCACCTGAGGAATATTCCTCTTGTTTTAAGTAACTAATCAATCCGGAGGCAACTTGAGGCCATATATGGGAGGTGCCTCTTGAGCACGTGAAACCACTTAAATTGAAGCATAGTCCCTCCATTTTTATCCTTGGTCCTACTTACAGAAAGGGTTTTGGGGCAGCCCCTCAAAGCCCTATTTTCCTAGGCCTTCTACTAACGATTTAAATCCCTTAGTGCTCAGAGGTCCCTGCAGAAGCTACACGCAGCACAGTTTCAAAACAGCAAATACAGTCGGGGGTCCATACCCATAGCTGCGAGTTCCGCATCCACGGATTCAACCAGCCTCGGATCTTATAGTACTACCTTTACTATTGGCAATTGGTTGAATCCGCGGATGCGGAACCCGCGTACTTGGAGGGCTGACTAAAGGCTTCGAGCATCCCCTGATTTTGGTATTAGGAGATCAGTACTGGCACCAATCCATCGCGGGTAACGAGGGATGACTGTATTGTTCTTTTGACCCATGGCTAAAAGACTGGAAGGCTCTCTTTCCCTATAATATTTTTCCCTCAGCCCCAACTGTAGCTCCATCCTGAAATCCTTTCTTGCTGAGGCTCTGAGGCCCATGCCTTTGCTTGTTTGCCTCTATGGGGAGATCGGAAATGCTTCCTGTAGTTGGATCCTTGCTTCCACCGTGCCTGTTCACTAAGACTCCTATGGCTCACTGTCCCTCGGCCGGGCTCTGTCTGGCTCGGCCCTGTGCATTCACACAGCTCTCATGTGGGCCCCTGCACACCTTTACCACAGCCAAGAACTTTTATAACAGCCACTTACTTGGGGTCAGTCGCCAAGGTCAGAAGACCATGTGACTCCTTTAAAGCCTCTTGCCCAGGCCACAGCAGTTAAAAGCAAACAGCACAACTATAAAACTCTCTCTGGCCTAATATAAGCCTCAGCAAACTGCCAAGGTCACACGGCCTGCCTCACCAAAAGCCTTTCCAGAGGATATTTGCTCCCCTAATTTCAATTCTTTTATTTGTAGTTCTCACTGTTGCAGTCAGTGCACCAAATGCTGGAGTCTCCAAGAGGTCCCAGATGAATAGCACACCCCTTCCTGGCTCAGGTTCTGAACAAATTGAGGAATAAAACTAAGGAGGGACAAATGGGGGGCCAAAAGAGCTATGACTTTTATTATTGATCAAGGCCCAGTTGGAGAATGTAGCTTCGCATGAGTGCCTAATAGTTTTCCTGCTATTGAATCCCGGAATCAGAGAGGTTTCTCTATCCAGGTGCAGCGGTCCTGGTTTCTCCTGCCTCCACCCATGACCAGGTTTTGCTTCCCAAATTTTCCAATCATACAAGTTATTCCATCACTCCAGAGGTGGTCACAGCAAGTAAAGGGGAAGAGAAAGCGTAGCATCTGTTTAGAGAAAATCCGTTCTCGTGAAAATTAGAAAAGTGGGAGACGGAAGTGGCCTTGTAACTCTTACTGCCATGTGGTCCCTCCTGACCTGGATGTTCCCCAGGGCAAGGGCCATGTCTTTTCATTCTTGGATCTTAGTGCTCAGCACTGTGATGGCCTCCACCTTTAAAAAGATTTAAGGAAACTTTAGTGTTTGAAAAACAGCCCACAAAATCAACTGGAATTAAAAGAAAATGAGAAAAACCTACAGAAAATACAGTATATAAAAATACATGACCTCTGAGATGGAATTATTTTGAGCTTCTGAAACCTGGTTCAAGAAGGAACCACCTACATCCTTGCTACTTGGTGTGACCAACGATCATCCCCGGAAGCTGGTCACTCCAAGCTTATTATCCCAGAAGGAGAATAGCTGGAGATATTTGGAAAACGGCACTTAATAACCACCTTGGTGTGTATGTGTAAAGATATGACATAAAGTGAGAACGAGAAGTGGACACAAGCAAGTGAGAGAGAAATACAGGGGACACAGAGGGAAAAAGGAAGAAGAGACGCTGAGAGGCAGGCCCGGGCCAGCCCGTGCTTGTATCATGCAAAAGGGTTTGGACTTGATCCAGAGGACAAGAGAGCCCTGAAAAGCTTTGTTTGTTGTTGCTGTAGTTGCTTTTAAGCAAGGAACACTACAGCCAACCACTTCAGAGTGACCTCCTCTCTAAAATGACAGAGGTGGATTTGGTGTTCTGTGCATGGAACCATATAATTTATTCCAAATCAGGACATTCTTAAGGGTGAGAGAGAAGACTGTTAGAATTATTCCATGGCAACAGGCAACAACCTGGACTGTCCTTAGCAAACCAGGACTTCGTGGTCCTTCCAAATCCCCAGGCCCTCTGGTGCTCTGCCCCCTTTTCTGTGGACCAGCACCGTCACTAACCACACTGCCCGGGAGTCCACATTCTCCTGAGCACAATGGAGCCCTGAGAGCCAGTCTAAAGTGTTACTCAAACAATCTTCCTTCATTTCATAATTCCTTGGATGCATATTATAAGCCCATAAAATTCAACAGCCCATAAAAATAGACAGCTTGATTTTATAAAACTTTCTACCACAACTGCTCAATATTAACCCCTTCACCTTCATTCCACAAACATATGAGTGATTTTTAAAACAAATTTAATGCATGGATTTAAGAATTTAGCGAAATATGAAGATACCTGAGAATAACAAAATATAAAGAATGAAATTATTTCTCCATGAATGTTCTTTGCAGATTGAGGCTATTTTGTCTTAATTCGTCGTAAAAGACTTTTCCTCATTGTATTTTTGTCTGTGGCAGGCATCCCACATATAAAGTAGAGGAAGATGGGCATGGATGTTAGCTCAGGGCCAGTCTTCCTCAGCAAAAAGAGGAGGATTGGCAGCAGATGTTAGCTCAGGGCTAATCTTCCTCAAAAAAGAAAAAATGAAATTTCAAATCTTGATTGGTTTTTATTGCATATGAATAATAAACACATTGGAGGATTTCTACCAATAGTTTTTCAACCCGTCATAGAAAAATTCTCCCAAAATAATGTTTTGTGTTGCAAGAACAACTAAAGGGCAAGACATGGACTATATAAAGAGTGTGACTTGAATAATGCATATAAAACACAAAGTGCATATATAATATAAATGGTGTATTTATAGAGAGATGCAAAAATAACAATGGTGAGATTCTAGATACTTCTGATTTCCCAGTTTTATTTTCAATGTATTAAAAAATTATCTGTATCCACAGAGAGTTCTTTTTCTTGTACGTTTTAAACGGGGAAACTGGTACTTCTCAAAGTTTAATGTGCATGTAAATCAACTTGTGATCTTGTTGAAACGCAGAGTCAGATTTACTACTCTGGGGTGGGGCCTGAGAGTCTGCATCCTGAGAAACTCCCAGGTGATGCCAATGTCACCGATCCAAGGACCACACTTCAGGGTCAAGGCCATAGAACTCAAGTTCTCCAATGTGGCTGCACCTTAAAATCATTTGGAGAGTTTTTAAAAACACAAATCTGTGGGTCCCACGGCCGGAGGTGCCAGGGTCCAATTTAATGGGTCTGGGCTGAGTGTCAGGATTTTTAAAACCCCTCGGGTGATAGCAATGTGTGTCCAGCTTTGAAAACCGCTGCTACAGAAGCTGATATTCCAAAAGGTCTGATCCTACTTTTATACATGTGGCATCTGTATTGTGGGTGGTTCTCACATAAATTTTTTGTTCTGTGTGATGGCAGAATGTTAGCCTTTCTAGTTGGACCTTAAGATGTGCCTGTCATTCCCACAGTGGTCACTTTTGAGTTCTCCAGAAAAGGAAAGCAGCTTCATTACTCAGAGCTGCAAGCCCCAGAAGGGCTTCTCTGCAGCCAGAGCTCAGGGAGTCACCAGGGTGTTCACTGGAAGCTGAATCACAACACCTGTGAAAGCCCTGCCCTGTCACAGAAGACATTATACACATATATATGTATGAAATGTATGTCACAAATCTTGAAAACCTTCTCTGTATTTCTTGTTTGATATTCAACTTTCACTCATCTTGGAGACAGCAAATATTGTTTTTCTTGCTGTGCCTCTGATTTGGGCAAACCACCTAACCCCTTGCTGGCTCACAGAGGAAATGAAAGGATGCCATCCACTGCCCCCACATTCCCTTTCAATTCTCAAGTTCTAGATGTCTCCCCTTCTTTTCTTTCTCCCTTTCTTCCTAATCCCCATTGTCCTTGTCCATGTCATCAACATCGTCATCCTCTGAGATACTCTCCAGTACAGCAGTGGTTCTCAAACCTTAGTGTCTATCAAAATAACCAGTAGGACTTACTGAAATGCAGGTTCTGAGCCACGTCGCCTGGGTGGCTGGTGCTGTAGGTATGGTTTAGGGCCTGAGAATTTACATTTCTAACAAGTTTCCAAGGGAAGGTGATGGTGGAAGTCTACTCCAGACTTTGCAAACTACTATTTATGGCATTCACATAAGCAAAATTAGAATGCTTTGCACTGGGGAGTAATTAGCGTGGCATGGGGAAGAAATGGGAACTTAATTCCAAAGCCCATCGCCTAAGGGATATTGGGGAGTTTTTACAGGTGTTTTTAGAAAACTATGCCCTACATACCTTGCAGCTCAATCTGCTTGGAAGATACTATCCTTGCTTGCCATTGCTTCCACGCAATTTGGTACTGTAGGGGAGCAAGAAATTTTCTTCTACCCTTTTAGGTCCTTCTGTCTGGTCTAAGAATTAAATGGACATGAGACAGAGTAACAGGGGAAAACCAAACAAAGTTTATGGAATGACACGTATACATGGGGGAAACCCAGGAAAACTGAGTAACTGGCCAAAATGGCTGAAGCCACCATCTTCAATACCATCTTCAGCTAAAAACAAAAGAGGATTTTAGGGGGTAGTGGTTTGGGACTTCAAAGGCAAGGAAGGCAATTCCCATGGAGGTGGAAAAGCAAGAGTTTGGTCAACAAGTGTTTGTCCTGACTTGCAGCAACAATGGGACATGAAGAGGACTCTGATCAAATGGGCCTTGCTAGGTTCCTCCCTGTCTACCACACCTAGTTCATATTATAATATAGTTGTCTGTGGTGATAGCTCCTTCCTGGGAACAGGACTTCTGTCTTGAAGGTCTTAAAGGTCGAAGTTTCTTCCTGAGCCTTTATTTCTTAAAAATAATCAAGCCAAAGAGGCACATTTGGGGTGGCGAATTCTGCTCCCCTGCAGTACCAACTATAAGAAGAGACTTTCGCATTGCTTCCCTACTCCAAATAAAAACAGGCTGAAATGAAGCCCATTTTCCTCAATTTGATAAGCTAACTCACAGCAAAACAGGCTTGGCCTGGGGAAGCATAAGCAAGCAAGGTAACATACAAGCAGAATCAATCCCACAGCACTGTAGGTTAATTGCAAAAACACCTTCTCACCCCCTTTAGTCAGAGATTACCTCCAGAAAATGAAGAATGAGATCCAAGATCTGACACATTCCTCCTTGATTCATATTATTCAGACCATTTAGACACCAGTTACCTGACTGACTCTAGAGCTTTCCTAGTGAGAACGTTGTGATATACTTTTCCCTTTTTCAACTAGATGGAAAATACAGGGGAAACTATATATTATTAGACATTGGCAAATCCGTTATCTTCCTTTCCTTCCTAGCACCTATCAATGAGAGGAAATTTTAAGTACCAGTAAGTCCATCATTCCTGTGTGAAAGCGTTCCTTTGTGTTGACCCATAGAATAGAATATATCACAAACAAGGCACACGCATGCATACGTATAATTTATACACACATGTAGACGTGTGCACGAGATGAAAACACACATATATGCATGCATGTTCGCACACATATTGCCCTTCTAAGAAACTTGTCAAGGGTTGGAAATAAGATAATGAAGTGTCTGGCTTCTGATTGCCCCAGCAGAGCGTGTCTTTGCACACATAAAGGCTTCCCCAGGAGCGTGTAGGAACCATGAGGTCACACTGGCGGTGCTGAGTCAGCATCCATCTGACAACTGCTGCTTGATGTATGCAGGGACTCCTTCCTTGCAATGCTGGGTAGTCTCCAAACCTATTTTAAGATCAATGTCATTAATATTCCTCATTAGGCCTTTGTAATTGGCACTGTTTTCATTCATAGAAAATGATTTTAAAAGAGCATGAAATTCTCAAAATGGCTTAGATGAAAGAAAAATGAAGTGGTGTGAAAAGAGCTTGGGTCTTTTTATTATTATTTTTTAAAGGAGGATATTAAAATGTTCACCCTGAAGCCTTATCAAATGTTTCGGCGATTCTTTGTACCTCTGTTCAGTAGTTATAAATTTGAGGGCTCCATGCTGCTTCCACCCTGGGCATTTTTTCAGCAACTTTATATGAAGAAGAGGGATTTTTGAGTTTCGTTGTCATGGTAACCCTATATTCAGGTTGAAAAGCTTTATTGAATGTTTTGGGTATTTCTCCATTGCAGCCTTCATTTAATAGATTTTGATGTTCAAATGTTTAAATATACTACTTCATCTCTTCTAGGGCTGTTTGGCTTTTAATATATATATGCACATATATTGTTTAAATGCTCAGGTACCATAGGAAAGAAAATATTCTAAACATGATTTTTCGTTCTCTTCCTCTATCCCCTTTGGTACCTAAGATTTTTCACTTGAGAAAAGCAAAGGAAGATATACAGAAGATTTCCCAGATATAGGGAAATAGATGTCCTCTTATTTATTTGTATCTCAAAACAGTACCACAATATATTTTGGAAAAGGCTATAATTTTTCCCAGATTATTTTCTTTTCAAAAAAGGATGGAGATGCCACAAGGGCAAGGGGCAATGGGGATCAGAGGGGATAGACAAGCAACAAGGGAAAATCACAGGGTACCAAAAAGGTGATCCTAACTATTTGTCCTTTTCACAAAGACTCCTTGCTGTTGCCTGGCATTTCTGAAAACATTTTTCTAGGGAATGCATGTGTCCCATCAAGGGTGAATGAGAGTTTCAAGGTAAAAAGGACATGGTTGTTAAATATGTTAGTATGACACTGGCTTAGAGAAAGGATTTAATATGCCTCTGTGCATGGTGATGTCTTTGAAGGAGCAAATAGTGGTACGCAAATACTTTGACGAGGGACCTTGGGGGTGGGTCACCTGCAGAACACACTTTGGGAAATGCAGTTGTCTAACCTATTTCTAAAAGGTTTTCACTGTTCTAAATGTGAACAGAATAGAAAAGAGTCCTGAGTGAGTCTGCAAAGTGACATTTAAGTCACATCTTGCCCTGGTCTGTACCTGTAGAATACACTTGAAGAAAGAAGTCTCTCAAAACAGGATCAGAGCTCACGTGAGGAAAATTACAGACTCCTTGGCAATAGGTTTTCCATCTACTAGGTAATCACCTCTACGTCTGCACATTTGTACCCTCAACTAACTGACAGCAGCAAGCCCCCCAGACGGAACCCTGGGATGGACAGATGTGTGGCAGAACTTCCCCTGAAATCCCGCCCTGAGAATGATCCTATGGAAGCCAACTCATTGGCTATAGAGCAGGACATTCATGAGGCTGAACTTTCGAGGCCTCCCTCATGTGAATGTGCTGTTTTCCCCACTTACATATTTTAATCTGCGATTTAAGCCTTTTATTATCCAGTATGGTAACTACAGTAATAGGAGCCTAGAGAATAATTTTCAATCAAATACAATTTTCTTTGAAATTTTGAAGAAAAAAAATTACTTAGTTACTCTGGTTGATGCTTATACCTTTTGGATTATGATTTGTGGAGACTTAATATTTTTTTTTGAGTGAAAAGAAGGAGTCATTGCCTGCATCACTTCAATACACAGTGCCTTGGCCTTCTTATTCTGTATTGAAACACTCTAATATGGCCAAGTTTATTACAACGATAATGAGTATTATTTAACGCTTATCTAACCCTACGTTAGATTCCCTCTACCTGGCAGGGTTATTTTATAAATGCACTCCCAAATTAAGACATAAGGAGGGGTGTTGTTGATCCATGTCAGCTAGAACAACTAATGTTTTTATTTACGTCAACATTTGTTAGCCATAGTTATTCTTCCTGATTTCATCTTGCAGCTCCCAAGCAGCATCTTCGTCACCATTACATGACGTGCCTCAAGGAATGAATGGCAAAGTTGCTGATGAAAGAAGCAGATAGGATGCCATCAGCCTGACCATGTCCTTTTCGTACCACAGCCCCGTGACTGTGTTTAGGGGAGAGGGATGTCTCCATGACAGAATCCATTCCACAACTGAACTGTTAGCGGCTGGATGCTTCAATGTCTGAAATCTGTCTAAATCAATTCCTATGCTCGTACCATAAAGGGCCCGTTTCCCCAAAGCTCATTAGTCGAATCTGAAGAGTGCATGTAGTCACATAATATAGTCTTCTTCAGTCTCTTTGCCTGATTGATTACTCCATCACAGTGAGTTAAGGGAGGCAGTTACTGTGCTCGTTGGTGGTACCCAAGCCACGTTTCCTTTACCAGGGTGCAAACTCATCCCCAAGTGCCTTGAGTGTTGCCTGCTAATGGCTCACAGCTTTCCCTTTCTCTGCAGAATTTCTCTTAGCCCTAACTGGGCCACCACATAGAAGGATAACCATCCTGGTTTACCCGGGACTATCCCAGTTTTAGCACTGAAAGTTCTGCATCCCAGAAAATCTCTCAGTCCCCACTCAACTGAAATGGTTGGTCTTTCCCACTTCCCTTCCCTTGTGACTGATAGAGGGAATACCCATAAGGATTACTTCAAGGTGCAATTAACGCCATGGAGCAATTCCCACTCCTGGGCTCCCAGTGGAATCCAGCTTAAGCTGGGCTCCAGCTGAGATGGCATAATTATTTAGCTTCCTCCCCTGCCCCATCCTGCTTCCCTCATTCTCTTTTTTCTTAGAGCACTCCTTCCATAAATCGTGTGTACCCAAACTCTCGTCTCAGGTATGGGAGCCTTACCCTACCTACCAAAGACAGAAAGCCTTTCAGTTCTAGGAAATGAGCTCCAGGAGGACAGCAAAATATAGTAGGAAATGTGTGGGTTTTGAAGTAAAACTCAACCAAGTTGACATTCTACATTTTTTGCTTGCAAGATATGTGACCTTAGGCAAGTTGCTAAAGCTCTCTCTTCCTCAGTTTCCTCATCTGTTAGGTGGTGACAATAACATGTGTCTTACAGGATTTCGTGATTATCTAAAAGTGGGTAACATTTTGGGCATATAGTCAGCACAAAATAAATGGTACCTTTTGTGAAACTCCTCAGCATTTATCTTAAGTGGGTGCTCAGTTGAGTAGCTGATAAATGTTAATTTCATTACCTTATCTATCCTAGAAAGACGTTCTATTGTTATAATCAATCTAGAAAACATTTATTGAAAAAAATCCATTATAAGTCTGATTTCAGATATGGATGTGAATAAAAAAATCTCACCAAACTGCCAGGTAGTTCTGATCTGATCAAGATTCTTTTAAGTCTGAAATTTGCTTTGAGGAGTTAGTCATAGATTTTTCATATTCCTATTGTCTTTTAGAATAATCATATATTTTGGGAGATATTGGGAAGGTCGATTTTAAAAGTAAATATTAATAACTATTATCTTTCTATAAGTTATTTTTTATTTTGATAAGAATGTAACATGAGATTTACTCTCCTAACAAATTTTTTTAAGTGCACAATACAATAGTTAACTCTAGGCACAAGGTTGTACAGCAGATCTCTAGAATTTATTCACCTTGTGTAACTGAAACTTCATGCCTGTTGAACATGAGTCACCCATTTCCCCCTTCCCCTGGCAATTGCCATTCTACTCTCTGTTTCTATGAGGTTGACTATTTTAGATTCCTCATATGAGTGGAATCATGTAGTATTTGTTCTTGTGTGTCTGGCTTATTTCACTTAGCATAATGTGATCCAGGTTCATCCATGTTGTCACATGTGGCAAGATTTCCCTTTTTAAAGCTAAGCAATACTCCATTGTATGTATATATAACAATTTCTTTATCCATTTGCCTGTTGGCAGACACTTAGATTGTTTCCATATCTTGGCTATTGTGAATAATGCCACAATGAACAGAATGGTGCCAATATCTCTTCTAAATCCTGATTTCAATTCTTTTAGATAAACACTCAGAAGTGAGCTTGTTGGATAATATCTAGTTCTATTTTTAATTTTTTTTAGTAATCAATTGAATCCTACCACAGTTTTTCATAGATGCATAAATCAAGACCCATAGTTAGAATAGAGGCTCTGAGCTAGGATTTGTGTTCTTAAAAAATAATTAATAATAATTCTTACTTACTGAGCCCTTTCTGTGGTCTTGTACCAAGTGTATACTTAGATAACTCTTTTAATTCTCACAACCTTGGAGTAATGAGACTACCAATGTTACAAAGAGGCCTGGTTAATGCTAGGCCACAGAGTAAAAGGAGGAAGAGTGTAAGAAATAACATGGAGGAGGAAAATAAAAATCCAACCATGAGACTTTCTAGAAATTTCTCTTCAGTTATAAATCCGTAAAATTAAGCCATCCTACAATCAATTTAATTTGTATATGATCACTTTGCATTTAGACTTATGGCCTTCCCTTTTTTTACTGACTTGTTGGGATTCAAATAATCATGATACATCCTGAGAATTATTTCAGAAGTGTTCACAAATTTATCGGCCACACCCGATCCCTGCTCATCCCCCGAACCCAGTCAAACTCTCTTATAAGCCACATAACCTCCTCCTCTCTATATAAAACAGACGATCATCCATCAACTACCTTTACTGGAGACAGAGCAGAATGCTTGGCACTCTAGTAGGTTTTATTGCTACTCAAATATGATGAATTCAAATAACAGTTTTGTCCAGAAACCCTGGACCCAAATACCAACTCTATTCAAAAACAGAGGAATAGGAAAAGAATGTTCAATTCTCATATGAAGAGTCCTGAGAGTAGATTTTTTTTTCATAGAGTCTAATTTATGAACTTATAATTGACTAGTGGGCATCATACTTTAATTATGATTTTGAAAAGGCCCTGGCAATAGACCAGCTCTGACAGCCTATGACACGGTGTGGGCTTAAGAGAATAGGTATTTACACAGGCTGTGTCAATCACCCAGTGCATGCCATTTCAACTGCCTGTCCCAATCAAAGCCAGCATCCCAAAGTATGGCAATTAGAATGAGGAGATGATAAGCACTGGGGACATTGTGATGGAAGTCAATGGCCAGAGGAACCCACAGAGACAGCACAAAATGTCACCTTCATGCACACAGTTATTTAAATACTGATAAGGCAAACTTCAGTCTTTTAAAATGGGGCCACATAACTTGTTGAAATTGAGAAGAAAGAGCTAACTTAACAAAATCAAAGGGCTCACATTTTTCCCAAGGAATTTAGGGATTCAACTCTAGGTTTCATTATCATGTATGACAATAACCTCTTAACCCAGAATCTAACTGCTCAGTATTATATGTGTACCATTATTTGATCTTATAATAACCACTGGATATTGAGGAGAGAAAATCACAACCTGTTAATACATTCAGCAAAGTCATTAATTCAATTCATTGCTGTCTCTCTTTTCTCAGCATTTAGTTAAGAGAGAAGTGAAGAACAAGGTCATCATTGAAAAAGCATTATAGTTAGAGTCAGAAGGTAAAAATTCATATATTGATTCAATTTACCCTAGCTTTGAAATCTTGAACAAGATACAAGATTCAAGTAAAGTGTGGCAACAACACAGGCCGTTGTGCAAATCCCTTGAAGCCAGGCATGTGTAAAATATAAAAAGACAAACAATGCAGAGAATCATTATTAAAACTGTATTATCTATTGCTATGGAACAATTTATTCTAAAATTTAGCAGCTGGAAACAACAAACATTTATTATCTCATAGTTTCTAGGGCTCAGGAAGCTGGGAGTGGCCTAGCTGGATGGCTCTGGCTCAGGGAGCCTCAGGGAGGCTGTGACCAAGGTATTGGCTGCAGTCATCTCAAGGCTCAGCCAGGGCAGGGTCTGCTTCCAGCCTTGCTTATGTGGAAGTTGGCAGAAGAGTCACTTCAACGTTCAGTCATGTGGCTATTCACAGGCCTCAGGAGACTTGTTTTCAAGTTCATTCCCATGGACCTCCCTAGAGAGCTGCCTCACTGCATGGCAACTGGCTTCTCCCAGAGTGAGGCATCAGAGAGAAAGCAAGAAAGAATACCCAAGAGAATCTACGATCTTTTTATAATCTAATTTCCCAAGTGATACCCCATCACTTTGGCTGCAATCTATTTGTCAGAAGCAAGTCATTAATTCCAGCCCACACTCAAGATAGATTGCACAAGGGTGTGAGTGCCAGGAGGTGGACCACTGGGGCCATCTTAGAGGCTCACCATAAAAACTATCCAGCAACCATAGAGATTTGACTGAGCCTAGCGATCAATTCAGTCAAAGAATGCATGAAAGCAAAAACAAATACAGCTATTTAGGTTCTTCACATGATTTTTACTCTATTTTGGACACAATTAACTAATGCATCCGGTTGTTTTATCTATACATACTCACTGTGTGTTAAGCAACAAAAGTTTTGAAAGCTCACATATAATTTTCTTTCTCCAGTCTTTGGAATGCAGACAGCTGTCTATTTATGAGCCACTTTCCAAAGTCTAAGGGGCAATTATCCATTTCACAGAGTGCCCGCGGGTAAGTTTGTCAAACTGGTGCTATGCTTTAAGTTTTTCTTCACTTCCTCCTCTCCTTGACTAACTAATTTTACCTATAATTTGCATTCAAAGTAAGGTTTAAATTCTGAGCCTGTCCCATCTGTCAATTTACCCACAGAAGCCCTCTTTACTTATCCAACCTTTGATTAGTGACCAGGACAAATGTACACCCTCCTTTTCAAGGAAGGAGCTAGTCAGCTAGACCTATGCCCACTGTGTCCCCACACAGAATGCCTGGATTAAAATTTGAGTTTAAATCATAATGTCCTGAGAATCGTGAACGTTAAAAGCAATCGTCTAATTCAACTTAATTTTACAAGGAGGAAAACTGAGGCTCCAAGGACAAACTCAGGTGGAAATGCTGGGAATGAAAAAGATGATACAGGAATGAAAAATTCACTCAACAGACTTCAGAGAAGACTGGAAGTATTAGAAGAAACGGTCAGCCAACGTTAAGTCGTTTCAACAGAAATTATACAAATTACAAAACCAAGTGATAAGGAGCAGGAAGACAATATCTAATGGGCTAAGTATATGCATAGTTATAGTCCCTGAAGAAGAGGGAAAAGAGAATAAAGTGAAAGAAATATTTGAAGAGATAAAGCCTGAGAATTTCCCCAAATTGTCAAACAATAAATAAATAAACAAACCGTAGAGCAAAAATGTCATGAACTTCAAGCATCTAAATAGGGCTAAAAATAAAATCACACGTAGGCACATCTTAGCCAAATTGACGAATATCAAAGATAAAGAGGAAAATTTAAAGTAGAGTTGGAAAAAGACATACCAGGCACAGGGAGGCAACAGTGAGAATGATGGCTGACTTCTCATCACAAGCAACTGAAGCCAAAAGACAAGGAAACAACCACTTTAAAGAGCAGAAAGAAGAGAATTGACCAAATAGAATTCCACTCTGGCCAAAACTATCCTTCAAAGTGAAGGCAAAATAAAGAATTTTTTTCAGAGAGACAAACACTGAGATAATCCATCTCTAGCAGGCCTGCAGTATGAAAAGCGATAAAAGAACTTACTCAGGCTGAAGGGAAAAGATACCAGATGGAAGCCCAGATCTGCAGGGGAAAAAAAGGCAGCTCAGATGCCTTCTCTTTGGTTTCCATTCTTAAATATATGTTTTTGATGTCATGTTTCTCAAATGCAACCAGATGAAAGACGTAGAAACCGCTTATCGGGCAAGTCTTCTGTATTTATCATCACACGTTGCAGTCGATACGTAATTTGTGAATCTCAGCATTTGATGGTCTTTCTCAGAAGTCACAGTGTGCTTCACCTGTCAGCTTGATTTCCCTACAAAGTTGTCAATTCCCCACATGCTTCCTCGGCCCCTTCCATGCCTCCTCCTGGGCCCCATGACAGTCTCCCACGTCACTCTCAGTGTCAGGAAACGTCACACAGTAACAAAGGAGTTTCCTTCCACCAAGTCAGGAAAGGACTGATATCGCCACCAAAAGGCATATCTCTGACTTGGGAAAACAGAAATGTCATAGGAATAAAATTGTCTTTCTCGATATACAAACTCTTAAAAAGCTTTGTCCTCAAAGTTGCTGTGTGGTGGTTTCAACAACGAGGTAAAAAAATTGAACTCATGTTTTGTTATTTGCTCTTGTTTTCGTTTTTTCCATTTCAGTATATATCTGTGGCCTTAAGAATGTCTTTGACATCCCAGGTTTCCAGTTTGGCTCTCATATCCTGCTATTCTTTAGGTTAAAAAGGTTAATAAATGTTGGTAAAATAAAATCAGGGCTACAGAAATTTATTTGTGGAAAATTTCTAGGATTTAGGTGGATGAACTCTGTAACAATATGTTATTGTTTGCATTAAAACACGTTTTGAGCAGTATTCTGAAGTTTTAACTTGTTATTGTAAGACATTAAATACATTTTTAATTCCCTTTTTGAAAAAAATCTCTTGGGGCCGGCCCGGTGGTGCAGCAGTTAACTTCGCATGTTCCACTTCTGTGGCCCAGGGTTCGCCAGTTCGGATCCCAGGTGCAGACTTACACACTGATTGTCAAGCCATGCTGTTAGCTCAGGGCCAGTCTTCCTCAACAAAAAGAGGAGGATTGGTGGCAGATGTTAGCTCAGGGCTAATCTTCCTCAAAAAAAAATCTCTATGTGCCTTCTGTCATACCCAGAATTTCTTATGGCAATCTTCTCAAAGGGGTCCAACTTACCTAGTCTGAGCACAAATTTATTGTTTTCACCAAAGTCCTAGTGTAGATAACTAAATACACGACAGATCCTTTAATTTTGAAATTACAAGAAGAATGAATCAATTATTTTGAATAACTAAGATCACATGTCATAGCAGGAAGAATACATATAACATAGTATATGTACTTGTTCTAGATTGTGTTAATATTCTCCAGCTCTCTGCTTACTCGCTTGTAGAAAGATGAGATATCTGTGTTGTTTACCATGTGAGTTGCTATGCCCTAACTCATTTTCAGGCCTGGCCATGTAACTCTCTTTGGGGTGAAATATGGGCAGACCTGATGTATGCCTTCCATAACCAAACAGAAGCTTTCAATGAGCTGGCTTGGTCTTTTTTTGGTCTCTTGCATTCCTGCCCCAGGCCATGATAACAATATACTCCAGATAGAAACTACTCTGTCATCCTGGGTTCGAGAATGAGAAGATGTAGAATAGAGATGATCACAACCAAATAGGGTTGTAGCCAATCTGCAGGCGTGTCAACAAAAAGATAAATAGTCACTGTTTTAATCCACTGAGATATAGAGGTTATGTGTTACCGTAGCAGAGCTGTCTGATGTTGTGTGTATGCGGACATGCAGACTTTCTCATGTAAAGGCCATTAGTACTGAGAGAGCTCCCATTCTACCAGTATGAAATTAATTCACATTTAAATATCAGGAAGCAAATCCTCAATAGCTCTTTTGGGAACTGAAGTCTTTTCTTAGTTGTAAATAATTTAGGAAGTCCCCTATGCTTCTAATAAACTTTGTAAAATTCCAGACTCTATTACTCAGGGTATCTCTCTATTGTGTGTTTCTCTAACTTTCCATTCTTTTTCTATTCTAAATGTTGAATGAAGTATTTCACTCTTATGCGAGAGGTTTTATACCACTCTGGCTCTTGTTGGGAGAGGTCGTCTTCTTGGGTAAGTCTAACATAAACAGTGCCCTTTCCCAATCCTTGTGGCAGTCATTTCAGCCAAAGATGTTGTCTACTTAACATTGTGAAATAGCGCCCCCCATCCAGAGAGAGGAAACCAGGAAAGTATTGGTTAATTATTTTACTCACTCAATTGTGTTGTCACTATACAGTTCTGGTTGATAAATTCTTAGAACTCTATCAATGTTCTTGGCATCAGAGCCACCATTTGTCTATTACATTGAATACCCAAAGGCGCAAATGATTTCAAAACTTATGAAACAGTTGTTACTAGCATTATAGCCTTAAACTTGCTCTCCAAACCAAACATCTCCACGTTTACCACCAGATTCAAATGAGTTGATTCTTCAAAACATGTAGTTGGCTCAAAATGACTTCTTCCAGTTACAACCTGTCTTAATGAAATAGTGTGGATCAATTTTTATACCCTAAATGCAAGTCTCCTTAAATATCTATACATTGTTTTTTTAGTCTATTAAATGAGACAAACTATGTAACATACCCAGACCCATAATTAAACATACTCAGTTCCTAAAAACAGTTCCTTTCTCCCATACGATTTCTTAAAAATTCAGCATATGAACTTAAAGTTCAAATATATCGCTGAAGAGACCCCTTGTGTCACCTCTACTGCATATTAATCAGCAACTTCAAAACAAGCCAATGCACACCATTCATAAGCATGGTAATATACAGGCAGGCTAGATAGCCACACAAGCCCCTCTTTAGGCTGAAGCTCTGTTAGTTGGTTGCTTTACAATTATCCCATGAAATATGTTTTGAGAACTATCTACAACAGCAATGTGTATTTCTAACTTTAGTACATTCTAGGATAGAAAATCTTACATTTCTGAGTATTTGTAATAGACATGGATTCTGTTTTTGTCTTGTGACATGAAAGACTGCTGAAAACATGTCTCACAAACTCCTTATTAATCCTGTGCATTCTTGTTTTAGAAATAAATTATTTTACTTCTTACTGTTTCATATTACTTGAGTCTGGCAGTCTTTTTCCTCTAGTTACAATGTCATTTCATGTCCCCAGGTGTCAAATTTTGAAACAAACAGCTTCATATTTCAGCTTCTAGCTGGAAATAAAAGGTGGGAAAATATTCAATATGCCAAGTGGGAATACCACTGCCCTCACTTTTTACTAATTTCTATCCCTCTGATTTAGATGCACAGGTTCTCGCTCCAGCCAGTGATGTGTGACGCTCTGATGCTTCATGATTCTCCAACCAGAGGCCTCCACAGTACAGAGCCATCCCCAGATCAATCATCAGTCTGCCTGGATTGTTGGGAACGACACAACCAAATATCAGATCCCTGTTGGCACCAGTGCCTATAAGCGTATGCAACAGCTAAGTCTTCTGCATTACCTTGCTTTCATTTTGTCTTATGTTTCTCAGCACTTCTTTGAGGCAAGGAATATTTAGAAGCCTTTTCAAAAAGACTGGATATATTAAATAATGAGAATTACCTCCAATGTTGTCCCAAAAATTTTTTAAGAAAATAAAACAATAAAGTTTCATTGTTGAAAGGCGTTTACCTAGCAGAAAGACTATTTGACAAATCGTGTAGTCAGTCAGCCCAATTGTGAATCACCGAATGTGTGCCCTGGAGCCTCGAGTGTCTGGCAGAGTGGTTTCCTTTTTAAAATTCATGACATCATACTCTGGTGCTTTGAGTTTGGCTCAACATGAGAAATCTCCTTCTTTGGATGAATTAATTGGAATATTGGCTCTATGGGAAAAATAATCCCTCCAAATCTCTTTATGAGGAAATTAGTATCTTGGACATAATTTTCAATTCCCTAAAGGGGACAACATCTCTTGATAAAGGAAATAAACTGCTTCCCCAAATTTGTTAAAACGAGTTCAATATTCTGCTTTAATTGTTGTGCCAAGTGCTACTGCGAAAAGAATTCTCATTGTCATGGATAACCTACAAGCCAATGCACACAAGAGAATGAGTATGGAGACAGTAAATAGGGAAGCTCATGTTTTTTTAAAATACATTTTATTCATTTTTTAAAAAAGGTTTATTTTTGAAAAGTAGAAAAAATAATAAAAGACCCTTCCAGTCTTATTAAAATATAAGATGTATTGTAGAGTACTGCACTGTTGGAGAATTTCCCATATCATAGTATTTGTTCACAACCAACAATTCTAACGTCGGATCACATATCATAATGCTCTTTCTTCATTCTGTCTATTTGATCTACATAAATCTCTATGCACAAGGTGGGGTTAGCCATATCACTTCCATAAGTATAGCTCAACTTATATTCTCTATCTTTTCACCCAGCTTGCCTCAAATTTGTCCCACTGTAGGGGGAGAAATGTTTATAGTTTGTACTCGCTATACATTAAACCTATAGTAAACCATCCCATTCTTTATTACAAAGAAAAATCTACTTCCTTCTGTCTTTCAGAGGAAGTATAGTTTTTCAAAATAAATAAATAAATATTTCAAAATGTTGAGTAAAAATGTACTTGAAGAATTCTAGCTGGTTAAATTTAGAGTGCTAGGCAAAGTCCAAACTAAGAATATTCTTTAGCTTTATGCCCACATTTTTATTTGACTGTGAATTGGACGTGTTTTCATTCACTTTAGACTCTTGCTGCTCTCCTTTCCTCAAGAGGCTCACGAGGTTCTGACGAGCCTGTGGGCCCAGTGTTCACTCCTGCCTCCTGAGGAAAGTTCTATCATTTCCGATCAACGATGCACCAGCACCCTCGCCCTTTCTACCCAGAACAATTTCCATAGAGAACTGTGACTAGAGAGGTTAATATTTCTTTCTTATAAATCAATCTTATTGAGGTATAATTTACACACAGAAAAATGTACCCATGTTAAGTCAACTCTTCAATGAATTTTGATAAATATAGCCATCAAGGTATGGAACATTTCCATTAGCCCCCGAAGTTCTCCTGTACCACGTTACAGCCCATTCTCCCCACAGCCCTCATCCCACACAATGACTGATCTGCTTTCTGTAAATAAGGATCCGTACAGCGCTTGCTCAGGTGTGTATGATTTCTTTTACTTGGCATAATGTCTGTGAGATTCATCTGCGTTGTCGAGTGTATCAGGTGTCCATTCATTTTTATTTCCTCAGAACATTACATTGTTTGAATCTATCACAATTTGTTTAGCTATTCATCCGTTGACAAACATTTGGGTCGTTTCTAGTTTGGGACTATTATGAATATACTAGTCTTTGTGTGGATATGTATTTTCACTTTTCTTGGATGAATACGTATTTGTTAAATTTGTCTCTGAGTATTTCATGTTGTGATGCTATTGTAAATGGTGGTGTTTGTCCAGTTGTTCACTGCTAGCATATAGAAACTCAATTGATTTTTTCATGTGACTTTGCACCCTTTATTCTTTGTAAATTCACCTATTCTACCAGCTTTTTGTTTGATTTCTTAGGACTTTCTAGATAAAGAATTATATCATCTGTGAAGAGGGATAATTTCTTTCTTTCTTCCCAATCTAAATACCCTTTATTTCTTTTTCTTCCATCATCACACTGGCTAGGATCTCCATTACAATGTCTACCAGAAATGGTAAGAATGAGCTTCCTTGCCTTATTCTCATTGTTAGGGAGAAGCATTCAATATTTTACCATTATGTATGATGTCAGCTGTAGTTTTTAGTGGATGCCATTTATTTGACTGACCAAGTTCCCTTTTATTTCCTGGTTTGCAGAAAGCTTACTTTCATCAAATGCTTTTTGTACTCTTATTAAGATTATCTTATAGATTTTTTTAAATGTGTTTAATATGGTTGCTCACATGTATTATCATTGTACCTGTACGTCAAATAAAAACCTTGCTGGGAGGGGCTGGCCTGATGGCGTGGTGGTTGAGTTCGCACACTCCACTTTGGCAGCCTGGTGTTCATAAGTTCAGATCCCAGATGCAGAAATACACACCGCCCATTAAGCCATGCTGTGGCAGTGTCCCACATACAAAATAGAGGAAGATTGGCACAGATGTTAGCTCAGGGTCAATCTTCCTCACACACATGCGCAAAAAACCTTGCTCCTTGCTGGGAAAAATATCACTTAGTCATGATGTTTCACACTAGATTCATCATGATAATATTTTGTTATGCATTTTTGTATCTATGTGATAGCTGGGGCTGCAGCAACCTTCTTGCAACCATGAGGTAAAATAAAAGAGATTTTCAGATATATTAATTCTAACATCATTAAGCTTCTAAACCAAGGCCAACAACTGTCTACCTCTGTACTGTTTATTGAAAAAAATGAACACCTGCTTGCATAAGCCAGAAGAGTTGAGATTCCTGTTACTTGGAGCTAAAAGCATCCCTAACTGATTTAAATGCCATGTGGGGAATGCTGTATTTCAGAACTACTCCAGAACGTGGGGAATCTTACTTGACCATTGTTTTTTGTTTTTAATGTGCAAACAATAATCATAGAATTAATAATAGTGCTACATTAATTGTCTTGTCTTTCATAATAACTCTACCTCATAAAATGGGTGCTACTATTCTTCTTTTACAGAAAATGAAACTGAAGTCAGAGAAGTTGAGTGATTTGCACAAGGTCCTCCAGCTTCTAAAACCTGACACTAGATTTTGAATCTATTTTTATGTAACTAGAAAGTCCATGCTCCTAACCACCGCCTCCCCAAGAGTAAGAGGTCATTCCTGAGTTTTTTGCTAAATGGCTTGGCATTCACACTTGGTCATCTCTGTGGTCCACTTCTTTGGACTTGGTCCTTTGGAGAGATGTGAAATTTTGACCAATGGAGAATCTTCTATTGGGCAGTGAGGGCACAGGAACCCAGCCCAGTAATTCCAAAGAGGAGTGTTCACTAATGGTCAGGGAAGTAACGTCAAGATCTTGTTGATTTTATGCCTATTTATAAATATATTGAGAAGAGATGCATCTGCAAACTGGAACATAAAAACTGTGGTATGGTATCTTGAGACTTCTGGAAGGGTATTACTAACAAATAATAATTTTAAGGCTCCTTTCAAGTTTCTGAGAATTTTCTTGCTCAGATACAAGTATAAATATAACATCTGCTGGCTTTTTACTATACAATGTTTTCAGCAAACCTTTAAAGGACACTAAACTGTGCTGTTAAATTCCGAGAGGCAAAAACAGCTCTTGAATATAACAAGGGCTGGCGTTTTTCAGAGCAGAATTTTGTGGAGTTGAGACGCTCTGACTTAGTGTGGTTGCATAAACACCGATACTAAAAAGGAGAATGAATTTGAGAAAGGTTTAAAGGACCAAACCACGTTTGACTGAAACATTAGAAATACGACAGGAAGTGAAACACTCAGACTTGGAAAGAATGTTTAACAGGAAGCAATAAACCTTCACTCAGACCTAAGGTTTTCTTTAAAAAAAAAGTCTAAATGAGCTTATTGGCATTTTGAAGATGCAGTCATGTAGCAAACCTGTTTAAACTGATAAAACAGAGCCTAGGGTTTCGTACACAATCAGAAAAAGAGACAAGAGCTTCTCCAATTAATTGGCGGAGCCTGCGTCAACACTGATTAGTCTCCCACACAGAGCAGGATGAAGGAAACCCAGGGAGGCCTGGTGACCAAGTACTAGAAAATGAACGTGAAGTGAGGCAGGAAATTTAGAGAGGTTGTTTTGTAACTTACAGAACTACACTTCAGTAACATTTTAAAAGAATATTTTGTCTCTAGCCAGTATTCCACTCTTTAAAATAAAACCCAAATAGTTTTAACTGGTACTTTATTTTGCATAATAACACTTTATATTTCAGAAAGTACCCTGCGCGGTATTATCCCGTTTGACCTTCATCAGCACCGGGGAGGTAAAAAGTACAACCACCATTGGACAGGCGAGGAAACTAAAGTTAGGAAAGAAAATAAAATGATGAAAGTATTTGTTCTTAGGCTATGAAAATAACCACAAAAACAACAAGACCACCGTTTATTGACCATCTACTAGATTGTAGGAATTATGGTAAGCACTTTAAATATAATATTTTATTCAATCCTAATCAGAACTTTGCAAGGTATATATTATTGGTCCCACATTACATGTGAGGAACACTGATGATGAGACAGCTTCAACAACTTGTCCAAAATCACATAGTAGCTTGTAAGTTATAGACTCAGAATTCAAGTCCATGTCGATCTGAATGCAAATCCTGTGCATTAAAAAGAAAAAATTGGGTCTATCATATCACTCTGCTAAATTAACGAGTTCCTTACCCCACTATTTAAAATGGTTTAGCTACACATTTTATAAATACTTAGTTATACATATTACGGAAGACCCCCAACGTACAAGGTTCCAACTTAACAATTTTTCAACTTTCCAAAGGTGCGAAAGCGATATGCATTCAGTAGAAATCATACTTCGAATTTTGAATTTTGATCTTTTCTCCAGCTAGTGATAAGTAGTATGACAGATATGCTCTCATGACGGCTGGGCAGTGGCAGGAAGCCACAGCTCCCAGTCAGCCACGCAATCAGGAGGGTCAATATTTGATCCACTTACAACCATTCCGCACCCAGCCATTCTGTTTTTCATTTTCAGTACAGTATTCAATAAATTACATGAGATATTCAATACTTCATTATCAGATAGGCTTTATGTTAGATGACCTTGCCCAACTGTAGGCTAATGTGAGTGTTCTGAGCACATTTAAGGTAGGCTATGCTAAGCTAAGATGGTGGGTAAGTTAGTATTAAACACATTTTTGACTTACCATGTTTTCAACTTACAATGGGTTTATCAGGACATAACCCCATCTTAAGTTGAGGAAGATCTGTAGTTACATATCCTCATATAATACAAGTAGTTTTGGCATGACTAATATACATCTTTACTTTTAGAAAGCTCTATTTAATGCCTACATGGGGTAAAATGTAAATGGATGAATTGAGTTTTTTACCCAAGGCAATTTGTCTTTCGTTACATAAACTTAAGCAAATTAAGTTTGTATTTGCAAAGATATGCTTAAATTGTACAAGCTCTGAACTTCACACCAGGGAACCAGGCTAAACAAGTTCTATTATGTTCTAAAATGTCTGATAAGTAATAAACTGTTTGTTGAAGAAAAGAAATACCAAAAGGAAGTACAACTCGAGTTTGACAATTGCTGCATCACTAATAATATCAATAGCTTTTCAATGTATTTCAACATTTATGGAATGTCTATGTCATACTAAACATTGTGCTACAAAGATAAATAAGACATGACCTGGGTCCTTGAAGATGTAAGGGTCAAGTATATGAGAGACACATAAACAGACAATCCCTAGCAATGAGATAAATACAATGATAGAGATGTCAGGGTGCATCAGGAACTTGGAGGAAAGTGAGAAAACAAGCAAGTCGAAGCAAGAAAGGGGATGATGCTTGAAGCAATTATTCAAAGCACAAGTAGAAATGAGCCAGCAAAGAAGGGAGAACATAGCATTATAAAAAGGGGTACAAACTGGAAACCTTCCACATCTTTCATCCCCTAATACCAAGCTGTACGCACACGGAGAGGGAGAAAAAAGCACTACCCTCAGAGAGCCAATTTAGTTTGGAGAATGTTTTACTTCCAATGGGCTTATTCTTTGACTTATATTCAACACAAATTGAATCTACTCTCTTTCTATGCTGTTTACTCTGTCTCGAATGCTCATAACCTCCATTCCCAGACTCTTATTAGAAAGTCATCACTCAATTTTTTTCATTAATTATAGTGAGGACAGAAAGTTATTTGCAGGCAAAAGAAAACAACCAGTAAAGGAAAAATACCAGATATTGGAAAATATAAATATTAGACATTCTTTTCAATCCCTGAGGCTTTTCTGTTGGCATTTTGATAATAAAAACCTGACTTCAGGGTGTCATCGTGGATGAATCAAATTTTAATACTTCAATTTTAGTTAAAATTTTAACTTCCAAAAACCTTATGTAAATGAAAATAGTTGCTTATATTTGCTAAGTAAACTGGCAGAAACATGTATTAAACACCAGAAAGGGAAGTCCTTTGAGTAATGTAGTCCCCAGTTGAGAGTATCTTAGATCTAAAATGCATCCTTCTCCTATAGGAACAGTACCTTTGCTTTTCGCTGTCTTTTAGAAATCTCCTGATAATTCCTTTATTTGAAATTAACTACTTTTCAAAATCATCTTGTACCTAATACCATAAGGAAGTTGAAGCAATTCTTGGTAAATCTAAGCGATGCTTCTCTTCATCCATCTTTGATTATTTATCAGATTTCTGTCTGCTGAATTAGGAAATCCACAATATGGCCAAGCTTGGAATTAAGACTTGGCTTTGAGGAAGAAGACACTTCCTAGTTATAGTGATCCTGTATTCCTGTTTTGGGAGGACAGCCTTAATTGCAAATACGCTTCCCTATTGCACCTACAAGTGAATTAATCTATGCTGATTCATAAGTCTTGGTTCGGGATTCTGAAACTTCAGATTCCCCTAATGGGGAAAAGTGCAGATTCTGGAGTGGGCCTACCTGGGTTCTGATCCCAGCTCCACCACTTACTATGTAATCTTAGGCAAATTACTATCCTCCCTGTGCCTTTCTCCTCACTGAAAAATGGAGATGTTAAGAGAATCTTTATGATAAGGTTGTTACGAAGTATCAATGAGTAATGTAAGTGATTAAAACAGTGGTAGACACATAGTCAGCACTATGTGATCATATTATTATTGTTATTATACATGGAAAATAAAAGCCAAGTAAAAACCACACAACAATGGCAGTAATAAAGCCTAAGAGTGGCTATTTGCAGCATTAACTCAAGTAAACAAGTGGGGCTTGACTTCAAGATGGTATTTGAGGTGAGGGTGCTTCAAATAATCACATTATTCAAGAGAACAGAGAGTTATTTACAGCAAAAAGGAAAATCTAATAAAGAAAAGAATTCCAGATTTGTCCATTTGACTGAAAGCTTTTGCTTCTATTAAAATATTAATGTCCTTAGAATGGTAAAAATGACTTACAATTTTTAAATTAGAAAAGGAAGAGTCTAGAATTACTTAAATACTGCTAACTTCTTTTTATTATACATGAGTCTCCAAATTTTCTGCAGGAAAAAAGGATTAACTAAGCAATAAAAAATTATTAATATTTTGACCAAAAATATGAACTGAGGGCCAACTTTTCAGATAAGGATCACCTAAGATTAGGCAGTATGCAGTGAATTAACAACAACAAAAAACAGCACAGAACAACATCCTATGGCCTGAGTGAGTGAAGTTCTTCAAAGATCTCTTAAAAGAGATTTGAGGGGCCAGCCCCGTGGCAAAGTGATTAAGTTCGCAGATTCTGCTTCAGCAGCCTGGGGTTGGCCGGTTCGGATCCTGGGTGTGGACCTATGCACTGCTTGTCAAGCCACACTGTGGCAGGCGTCCCACGTAAAATAGAACAAGATGGGCACAGATGTTAGCTCAGGACCAGTCTTCCTCAACAAAAAGAGAGAGGTGGATTGGTGGCAGATGTTAGCTAATTGTCCTCAAAAATAAATAAATAAAAGAGATTAGACACTAATCTACTAAATCCATTATTTTTTGATTTTCATTAAAAAACCAAAGACAATAAGATCATTTAATCATGCTGCTATAAATTTATTAATATGTACCACAAATATGAATTATTTTCATTCCTTCATAGTCCATTTTTTTATCCATTCAGTAACTATAGAGTATCTATTATATATCTATTATATAGGCCTTGGATTGAACTTGAGGAAACAAAATTGAAGAAAAATGGTCTCTGTTCTCAAGAATTTTATGGACAAATGGTAGAGATACATTTGTAAATAGATAATATTGGTATTGGCTCATCACTTTTGGATCACATTATAATTTTATTCCAACTGTGTTAAACTTTGGTTTGTTTCAAGATTTATTCTTACTGCATTTATCCTTAATAATTTATTTTTTCAGCTTTATCGAGGTATAATTGACAAATAAAATTGTAAGATATTTAAAGTGTATATCATGGTGATTTGATACCCATACACGTTGTGAAAAGATTCCTCCCATCTATTAATTAACACACTCATCACCTCATGTATTTACTTATTTATTTATTTTTGCAAGAACATTTCAGTTCCACGCTCTTAGCAAATTTCAATTATACAATACGGTGTTATCAACTATAATCACCATGTTTCACAATAGATCTTCAGAACTTCTTCATCTTATAGCCAAAAGTTTTTACCCTTTTACCTGCCTCGTTCTCTTTCCCCCATCCTCTGGCAACCACTTTTTTAACTTTTCTACTCACTGTTTCTGTGAGTTTTGACTCTTTTTGTTTTTAGAGTCCATATTTAAATTATACCATGCTGTATTTGTATTACAACATCTGGCTTATTTCACTTAGCATAATGCCCTCAAGTTTCATCCATCGTGTTGCAAACGGCAGGATGTCCTTCTTTTTCATGGCTGAATAATATTCCTTTGTGTATATATATATATATACCACATTTTCTTTATCCATTCATCTCTTGATGGACACTTGAGTTGCTTCCGTATCTTGGTCACTGTGAATAATGCTGAAATGAACATGGGAGTGCAGAGATTTCTTCAATATCTTGTTTTCGTTTCCTTTGGATAAATACCCAGAAGTGAAATTGCTGGATTATAAGGTAATTTTTTGAGGAACTTCCATACTGTTTTTCCATAGTGGCCACACCAATTTATGTTCCCATCAACCGTGCACAAAGGTTTCTTTTTCTTCACCTCCTCACCGAAACTTATCTATTTGTCTTATCCTTACTAAGTTAACCCATTTACTTTCCTCTTTTGCACTATCCAAGAAGCTGCAGATGCTAAGGTCAAGAAGTCAATAGCAGGGGAAAATACATATTGGCACAGTGCTTTATAATTTACAGTGTCCCGTCACACACATTAATTCTTTGATCTTACCTTGAGATAGGTACTATTACTACCATCTCTATTTTACTTTTGAGAGAAATGACATTCAGAGGTTAAGTGACTTGCTTAAGGGCAGATGGCTGTAACACCTAAAATTAAGTTATCTGACTCAAGAAAATGATATAATTATAATACAATAGCTAAGATATGGTATACTTTGTATGCACAATACAGGACTTTACAGCTATGAACAACTTTATTCCTCAGAAAAAATCCTATGAGGTTTGTGCTACTGTTCTGCCCATTTTTTCACAGAACGATAAAGCAAATTGCCTAAGGCTATACAGTTGTTAATTACTAGAAGGAGTTTAAAGGCAGACACTGCTACTTCTGAATCAGGGCTCTTCCCTCCCTGTTACATTTCTCTTCCACCTGCACCTGTCTCTCATTGGCATATATCATCGAAAATCACACATGATTTTTAAAAGATGAACAAAACAAAGACAAGTGAACTAAATACTAATTTTTCATGCTCTGCAGTCAAACCAACAATGGCTCCCACTATCTTGGCAAACGCAGCAAGTGTAGTCTATTGCACACTTCAGACACTTCCTAAACAGGGGAAAATAACTTTCGTAAATATGTTTTCCCTGGTTAATTGGTCTTCCTCCTTAATTCTTTTCTTTAAGGCTACGGTTTTCTTGACTTTCTATCTTAATCACTCCTTCCAAGGCCTCTATATCCTTAACCATCCAGCTAAATTGTAACCATCCTCAGTTATTCTTTCTCTCTCCAATTTTGTTTAAATCATGTATATATTCAACATAATTTGTCGTCTGGTTTTATGCTCCAGCGCTATTCTCATATTGCGTTAAGTGAGTAAATCCTTAAGTTTACATATCTCCTAAGATTGGGCATATATAGGTATTCAAAATTCACTTCATTAATGAAATAACATATTCACAGATGTTTCCATTTCAGTGAGAAACCCAAGGGAGCTTCAGTATCAAGACAACACTTACAGGAAATAAACTTCCTTGACTTAAAAATAAAAACCATTCAATTGTCTCCAAATTTAAAAGATCTTACAAAGTCAGAGTTGAGAACAAAAGCACTCTGAGTCAACTCTCTTGATATATCTTGACACAAAACTAAGGATGGATGTGGAAAATGTAATAACACAAATTGATTATCCAGCCACCATTTTGAATAAAAAGACTGAAATCAAATATTGAGACTGATTTTGTTAAGTCACCCAAAGGCAAATTAATTTGATCATTTAAATCTCAGCTGTGTGGCATGCCCTATATGTGATCAAACACCATTTCCAGTTGAGTCATTTTTCCCTTTGATGCTAACTCATCTTTAAATGTCTGTAAATAATAAGGGAAAATGTGAAACTTCACAGAGTTAAGGGTAGGAGAGAGTTTTGATCTGTATTTTCTATTTAAGGATCACCCTCTGTACAAGTCTGGCATTCATTCTGAAAATTCCTAAATTTTAACAATAAAATGCTTCCAGAAATGCATACCTGTTAAGCGGTGTTATACCATATAAACATTTTCAATGTAAATATATTAGCAATAAATTCACAATTTCAGCTAAGCTTCTCATTCTCATTTGCTTTCTTGATGTGTTTTTTCTCCTTAATTACCTGTTTCAGAGATTTTTCTTTTTGGGTCTGTCTTTCCTTGTATTCCCTCAAGGCCTCATAATTAGAGCTTGCAGGACCTCCGTACCAAACAGGAAACCAAGAAATTCTTGCTTGGTTTCAGGTTTTTGTAAAAACCTGAAACTTGGAACTGGGTTTATCAAAAGTTTTCTTGAGGTAGACAAACCTTTCAGCAAGTTTTGTGCAAATCTGGGATGAATTCAAAGTCAGCCTGAGCCAATTAATTTCTTGGCAGGGAAAATTGTACCATATGACGGTTGTGTCTGTGCTAGATGGCTTTATACAAAAATGGGTGACTTTGGATGGATTTGGCTTTGAATGTGTTGGCTCTTTCCTCCCATAGGCACAAAATGTGATTCAGGGCTTGTGGAATTCTGTCCTCTCAGATTCCTTACAGGCAAATTTGTCTGCTGCCATTTTATTTCCTAGGCAGAACATTTCTTTATTCAGTCCTGAACATTTTCCTGAGTTTGTGATAATAGTGAAATTTATTTTCCTTTCAAAAGAGTCAGGATCAATTAGTGACATAAACAGGGACAGGTCACCAAAGGGAATTAGTCCCAAACTACAAATGCGGTGAGGGTAAGGATTTCTGTTCCATTTACAGCTCTTAAAATGTGCCTAGGATGTAGTATGTGATCAATGAATATTTGTTGAATGAGTAAAGACTCATGCCTCCAAAGAAACAACACAGCAATAGAGGGAGGGGAAAAGAAATTCCCCGGTATCTCTTCAAACTCCATGGGCTTCCTGTTATGAAAAGTATATTTACTTCTTCCTCAAATATTCAGTTTAGTAGATAATCACAAGATTACTCAAAGAAGTCCATGCCTTAGCCGTGTATGCTTCTGCTTAAATATATAACAGTGATACTGGTGGGCACATGATAACAGAAGCAGTCCTTGGAGTAATTATGTGATTCTCATTATGGAAAATAACCACAAACACTTATAACATGTTTTTCTTTTGTCTCTTTCACCATACCAAAAAAGGACTAGAGAAACTCATAGCTTATACATGAGAAACTAAAGTTCAGAGAGAGGACATGATAACCCAAAGTCATACAACTGATTGCGGAAAAAGCAGGTACGTGGCCAGGTCCCTTGGCTTCAGGTCCAATGTTATTTTCACTCCACTGTGGGTGAAATGTTTCTTTCCCTCGCTTCCTTTCTTGCACACAAAATGTACCACAAAATATTTGAGTTTGTTTCAACCTATCATTAGAATGGATCTTTGAACTTCTGAAAAGATCTACACCTCAAGCACATAATCTCGCCAAAAGAAATAACTTCCCTTTACAAAATTTTTATTGCCTTCTTTCTTGCAAATATGTGTCCTCCCCTCAGAAGGTTTGCTACCGTATATTCGTTGTTAAAAAGGTCGTGTATTCATACGGTCTAGCATCACCTTCAGCTTTAACTTTGCTCAGAGTTGGAGGCACCAAGACTCTCAGGTTCATCATATAAATGCTCAGGTTTCTAGGGCTCGTATGCACTTGAAATGTCCAGAGCTTAAGCAATAACTCTTGAAATCAATCCAAGTAAGGATCCCAGGTCTTCACTGTGGGGCAGTGAGAAATCACAGTTGATCCTTTTCCCATGAGTCTCTGTCCTTACATTTGAAGTGTAAGGACTTCATGTTTAACTCATTTTGTTTTATACGTCTGTGGCCCAAGTATGTCAAGACAATGCAATTTGAATGTCACTCTATTGACCAGGGAGCCAATGCTACTCAAAAATTAATGGTACACTTCTATTTTGGCACCCAGCTTAGGCTTCAGAAATAGCACATGGGAGGAAAAATAAAGCCAGTCACTGGAAAATCAAGAAAAGAACAGAGGCATCAACTATCTGGAACCATGAAATTAACCAAAAGAGTTCTCCATGGCAGCCATTGTTTCCTTTTATATTTTAAAGAGTCAGACATTACTGGGTCCCACCCACCAACCCAATTTACCAGCACCACTGCATATATCCACCCAACTATTTGCCATGATTTTATCAAGTATTTAGACAATGTATTTGGTCAGTCCCTGATGTTATATATTTATTCATCGAAGTTTTAATAACCATCAAACATGTACTTGCATAATACACTATCCTAGGTGCTGGGGATACAGCTGTGAACAAGATCTTCACATTGACACTTTCTGTTAATCCATCTTCAAATATACTTAGTCTTTTTCCTGTCACTTTCAACGTGCAGTTATCATATATTGCAGTTACTGTATATTTAAGCTCTAGAATATCCTTTTTATTTAGTTTCTATTTCTCTGCTGAAATTCTTCATCATTTTATTCACTACACATATATCTTCCTCTATGTCCTTAAAAGATTTATAATAGCTGCTTTGAAGTCCTTTTCTGCTGATTGTAACATCCGGATGATTGCAAGCTCAGTTTACATCCCTGCTTTTTTCTTGAGTATGGATCACATTTTCCGTTTCTTCACATTTATTTTCTCAAATACTGATATTATGGATAATAAGTTGAAGAAACTAGATAATGCTATGTTACTGTGATGAGTGATTTTTTTTTCTTCTAGAACTAGAAATCTTGGCTGGATTCAAACTCCAAATTTGTCCCCTTGTAGAGACCATCATCTGATATTTCTGCATAGTACTTTCACCTTCCAGATGCTGGCTTTTTGCTGGGCTCCATAGGATTTTCTCTAAGCATGCCAGCCAGTTTAGCCAGGTCAGCACCCAGCTAAGGATTTTCATGGATCTTTTCTCCAGGTTTGGGGGCTGAACCACTTTGTGTCTCTTCCTTCAAGGATTCTGCTCTAACTTTCTGGCTGTTGTTCCAGTCCCACACTCTGTTCTCTGATGCGTCAAGTCAGTCAGACAGCGGCTTTTTGCCTTCAGAGCCATGGGCACACGCCCAACCAAAGAGCTTCGAAACAGCAGATCTTACCTGTTACACTTCATCTTTTAAGGGTAACATCCTCTGCAATTTTTACCTGCTTTTGGTCATTATCTGCTGCTTTCAACTTATTTGGTATACACACACATATATACAGATGTAAATATCCACACATTATTTCCAGATTTCATAATTCTTATCTGTGAGAAGGTTATTCTAATCAAAATACTCCACCATTATTTAAAGCAATAATCACAAAATATACCACCAATACACTATCATCTTTTTTGAATCAAGAAACAAGTCTTATTCAACTCGTATTCCCCAGGCCAAAGATGTTCCCTGCCATATATTAGCTGATCAATAAATGTTTGCTGGATTGAATATTTCATTTTGACTTCTAGGTTCATAGTCATTTGTTCAAACATGTAATAAGCCATTTATAAATAATTATACATACATTGTTTAACATGAATGAGATTTTCAAGAAGAAATAACAAGAGAAATAGCATTGTGTTTGAGTCTCAGGAAAGCTCAAAAGAGCAGACAGAATTCAGGTCTCAAAAGGTAGCAGGTAACTTGGGAGGCACAAACTTTACAGCAGGAAATTTCCTAAGGTGCATCTTCTTAAGCAAAGAAGGAAAGAAAGAAAGGGAAAGCTCTCTTCTATTAAGATTGTATTATCTGTCAGAGGTAAAGATGCACTGAAATCAGATGAGCCTTGACCTTCAAAACAGACCCTGAGTCTCCTCATTCTGTCTATAACATGATACAATAAACCTGGGGCTGACCAAGACTTTGAAGAAAATTCCAGCCATATCCTCAGGGTACTAATCAATCAACTCTCTGTTAAGGCCAGGTCAATCTATGCTAAAATGATAATGTCAGTGTTAATCCAAGTCACAATCACTTGGAAAAAAACACCCACACATACGACAAACTCAACAGCCCAGACTAGAACATGGTCATTTCCTTTCAGAGGAGTGAGGGTATCTGTGCTCATGGGTAACACCATAACTCCTCGCCATAATACACACGAACAATCCAGCATTCTTATTGGAGAGGCGTTACTTATCAATAATTCCTTCAACATGATATATGGAAGAATAAAACACTAGACCTTAGGGCCTTCAAGATAAGGTTTTGTTGTGGATAGGTTGTTAAGAAAACAATCAGTTTTTTCATCAGGAAAGATCTTTATTCTCTTTCTGCAGAGAAAAATAATCTTCCACCTGCTGCTAAACATACTTAATTGAAGAGATCCGGATTGTACTGCTTATACCTGTGGCATATCACTTGAACTTTGGACTAAGTGTCATTCTTCTAACAGTATTACAGAATCCTAGCTCATCCTGAGAACAGAGATGCTAATCAAGAGGAATTACTTAGTGATCATGTTTTCATTTAGAATTTTAAACGTGAGCATTGCTATTTTTAGAAGTACCCCAATCATAAATTTTCCACATGTATTTATCTAAAGAGGTCCAATTAACTCTTTGGTACCAGGGCAAGCCCAAATTTGTTGCCCTTCTTGTAGCACCGTTCGAAGGGTAGAAATATCTTCAAAGCTCTAATTGTCACCTGTATTATAAGTTAGGGTTCTCCAGATATGCACAAAAAAATAAGGAAACGCATATGTTATAAGGAATTAGCTCATGTGATTATGGAGGCTGACAAGTCCCAAGATCTGCAGTTGGCAAGTTGAGGACCCGGGAGAGCTGATGGCATAGGTGTAGTCCCAGTCCAAAGGCCTGAGAGCCAGGAGGGCCATGGTACAGATTCAGTCCAAAGGCCAGTGGGCTTAAGACACAGGAAGAGCCAATGTTTCAGTTTAAGTCCAAAAACAGGGAAAAAATGATGTCCCAGCTTGAAGATGGTCTGGCAGGAGGAACTTCCTTTTACTGACAGGACAATCAGTATTTTTGTTCTATCTAGGCCTTCAACTGCTTGGACAGGGCCCACCCACACTCACAAGGGCAATCTGCTTTACTCAGTCTACTGATTCAAATGTTAACTTCATCCGGAAACATCCTCATGGACATACCCAGTAGGTTTGATCAAATGTCTGGGCACCTCGTTGCCCAGTCAAGTTGACACAAAAAATTAACCATCACATCAAATGAAAGTGAAGTGGCTGAACTATTTCAGCAATTCTTTCCATTGTTCTTTGTCTTGAGAAGAACATGAGATTCAGTTCTAACTCTGATAACCAGATAAGGAAATAATTTTCATAATTCATGGTAATATGATTTTTTCAAGTGTAAAAATTAAGCATCGGTTTGTGTCTGATGCACACAATTTATGCTTGTTTCTTTCCAAGATGACATCATGCTTGTTGGCATATATCTTTCCTATTTGCCACCAAAATGAAAATAATCTTCAAAAAGCTGTAGAGAAACATACTTTGGGGACAACAAGTGACATTAATGAACCTTATCATGAAAATACTGTAACAGCTCCTAACACAAGTGTTTACAACAAAAGCTTTAATTTTTTTAAACATGTCATTTTTATTGTTATACTTCAATTGAGAAGCATTAATCATGTCATATTGGTTAGTTAAAAACAACTCCAAATATCAATCAGAACACCTGGGTTTTAGTTCCGGCTTGAACATTTAACTAGCTATAAAAGATGGATATGGCATATAATTTCACTGATCTTCAGTTTCTAGAACAAGAAAATAGGGAGCTCAAATGATAAAAATGGAAATTCTGCAAACTTCTTGATGGCTTCTTGAATTATAGTCTTCTTCAGTTCAGTTCAACAAACATCTTTTAATTGCCTCTGAACCACATGTGAAACTTTGTGCTAGGTACCTGTGGGGATACAAAAATTAATAACAAATAATTCCCTTACCTCAAGGTGCTCACCATCTAGAAGGAAAGAGAAAAATGAATCCACAACTTTCTCTAATGCAAGAAGGACCATGGTAAATATTTTAACCACGTTTCAAAGCTAAAGCCATAAAATGACAGAGGTGAGAATAATTAATTTCAACCAAAGTAACAGAGGACATGGCATTTTGTGTGAGCAAGAATTCAATATATTATGCAGCCCACTGCATTAAACTTTATTTTTGTTTTAGTACCTAGAATGAAATGAACTGTTGTATGATATAACTTAAACACAAAATTGAGCTGATCTTGGTGGAACTGGAGCATGTTGTAGAGATAATGGTACACAGCACCAAAATTCATTTCCTTCTCCTCCTGGTTACATGGCCAGTCTACATGTCTCAGCTTTCTCCTACACTTAGGAATGGCTGGGTAACTGAGTTCCAGGAGATGAAATATAGGCAGAAAAGAAATACACCCTTTCCAGGCCCAGCCCCCAAACACCTTGTACACAACCTTACTCATTCTTTTCTCTCCTTTGTTAGCTAGATTCCACTAATCCAGCAGTGAGTGGGGTCATAGGGATGTGTGGAGCCACTCAAAGAAGCATCCGACTTCCTGAATGATTGTGTGAACAAGAGCCCTCTTCTTGGCAACACACATTGGACTATGACATGTGCAGGAGACAAACCTTAAATCACTGGAATTTCTGGATTATTAAGACATGTAGCCTACTTCGGCTAATAGAGAACTTGGTACCTCAACATGTAATAATTTCACAACCAAACTTAGATTATGCGGTATTTGCTTAGCAATGTGGTGGTGGTAGGAATGAAATTCATTTCAGAGGCAAGAAACATGGCAGCTTATATTATACAATGAGAAAACAGTAACAAGGGCTTAGAATAGAAAAATTGATGGAATTAGGAGAGAAGCCGAGACACCCACAATCATAGTTAGAAATTTTAACATCCTTCTCTCTGTAATTGCAAAAACAAATAGACAAAACTCAGAATAAGGTAAAATCTCTAAAGACTTTCAACCAACCAGACGTAATTGAGATTATAAAACATTATACCCCCAAAAACCGAAGAATAGACATTCTTTTCAAGCAAACAAAAATGTTCACCAAGACCATATTTGGGGCCATAGAACAAATCTCAAAAAAATTTTGAAAGAATGAAAATCATCCAGAATATATTCTCCAATACATTAATTAAATTATAAGTCCAAAACAATAAAACATCTAAAAGTTTTCAAATATCTAGAAATTAAGCAATGCTTTTCTAAATGTCCACAGATCAAAGAAGAAATTATAAAGGAAATTAGAAAATATTTCAACCTGAATCATAATGAAAACACTATCAAAATTTGGGGAATCCAGCTAAAGCCTTTAGAGGAAAATTTATGCCTTTAAATGCTTATACTAGAAATTAGAAAAGCTTGGGATTATTTATCTATATTTATATCTTAAGAAGAAAAGGAAGTATAACTTTGCCACAAAGAAAATAGAAAGAAGGAAATAATAAAGATAATAACAGAATCATACAAGCTGGTTCTCTGAAAAAGATTAATAAAACTGATAAACCCTAAGAAAGACTGATCAAGGGAAAGAAGGAGAAAACACAAGTTGTCAGTATGAGGAATGCATTTGAGATTATAAACACAGATCCTATAGTCATTAAGAGGAAAAGAAGCTGATGATGTGGACAACTTTATGACATGACAGTATATGGAAGAATTTAGTTAAAATGGAAACATTTCCTTGAAAAATTCAACTTACCAAAACTGACACAAGAACAAGTAAAAGATCTGAACAGCCATTATGCTTGATTCTTTTTTTTTTTTTAAAGACTTTGTAATTAAAAACTTTCCATAAAAGAATCTCCATGTCCAGGCAGCTTTACTGGTGACTGTTACCAAATATTTCAAGAACTACTAATCTTACACAAATCTTTTCAGGCAATACAGAGGGAGGGAACATTTCTTGACCCATTTTATGAGACCAATATAACCCTGATATCAAAATCTAACATATATATTAAAAGAACAAAAAATTAACAGACCACTATCCCTCATGAACATAAGGATAGAAATTGCCACCAAAATATTAGGAATTTGGATCCAGAATTATAAAAAAAAAGGGATAATACATAATCACCAAGTGTATTAGTCAGGGTTCTCCAGAGAAACAGAACCAGTAGTACAACAGTGTGTGTGTGTGTATATACACATCCATATATTCTTTAATATAAAGAAACTCTTCTAAAAATACATTGTTTCCAGGAAGAGTTCATAATGGAAATTACAATATACAGAACTGAGCAAAAATAAAATCACTAAATAGCTAATTTGTAGGATGCAGCCAAAGTGAGAATAAAAGGGAAACACATAGCACTAAGTGCATACATTAGGGAAGAAGGGAAGTTGAAAATCAATAAGCAAAGCATCCAAGTCAAGAAGGTAGAAAAACTCAGCAGGATTGCTGTGTAAAAAATCTGCACCAGGAAAACACTGGAAATTTTATATACCAGCAACCATCAGTTAGAAACCACAGTATTTAAAAATGCTACTCAAAATAGCTAAAAAAAAGGTAAGATGTACCCAAAGTCAAGATATTACAAATGTATAACTTTATTGAAGGACAAAAGGAGAAGGGAGTTGCCTTACCATATATCAGGTAAGACATATTATTTTGAAATATGTATATTGAAATTTAAGCACCCAAAGTGCCCTTTTTTAGACAGCTATCTAGGTTAGTGAGCTGAGCAACGAAAATTTAAGCTTAAATATTTTGCTCCCCGCTAAAAGTCACTCTTGAACCCCAAATTGAACTAAGTGGCGCTCTCTGTGCTCAAACAGCACCTTTGCCTCCTTTCGTCACCACCCTGTCCCACTCTTTTGAATATACGTGTTTATCTTCTCCATTTGACCATGAGCTCTCTGAAGGGAAAACCTGTGTCAAATTCATCTTTATGCACTCAGTGTCTACCACCATGCCTCCGTTATGGAAAGTACTCAATAAATATTCATTTACAAACTGTAGATGTTATAAATCATGATGAAAAGAAGAATGGTTTAGGAGTTAGAGAAGCTGTGCTCTATTTGCAAATCTACCGTTAAATAGCTGGGGGATTTTAAGATATCTATGCTTCTCTGGGCCTCGACATCTTTATTCATAATGTGGAGGTGAGAATTCTTGACTTACTAACTTCAAACGATACCTAAAACAAATATGAAATATAAAAGCAACTGAGATATTACAAAGAATTACATCAACATGACAGATTACAGCAACCAAAGAGTTTCCGTGAGTTTATAAGTTACTTGGCCAAACAACTATGAAGCATAGACAATACTCCCAAAGGACTAGCTAGTCTAGACTTTTCTAAACTGTATTTGAGAAACAGATCACATTTTCCAAAGAATACTATATATTATACAGTATATAAAAGTATATAAAGAATACTATAAATAATATATATACGTTCCATCCCTCATGCTCTTCTTACACTGTGACGGTGACATGCCTTCACAGGGAGAGTCCCTGAACTTGGGCAGAACTTTATAACTGTATTAACCAATAGAATGTGATGGAAGCAACCCTATATAACTTCTATGGGTCATAAAAATCTGCGTCTTGAGACTCTTGCCCTTGAAATGCAGCCACTTTGAAGCTGAAGCCATATGCTTGGCCTAGCTAGTTTCTCAGCCAAAAGATAGCACCGATTGCTAGACATATGAGTAAATGAGCCTTCAGATGATTCCAGACCTCATCCTTCAAATATTGCATCTGAGGTCAGACATTGTGGGACAGACATCCCCACTGAGCCCTATCTGAAGTCCTAACCCACAGAAAGCATGAGAGATAGTAAATAGTCATTATGGTTTAAGCTACTTAGTTTTGGGGTAGTTACACAACAACAGATCACTAATACAACTCGATTCCCACGAATACTTCTAAACACATCATAAGACACAGCGGCTTCTGCTTCCTCTCCTATCAGTGTGTGTGATATCTTTAGCAGGACTCATAAGGCAGAGCTAACAAATTGCAATAGAGAAGATGCCTAGGATATCTAGGAATTGTAACTCTTAAAAAATGCTTGCAAGTGGCGTATCTGACTTGAGTGGTAATGGGGCAGAGAAGGACAAGCTAATGAGAAACTTTAACTTGGAAAATACCAAGCTGATAATACATCTTCAAGCCAGCCTTCCCATGGCAACTTTTTGTTCAAGCACAGGCATGAAATATTTAGAATTGCTAGAACTCCACTAGGAAGGCTTTTATCCTTGCAAAAGAGTTTGTAGCCAGAAGCTGCCCGCTGGCACTGCATGCAGGAGTGTACCATTTGTTCGATACCGGAGTTTACTCTTTGAATGACTGACACCCTCCAACCCATCTCCAGAGGCTCCTTTGCCTTTATGACTGACACCTCCCAGGAAAGAGGGGTTGTAATTGCTTCTTATTGAGGGACTGGAGGCTGTTGGAGGGTATTTGCTTTGGAGTGCCAGAGACCTTCCACTCAGCAAGCATCACAGGCTCCATGGGAGGAACATTTCATCTCAGTGGGAGAGACAAAGGCAACGGAAATAGAGAAACTCGAGGGGCTGATATGCTTCTGTCTGGGCTCCCAGTGTTGTCATTTCATTTTGCCCAGTTATAAGGACTTGTTCAAAATCTGTCACAACAGATTTTATGATGCATTTATTTTAAAAAATCCCTGATATGTTCTTGTCCCACCCATATTCCCCCTCAGAGAATATAACAAATGAGAACGCAGCCATGTCACATTCTGGCCAAGCACGAGCTCTGTTGCTGACAAGAAAACCATGCACTCCTGATTTCCAGGGAAGTGGAGGTGGAAGCATGTGGCGTATGTGACAGAGCTTGAAATGGTCTGAGTTAAAAGAGGTTGTCAACTTAGGTGGTTTTCTCAGATGAACCAAAAATGTCCCTAAGAGGCAGGAAAATTGGAGATTCTGTTTAATGAGAGTACAGATTTTCTAGTCATGACTGGAATGGATAATACTATAGATCAATGATTCCCAAACTTTCTACAACAACATTTATTATTATTATTTTATTAATAGTTTGGGATATATAGGAGTTGTATAATTCCATTCAAAAACACACCACTTTGATATCTTTGTAGACCAGCGCTCCATTCTCATGGGGTAAGTCAATGGTGTACATTAGGCACTCTGAAATATTGAGGATAGGTTGTAGACAACTATTACTACTTCTGTGGAGTCTTAAGATCACAAAAAATTCAGGTAAATAAGAGTCAATCTAGAGTCCAGGAAGATGTCCCTCTTTCACAGATAGAAAAACTTCAAAGATCTAACAAATTAAGAAGCCGCTTGGCTGAATCCTCTCCAGTAATCTGAAAATACCAAAGTTTCTTGGGCAAGCCAATCAACACGGCAGAATTCTTGTAGAAACAGAAGCTAGAAATCTAGAGAGACAGAATACCTAAGTTTAAGGAAACCCCAGTAACGTAGTTGTTAGAAGCACACTCTTGAACCAGATGGCCTGTGTTTGAACCACAGCTGTGCTATTTACTAACTGTACATCCTTGGGCAAGTTATATAACCTTACTTCCTCCTCTGTAAAATGGAGATCCCAATAATTGCCTGCATCCAATAATTTAGGGAAACTTTAAAATGCCGTATAGAATACATGTAAACTACTTGGAACTGTGGCACACAGGAAGAAATGAATAGATATTAATTATCTAGGAGCAGTAGTTTTGTACAATATCAGCCCATATCCCAAGTGGAAACTAATTTTTGTGAACTCCCATTTGATAAAATTGTAAAAACCAGAAAAGTGTTGTTCAAGGTCACACAGTAAGAAGCACAGCTGAGATTCAAACCCGGACAGTCTGGCTATAGAAATTACGTGTGGAAAATGCAAAACTTATACATGTGATTTCATGTCACTTAAACCTACATATAATAATACTCTGAAGTATTCTCCTTCAAGGAGGAAACTGAGGCCCCAGAGGCTATGGAACTTGCACAGCCACAGAACAAGAATAAGGATGAAACAAGTCTTCCCACCCAAGTTTTTTCACCCTATACCCTTTTCACAGGTTCCCTTCTTGGGCTACATTTATTTTACGCTAAAAATCGTCACCCTGACTCCTTCACTCCTGTGGCTCTTTTTCCTCACCACCCTACCCATCAAGAAATCTCAGTCACATGAATGTCACCTTGTCTACGGGCTTTCCTCCTAGAAAAATTGCTGTGTTTGTCATTAATCTCTCACTTTTCTAATCTCCTATTGTACCCACTGCCTATAGCCCTGTTACTCAAAGTGCGGTCCACACACCAGCCACATCAGCCTCACCTGGGAGCTGGCTAGGAAAAGCAGAATGTCAGGCTCCACCCTGGACCTACTGAATAGGGTTTACATTTAACTAGATTCCCAAGTGACTTACGGGCATTTCAGTGTTTGAGGCGGGTTTCTCAACAACAGCACAATTGGCATTTTGTACTAGATATTTTTTTGTATTTGGGGGCCTGTCCTGTGCACCGCAGCATGTTTAGCTGCATCCTTGGCTGCTACCCACTAGATGCCAGCAACAAACCCTCTCACTCCACCCCTGTCCCTACCCCCCATTATGACAACAAAATATGTCTCCAGATGTTGCCAAATATCACCTGCAGGGAGTACAAATCAACCCCAGCTGAGAACCCCTGGACTATATGACACAATTTTGTCCTCAGTCATATGTTGTCCATATTCTTCACCGCAGTTTCAGAGTAGTAATTTTACGTCTTCAGTACTTGATTATAGATGTCACACCTCCTTCCTCTACATCCATTTTTACTGGATACACAGCAGATGCCTGTAATCAGTCTCATACTGTCCCCTTCTTCCCTATCCCACTGACTCTCCATCTTTGAGATCAATCTCCAGTTAAACTAGATACCTGCATAAAAACCTTTCTCTCAAGCTCTGCTTTCTACGGAACCCATGCTAAGTCACTCCTATAAAATCTAGAAGAACATAGGTGCTATATTCAATAAGTATGTGTCAATTGAGTAATAAAGGAAAATATCACTAAGTCTAAAGACTCCATGCTCACTGAGGGGAGCGGTAGTATATTAGACATTGTCTGTCTCTCTGTTAACCACGAAACTAACTAGCATGTGAGTTGCTCAATAAATAATCATTAACTAAATTAATATAAAATCTTTTAACTTTTACCTCCATCTCCTCAAATAAGATCTTCATTGCTATTGCTACTTCAATTTTATAAGCCAATAGCTAGGAGAGAACCAGGTTTGAAGTACTTTTTTCGAAGTCAAGATAGTTAATTACTTCGTTCCCATTAGACATGAAATGTCAAGCAAGGGAATGAGGAGTTTCTGTTGGACACATGAAGGAAACTTTGTCTGGGATTTCCCAAGCCATGATTTTCACCACCTTTTCCTTTTAAGGGGAAAGATTGAAGGAGGACTGATTTGTGAATTAATCTTCCCCTGAATAAAGTTTCCAGGTATGACAATACAACTGTTCCCTTGTGTTTGTGGAATGCATCCTGAGATTGGTCTTGCTGTGTCTATTTGTCTGCCGTGATCGCAACTGTTCTTCTGTTTTAATTAGTAGAACTCATAATAGAAAGTAGCAAAGCCCCTAATATTCTGGCTTAATAGTATTCACATGGTTAATATCAAAAAAAGGAACAGCAAGAAAAGGGAATATAGCACAATGCCATTTGTTTATCAAAAAAAGAAGCATTGTAAATAAAATGTATAGAAATCCTATAAAAGCTATAATGCTGTGACCTGAAATTTTTGAGCAACAGAATTCTAACAAATATTTTCTTTCATTTTGCTTATTGTAGCTCCCCAAGAATGAATCTCAGTAAAAAAATAGGGATAAGCATAAAAAAGAGTTTCAAAACAATATTTCTACTGTCGGTTAACATTGTTCATTGGGATTACTGTTCTTATATTACTTTAAGATATTTGTTGGCGGTGAGGGGTCCTGGGAGAGTTATTTATCATAAGCTACCTTAGTTCTAGCTACCAATGTAATGTTGGTACAAGACGGTGAGGCAGCTGACAAACGTTGATTCTACTTAAAATGATGGCTTCAGCCATTTCCCCACTGCATTCCATGTGCAGAAGCATTCTGTCCTGGCTGTCAACATTCCCCTACCTTAGCAAGTAACAGATCACAGAGATTTGTAAAAACTCACTTTAAACCTTAGTTCGGTGGGACTGTATCTCAGGAAAGGTTCTTAGGAGATGTAAGGTTAAACTGATGGATCGCTTGAACTACAGTGTGATGGTGTTCAATATCGTTATTAACATCCCAAGGACAGTGAAGGAGCCTGGAAAGTGAGAAGGCAAAATGTGCCAACCACTGAAGATCAGGTCCAGACCAAGAAGAAGCATGGGGCCTCAGAAAGAATGCAAGGCTGGGTAACTGGGCAAAAAGTTCCAATAAAAAAGGCAGATACAAGTAACTCGCAATAGGAGTGGTTTACACCAGCAATCCATAACGTTTGTCCATAATCTGGTTATAAGTTAACGAGATGTTTCACTAGTCCCTTGCTAAAATGATTTTTTAAAAAGACCCACATATTGAGTTTTTCATGGAGACTAATTTATTCAACTCAAATGACTGTCCTTGATTATGTTATGATTATATCATTCTTACTCTTTTGGTTATATTAGTTAGGGTAAGTAATACTCTAGTATTTTCTCTTCTCTGCTATAGCTAACCCGAAATTTCTATCCCTTAACATGATAAAGATTTCTTCTTCATCTTCATCACAGTTCTTGTAGTCATTCAGGGAAAGTAAAAAACAGTTGAAGAATATGTACCAGAACTCAAATTTCTTTTAATATTTTATGAATGCATGAAATCTCAAAGTGCAGGAAGTATACTTTTTAAAAACTGTTATACATATCAAGATTTTCAAACTGCTACTTTAATTCTATTCTCAAATTCATATGGACCCTATACTTCCACACAATACCTTTCAGCTCTTTGCTGCTTTCTTTCTTTCCAGACTAGTTCTTGAACTTTCCCTAAAGACAAAAAAAAAAAACCTCCGTAAGTCAGGAGACAGGAAAGACTGCAGAATCGTGACAAGGAGCCAATCCATTGCTTTGAACATTTCTACCCTGAGTCTCTATTGTTTGTACATGTTAATGAACTTTCCTGGATCAGGAAATAAGCATCCTGGTGGAGAATTCAATGAAGGCGCAAACGCATTAAGTAGCAGAGGTCTGAAGAGCAAATAAAAAGGCAGGAATAATGAGAAGGCAGTAGGAAGACAAAGAACATAGAAGAATGCACTGCTTAAATCAATAGATTCTCAGCTGAGGGTCTTACTCCTTCAGCTCTAACACATCCCAAAGAGATGCAGGTTAAATGGAAAAGTTTTTCCACAACGTTGTCTACTTGCCTTTCATGGATCTAGTGGCCTAAATTACAGCTCTTGCAGTAAGGATGCATGGATCAAAGTTTTAGTACCAAAGTGTAGTAGTGATGGCATTTGTGCATTAGCAGCCAGGATTTTTCTTCTCCCTGTCATTTTTTTCTATAAACTGATTCTATTCTTTAATAGAAAAAAAAAGTTCTACCCTTTTCTGTGTTTTTTGGTATCGCCATTGGGTGTTTAATTTTTGTATCCTCACAACAAGACGCTAACATTATTGGAGCACCATATATGGACCATGCACTGCCTGAGGCAACTTGGAAAGTTGCTATCCTCACTTTAAAGATAAGGAAATAAAATCTTAGGAAGGTTATTTAAATTGAAACTATGTGTATCACACAGCGAGGATTTAATTCAATGAGGAAATTCACAAAAGTGTTGGTGTTTGGACCACTTGAGGAAACAGGCTTTGGTAATGCCCCATGCTGTTGGGAGCACTGGAAGCTGAGGAGCCCACTCGAGACACCAGATTTTTAACTACTATTATCATTTGAGTATGCTCTCTCCCTCTCTCTCACTCTTCTTCTCACTCGGAGGTCGACTCAATCCAAATAATGATCTATAACAACACACAGAAGGTCCTATTAACTCTTACACTCATTAGGACATCAGAAAGAATGAGAATGCATGAAATAACACTCTGGAAAGAGAACAATATGCATGGTTATCATCATTTGTTTTAGACCAGTAATACATAACAAGTTATAAAGTGAATATAATACAGTTTTTACACTAACTTCTGCCTTAGCTAGGAACTGCTTCAGCTGCTATATAGACAGACCAAAAATGGTACTGGCTTAAAGAAGACACGTTTATTTCTCTCTCACATAAAACATAGGTAGGTGGACTCTTATCTAGTGTTCCTGCCATCCTCAGCACCCGGCTCCATCTTATGGTCCAACATGGCTGCTTCCAGCTCCCATGATCACATATTCATTCCAGCCTGGGAAGGGGAAGTCAAGCCACTTCCTTTTCAAGCACAACAGGAAGCTTGCACATATCCCTTCCAATAACACCCCATTGGCCAGACTTGAGTTACATGGTCACATAAACCTTCCAAGAAAGCTGAGAAGTTAATCAGGACTGTGTGCCCAACTCACATCCTATTATTAAGGAAGAAGGGCTGTTCCGCTGCAGCTGTCAACTCTGCCACACTGAAAAAAAAATGGTGACAATCCTTAGCATGTATTGCCAAGGGAATTGTTTCTGGTTTGATCCAATTGCTTTTCTGTTTTGCCATTGGTTTAAGAATTTGGTATTAAAATCTCATTTTCTAATATTTCTTAATTCTCTGGTTGCATAGAATCCTCTTCCTTTGTCTGCAGTTGCTCAAAATTCAGTCTTTAAATTGTTATCTGTGTTATTATGGAAGGTTATATGGGAATGTTCTGTCTTTACATATCTCTGCTGGGCTTCCTCTTCTTTTCAGTAGTCTGAGAATTTCTGTTGCCAGTCGGTAACAGGAAATGTTGGTAACTTTTCAAAAAAGAGAAATATGCATATTGGATCTGACGTAAGAAGACCCACCTCTTGCATAAAAGTCACAGGGGTCATAACACCCTCTGGTCCTATTATCCACCAGTCCCTCTGAGTGTGGATGTCAAACATTCCAATTCTCTGGTGTGCAGTAAAAGCACTATTTATACATTGTACCATGTGCTATGGAAAGCAAGGAGTAGATTAGTTTACTATATGTCTTCTTACTGCATAATCTTAGAGAAAGAGCCCAGGACTGGGATAAGATTTTCACAGGTCTAATTCAACTCTGCCCCTAACAATCTGTGTGTGCTGCAACAAGTCACTTAACTTCTCTGCAAACCTGTTTCCTCTTTTATTAAACAGAGAAAATATCAGATGTTCTACCTGCCTTGTTGAGTTATTATGAAACCTAAATAGATTTTACAAAATCACTCCCTGAGTGACTGAGAGGGTAATTTTTGCTGAGAAGAAAAACATTTGTCTATTGCTGTTGTTGGTAACAAAAACGGTAGAGTGTTGATACTCCATAGCCACTCAGGCCAACAGTTCACAAAATAGGTGAGATTAGGACATGGTCAGAAGCCTCATAGAAAATATGCATTTTGCTTTTGTGTGTGCGTGTGAGGAAGATTGGCCCTGAGCTAACATCTGTTGCCAATATTCCTCTTTTTTGCTTGAGGAAGGTTGTCGCTGAGCTAACATCTGTGCCCATCTTCCTCTATTTTGTACTTGGGATGCCACCACAGCATGGCTCGATGAGCAGTGTGTAGCCTTTGTGTATTGGGTGGCATGGAAATGACTGAGTCCAGCAGTGGGTGTCACTTCTGCATCCCTGAGGTCCTCAGGGTTTTGTTTCTGACAATGACTCACTGTAGACAGAGCAGTCTTTGGAGTAAGACAGACCTGGTTTTAATCTTGATTCATTATTTCTTTAACTTGTGTGCTTTCAGGCAAGTCTCAGAATCTTCAACCCAACACACGCTTCTTGCTGGGTTCTACCAGGATTAGATGAGACAGTGTATGTCTAGCTTTGTCATATGCTCATAAATGGTAGCTGCTGGTATTAACAGTCTTATGCTGAACTACAAGGATTTAATTTTTCAAATGAAGAAATTGAGGGACAAGATAGCTGTGTTGGAGGTGTGCTGATTTGTGAAATTAAAGGATCCTGGAAGACATAGACATAAAATCATGTAAGCCTAGTCATTCAGAGTCCCCAAAGGTCTCTCCCAAAACATGAAGTGGGTACTGAGTAGACCTGAATGTTTCTTAAAAAGCAAAATTGAAAACTTTGTTTAAATGAGAACCTGGACTATCCCTTCCCCACCCCAACATTGCATCAAACCTACTCTTCTAATAATAGCCTGAACACACTGATTGCAAAGCAAAACTTCTATTAGAACATTCCAGCTTCTCCCTGAAGCTCTGCTTAACTGCATTAGGGGTTGCAAATATATTTTTCTGCTAACTCTATAATCTAGCAGTTCACTGACATTTACAGTCTGAACTTTCTCATTTCCTCTTGGTCTTTGGGGGAGTAGAGAAATGTAGAAACATGCTGTTTGGTTTAAAATTTTGGCAGTGAGGTAATATATACTGATCTCTCTCCCCTCCTTGGATTTTTTTCTGCTTAGTTTACTCACAGCCCTGTGGGAGCTCGGTGAATAAACGTACTAAAATTCTCTCCTCCTTGCCACTCATTTTAAGAAGTTCCCTGTGCTGAGGTGCTTAGGATGGAACATTAACTCTTTCAGGTCACCAGGGCATTCTCTGAGGAACTGAAATGTGAAATACAATGAGAAAAAAAATGGTGCAATTTTCTGCTTACTTTGAAAGGCAAAGTTTTCTTATAAATATCTCTTTTAAAAGAAGCCAACTTAATTTTTTTTATTGCCACCACTGTAGTCTCATCATGTATTTCTGACAAGTACACAATCCTCAGAACTTTTATGATTTTGAATTCTATTTTATCAAAGTACCCTACGGATAACTTCCAGATTAATCTTCTTAACATGTAACTATTGTTATGTATCTGCCCTCCGCCCATGTCAATTCCTCCAAGTGGCCTATAAGATCTGTCAAACTTTGGTTCCAATTTACCCTTGTGAGCTCAGCTCCCGCTAATACTCTTCACCAGTCCCAATCATTATCTTGAAGGAGCTGGAAGTGGTGGGGACATCGGGTGCACGCAGAGAATGCCACTTCTTTCCCACCATTCCGTCATTAAATATGCCTCCAACCTTTGTTTCTCTACTCTTGTGTGAAATCTCAGGCAGGTCTCATAGCTTGCTTAGTCATTGATGGATAATAGTCCTTCAATTTCCTTTAATCCCAAGAACAGTCTAATTTTAACAATTAAATGTGTCATCCACAGTGATGATCAAAGCTTCCATCTATATTTGCAACCCCTAATGCAGCCCTTTCATTCAACCCAAAGCCATGTGGGCTTCAGGTTCAGAAGCCTGCAATGAGGGAAGGGCAGTGTGGACAACTTCTTTTCTCTCTCCCTTCTCCAACCACTAACTAGTCATGGCCTCTGACCCCCTGGTATTGGGCAGAGTAGATAAGGGATTCACAGAAGCGAACTCAACTCAGTCTTAATGGGTGGTACTGGGCAGGCTGCCTTTGAAGGTGATGAAGGCACAAGGACTGGCTCTTTCCCTTGCATGGGCTTTACAGGCTTTTTGGGAGAACCCATGACAAAGCAATACCTTCTCTTGCTGGCTGCTTAAGATCCCAACCCTCAGCCTCTGGGATTCAGGCAGGGCATCCCATCCAGGCTCTCTATCACAGTCTTTTGCTCCATCAGACAGACCTACAGGGCAAGGTCCTTTTTAATATAACTTCTGGCCAACTTGCCTACCCCCATAGCCCATGGAAATCTCCCACATGTCACTCACTCACAGGCAGCACAAGGCCAGTTGGCACCCAGGGCAGCCTTCTTTATTTTTGCTCTGCTCCCTCAAGCTGAAACTCCAGGAGACACACACGCGCATATGACTCATGCAGCCACCTTAAACCATCTCTGACTTATCTGGATCTGAAAAGGAACATTCCGTCTTTTCTCTCTGATGGAGTGGGTGTGAGAAATGGAAAGTTCAAAGACAATTACAGTGGAGAAAATTCTCCCTCATCCAACTATTGCATTTCTCTTCCAAATCTCAGATCACACTCTTTGATGGCTGGTTGCTGGCAGAATAGCTTTCTTAATTTCTTAGCATATCCTGCATATGTCCGTGACAACTAGATTTAGAATGTTGGTGACTTTGTCCCTATTGCAATGTCCAGGCATTTGGGTCTCAACCAAGAGACCAAAAAGTCCCGTTTAAACTTCCTGCCGTACTAGACCACTTGCAATTTGCTCAGCATCTTCTGTATTTTCCTTTCTTCGTTCTCTGATTATTTTTCCATCAACCTCACATCTTTAAACCATTCCCAAAGATATATCTCAAAGGACTTTTCAGAACTCATTCTCTCTCTACTCATAAATTAGGGATAGCTCTTCTTCAGAAACTCTTATACCCTTCCTGTGATATTCACTCTCTCCCTCATGATCTACTGACTTATAGGAGTCTAATGATTTGTAAAGCTGTTCTATCTTTTTAGGAATCACAAGCTTCTTAAAGAAAGGATTGTTTCTCCACATTTATCTTTATAAACCCTGCAGCTCACCAAGCCATACACTAAAGAAATTCTTTTTGAGTTTCTAAAAAGTTCAACTTTCCCTAAGACCCACCGTAAGACCCAGCAATTCCACAACTAGAGAAAGGAAGACATATGTTCGCACAAAGAGTTGCCCATGAATGTGCATAGCAACATTATTCTTAATAGCCGAAAACTGGAAACAACCCAAATGCTCATTGAGTTATGAAAGGATAACGAAAATGTATTATATTCATACAATGGAATGTTATTCAACAATAAAAAGCAACAAAGCACTGATATATGCTAGGACACGGATGAACCTCACAAACATTACTCCAAGTGAAGGAAGCCAGACATGAAAGATGACATATTGTATGATTCCATTAATCCTATAATGGAACATTTAATATAAAATGTTCAGAAAACCCAAACCTATAGAGACATAAAGTAGATTAGTGTCTGCCTTGGCTGGGGTGGGAATGGAGATTAAGCGTAAATGGGCATGAGCAATCTTACAGGAGTGAAAAAATGTTGCACAACTCAGTAAATTTACTAAAAACCATTGAATTGTATGCTTAAAATGAGGGAATTTTATGACATGTAAATTATACCTCAATAAAGTTAAAAAAAACTGCTTGCTCAGTAGAATTTGGTGTTTTTTTCTTTGATGTCAGCTTCTGGTAGGTGTTAACGCGCCTGAAGCCTTGAACAGTTCAAAATAGGAGAGAACGGGCCCTCTGGGCCTACGCCTTGCTCACAGAGTCATAAACAAACATATTGCTTCCATATCAAGAGCCAGGATTCTTGAAATTGCACGCGAGGTCAGGCCACAGTTAGATTGAGTGCAGCTGTAATGCACCGATGGTTTTCTGGCAGTGGAAAGAGCTGATGGGCTCCCCGAGTGTCTAGCATAATAATAAAAAGTGACTTGGGCACCAAGCATTAAAATTTCCTCGTAACCTGAAAATTTTGGCTTTGTGAGATTTAAATCCTAAATTGGATCATCGTAGCAAAGTAATTCAGAAATCAATCAGCTTCACAAGTATCAAATGAAAAATGTGGAATCAATGTTTCCCTCTAGATATTTAAAATAAAATCATGCTTTTAAAATGATCTATACTTTAGCCACTGGTAAATATATATTTCATGCAAGAGAATAGGTACAATTTATTCATCACTGGAGATGAGATTTTCAAGTTCTATACAAGGCTTGAAGTGTTTTAATAAACATTTCTGAGTATTTTAACTTTTAAAACACTTCAGTTATTTTCATTGTTAGTCTTCTACAGAAACACATCTAAATGAATCTGAGTGAATTTTGATTTGGTCTCCAAAGAATTTTCTCTAAGCATCTATTTATGAGCTCAGATTACAAGGGTAGCGATTTGTACTTCAAAATTCCCAGTGCTTAAATCATTTGTATAGCAACAAACATAATATAAAAATTATTAATATTCCAAAGCACATATCAAACAAATAATTGATTAGTTCGTTATAACAACTGCAAACTCTATCTACTGAGTAATCATTATATACTTAACACAATAATAAAATGTATCACAATTCTCAAATATCCATAATCCTTTTACTTCACGGCCAGTTATGCACCTCCAGAAGGCATCAGGGTTTAAACTCAGGCTCAGTCAATTCCAGAGAAGAGAATATACATCAGGAATATCTAACAGAAAGTGAATCTTCCTATTTAACTATGCTAAGGACAAGGAAACAACAGCCAATCCACCCAGATGTTAACTCACTAGTCTGAGAACTATTTACTGAGTGTTAACTGTGTGCATGGCACTGTTCTAAGCATAGTGATGCTGTCCTCATGAAGCTTACTTTGTAATGGAGGGAACACACTAATCAAAAAAAACAGTCACAAGTGAAAACGCTATAAAGGAAACAAACCACGTACAGTCATGCATTGCTTATTGATGGAGATATGTTCTGAGAAATGCATCTGATTTTGTCATCGTGCAACCATCAGAGTGTACTTACACAAATCTAGATGGTATAGCCTACTATGCGCCTGGGTTGTATGGGATTAATTTTGTGGGACCACCATCGTATATGCAGTCCATCCTTGACTGAAACATCGTTATGTGGCACATGATTGTACTGCAGAATAATGAGGGCAGGTGGTGATAATAAAGGTGATAGGAACTGAGTTTACCTAGTGCAAATAGTGCCACCACTGGAACAGTGGCAATTGGGTGTGTCTGTTTGCACCTGCCATCTCCTCTTGGGTGCACTTCTGCTTCCAGTGGCCAGTACCTGTGATTTTTTGGAGTATTGCTCTCAAGCTTTTGGAGTCCGTTTGATTCACAGGCATAGGAAGCACAGAACCTGGCAATGCACCTGCCCCTGGGAAAATCTTTAACCAATGATTGATGAGCACAGGAGTATGAAAGCTCCAACTCCCTTCCCAGCGTCAAGACAACCCTGAGACTTAAATTACAGTCCTGAATTTGCTTCAGAGAGATTCTGTGGGAACTTGGGCTGGCATCTCATTCTTGCTGGACGTCTCCTATCCTGCTTCCCCAAGTTCCTTACCAGTTCCCCTGTGAGCCCTTCCTTAATAAATCACTTGCAAGGAATCTCGTCTTGGGATATGCTTCCAGGATACATAACTCAAGACAATGAGTCAATTACTCACTTATGACTTGAGCAGCTTCATAGATGGATACTGGGTGGGAGAGGAAAAGGGTGATAATCGATAGTGTTTTAGATGATGAGCTACCATGCTGTAAAATCTCTTGGTCCAACCTCCTTTTCACTGCCCTCTTACACTTTCAACTCCTTTGCCTCTCTCGTGTCAATCCTGTCCACCTGACAAAATCCTAATCTTTGATAAATCCTTCTCTCTGCCTAGTCACACCTGCACCCGCAGAGGTGATCATATCTAAAGTAAACACACAACTGTCGTGTCTGGTCTCAAAGCTTGTGACTCTTATCCCAAGCAGGCCTTTCCTGAGGTCAAGAAATGCTCCTACCATTCCATGTCCCACTATTTATCCCAAGATCTTAGAAGACCATTTCACATCTATCTTCTCTTCTCAAATCTCTAACACTCCCTCCCCTCACCATATCCTGATGACATGGTTTCCTATTTCACTCAGAAAGCACAAGTAGGCAGAAGAGAAGTTTCTCATAGCCCTATCTCAGGGCCTTTGCATTTGCCATTCTTTTGGCTGAAACTCTTTTGCCCAGGCATCTGCACATGTCATTCCTTCACTTCCTTCATGTCTCTAACGTCACCACACCCATGAAACATTGCCCTAGACAGTAACTATCCCATTATGTAGATTTATTTTTAACCATGGCACTTATGGTTCGTTGTCATAAGGTGGCAGCTTCATGTTGTCATGATGCCAAAGCTCTGCCACCAGTATTTCAAATACCAGCAGGGTCACCCATGCTGGACAAGTTTCAGCAGAGCTTCCAGACTAAGACAGACTAGAGAAAAGGACCTGGCCACACAATTCTAAGAAATTGGCCGTGAAAACCGTATGAAATGCAGTGAAGCACTGTCTGATACAGCTTCAGAACATGAGAGGATAGTGCAAAAAGACCAGGCAGGGTCCTGTTCTTCTGTACACAGGATCGCCAGGAGTTGGAATCTACTTGATGGAACTAACAACAAAAATAGTATTTATCATCACTTAGTATATTATACATTTCTTTTAATATTTCTTATTTTTCTTCTTCTCCCTCTATGAGCTCTAGGAGTTTAACTGTTTTTTGTTTGTTTGTTTATTTGTTTGTTTTCACAGCTCTGTTTTCAGCACCTAGAACAGTGCCTGACACAAAGTGAGTGCTCCAGGATTATTTGCCGAATGAAACAATGAATGTTAAAGATACTTAGATGCCCAAGTTTCCAATCAAAGAATCAGCTCAAATGTGCAACTGTATTTTCTTTAGTAGCTGGGCTTTCTAATTATTCAAGTACATGATGGCTATTATGGTAATTATTTTGAGTTTAAATATTTTAACTTAAACTCAGTATTCCAATTTGATAAATTGTATTGGACATTTAAATTTCAGGTGTATATCCAACTGTTATTGAATGAAACAATTATATAATGACTCATCAATTACCAAAATATTGGCTCACAAAATTAATAACAGCAAACTCCAAATTTTCTATCCACAATTTTTTTAGACAAATGCATATCGTTTTGAAAAACTGGAAAGACTTTCCAATAAGGAAGATAAGTATATTCCATTTAGTACCAAATATGGCTTCTATGATTACAAAGCAGCTATTTTTTTAGGTCTTCTTAAGACAACGGGGGCACCTCATGTGGTCAATTTGCTACACTTTTGCTCTTTAGGCTTCAGCAATAAAGAGTTCCTAACTCTTCTTTAAAAACATAAACTTATATACACACACAGACATGTAGAGACATACTAGACCTGATATTGATTCTCTTCAGCAAGATAGCAGAAGAAAGGTTCAAATTATTACCACGGGCATGTAAAACACTTTTGGCATTTGGCTGTCCTGAAATACTCAGTTTAGCTACCCCACTATCCATGGTGGAATATCAGCCTTTGTCAATTACTTGGAGGAGTATTCTGGAGAATAAAGAAATGATTTCTCATATTGGCCTCAGCTTGCCTCAATAAATCATCAATGCAGAAACACAGATGAGAAGAACCAGTCCCTATATAACAGATTGACTCGCCCCAGATCTGGGCCATTCATTTTACAAGTGGAGAAATTGCAAAGGTGTTAGGGATCTGGCCAATCCTGAAGCCAGTCAATAGCAGAATTGGGTGAGAACACAGCCCAGTAAACTCCTTCTGCATTCCAGTATTGCTCAGTCATATTCTCCATGTCTGCAAGTTTTTCATTATGATAATTTCTATCTTAATAAAATGAAGTTTCATTTTATTAACATGTTTATAAATTTTAAAATTTCACTTCAAAATAAAAGTTTTGTCTTTATAACTGGTAAAATAATTCAACATCAGAGCGATTGTCAGATGTGAAGGCAATCAGAGAACACTTCTCAGCATCCTTGAGATTTCAAGGTTGGCCAGTACTATGGAACCTCACTCGATCCTTGACATTCACTCACCTGTTGACCAGTATGTCTTCATTCTATGCCAAGAGTCTTGTCCCACTGACCCCAACTCACATTCTCCATGCATAGAGACTCTCCTCCTGTCTCTTTTTCTTTAACAGTTACATTGGGCAAGGGCTTGACACAAAGCTCACAAAAGAATACGTTGAAGGGAGCTAAACCCAGTGGTAGATCTGTAAAATCTTTACCACTCAACTCAATAAACACTATATTCTACTTACCATGTGCAAAGTACTTGCTTTGGTACTGCAAAGCTTCTGATGATAAACATCATAAGGTTACATGAATGAAGGCACTTACAACCTAGAAGGGGAAGCAGACAAACAGAGCTCTAATATGACACTGGCTGCAACATGTGTTGTAATTGCAATTGTAGCTCCAATGTTATAAATTGATTATCCAGTTAACATGCAAAATGTTTGACATGGATTTTTTTCTATTTTTTATCTCTTTTCAAGATCAGTCAATGATAACAGATACCTATAATAGAGAAGATTTCAAATATTTACATTTTAACTTTCGACAAAAAGAAGTTAACTTCAATATTTTCCCAAAAGTTACAGTGTCTGAAACATATTAGGTAGACATTGAATAATTATTTGTTTAATGAATGAATAATTGAATATGATACAGCATTTGGATTATAACTCCAAACCTGGAAGTTGATTTTAACTTTAAGGATCATCAATGAATGGATAGCTTTAATAAGTTCTAAGTTTCAGGCATCAACAGAAAGGAGGGACTGGGGGTGGAGCACAGGTTGATTACAGCTCAGAGGAAGATGTGCTTGGCTGTCACTCAGTCAGTCCAGTTGGTGCAAAACACCAGGGAGAGTCCTCAGTATCACGTCCTGATTTCCTAGAAATATCTGTTATTCGGGATACCAGCAGGGGCTCTCTTCCCTCCGAAGTGTTGCAGGACACAGCCCTTACTGAGCCTGCTGTGCTTCTGACAAGCTCCTTGTCAGAACAAGACGGCGTGCTTACACGGGAGGGAATGGAGCGTCGGGGCAAGACTGTCTCATAGAGCCCAGGCGCATAGTAGGCTATACCATCTAGATTTGTGTAAGTACACTCTGATGGTTGCACAATGACAAAATCAGATGCATTTCTCAGAACATATCTCCATCAATAAGCAATGCATGACTGTACATGGTTTGTTTCCTTTATAGCGTTTTCACTTGTGACTATGTTTTTTGATTAGTGTGTTCCCTCCATTACAAAGTAAGCTTCATGAGGACAGCATCACCATGCTTAGAACAGTGCCGTGCACACAGTTAACACTCAGTAAATAGTTCTCAGACTAGTGAGTTAACATTTGGGTGGATTGGCTGTTGTTTCCTTGTCCTTAGCATAGTTAAATAGGAAGATTCACTTTCTGTTAGATATCCCTGATGTATATTCTCTTCTCTGGAATTGACTGAGCCTGAGTGTAAACCCTGATGCCTTCTGGAGGTGCATAACTGGCCGTGAAGTAAAAGGATTATGGATATTTGAGAATTGTGATACATTTTATTATTGTGTTAAGTATACAATGATTACTGAAGACTCACAAAGACTGGAACAAAGCTTGAGTGATGACGAAGTGGGAATCAATATTTCACCTTTAATGTATTTTGTTCAGAAAATATAAATTCAAAACTTGATAATCATATTCATTTTAGGCAATTGACATGAAGGAGCGGGTTGCCAAGCAAGGTTAAAATTGAAAATGAAAAGTAGAATCAGTTAAAAATTCAACCCCCTCTTTGTTTTCATACTGTGGTTTTCAAATTTGTATAAGACGTTTATCACCAAACCTTTACATTTAATGAATACCATTATATAGACAAAATTAATTTCATACATCAAGGATGCAATAATGAGGAGCTACATTTCAAACATGACTTTGAATTTACCTAAGGTAAATCCATTATTTTATCTTCCAATTACTACATAATTGACTTTTTAGCCGTGGTATAATTGATATCCACATAAAAGACTTTCCATTAACCAATTTTGGAAATAAAACCACTGTAATACTTCTACGCAGGATTTGATTTTCTTACTTAAAGCCTTTTTCAGCTGCAAAAAAAAAAAATGCCTTTGCTTTCAAAGCACCTCTGCTTCATGAACTGTGACAAAGGAAGGTTTTTGTGTGAACATTCTCTTGGTTAAACTTTTGCCTGATACTGGCTTCAGCGATTATCCCGCTGAAAAATTACATCAAATGTTTGCATTTGAGAAATAACTTCCCCCCCGCAGATTCTGGGGGAGAGTGGGAGGAATTTACAGCTGGAAATTGAAGGGCAGAGTAGGATTCGCTGCGAACGCTCAGGATATGATCAGTAGAAATAGGAAATTGCTTTTCAAATTATTACAGAGACATCCAGCAGATTCCTGAATCATCAGGGACACAAACTGAGGGGGGTCAATTGTGATTATGATTCTGGTTATCACTGCCAGTTAGAAAGAAGTACTCTCATATTTATTTTTGTACAATTGAGAACTGAGTTTATTTTTAAATCTTGGAAAAGATGGCATACTATCAACCCACACAGTCTAGTCTTGACTGAATCTTAATCAAGACAGTGTGGGCTTTCCGAGTCTTTTGGTGACGATTTAAAGAGATCAGTGTCCTAAAGAAAGGCAGGAATGGGGGGCCAAGGAGGGACTCATATGCCACAGGGGCTTTTGGCTTTAAAATGAGGGGAGTTTCTTGAGGGTAACTAGAGCAGACAGCAGAGGCTGGTGAACTCTGAGCCCATATTACAAAGCAAGGGGAGATATCTTCCTGCCCTAATGTGGCTTGAGTGACACCAGAAGAGACAGGAGGGCTGTTTCTAAGTTCCCACTGAAAAGATGGCTACCTGGCCCTCCTGTTCTAACCAAGAGCTCAAAATGAAAAGGAAAACAACTTCAGCTTTCATATTAAATTTGAGTTATGGTGCTATAGAGAAGCTGGTATTTCCAGGAAGAGTTATAACAGCAGCAAAAAGAGCCATTTGCTTCCAGCTTTGAAAGAGTGACGGCCCACTAGGGTCTCAGTGTGGCCCACCTACCTGCGGCTCTCAGCTTTTTGTGCAGAATAGCAGCTTCTTGCCATTCTGTGTCACTTAACAAAAAAAGTGCAGCCTTGAAGCGGTTTCTTGGTATAACATTAGCAGTTAATCAGATAATTGCTGAACCTCTTGCCAATAGCCTGCAGCCATTCGCTGTTCTGAATAATAAGCGGATTATTAATTTCTTCATCCTGGCCCTGAGCCCCCACTCCTGCTCCCTGTGCTGTTTGCTGCTTGCCTCCCCGCTGTGTCAGCAACACCACTCAGATGCTTGGGCTTTCTATCCTTCATGGAAACCGAGATGCAAATTGTTGCTTGTAGACCCCACAGGTAAATCCCTTCCAGTATTTAGAATGCAGAGATTGTGGGCTCTCTTTTTTTTTTCTTTAGAAAGTCTATTTTCAATTGTTCCCCGGTTATCAGAACCAGGCCACAATGGAAAAGGGCAGCTAATATTCTTCATTTCTATAAAAATCATGTTTGTCCCGCACAAAACAGACAGCCTGATGCTTATGGTGTCTTTTGTTGCAGGAAGCTGGCTTCCTTATTCCACCTCTGAATACCTTAATTGAGTACCTATTAATGACAAGCATTGTCACAGAGGCTTCAGAAGAAGCAAAGTAAGATATAGGTTGTGTGTACCACAGATAATCCTGTCTTATAGAGGGAAGAGACCCTTACCTAATAACTGTAACATAAGCAAGAACGAGATAAATGCGAAAGAGAAGTAAAAAACTTTGCTACAAGAAACTGTGAGAAGGGAGGATTGACAGCCTGTGAGGCATGCCACCAAAGCTTCATGCAGGAGAGGGTCGTATTTGCAGGCATTAGAGAAGTGGCCTGGGTGTGGGCTGGGAAGGGGAGACGAGACACATGCTCCGTGAAGAAGGGGGAACCGGCATCAACTGAAACCTGCCTTAGGCTGGGGCCCCGATTGGGTTCATTTTATGTACCAGGCACGGGGCTGGTCTCTGGAGATACAAGGATCAATAAGTCATAGTTAAGCCTCATGGAGGAGACGGACAAGGAAACGAATGACTGTAAGACTGCGTGATACTGGCCAAAGACGTGGGTTCTAGGCAGGGAGCATTTTTGAAGAGAACTTTGGGAATAAGAGGAAAAAAGCATGGAAAGAGGTTAGTGCCAGTGTAAATGGTCACAAAAGCTAGGATAATGAACTAATGACTCAGGAGCTGATGTGGAATTGAGAAAATACAAAAAGGCGGAGTAGATTCATGAAATATTTCACAGGGAGAATCAGTGGGAGGTGAGGGTGGATGAAGAGAAACCAAAATGTTCTAAGCTATCTTCAAAGTTTCTCCAACATAGCCTTTATAAAATTAAGCCCTAAACCATGCTCTTAAAAAATATTAGGATTAGATCAAGGTTTAACAAAATTTAACAAAAAGTGGGCAGGGAGGTAGAGACTAATTCTCATGTGAAAGATGATAACTAGGGATCAAGCAATTAATTTACAGACAAGTAGAGCTGGAAAAAGAGCCTAAAAATCACTTAAACTACCTTCCTCGTGTTACAACTGAGGGTATAATCTCCAAAGAGGGTAAATGGCTTTTCCAGAGTCATATGTTTAAGAATGCTGAGATTGGCTCCAGAAGGACTTTTTCCGATTCCTAACTCAGGGCCCACAGAAGCCAGGGCTCTATTGTGCAATTTAAGTTTACATAATGGTGGCAACCTAGATTCCACACCAAAAACACTGTTCTGGCTTCCTTGACTGTCATCCCAACAAGTTGGCACCCCTCCATCCAGTCTCCTTGCCTCCAGCCTTAACCCACTTCACAAGGATGCAGGAGTGATCTTTCTGAACGTTAATCTGCCCATGCGCTCCCCTTCAGAAAGCCCTTGAATAGACCTCATTCTACACTGAATAAGTACAAAGGGCCCGGCCAGCTCCTAGCTCTCAGGATCATAACCCCTCCCAGCTCTTTTCTCCACTGCACTGGCACCTCTCGCCTGTGCTCCATTCCTCACAGCTTCTGATCCAGCCAGTAAAGCCGACATTCCAGAATAGCCCATGCCTTCATGCCTTTGCTGACGCCATTCCCTCCGCCTGGACTGCATTTCACAAATAGGAAACGAATGCAGTCGTGCATCAGAGATGCCCTGAGAAAGAGCTGTACAGAATACGACAGGACACAGAAGACTGAGCAATTTTTTCCATTTGTCATAGTCAGGAAAGGTTTCATATAAAGGGTTTCCTTTGAGCAGACTCTTAATGTTGAGTAGGTGTTTGACAGCCAGACAAAATGGGATTTCAAGTTTATAGCTGCTTTTGTACTACAATGGCAGTGTGGTTGCGACAGAGACCCTAGGGTCTGCAAAACCAAAAATATTTACTATCTGCCCCTTTACAGAAAATGGTTGCCAATTTCTTTCTAGACCATAAGCCCTTTGAGGTCAGAGATAATTTATTTTTTATACTTTTTTTCTTAGTACTTAGCATTTAAGAGACTCAGAAAATGTTAGTGGAATAAATGAATTAAAAAGTGGAAATAATGTTTCATATTTTCCGGGTAAAAGGCAAGGAAGCAAATAAAATTTAGAGAAAGTCTCTTCAAAAATGTTTAAATTAAAAAAAATGTTATGTTAGCTTGGCCAGCTCTCAATTAATATGGAAGCTCAACCATCTACAGGACTCCCTTCTCCCCTGGCTCAGTAGAGCTGAGATCTTGCTTCTCACGTTAACCTTGCATTTTTACGGAAGGACTCGAGTGCAGTGGTTCAATTGAAGGGGAGGAATAAAATCCCCAAAGATGGCAAACTTTCTGCATCTATTTTGACAGCCAGTAGTGCATAAGAAGAGTCCCAATCTCTCCAGGATCCAGGCCCCAGGAGAAGCCACCCACATCATGGATGACACACTGCCTGCATACCTGTCCATTTGTCAGAATGGCCCTAATGCAGTGGTCAGTGCTAAATAGCCTGGAGCACGAATTTATCAAAAGGAAATTGGTTCCTAAATATAAAATTCAATACATCAAACTCCACCAGGCAGACCAGAGAGAGACAGAAAGTAGATTTAATATTGCATTTGGCCATCATTGCTCCAATCCATCCACCATTATTTACCCAGAGGCCTGCAGGGCAGCAGAAGTGACAAGCAAAACTTTATTCCCCTGATGAATTTTTCAGGGCCACTCTTAATATTTGAGCTTTCCAGATGAGAAATGATTATATTTGACTGGTCCTCAAAGAATTTCATCACCAAACAGGCTACATCTATAGGCAAGAAAGAGATGAAAGGGACTTTCAACCTGGACTCGAGCTATTCGGTCACCAAAATGTATTGGAGCAGAGGTTTGAACTAGACATTTCTGGATATAAAGGAAAATATAGGGCATTGTCCTTGCTCTTGGGTAACTCATATGGGAGGTGGAGTAAGTGGAAGAAGAGAAATACAGGGAAAGTCAAACAGCCTAAGAATGAGTACAAATGGAAATGGTTGGAAGGATCTTGGTTATCAGAGCTCTGGAGGCAGGCCAGGGCTATTCAGAAAATTCTCCATGAAGGAGGCAGAAGGTCCTCTGAAAATGGCATGGGTTAGCCAAGAAGAATGCTAGAAGGGAACTACAAATTGATGAGCCTAGTCTGAAATCCGGGGCAGGCAGTAATGAAAGATGAAAGTGGTAAGACGTGGGCAGGTAATTAATTCCAGCAGGCCTCGGATCGTGTGCTGAAAGCGTAGGCTTCATAATAAGACCGTCTTATGGTTAGAGCAATGCTACTTTGCAAATCATCTTCCCTTGCATTATTTTCCTCATGGTAACCGTGCCTCTCCAGACTGAAATCTTGCATTACCCCTCCACCCCCTCTGCTCCCCTCATCCTCAACGCATCACCCACCTGACCTTCAAACAGATGCTGAAATGTTTCTTCCTCTGGGGAAGCATTTCTTGACTCCCAGACTAGCTCAGATCTCCATTCCCCCTTAATTTATTCTCAGAATACCCTGCAAAACTCCTAAGGAAGGCAACCCGGAGATGGTGCAGTGGCTCTGTTCCCCAAACTTTGTAGGGACTCAGGCCCCCTCCAGGCTTTCACTCCACGGTGTCTAGGGACTTTCCCTCATTCTCATGATCCAAGATGCAGCTCTGACCAACATCCACTTTCCAATCAGCAGAACAGAGGAAGGGGACAAAACAAGGGGCGAAGGACAGCCATCAGGTGCTCCTAGGGAAGGTGCTGGAAGCTGCCACGTGATATTTTTACATTTATCCTGTTGATCAGAACTTAGTTACATGATCACCCTCACTGAAAAAAAGGTTGGCAAATGTTTGCTTTATTAAGAGTAGTGTATGGGCAGCTACAAATTCTATTACTGTGCAAGGTCTGAAAAACAAATATTAGGGGCTGGCCCCGTGGCCGAGTGGTCAAGTTTGTGCGCTCCTCTTCGGCAGCCCAGGGTTTCGCTGGTTCGAATCCTGGGTGCGGACATGGCACTGCTCTTCAAGCCATGCTGAGGCAGCGTCCCACATGCCACAACTAGAAGAACGCACAACTAAAAATACACAACTATGTACCAGGGGGCTTTGGGAGAAAAAGGAAAAATTAAAAAATCTTTTAAAAAAAATCCAGAAAACCCCCCAAATATTAGGGGACAACCAACAATCTCTTACATGAGCCCAACACTTGATGGTGAAATTCACGGCTTGTAAGTCTAGATTCCTGGATGATTTGGTTGGTCTGTTTGCTCCATCACCTTATACACGCTGTCAGAGCAAGAGCTGAGTCTAGTTTGCCCCCCAAGGGATCCTCAGCATTTGGCACAGTGTCTGCTGTTCTATACACAATAGCTGCCACAAAAAAAAAAGTTTGTTGAATGAATGTGGATGACGGCAGGTTTAATATGTCAATTTCACAGAAAAACAATATTGAAAACCTACTATTGTTCAGGTTGTATGAGAAGTACTGGATATAAAAGGATGAATAAAATAAGGTCATTTTGTGGTGGTGAAAGAAAGCCTTCTGACTTTTAATTTAGTATTATCTTTCAGACACTACACCAGCTCTCCAAATTACACACGATTGGTCAGGCTCACAGCATGACCCTCCCAACAATTTCTGTATCGAAATAAGAGAAAGGGCTGTATGACAAAAGAATGCTTTTCTGAGGTTGGGAAACAGTGGTGAGGGTCCAGATTACGGATATGACACCAATTCCTAGGATCCTCCCAGCCACGCTAATGAAATCACAAGTTTAAACAGTCCCGTAGAAGACAACAAACCCAATGTCTCCCAAACTGAGTATGAGAAGCACCTGGGGAAAATTTTAAACCATCCCTCACCCTCTAGGTGCTAAGCCTAGTGAATCATTATCCTCAAGCATGATGCTGAGTAAGATTTTTCTAAAAATGCCCAAGTTACTCCTGTTCATAGGTGAACTTGAAAATGCAGCAATAATGCAGCACATCCCTCCCACTCCAGCTCCATGCTTAGATTCACTTTAAACCAGTTCTAACATTTCACAGCTTGCTTCATGGCAAGCATCCAAAAACGAGAAGGAATCCATCCTTTCCTCCCTCTGTGGCATCCTCAGCGAAGCTCCACACACTGAGCAGGGCGTTGTGGCTAGGACGGATAGAAGCCCTGGCGCTCACAGACCTGAGTCCAGCCTGGGCTTTCCCTTATTGGGCATAACTCTTGGGAAAGATTTTTAAACTTTCCAACCTTCACCTTTCGCATTTTCTCATCTGTAAAATGGGAATCATTACAGTACAAACTGAACAGGCGTTTCTGTAGTAAAATGAAATACATAAAGCATTTAAAACAAATTGTAGATATTATTTCTTCGAGTTTTTTTAGGGCAACCACACCCACCATTACTTATGTTTTTATAGGATTTAACTGAGAAATATTCTCAAAGATTTGCAAAACTCTCATAACTCATAAGGAAAAGGAAAAATACAAGGAATAGAAGGAATGTTTGTTATCTCGTAAATGGGGAGACACACATTTGACTTATCTGGACCCGTTTTTTTACCTTTATGCTAATGTCAAATATCTGACATCTATATTTGTGGACTTTTCGTCAAACTATAATAAAACTTTTTTCTTCGTTAATTTTCTCTTGGAAAAGTGGTGAATTTTTAAATTTAGACAACCAATTCTTTCTTGCAAGATGTTATACGACCATAATAACAACCTCTATGAATTAGAAGTCCCTCTATATTTATAACGCATTTAGACTTTCAAGATCCAGGATTCCTTCTTAATTTTCTCAGCTTCCTGCTGTCAACCAAAGATGCACCAGTATTACAGACCACTTATTTAAAACAAGAAAAAGCCCTCTCAAATATTCAACAGATAGGTTAATGTTAACTCAGAATATAAACGTAAGAGGACAAATTACACCCCACAAGCTGAAGGAGTATCTATTACTCTTAGTGAACACAGCGAAAGAAAAATTTGAGATGTTCTTGGGCACCAAATGACAGGAAAGAACGGAGCTTCAAGATCACACCTGTCAGGAGAGGGAACACGGCAGAGAGTGTCTCTCACAACTCCTGTGGCAGTGTACTGAAACAGGAAAGTACTGAGGGAAGACAGTGCAGGCAGATTAAATATGATCTTGAACAGTGATATCCCCAGAGATCTTAGGCTTTTTATTCTTCCAGACCTAAAAATTGTCAGGATTTTGAGTAAATCACAAAAGCAATTGTCATCGAGAACATTCGCAGCTGCTCGAACAACTATTTTAAGGTGAGGGAAGCTGGCAGGCAGAGTGAGCATTGCAGTAGGGAGCCAGTGAAATGAAGAAGTATGAAGAATATAAAACACTGTTAAAGAGGGAGAGCAGCGACTTTGGAGGCAATTCGGCTTCTGTGTTTACATATATATCGAAGGCTGTTTATGGGATTGTCGTAATGTGTATTTTTAGCATTTTAATGCATGCTGGGGTTGCCATTGAAGGTGCTGGGAAGAAAATAATAGACCAGTTTCCAAGACAGACTCTAGGTTTAACTCCGTCGTAATTTCTCAAATGGCTCAGAGTTGAAATTTTTGTAGAGGGGATGTCTGAATGACTAACAACCTCGAAGCCTTAAAAAAAAAAATCAGAATTTAAAAATGGTGACACTGGAAGCAATTGAAAGGGATACACAGAGACTTACCGAGTTTAGCTTCACGTCACTGTTCAAAGACTATAATCATAGACCCAGCAAAGTTAAATAAGTCTCCCCACTGTTGTGATGGACATCATTTGTAGTCATAACATTTGGCAAAGCAGAAGTTAGTCATTTCATTATGACATTCATTCACCTAGCCAGATGGGATTACACACTGTGCGATTTCTTTAGAAGCTAACTTATCTCTAAATATTACAAGCAAGATGTTGAGCTGTCTCTTGATGTTTACTAACCTTTCGTGGCTTTCATTCCTAACATAAATTCCTATTAAAATTGGTAGTAGAGTTTGCGCTTATTTTAGGCTGGGAATGGACTTGCCTTTAAAAATAAAAACATACTCCAAGGACATTTATACTCTAGTTGGTTTTACAACAAGGGAAATAATATGGCTAATGACTAACACTGAAGCCTAATAAGCATTTTAACATGTGAATCAAAGCAATGCAAAAATATCACATAGTTTGATGGAAGTATATCTAAACCACTAACATGTATTTAAAGACTACCTTGGACCAGCTACTGGGGGAGATAACATTGAACGAGAAAGTCCTGATCACTCTCATCATGTCACTCAGTCTATTAGGGGAATCAGAGATTAAACAAACAATTACAGTAGGAGTCTGTATTTGTTTTAATACAACAGCCACTCTGAGGAATAATTGATATTCGATAAACTGCACATGTATAGAGCATACAATTTGAGAACTTTTGACATATGTATATACTAATGAAAACATCATCACACTTAACATAGTGAACATACCCATAACCCCCAAAAGTTTTCTCGTTACACCTTTGGAATCCCTCCCTCCTGACCCTCCCCACAAGCCTCCTCCCCAGCAACCACTGATCCGTTCTCTGTCCCACAGGTAAGTTTGCATTGTCTGGAGTTTTATATAAATGAAATCGTATAGTGTATACACTTATTTATATGACTTCTCTCGCTCAGCATAATTAAGAATCATTCATGTCATTGTGTGTACATACTATTTGTGGATATTTGGGTTGTTTCCAGTTTTGGCTATTACCGATAAAGTTTCAATTAAAAAAACCTGGGTTTTAATTATTCCTGGGTTGAAGTGGACAGGAGGAGAAATGGAATTCAGACTAGAGGGGATGTCAGGTGGCTGCAGTTTGGAATAAGCCTTAGACTCCAGAGAAGAGGTTTGAAGATTTTGTTTTAAACGTTGTTCTTGTTGTTGGCAGTCACGGGGACAGGCTAATCTGAAAGCAGAGAGAGAGTTTAACAGATACTTTGGGAAGCCCTCCCAGAGGGTCGGCATTCAGAGAAACTGAATCCATGCTACACAGGCACTGGAATGAAGCTTCAGTTAGTTGAGGAGAATGAATATTCAATCTCTGTATATTTCCTGCTCTCTTGAGTATAAGGCACCCATAGCTCTGTCTAGGCTGATGTTACCAGAAACCAGGGACTATGCTTCAAGCATGGCTGAATCCTCACCCTCCATTGCAATATCTGCACATAGGTTGACTCAGTAAATATTAGTGGAAGGAAGGAAAAGAGAAAAAAAATGTGGGAAGGAAGGAGGTGTCGAGGGAGGGAGAGAAGTGGTAAATAAATAATGGACAAACAACAAAAGTTTAGATACACTGAATGAATATTGTCGTCTAAACTATTAATTTTAGCTGGAAGCATTGATAAAATCAAACAGATGCTTTAAATACTTGGATAATGCTGAAAAAGTTTCGTGATGATTTCTACAGTCTGGAAATAGGAGAACAACCCCATGGGCAAGAGGACCTCTTTGATGGAATAACACTTGGTTCACACTTCTGTTAGCACTTTCTCTCTTCACTTCATAGTAAATAGAGTCTCATTACACAGTGAGCTCTGAAATGTCAAGTCCTACTGTATCCTCAGTGCCTGTTGATATTCAGCAGTAGTCCAGGTTAACCTAATCACCACAGATAACCAAGGATTCAATCTTCAATACTCCAGGATGAGCCACTTAAAAGTCACTGACCTTCCCCTCTCTCCTTAAAGCAAGCAATACCCAGTGACAGAGCTCCTCCCTGTACTTCTCCCATTCTGCACGTTTGTTCATAATGTTCTCTCTGCAATGCCCTTCTAAACCTCCATATACATCCACACTAGAAGTCCCACCTACATTTCAAAACCCAACTGAAATGCCACTTTATTCAAGAAGGAATCTCTAATCCACTTGATTGACAAAAGATCCCTCTCTCTATATGACTACATTACTTCATTTTCTTTCTTCTTCCACAGTTCTTATCCCATCATGCCTTGTGCTATTATTAGTTGCATATTTCTTTCATCTCTTTTACGCAACCGTAGTACTCTTAAGAGAAAGGCTTTGTCTTACTCCCCTCTGTACTTCCTGTAGTGGCTTTTGAAATGACTTGTAAATAGTAGTGGCTTAATAAACGTTTATTGACTGAATAAATAGATCAATAAATAAAAGAACGTAAACTTTCTGATGTTTACATTATATGAATGGATGGAAGAAAGACACTTCCCCGTATATCCCATCCACTATTCCTACTCTAATGTGAGGGAGCCCCGCACTATGTACACTTTGCTAAGGGTAAATCTCATTAACATAGAAATGTCATTTTGATATAGCAGGCTATAAGTCACCAATTCTTTGGTTGTAATTAATTCATTCAAGAAATTAGCCAATTCCCTAGGAGGATCCTGAAAGAATAAACATAGTTCAAGCAAGTTTTGATGGAAGCCATGCAAGGCGGAAGAAGCCTTGCACATCCATAAAGACAAATGATCTTAGACAAATGTCATAAAGACAAAGGACCTCTGACAAAACAAAAAAAAGACTTTAAAATACTAGATTTAGAATTTTATGGGAGGGGCCACCCACATGGCTGAGTGGTTAAGTTCGTGTGCACTGCTTCGGCAGCTGATGGCTTGACCAGTTCAGATCCTGGGTGCAGACATGGCACTGCTTGTCAGGTCATGCTGAGGTGGCACCCCACATGCCATAGCTCGAAGGACAAACAACTACATTTTCTAAGATCAAAGAGGTAAACTCTAAGGAGTTAAGCCTTCAGAGGTGACCAGAAGATCTGAAGCTGCCTTTTTCTTGGGAGCATTTGCCAATTCTGAGCATAGCCTAGAGGTCTGGAATCCAGATTTTGCCCTGGCCAGGGGCCACTGCAGAGGGACAAAGAAACCAGTAGAGATTTGATGGTTGGATAGGTCTAGAGTTGCAAAATTAGAGACTTTAGGTACCTCAAACACACTTCCAGTCTCCCCCTTAAGACATTTGTCAAATTAGGAAACTATACATGACTTGAGACTAAAGAGCTAAACTAAAAACCCTTGAAAGGCAGAAGAGAAATTTCTGTTGTAGTTGGTGAAGAGAAGCTATGATCTTCCAGGTTTTAGTTGATATATATGAGCCTAGAATTTGGGTATAACCAGAAGTAGAGGGAGTGTTACCAAAACTGCAGCCCAGTTTCAATGTAGCCCAGTATCTGATTGGGTTAAGGTGATAACTGCCTCCCGGCCTCTTCCCCTGCCTAGCAAAAGAAAGACAAATCATCTCTGGTGGGAGGTAGCATCATCCGGAGTCTCTGCAGATTTTATACTGTCCAACATGCAATCAAAAATTACTGGGCATGTGAAGCGACAGGATCACATGGCCAATAATGAAGAGAAAAAAAAAAACCAGCAGAAGCCAACCCACAGATCATCCCAATAGAGAAGTTAACAGGAAAGGACTTTAAAGTAGTTGTGATTAATTTGTTCAAGAAGTAGTTGAAAAGATGAGTGGTATAAATGAAAGAATAAAGAATTTCAAAAGAGAATTAAAAATTTTTAAAGACTCAAATGGACATTCTAGAACTGAAAAATATAACACCTGAAATTAAGAACTCAAGAGATGTGTTTTATAGTATATTGAGAGAAACAGATGACAAGAAGTATTAACCAGAAAGTTAGCAGAAAACCTGCAGATGAAGCTTAGAAAAGAATGAAAAAAATCAGAAAATGTATCATTGGAGTCCTAGAAGGAAAGGAGAGAGAAAACACAGGAATATAGTGATCTCTGAAGACATAATGGATCAGAATTTTCCAAAACGATAAAAAGACTCCAGCTCACAGGTTCAAGAAACTCAGTAGAGCTTAAGCAGAATTTCTTCTTTTAGTGCCATCTGGTCCCAGCATAGTCAAACTACTAAAATCCAGAAACAAACAAAAAATCTTAAAGCCCGTTGGAGTAAAAAGATCTTTGTTACCTTTAAAAGAGCATCAATAAGTCTGGAAAATAACTTCTCAAAGGAAATGGTATAAGCCAAAAGACAGTGAAATGAAAATTTCTACAATGTGGAAAAGAAATTACTGCCAACCTAGAATTCTACACTGAGCAAAATTATCTTTCAAAATTCACGTTGAAACAAATATATTATCAAAGAAACACAAACTGAGAGAATTCGTCACTAGTAGACTTGAAATACGAGAAGTACTAAAAGTTTTTCAGGTAGAAGGAAAATTATCTCAAATAGAAACATTGAAATGAAAAGGAATTAAGAGAATGGAGAAGTTGAAGAGGTATATAAATATAAATTAACATTCAACGTATAAAATAATAGTATCAATGTTTAAATTTAAAATGTAGGTGGAATTAAAATGCATTAAAAGGGTAGAGGGTAAATGGAGTTAGAAGGTGCTATGGTTCCAGTATTGTCAGGGCATTGAAAAAGTAGTAATGTGCACTCGACTGTAACAGGTCGTGAATTCTTTCAGTAATCTCTACAGTAATCACTTTCAAACTAACTATCTCAATAATTACATAAAAGAAGATTGCATACTCAAAGTAAAATTAAGATTCAATTTAAGATCATATTGGATTTTAAAAATATTCTCCTTAAAAGAGACATACCTTAAATATTAGGATACAGAAAGCTTGAAAGCAAAAGTGTGGAAAAAGGTATTCCATGAAAATATCAACAAAAATAAAGCTAACATAACAACACCAATATCAAACAAAGTATATCTGAAGACAAGACTCATTACTAGCGATTTTTTAAAAGTATTTCAAAAAAGGATGAGTGAGTCAATCCCCAGAAAAATAGAACAGTCTTAAATCTGTATACACCCAATAACAGTTTCAAAATATAGTTTAAAAATTATCAGATTATAAAAAATAAATAAGCAAATCCAAATCAAATTAGCAGACTTTAAAGCATTTCACCCAACTGGTGATAAGAGAAGCAAACAAAAAATCCATTAGACAAGTAGACACAAATAAACAAATTGGGCACAATCATACCATGGAGTACTACTCAGCAATAAGAAGAAATTATTAATACACAAAACTAGATGAATGAACAGCAAAGTTATTATACTGATTGAAAAAAGGTAGATAAAAGTGAATATATACTGTATAATTCTATTTATATAAAATTCTAGAAAATTTAAATAATTTGTAGTGAAAGAAAGCAGATCAGTGGCTGGAAAGGGATAAGTAGGAGGAAGAGCTGTGGTTATGGTTTCATGAATGTACAGATATATCAAATTGTACACTTTAAATATATACACTTTACATTTCCATATGTCAATTATACCTCAATAAAGTTATTAAAAAATCAGTAAGTCTAAGGGCCGGCCCAGCAGCACAGCAGTTAAATTCACACATTCCATTTTTGTGACCCGGGATTAGCTTGCTCAGATCCCGAGTATGGACCTACACACTGCTTGTCAAGCCATGCTGTGACAGGTGTCCCACATTTAAAGTAGAGGAAGATGGGCATGGATGTCAGCTCAGAGCCAGTCTTCCTCAGCAAAAAGAGGAGCAGATGTTAGCTTAGGGCTAATCTTCCTCAAAAACAAAACAAAACAGTAAGTTTAGAGAAGACTGAACAACACAATTAACACATGGACTCAAACAGCACATATAAGTAGAGAGAAGACTTTGAACACAACAGTAGAATTCACATCCCATTCAAGTTCACATGGAATATTTACCGAAACTAACCATATTAGCAGCATTAAAGAAAGCCTCAACAATGCCAAAGGAAAAAAATTATTCTGAGTATATTCTCTGACCACAGTGGACTTAGCTAGACTAACAAAAAGATGACTAGGAAACTCTAATTCTGTGGAATTTAGTCAATAGTCCTCTATATAATGGGTCAAAGATAAGTAATGATGGAAATTAGAAAATAATTTGAATTGAATAATAATGAAGATAGGGCATATCAATATTTAGGGGATGCAGCTAAAGTAGTACTTAGAGGGAAAGGCATAGTTTTAAGTATGTATAGTAGAAAAGAAGAGAGGATGAACTATAACTTTAAAAAATTTCACACCTAGAGAAAGTACAAGAAAGAAAATGAGGGTCAGAAGCCAATGAATGAGAACTAGCAGTACAAAAGAGATAATCAACAAAATGGAAAGATAATATTTTAAAGAACTTTAAAAAAATTGATAAACCCTTAGCAAGATCAATTGAAAACAGAGAAAACATATGATACCTTTTTCTGATTGCAAATGAGGGAAAATGAATACACAAAATCACAAAAAATAAAACTCCATAAAAACCAAATTGACAAGCCTCAGTATTGCATGAATACACGCAAGTATGTTTCATGCTTTTTACTAAATTTATCTCTAATGCAGTTAACTTTACATTTACATTATAGTTTTCTTATAAAGTATGGTGGCAATTCTCTTTTCAAACGCCTCTTTAAGTCTTTCGTGTTTTTTCACAATTGAGACATTTTAAAACATGTATGAATGTCTAACAATTAAACCATTTCTAAATATAGATATATGATACGTGTAAAAAGTAGATAAGAACTCTCTGTAACATGAAATTTATAGTTACTTAAATTATGTTAATTTAATACCACCATTATCCAATATTCTTTCTCTAAAAACTTTGATAACATTATTATAAAACAACAACAACAAAAAGGCAAGGGCTATGCTTAATGTTATACGGAAACCTTACTCAAGGTAATAAATATATTGCACCAAACTTTTAAGTAAAAAAATACGAAGTCGCTTAGGGATCTGTTGATTTTCATGGTTTTAATTGTCATATTATTATGGACTAGACAGTAGCATTCTCAGGTCATGTCTACAAATACCTCACGTCAGAATATTCTTCAAACCTACATTTTCTCTGGACTTGTCCACAGTTAAGATTGTTTTCACTTTTTAAATAGAAATTTCCAAATAGATATGCAAACTCTTTGATAGATCATGATAGCAAAAAATGAAGTCTAGGCCACACAGATAGGCCAAATAAAGCTCCAGTAAGTGGCCAAGTAAGATCGAAAGCTTTCTGTTTAATGAAACAATTTTAATTGAATCCTTAATCTCTCAGGTCGGTAGTCTGAAGGTGAAAGAAAGAGAATTTGGGTCAACTTCTCACTAAGAAAATATTTTACATACAGGGCTTATATGATGTTAAAATGTACCCAGTGTGCTGAAACCCATTCTATGTAAGCACAGATGCATGAAAGGATGTGGTTCCAGAGAAAGACACAGTAACAACCACAAGCATAGCATTAAATTATACTGGTTGATTTGGTAGAAATCCATACCAGCTTCTGGTATATGGTTGATTTTTTATATTCGGTATCCAATAGTGACACTCTCATCATTTTCTATATGGATATCATTGTGATTATCTTAAGGACAATTTTGAATGAGTTCCCTGAGCCTCTACTTACCTCCCTTTTTCTCCCCCAAAATTATACAAATCATGTTTACTTTCATGAGCACAAAGTTTATTATTTTATGTGGTGCTTATATCAATAATACTGTGACCTTCTGAGGGATGTGTGGTAGAAAGGGACAGAAAACCCACATGAAACAACTTCTTAGAATTTTTATTAGTAAATGCATTTCTATTTTTATAGCATTATCTTCACATAATACAGTTAAAACCTATAACTGCTTAAAAATAGTTCATTATTTTTATAGTTTACTATGTCGAAAAGAGGAAAAGCGTGCTAGCTATAGCTCTGCTTATCTTTCTGTCATTGAACTCCTTATAAAAAAAATAGTATTTTCTATATTTATAGAAATACATTTTTCATTTAAGAAATTCAAACTATTTAACAACTATTATATCGATAGTCCCTCAGTTCTCTGAGATTATAGCAGGATGATAGAAAATTTGATAATTTAACTCGTAGACTCAGTATCACAAGATAATCTTGTTCAATTACTCAATTTGGGTTTTAAAACCTTCTATAGATTCCTTTCCAATTGCTGAGCAGGTTTTGATAAAAGAACCCCAAATAGTGAAATTTGTCACTAAAAAGGGAGCACATCACGTTGTACTATGAATGCACTTTCCTTACTGCAATCTTTTTCATGGTTTTCACACGTGCGGCTTTCTTGTTGGCTATCCTTGGAGAAGTCAGACAAAAGAAATTCAGTCCACCTTCTTCATGAGAGTCTTTGAAATGTTTGAACATATCTCTCATGGTCCCCTGGTTGTCACTCCATTGTCGGGTTTTTCCCATCATTGCTCATTTGAGATAGTTTGAGTTTCCTCTCCATTCTAGTCAACTGTCTCCATTGGTCAACATCTTTCACAAGCTGCATTTTCTGCAATGTGACCCGATACTCCCAACTGTTGTCTGACTGTTCCTGAGTGGAGCAGAACTCAAGGCCCTCCCTCTGGGTCATAGGGCAGTAGCAGAATGTATTTGTGTTCTCAGAGGTTTAATCACATCGTTGACTGACATTAAGTTGAGTTGACAAAATCTGCTAACATCTTTTACTTATTCTCATGAAATCATATTTCCTGTAATCTGTAATTATATTGCTTCTTTTGTAGACCTAAGCACAAGACTCGAGATTTATCCCAATTATTTTTTTAATAGGGATATACTCACTACTCAAGAACACCCAACCTCATGATAGGAAAAATGTGAAAACTCCTACATCTTTCTCATATATTACGCTCATACCATCTCCTTCTTTATAGACAAACTAAAGTGAAAAGATAATAGAAATTATCTAAGTATTGGAGACAAATGTTCCACTACAGGAGAAAAATGAGAGAGGGAATATGTTGTTCATTTTCTTTTTCTTTTTTTTTGCTTAATTTACCAAACAAATATCAATTTTCTGCTTTGTGTTACCACAAAGAGGCATATAGAGGCATATATAGAGGCAGCGTGAACAAGAATTCTAATTTAAGGGAATGGAGCTGTCAATGGAATGGTTTCCTGATCAGCCACTGTTCACTCAGCTGTTGTAGAGCGATGACCAGGCACTGTGTTACATCTTGCTGGGCTTTAGCTGAGAGCACACAATTCAAGTTTTCCCGTTTATATTGAGTCCAATAATTGCTTTTGTGTTGTGTTCTTTTTGTCACATCTCGTTTTTCAACTTTACTAATAAAGTGTTGAAGAAAACTGTAAAATACTACAAGTGAGATCTCTTAGTTATACCATTTTATTAACAGCATTTACCTTTGGCTGTTAAACTATGAACATATAATAAAAAAGCTGCAATATTGCATTAGCAGGGTAAATGCATTGCAGTGAATACTAATAAACCATTCACAATTTACTAAGAGCTCAATATAGCCCAAATTATATTGTTAACAATAGGCCTCATTTACTCACATGAAGCTTAAAAAACACTCTCAAGAATTAACATAAAACACCTTACGTGGTTTATGTACACTATAACTCATCTATAGAATGGGCAATAGAAATTGCCAAAATTAACGTTTAAGCCAGTCCCTTCAGAACAGCTACCAATGTATGAGCCTTATAAAATGTCTCTCTTTTCTTTCGTCTGTAGATGTCCATTTGTACTTAGGTTATATTTAGAGTGGTGATGTGAAATAGGTCATGTTGACCCTGTTTAAGAATATATGGTGTTTTACAGGCTTAATGGTCCATTCCTAAAATTAAAAGAGTTTGATTGTATTTGATTTACAAGTAATTGTGGAATAGACTCAGAGTGGGAAGGAACTCTAGCAAAACTTTTACTCTTTACAGAAATCCTCTCTACAGCAATCCTCGATAATAATCATAAGAAAGGCTAACACTCTCTGAGTTATTACTATGCACTACTTTCTATGCAGGAACATCCATGAGGATTTATGAGTAGGCGCGAAGGCACAGAGTTATAGAGTAAGGTCTCCGTGATGTCCTGCCTAGGAAGTGGCAGAGACAGCCAGGAAGAGCATCCTGACGCTCTAGTGCTGATTTCCTGTGCTTCTCCATTTCACCTGACAGCCTTTCAGTATCTGGGGAAGGCAGTCTCCATTTAAGCAGTTCTTAAAAAGGGGTGCTCATTTTCTCTGTAGGGCACCTATCATATTTGGGACATCTCTAGTTTAAGAAGCCCTGCCTTATAGTGAATCTGTATAACTGATACAGCCTGTATAACCGTATATATCTTCTTGATCCTGGCTCAGTCCCTTGGAACAGCGCAGAATAAGTCAAATTCCCCTATCCATGACATGCCTTCAAGAATTTGAAAAAAGCAATCACGTTTCCTCCAAACCTCTTTTTTTTTTTTTCAAACTAAACACTTCCCAGTTCCTTCAACTTTTTTCTTATGACATAGTCCCTACCCTTACCACATGCTGATTGCTCTCCCCTGACTACAATTGTTTGTCAACAATCATTTCAAGTCGTGGCATCAGAACTGAAGAACAATAGTTCAGACAGGAGCTGACCTTTAGAGCTTGTCCTGGGGCTCTACTCTCCCTCGTTCTGGATGGTAGAACAGAGAACTTTAGCATTTCTGATTCATCTGACTTCTTCAAAGCAAATCAGCAGGTCCGCAGCATGCATACTATAATGAGGCAATAGATATATATTTTATAGGCTGCTTTGGTTAAGTGAGATAACAAAGATAAAATGCGTGGCTCAAATTATAGCACACGCACTTCAAGGCCAGTGTGTAGCAGTAAACTACGGCCTCGCCAGCCACTTAGTCTTCCTATGTCAGTGATTGTTATTTTAGATCTGGGGACTCAAGAAGTTCAGGCCAACCCTGCATGCATGGCAATAGTCAATTGTAGTACAGAATGCAGCAGGCGAGTCATATTACTGTCTCTTCCTGACTTCAAATGAAAATTCTCTAGATTATTAGGTCACTCTGCCCAAGCCCATGCTTGAATAGTTTATTTTTTTTTTAATTTTAATGTAAGGGATGAACTATGTACTTAACTTCAGCAAATTGCATCTTTTAGTTTAGTTGTGACCTCTGAATCCTCATTTGATTATCCAGGGCATTAGCTCTCCCTCTCAGAGCAGTATTATCCTCGGATTTCATAAGCATGCTACCTTTATCATTTTCAAGGCTTGACAGAAAAGGAGAAGTGGGACCAATCTCACAGGCCTGGCAGTGCCACTAAAGCAGCAGCTGGGCCCAGGGTAGGCACTCGGGCAAGGAACAGCATAGTCAGGAAAATGAGAAAGAGCACCAGCACAGGATCTAGAGAGCAATAGGAGATCCAGCACTCTATCAGGCCACCACGGAGTCTATCACTCCAGTCTAAATATTCTCTGTCTTTAGTATCAGGAAAAAATCAAATTTCAAAACTCAGCAACCCAAAATGAACAGACAAGTCTCATCAAGATGTCCTTAGTGAAATGTTTATTATGCTCCTGAAGAATCATCATCATAATAATGGCCTCTGCTATTAGATGTTTACTATGGTCCAGGCCCTTCATGTGAGCTACTTCTTTCAATCCTTCCAACAACCTTCTGAGGCAGATATTATTATTATGGCTATTTTACCAAAGAGTAAACTACGCTACTTGCTCACGATCCCATAGATTGAAGAGCCGTCTCAGGACCCACACCCAGCAGTCTGTCTCCAGGGCCTGTACTCTGCAACATTCCTCCACGCTGTTATTCCAATTTTTAATGCAGGAGGCAATTTCCAGCCTCCATATTTTTTCCTAACGACAATTGTAACCATAGTTTTACTCTGATTTATTTTTGCAGTCTAACATTGTTAGAGCATTTTCTTCAACTCTATGACCTGCTAAGCCCATTACCATCTTGAGTCTGTGAATATTTCTTTTTGCTCAAGCTTGATACCTGGCGTTTTTCTTTACTGGAGTTCAACCTTGCTCATTTGTCAATTCGCCAATCATGTATCATGTTCTCAGCATTGTGCTAAGAGCTTGGGTGGCATTTCTAAGCAGGAAAGGTATTTTGATTTGTTAACAAAGATCCTAATTATACATTCAACACGGAGGACAACATATCTAAACAAAGTTGTTCTTAACGAATTAGGAAATTATGGATTTGGTCTCTATTTAAAAGAGAAGAGCTTAACTCACAAACATATATATATTCATACATTGAAAGTCATTCTTTTTGTATTTATAAATAAAATGGATCAGGAAATGCTCAGGTTTCCTCTGAAGAAACTATCCTGTAATTGTCTCTGAAACATTCTGTTATACTTTAAAGTGTCTTACAAATGTTCACAAAGAGAAGGAGCAAATCTAATTCTGCAAGAGGTTTGTAGATTTGGTCACACAGCTGCATCCCAATCCCCTCAACCATTAAACAAATAAACAAAAAATAAATTCATATAGGAAATTTTGCCCAGAAAACACTTTCAGAATCGTCTAACCCAGACCACTCGCCTCTGTCACTAGTCATGGCAGTTTCGACTGTGCTTCAGGGACTCTATTACTGTTGAATCAAATATTCCTTGATTACCAAAACTTCTGTTCTTCAGTCTCAAATGCATCAGGTTACTGGCAGCCAGAGAATCATCCAGAGCCTCACATGGCTGCCTAATGCCCCCCAGGCTCTTGTGATGCAGCTGCAAGAGAGAGAGTTGCAAGCCCAACCCAGAGCCCAGCACGCCCAGAGCCCAGCACGTCCAGAGCCCAGCATGCTGCACCAGCACTCTGCCAGCACCAGAGCAGCCCTGGTTCCCCATGGGTGCTCCTATAGAAATTTCCCAGAACTCCACAAAAGTTGCTATCCCTGTCATTTTCCTTAGGAATGCATTAATTTCAAGATTTGCAGAGGGAAGGGAGGTCGAAAGGCAAGCCAACTTTCAGCTTCCTCCCTTAGTGGTGGCAGCAGAACCATGAACCATACCTCTCCAAGATCAACTGTGTAAATCACAGTTTGAACTTTCCCTCTTTCTAGGCTGAAGGGGTGGTGCCCTAGTTCAGTGTTGAGACGGTTCAACCAGGATTGAGGTTTGGTTGGTGTCCTCTACCCCTGCCTTAGCTGGAGGCCCAGCTCAGATTCTGAAGACACTGAAAGGATCCTTCTTGAAGGGTAAGCATAATTCCTTGTTAACTCGCCACCAGTTTTCCAATGCACAAGACTGAGTTGCGGCTGGATTCTACACCTGCCTGGAAAAAAGGAAAAGTGAACTGCCGCCACCCCACTTCTTCAGCAAAAATTTCATTCATTATATTTTACCCAAGATGACTTTCTACACGGAAGAGGAATCAAATAATCATAAATGTTTATATGAGTATTTACAAAGTGCCATACATGCTACTAAATGCTTTCCATTCACTGCCTTTGTCAATCCTCATAATTACCCAGGAGGTAAGTACTATTTTGAGCCTCTAGTTTCCAATAAAGAAACTGAGACTCAGAGATGGTAGGGATTTTGTTTAAGATCACACAGTTACTAAGTGAATAGACCAGAATTTGAACTAGACCTCACTCACGGCAGAGCTGTATAACTTGAAGTAAAAATGCCCTCAATTTCCTACTAAATGGGATAAATGCTTAGGTAATTCAAAGACAAATTGAATAGGTTTTCAAATGATAATTGTTAACATTTTTTTGACTTATAAATAGCACAGAAAGAAACTATATAGGATGCGAAATGGATTTCCAGGCCCACATTTTAGGAAATACTTTCCCTTGGACAGTTTCTCAAACCTAACTTGCTCCAATGATGTATTACACCCTGTTTATTATCTACAAAAAGCACAAATAGTTAGAAAAATGTTTTTGACCTTTACCAAAAGCAAATATGATCTCGTTTCTGAACCAGAAACCTTGGTCTGGACTTTGAATACTGATCTGGAAACAAGTTTTTAAAAGAATTAGCTCAAAGCAGCAGGTTTGTAGCTCATATGACACGAGATGATCAATGACCACATTAGCTACTAATCTAAGGCATAAAACATGCATGAGGCATTAGCATGGAAATCTAACACGTTCCCACCCCAGGTGGCACTGGATTTCTAATCTGTTGTCCCATCTAATAGGAATAAACTTAAATAGCTTATTTAGAGCTTCATTTACAAAGTTAATAATTAGGGTGATTTACTCAAGAGGCAGGGGTGACGAGCGAGGAAGGCAGACAGCTGGGTGGGGGATGAAATGCGAGAAGGAAAATAAGTCAATTTGAAAAAGCCAAACTCAACGCCTTAGTATAATTTTGTCTTGAAAGATATCCCCACTCTGATGGGAGGGAATCAGGGTCAGAAAAAAGCATGACCTCAAGAAGCTGAGTCTTGATTGGAGACCAACAAATAAATCCCGTTATTTGTTACAGGGTGCTAGGCAAGTTGTTTAATCCCCCAAACAAAGGTTTGTACATCTTTAAAATGGGAATGAGAATGCCTGCTTTGTGAGGAATAAAAAGATAACAGAAGCAAAGTGGTTAATACAGTACCTGACACTTGGGAGGGACTCAATGTCTATTGATTCCACCCTTTAGCAGATTCACCAGATAGTGCTAGGATGCAAATGTGGTCCCCTCTTCCTGGGTCTACAATGCAAGAGTCTGATCTAGTCACAGTTTTTGACACGGTACTTTTATTACCTACATTCAGTGCTGGGACAATAGTTAGATGAGTTGTTTAATTTGATGTTACACACAATATCGAGCAAATGAGGTTCAGCCAATTAGAAACAAGCAGGTGGGTAGTCTGTCCCTCACCTCTCAGGTGACTCAAGTTACCTATATACCATTTATGTGACCCGGCTCCAGGCTTATCCTTAACATTTTAAGGGCCCAGCGCAAGAGTCCTAATGGAAACCCATATACCTAGATATTTAAAACATATAAAACAAAACAAATAAAATAGTTTCTATCCCCTTGCCTAGACAAAAGCACCTTAAAAATCACCTGGAAGGCCAGATTCAAACACAATTCTCAGAGCTCTTGGAGTTCTGTGCCAGGACATGGCAGCACGGGAAGAGCCAGCTCTCCCCACTTCACTTCCCACCCTGCTCAGTCCTACCCTGCGAGGGGACTTGCACGTGCGTGTGTGTGGACACTCCAATCCTCACAGCCAAGCTCCATCTCCACCCTCTACACCCACAAACAGACACCCCAAGACCACCTATCACGCCTACTTCTGTGCCCACCAACAGCATGGTTGGTCCTCCTCCAAGAGGAAAATCCAAGGAAAAATGCCGGTGCAGGCCCTGGAAGCTGGCTCAGGACTGCTTAGGCTGGAAATTCCAAGGTCCCAAATAGCCAAAGAGTGGTCTAGAAGTGGGGGAGGCAGACTCCAGGGGGCCATGAAGACTCCAGGTGGTTCTGACGCCACACTGCACCATGAGGAGAGAGGGGCAGAGCCAGAGGAGAGCCATTAATGCCTGGAGCCCAGCACAGGGGTCCATTTTCCCAGCTCAGCCTATTTGTTCAGTCAAGTCCCTTTATCTCCTTATTGTCCCCAGTGCCATCCTGCAGGGCAGGGTGTTAACAGTCACTGCAGGGGAACTGGGTACTACCCATAAAGTGGCTCCAGAGCAGCCGATCCTTCTGCAATGCAAAGTGTGGACATTATTATTAACCCTTCTAATCTCACTCTATGCATTAAATCAGTCTTGATAATTAGCAAGTTCCACCTTCTAAACAATTAGTTAGACTGGTAAATAATCAAGAGACAGAAAAAGCTAATTAACCTTGGGTTTCCTTCGTAGAAATCTAGGGAGAATTTTTTACATATAATGTACGTTAGGGCTTTTTTTTTTTTTTCACAGAAAGAATTGTTCTAAGATGTTTTCATGCCCATCCTTAATATAGAAAAGCACGGTCTGCCTCACAGGTCTAATAATCCTTGGCACCCTGAGCACCACTGAAAGGTTTTCCGGCCCATGGAGAGAACTTTTGCAAACTGTCTTAAGGCCATAACGCTCTCTTTTAGAGGGTTGTAAATAGAGGGTACAGGCTACTACCCACAGCTTGTTATCGACTCATGTCGCTGCCCTAACAGAAAAGAGCCAGGAGTGAAGGGGCCTCACCATACCTGCCCAACGAGACTGAGGATCTGCCGAAAGACTGAGCATTCGGGGACATTCAGGGCCAAGTAGCAGCACCCTTAGTTGTGACGATATCCCTCCATGACTTGGTCCTTACATAGGCCCCCTCTTCCACTCATCCATCACCTCCCTCCCACCTCTCAGGGGCTTTCCACCTCCAAGGTTGTCAAACCACATTGTAATCACCTGGAGAGCTCTAAACATCAGCTCTGGAGATTCCATTTTAATCGGTGCAGCCTGGGCATGCGGAGTTTTATGAGCTCCCCAGGTGACTGTAATGTGCAGCCGGGTTTGAGAATCCATGCTCCCCCACAACCAGCCCCAATCTACTGGCTCTTTCCGGCACACGCCCAGCACTCTCACACATCTATGTCCTTTTCTTTTGCTTCAAATGTCCCTCTCCCACCCGGCAAGCTTCTCCCCCTATAAGACCCAGTCACATGAAGCCCTGCCCCAGACAGTCCGGTCTGCCCATTTTGAGACCCCAGAACATTTCATGCATCCCCTTAATAGAGCTAACAGAGACTTTATAATTTATCATCCCAGCCAACGCCCTGTTGAATGTAAAAGAAAACACTATCAACAATTATTCTGGGTGACAGGTGTCGACTAGGACTATCCCAGGCAAACTGGAACATCAGCTCCCCTGATTATAGCCCCTATTATATTAATCAGTAATTGCTACTTGCGTGTCTGTCTCCCACCCTAGGTGTGAAAGCCATCAGGCAGGGACCGTACTTACTCGTCTCTCTAACCTCAGGACCAGCACAGACTAGATGCTGAATAGATTTTTCCATAAGAGGCCCTCTTTTATTACGGTTAAGTGCATGGACTCTATAACCAAGGAGCATGGGTTCAAATTCCAGCTCTGCCATTTTTTAGCTGTGTGACAACTTCTTGTGCTTTAATGGCTTCATCTCTGAAATGGAGATAATAATGAAATGTACTTAATAGGGTGGTTTAAAGGTTTAAATGAGTGGATATATGTAAAGTACTTAGAACAGTACCTGAACATAGGAAGTACTACGTAAGCATTTCTCATTCTTTGTAAAAAGGATGGATAAACCAACTGAATAAGTTCCAAGTGGCTATTTTCTAAGGAACTCCTCCAAATGATCACACCCGCAGTGAATGCTCATAATAGTAACACCGGCTGACCTTTACTGCGGACCCACCATGTTCCAGGCACATACATTATCCCATCCACCCTCCACCACAACCCTATCAGGGAAATATACTACCTGTTCCATCAAGTTTACAGATAAGGAAACTGAGGCTCAAATAGAAGATTTCCACAGTCACCGCATTTTATCTTTCTATAGAAAAAAGCAACTCAAATCCTCTCTCACTGTGAGTTTCCTGTGGTTCCTTTGAGAAATAAAAGGGCTTCTCTGAAGTCCCCGTTACACAATGTACCCAATATTTGAGGCAATGAAGAGTGAAAAGGCAATGGCGGTGAAATCTGTGCTTTGGAGGGAGCTCTTGTTCGCTGCTTTTTGAAGTGTTTTAAACAATTCACGAACCAGTATTATCAAGAGGGTAATATCTACAAAGCAGTATTTGGCATACTCTGAGGACACCCAAAATTATAAAATCTTCCTCTCACCTCCAAGAAATTCAAAGTGTAGTTGAGAACATAAAGAAAATATTAAATAACACCAAGGATTTATATAGCAATAATAGCTGGGAGAGTCCCAGAGCAGCGAATGATGAATTCCATGTAAATGGTACCATTTGCACCTGCCATGAGAGGCCAGGAAAGGGAGGACTTCTGAAGAGAAGAGCTTGAGGGGGCATGAGAGCTACATCTTCAAATATCTATTAATTCAACAAATGTTCCCCAACACCCGCCGTGTGTCACTCCGCTGCACACTGGGACAGCAGAGGTTAGAAAAATTGAGTGGTGCACTCAAGAAGCCAAGAGTCTAGAGGCGGAATCAGACATGTGGACAGATAACTCAAAAGGCAGAAGAAGAGCAGAAACAGAGGTGGCTATTCTCTGTCTCCAGGATACTGGAGGGCCCAGAGAGGAGTATCCACTCAGTCTCACCTGGGCAAAGCTGCCAGGAGCAATGTGGTAGAAGATTCTAGAAGAGAGATTGCCCAAGCTAAGTCTTAAAGAATAAATAGGAGTTATCAAGGGAAAAAACATAAAGGAAGAAAAGGATAAAAGAGCAGGCCAAACCATGGGGAAAGGGAGAGTGTAAGCCTTTAACAAAAAGAGTAAAAGACTGAGAAATCCAAACAGAAAACGATCCAAATTTTAGGAGTTGGAAGGCGGGAAATCTGGGGTCATGGTAGGGAGACAAAATCCCCTAGAAAGGAAGTTAGATATAAGGCTGGAAAGTGAAATCATCATTTTTTTAGTTTATTTTGTTCAACAGAATTCCATATAATGAAGAAATTGCACATTTATCAATTGCTTCTTGAAAAAGGGCATCCAGCATGTTGGATCCTATTGAATGTGCCTGGACCCAAGAAAATACTCAAAATGTATACTCCGTGAAAAATATATCTGTCTGTACACACACAGGCATGCACACACTCACAGAAAAACACGAGCCAAAACACAATCTAATCCTAGTTCATATTCATAAGGGACCTCAAAAGTCAAAGTTGTTTTTATTGGTTTTGATGCAGTCTTCCTTCTGGTCTCTGCCAGTGATAGGAGCAAGCTGATGTAGCCCCTAGGGAAATATGGAGGGCAGAAAGGGAAGACAAAACAACTCCTCTTTTTGGCCCTGAACTAAACTTATACAGTACACCTGGCAGAAGGGCAATCTAGATAACATTTATTTGTCTAGTTTCATTAAAAAGTGCACACAGTCTATTACTAAAGAAGAAAAAACGCGCTCTGAAAGAAGAAGTCATAAGCTTTGACAGGACATATCATGAAAATATGATTATATTATTTATACATGTGTATACTGTGTCCACATATAAAGATACACAATATACACGTGGCCCTTCTCATTGTCCACTAATGGGTCAACAAAAATCATTGATCAAGAGGCAGGAGGGCAGAGGGATGGAGCACACGAACTCAGAAGTTAGACCACCTGGCATTCAATCCTTGCTCCTTGATGTACAAGCTGTTTGAGCCCTTTCCCTGTAATCATAAGCAATGCAACCCCTCCAAGCCTCAGGACTTCATCCACAAAGTCAAAATAACACTGGGACCCGCCACATGGGATTAAAGGATGATCCTTTTCTTAGGACTAACTGAAGGTAACTCATGTAGAAGTGCTTAGCTTATTGACTGGCATGTCCTAAGAACTCAAAGGTAGTCTCAGAACTATTCAACTTATACCAGAAATTATTCCAAAACATAGAAAGAAGGAGACATTTGTAAAACCATTAAAGTGATTAGATGAGGCTGACTGGTCTTTTTGAGGCCAGGCATAAATTCACGAACATAAGAAACTTCTTTTGTACAGGACCATCCAGTGCTTAAAACTGAGGATCATTTTTCATATGGCTCTCCATATATTCCTGTCACTTTGACTTACCTTATCTCTCTAAATGAGCCTTCAAAAAATACCCCTGAGGGGCCAGCCTGGTGGCCTAGCAGGTAAGTTTGTGCATTCCACTTCAGTGGCCTGGCATTTGCTGGTTTGGATCCTGGGTGCAGACCTATGCACCACTCATCAAACCATGCTGTGGCAGGTGGCCCACATATAAAGTAGAGGAAGATGGACATGGATGTTAGCTCAGGGTAATCTTCCTTGAAAAAAAAAATACCCCTGAATCTAATCACTCCCAAAGTCTGCAAAACCCTCTCAAAGGAAATGGTTTCCACTATAAATTATAAAATGTAGGATCCCAGTGGACAGACTTGCTGAAAATTCAGACAATGATACATCCACGGGCTTGGGTAGAATGGTATGGTCCATATGAAGTTTAGCAATCCTGAATTAATCCCCCAAATGCAACCATGTTGCAATTTACATTTTAAAACTTCAATTAATTTTTTTCCCTTGGATTTATCCATCTCCCTGCTCACTCTCCCTCCCATCCTCCTCTCTGCTCTCATTTATACCTTACTTCTGGGGAATAATTTTAAGAGCAAACCTTTGCCAAGATTCTGAATTGCTCGTATTGCTTAATGCATATCCAAGTAGAAAAGGACAGATCCTAAGCCTGAGCATAAAAGCAGTCATTCCAAAGTTTGTAATATTTGGAGCTAGACTGTAAATGGTGGAAATTTCAAAGTGAAAAAAAAGCCTAGTGATCAGACTCGAGAAATATTTTAAACCACCGGAAACTTTGATCTGAAACCTTTGTGTTTTGCACATTACAAATGTAAAATATGGATTTTTCAATCAGGAGAAGCACAGGAATTGGGTAATAATAGTCAAACGGACTTGCATTTCCATATCTAACATTTTTTTTCTTTCTGTCCAGGAAAAAGAGAATTACTCTTCCATTGTACAAATCCACCTACTCAGAGGCATATGATTAAGATCCTAAGGAGCTCTAGTCTTCAGGCACAGGGAAATGTGAAAAAAAAAAAACCAACCTAAAGCCTAAGGTGAATTATCACTCTTTTAAGCTGTGATTAAGTTTTAAAATAAAACTATCAATGGCTTCTGCTCTACAGTTGAAACCAGCTCTACTTTCCCCCACTGTCTCCACTTCTGCCTTCAAATAAAACCTTGCAGATCCAAGAGTCTGTTTCGTGGTTTAGGTTTATTAAACCCTGGTATGGTTCCTCCAGGGTTGAAGATCCTTGCGCTAAACTGCTTACCAAAGGTTTACAAATTGAAATGGTTCCCAGGGGAATTTTTTTCTGCCCAGTTAGTTCTGTTACTGCTTTCTCTGAAGTCCAAGATTATTGAGATAAAACTCATTAGAAAAGTCAAGCTTCCCTAACTTCCAACGCTAAATCATTCAGAAAAGCAGGAATCAGAGCTTGGAGCTCTTCCCACTTTTATATTATTAAAAGACTGACTTTAGTAAGCGAAAGCCTTGTTTACTCAATACCAGTTTTCAGAAAATGATGCCTCAAAGCAACTTTTCTTTCTTTCCCCACACAACACTCAAAGCTCAAATTCTTCATTAAATTCTGGGTTAAGCTGGCCTGTGCCATTTCATTTATTGATTCAACTGCAAAGTGACTTCTTCCAGACCCCCCATGACATATCATGGCAACGACACAGCTTAGCAAGAGAATTAACAAAAGATAAAGACACTTGTCTAATGAGGACAAGGAAATTAAGACATAACTTAAAACTCCACGCTCTTTCTTGAGCCTCATGTTTTATGATGCCCGGAAACTTAGAATACCAGTTCAGCCTTAGACTTCTTTCCTAAGTCAGGGATCTGGCATTATATATGGTTAGTCCAAAAAATTTTCCCATTTTTCCTACTAATAGGAAACTTGTCTCATCTACATAAATTATAAGTTGTACACCAGCCGATTAAAGCTCAGAACACATTTCCCATGGAACAGTGGCTGTTGACTTCTAAGATGAGTCCACAAATGATTACACCCACATTGCAAGAATCCTATATCTAATATCCTTCACACGTGGCTAACCACCCAGGATTCAAACACCTTTACTGACAGAGCTCATGGCTTCTAAGGCAGCCCATTTCTTTCATTGCACTCTCCCTTTGTACATTAGCTAAAATCTACATTAGCTAAAATTTGCCTCCACCTACCAGCTGGCAGATCCTTCTAAAATCGTCCAGGGAGCCATCCTGCTCCTTTTGTCCTCACTTCTCCACTGTAAACATGCTCAATTCCTTGAATGATTTCTCCTAATATGGATTGCACCCCCATGCCTTTGAATATGCTCCATTTCATTTTTTAATATCATTTGTGTAGTGTAAAGGACACAGCTGGAGAGAATCAGATGTGTGTGGCCAGCACAGTAGGACACTGGTTACCCATGGCCTGGACAGTAGGGTTTTATTTTATTTTACTGAATACTAAGTCATTGAAAGTCACCAACAGCTGTCAACAGAATGTACTTGGGTTAGAGTGGAGAACTTGTTGTTTATGATGTGTGGCAGAGTGCCTGGTGAGGGAAACTTTTTTTCTAAACCAGAAAGGTGAGAGCTAAAAATATCAGCCATTTCTATATCTAAAAATAGAACCAACAAATGACCTCCAAATAAATCCTTATTATCTGGAAAAATCACTTGGATGGCATTCATTACAAATAGGTGCCCATCACCCTGGAGAAAAGTATAAAAGAATCTTTTTGTCTATAGGTTGGCCAAGCCTGTTTCTCCCAACATGCCCTGGGGTTCCGAGCTCTGGTGGGGAATGGGGAAGGAGCAATTTGCATAGAGAGTTCTGGGGCGAGCTTTCTGAGAGAGAAAGGACCAACACTACAACGGACCTAATGGTAGAAAAAGCAACCAAGCTCTAGAAGTAAAATAACCATGGAGCCAGACAGCAATATGACAGAAGGGCTGGTTCCTCCTTGCAGTCAAAGGAGGAAACGAGAAATGAAAGTTTTCTTTAGTTGAGACCCAGTACCCCTACCCTTACCCAGGGGCATACTTGGCGCTAAAGTGAGGATTCTGTGGAAAAACCTAAAAAACTGTCAGTTTAGAAGACCCAGTCAATTTGTCATGGAAATCTCTTGGTCAGAATAACACCAATGGAGCAGGACCACCATCTCTTCAAGAACCACTAGCATCCGTAGCTGGAGCAGAAGATTTAGCCATAGCCACATCACTTCGAGTGTAACCATTAGACACAATTCCTCCTCAAAGGGACTTCTTAAGCCTTTACCAGCATAGAGCTAAGAGCTCTGGTGAATTTGGGCAAATCTGGGTTTGTAACCTGGTTCTGCTATATCCTAGTTGTGTGAACTCACACTCTTTAGCTGTCTTGTTCTCCAGTCTATATGGTGAAATGATAACTTCATCTATCTCTTAAGGTTGCTGTGAAAGTTTGAATAAAATAATAGGTTCATAGATTTAACATATTCTTTGGACTCTAATAAAAACATATGCTGTTAGCTCTTAAACATCTTTTATACTTTTTTATTGTGAAATGTAGTACATACAGAAAAAAGTACATTAAATATAAATGCACAGCTAAATAAATTATTTTAAAGTAAATACCACACTCAGATTTTTTAAACTTTTAATTTTAGAATTTTTCTTTGCATTTTTTTAGAATTTCTCTGTCATTTTTTGTGTGTGTCGTTTCCAACTCTGTAAAATTTGCAAGCTTGCCTTTTATTTCCTTGGATATACTAAGCCTAGTTATTTTAAAATCTGTACTGATTCTGCATAGTCTCATTCCTATCTGCTCGTCTCAGTGTGCCAGGTCAGTTATCATGTGACAGACATTGTATTTTTAGAAATAATTTTAAGCCTCCAATGATACTATCTTCCTTCAGAAAGGACATTTTTGTTGCTTGAACCAGACACCCTGAGGTAGCACAAATCGCTTTAATCTATTTATAGGGACTGAGTTTTCTGGGCCTCCCACGTGACTCAAGGCTGGGCTGACTGCCTTCCCAGTCATCCTTACTCCTGAGATGTGTGGTCCTTCAAGGTCCAAACCTAAAGCATGCAATGAGGATTCTTCGTATGGCCCCTACTTTTGACAGACCCTGAACTCCAATTTTTGTCCCCTAAGCCCCACAAATCTGTCAAAAGTACTTCTCAGCATTGCAATAATATCTTCAATAATTTGCAAATGTAAGCAACCTGAATGCTGGGTTCGTCTCTCTGCTTACCTGTCTTCACCCGGCTCAAGGCTCCACAATCCTTCAATGTATTTTTGGCTGCTCTATACCTTCAAGTACATGTTTCTTTCATGGTGTCCAGCTGTGCTTGTTATTTTTGTTCAGAATGTTGGTTAGAATTACCTAGAATGATATTACCAGAAGTGAAAGTCCCTGCCACTATTAGTATTTAATCACCCACAATAAACTAACCAAGCTACTGAACAGAACTACTGCTTTATCTGTGCCTGCCTTATGATGCTTATCACTTCCAACCGTATATTATAATCATTTTTAAAAAATATTTCTCTGCCTCTGTTAGATTTTTAAGCTCCTCTGAGACACAATCCATACTCACACCTGATTAATCTATGAATTACCCCCAATTCCTGTGTCTTATTCACATTAACCTTGCAGGATCTGTTGAGTGAATGAATAAACCTAAATGTCTCTTGTTTGCACAAACTGGACACCTCTGAAATAGAACTTTTAAATTATCCTAAACTATGTAATGGGTCATCTCAGCAGAAATAAGAAGGAGAATATAACTCCAAATATCAATTGTGATTTGCATTAACAAGTTCCTCCAGACCTTGAATGAGAAGCGATTGCAATCTGAAGAAATAAATATGAGTATTAGGGTACAACTTGGATCTCTCAGGTTGCATTTTCAATATTGATCTGCATATTTCATTCAGTATTAGCACCCGCAACTCAAATTATGTAGCCATTGCTCTCATTAAAATTCATAAACTCTCTCTGGAATTCATGGCAGCCATCTGGCCAAATATTGGCTTCTTACATTTGAAACTCAATTGCTTTGAAGTCACTGAATCTCTCAATCAATTACAAAGGATTTGAGCTCTTAGGGTTTACATTGATTGGCCACTATTTTCCTAATGGAGTCATAGCCTCTGTAATTACCTATTTGATAGGAGAGCTGCCTGCTTTCTGAAGGCTATATATTCTAGCTCTTCATTTACCTAAAATGTGAGCTGGCAGCCCTCATGAGAGCATCAGCTACAAAATGGGATTAGAGTTAATGTAAGTGTAACAGAATGATGTTCTCATCTCATCTCCACTTATTGTATATGGTTGCCACATATTATTCTCTAACATAGATTGCATTTCTAAAGTAACTCCAATGTACACTTTTATTTTATAACTCATCAAGAGCCGGAATGTGTGTATTTGCACACACCTCCATATGCAGAGCCATACTCAAAAAGTGCTGTTTGACTCAAAACGTTAAAATTTCTTTTTCCAAATATGGAAAAACTTCTGGCCATCACAACACGAAGCACATCTGACCATGGCTTTTTAGTCATGGCACAGGAAAGCTAGTTAAGACCCCTTTCTTTAATATATGGGAGGTAGTAAAAAGAACCCTACAGTTGGATTTAGACATAAGTCAGATTTCAATGTCAGTTAAACCACTGATTACTTACTGATTACTGGTATAGGTTAAATTTTTTAATCTTTCTAAGCCTGTCTCTTTATTTATAACATTGAGATATTAATATCACTTTATTTTAATAATTATAATATTGCTATAAGTTAGTAGTTTATTATATTTTTGTAGGGTTGAAATAACAAAAGTAAAGCTCCTAGGAAGTACCTAGAAAACTAGACATTTGTATTCATCAAGTTTTGCTTAAATAAAGAAGCTACAACTATCTTGAAATCTCAGTGGTTTACAACAGCAAACGTTTGCTTCCTGTTCAGGAATCTCCATGTGGTCTGTGGCTCTGCTGAGGGGGTTTGTGCTTACCTGGCCAGCTGAGCTGAGCTTGTCTCCAGTATGCAGTTGGGGCTCAGAACTGCTCCACGATTCTCTCTGTCAGGGATTCTGGGTGAAGGAACAATGCCTACCTCAGGCATGCTCTTCTCCTTGTGTGTAGCAAAAATGCGAGAAGGCTGGAGGAAATTCCCTCAGACCTCACACGCTATCACTTCTGCCCACTTTCCACTAACCATAGCAAGCCGCATGGGCAACCTCAAAGTCAGTGGGTCACAGCACTGTATTCCACCCACAGGGAATCCACGCCCAGGACAGGAAAGAAGAAACAACTATGAATGAGTGCTCACTACCACACAGTTCAATTAACGGTAGGCACTATAATTAGCTACTGTGTGGCATTGTGATGGTTCTGTCTCTGAAAATATCCTGAGATCTGTCGGAGGAAGTAATCGAGAAGGTGTGACCGCCGGTTGACCTGTGAGCTGGACCTGGGCAATCTGAGGTCCCTCACTTTCTCCCCTGTCCTTGGAGTATCTGTCCCGCCCACCATTTCCATAGCCAGAGCCATTTTAAGGATGCCACCTTGAGAGAGTAGTAACGTGTTGAGACCATCTGGACTGTGTGCATATCTGGACCCTTCTACATAAACCTCTAAAATTCCGGCAGCCATTGCAGAGATCTACTCATCCTGCAGCTGCCTAAGACAACCCTTGTATGTAAATCCCTTGCTTGTGAAACCTGCCACCTACAATCTGGAGCAGTCTGCTTCCATCTTCCCTCTCCTCTTGCCCTCCCTGTGTGGGAACCAGTTTTAGGTTTCATCCAGGGAACTCCTGAAGGTGGGCGCCAACAAGATCTTACAATAAATTATACAAATATTTTCCCAACTTCCTCCAAGAAATCAAGCCATCTTCTGATGAAGCTTTTATTAGATGATCTGAGTGCCTTATTTTAAGCTACTGTGGTTATTTATTCAACAGGTATGAGTAACTGAAGGAAGCGGTGTTATACCACTCAATACTTTCACACATACTCTTTAAAAGATAAATTGTGGGGCCAGCCCAGTGGTGCAGTGGTTAAGTTCCTGAGCTCCACTTCGGTTGCCTGGATTCGCCAGTTCGGATCCCAGGCGTGGACCTACATATCACTTATTGAGCCATGCTGTGGCAGGCATCCCACATATAAAATAGAGGAAGATGGGCATGGATGTTATGGATGTTAGCTCAGGGCCAATCTTCTCAGGAAAAAAAAAAAAAGAGGAGGATTGTCAGCAGATGTTAGCTCAGAGTTAATCTTCCTCAAAAAAATAAATAAATTGTGTACACATTTTATTTTTACATTGTATCTATAATAAAATGTACATAAATAAATATTTATGAAAACAATAGTTATGTTATTTGGCATCACTTGCTACTTATAAGCCACAACAACTCTGTTGAAGCAGGCAAAATAATTCCTCCTGAAATATTATTAAGATCTTCTTCATGAATTTAGGAGGCAGAATTCTTTGTCTCCCCATTTGCCATCCCCTCCTCTCCACTCAGTGGCTTCCCCACACTATTTTATAGTTTCTGGTCCCATGTTCTGAATTGAATCTAATTTCTATGCCTTCTTCTATTCAAATTTTTACTTCTAGTTAAAATACAGTCAACATTCGTTGTAATACTCTTCTGGAAATTACTTTTCTACTAACTCTACTACAACTTTAGTCTTCTTTTTTTTCCTCAGTTTAAATTATTTGCTCAGATACCTAAATTTCTGAGACTTTCCTCTCCCTCTGATCTGTTGAGGGACTCTAAGCTACCTTACCAGTGAGAAGTCTATGACAATTTGGTTTTTCTATCCTCCTACCTAAATATACCAAGAACAAGGAATTTGGGGGCCATATTAGAATTCTGCCTACCACATGAGTTTAAAAAAATCATTTAGAGGGCCAGCCCGGTGGCATAGTGGTTAAGTTCACATGCTCCACTTTGGTGGCCTGGGATTCACAGATTCAGATCCTGGGCACAGACACAAACACCACTCATCAAGCCATGCTGTAGTGGCGTCCTACATACAAAATAGAGGAGATTGGCACAGATGTTAGCTGAGCGACAAAAAAGAAAAAGAGGAGGATTGGCAACAGATGTTAGTTCAGGGCCAATCTTCTTCACCAAAAAAAAAAAATTATTTTTAGAACAGAGATAATGTAAATAATGTGTTCTTTGACCCCAGAATCGTGGATAGTTATACAATTTGAAAGTACCTTAATGGTCATCTAGACCAACCCTCCAACCAATGCAGGAGATTTTCTACAGAACAAAGGTCTTCTAGTCTCTGCTTCAACATTCATATTGATGACAAAGCTCATTTGTTTATGAACCAGGACATTTAAATTTTAAACTCTTTAATTAATATAAAAATGCTAGTAAATCTATATTTCTATAGCTTCCCATTTTAATTAGTTCTTCCCTCTGGAAAATTTTTTGATCAAAAATAATCTTTTCAGATACAAGTCTTTTAAACTTAAAAGTCAACCACCATTCTTCTGCCTAAGATGGTTCATTTAACTTGTCTCTTCTCCATAAATATTCTCCCTCTCATATAATGTCATTTCTGCAACTTTCACCATCCTGGTCACTCACCTGTGAATTTACTTCCAGTTATTAAAAAAACCTCTTAAAACGTGGTTCTTATACCTTGACCAACTAACATTATATCAAGAATATTAATTCAGAGTGTAAAACAAAATAGCTCAACATTAGGAATTCTATAACTGTAATATACAATACAAATAGACTACATAAAAGATCACATGATTATTTCAATAGATACAAAAATATATTTGAAAATTTTTTACTTTTTTAAAAAATACATAGGATATAGAATAGAATAATTCATCTTTATTTGCTGAAGAGCATCTTTTCCTAAAGCAATACCAACTCGAGAAAATTTAATTTACATGATTTAAAAATTTATTATTATTTTTTGGTGTGTGTGAGGAAGATTAGGCCTGAGCTAACATCCCTTGCCAATCCTCCTCTTTTTTTTGCTTGAGGAAGATTAGCCCTAAGCTAACATCTATGCCAATCTTCCTCCACTTTGCATGTGGGATGCCTCCACAGCATGGCTGACGAGTGGAGTAGGTCCACACCCGGGATCTGAACCGGTGAACCCTGAGCTGCCAAAGCAGAGTGCATGGAACTTTAACCATTCGGCCACAGGGGCTGGCCCCTTAAAAAATTATTTTTTATTAAACAAAGAATACATACCCATTGTTCACTTTAAAATGAATAATTTTAAATCAAGGACAAAATAAGCTGTGTAATTATACATGGTGTTACTTGTAGAGTTCTGGGAAATTCAATAATGATGAAAATTAATATTATCAAGCTAAATATTAGAAAGTTAAAAACAATTTTTTTAATCATTATAATAACCTAAAAGTTATTTTAAAACTGCTAAAATTTTTGAAATAACAAGAAATAAATAAATGTATGAATGTAAGATAATTATACCATAAAATAGACTTTGTATGTTGATATAGTGATAAATTAAACAAAATGGACAAAAGAAATGTTTCATTCAGAATAGCAAAAAATAAAATAAAATAACTAAAGAGATATGTATAACTCCATTTAAGAAAAAGACAAAATAAAAGAAGATTAAGATAGATAGATATAAACATGTAGATAAGTGTACTCTATTCTAGAAAAGGAAGACTAACTATCTTTGCAAAGATGTCTAGTATACTTCATTTATGAAGTAATTAAATCCAATTAAAATCTCATCAGGATTTTTTTCATGGAATTTAGCCAAATGATTCTGAAATTTATTTTGAAAAATAAACAAATGAAATTATCAAGTAATAGGGCATAAAATAACATCGACAGCACTAAGGGGAAAGGGAAAAGGCTCCTTAACAGCTAATGGCACACATTACACAGAAACAATAATGCAAACCCCATGTCACTACTGCCCAAATGGCTGTGTTGTTCAGTGGACTACGGGAGAGAGGTCAGAAATTGTCCCAAGCATATATAAGAATTTCTCTATTACAATTACACTTCTAAAGGGATTATTTTAAATACAGAGCTGAGATTATTGATTAGCAATACAAAACAAAAAGAGCAAATTGGATCCACTTCTTTTTCTAAAAAGCAAAATAATCTCCGTATGGAGTAAAAATTTAAATCTCAAAGAATCAAACCATACTAAAATTAGCAGAATATAATGTGCTTCTATTTATCTGATCCGGAGAGAAATGATCATTCTTTCCACATTACAACAGAAGAAACTGCAAAGGAAATCATTAGAGAGACAAGAAAAAGTTGCATGCAAGAAAATGGCCCGGCAACGTAACTGGAGAACTGAAATGTTAAAAATAAAATATATGTGTGAGAACAGGATACTGTTAAATAAGTGACTTTATTTCAATATGTTAGAACAGTATGGAGGTGTTTGTAAATTATCATTGTTAAGGCTAGATAAAATTATTGGGAGTGTTTATGATATAATGCTAAGTGAAAATATGACAAAATATGTACAGCTTTTGAAAACCATGTATATTTATTGGTAAGTTCTAGAGGCAATACCTTAAATCATTGGATTAATAATGTATATGGGTTTGTCTGTATGGAATTAGACAAATGGTTTAATCTTTGTGAGTCCTAAAGTCTCATTAATAAAATGGGGTTACTTCCTATCATTGTGAAGAGTCCATGAGATGACATAATTAAAGTGATTTGGCTCATAGTCATTGCTCAACAAACCTGTTATAATTAGGGAAGATACAATATTTATCTTTCAAAAATTTCCTTAAAGTTGTGAAACTACTACTTTTACACTACTTCAAAAAATTATGAGATAGCCACAATCATCCTAATATCATCTAAGCAAGTTAATGCTGGGTGATCATAGATCCCTCACTCGGTACCTTTCCTTCTACTCACAATGCTTCAAAACCTCTAGCAAGCTACCCAAAGAACTAAAAGCAGTTATGAAATTTCACAAGTTCCCTAAGTTTGGGCAAAGGATTAACAAAACTTTCTCCTCCTGCGTCAGAGTCTAACTTTTGGTTCGCATCCTAGTTGTTTTCTTGGGAATAAATAAAGATGGTATGTCTCAACTGTATTATTAGGCAACATTGATTATTATAAGAAATGATCCCTGAGAAATAAATTGAATCTAACCTGGAAAAACGATAAGTCCCTGGTGTGATGTCAAACCTTAGGCTTCTCTGAATGTGGGGACTCCGGTCTGTCCCCGTGGGGACTCTGGAAGCTAAGCCTATGAAGACGTCACAAGAGATTCTGGCTCCTGTGAAGCATGAGGCTTTTAAGCCAAGGCAGATGTCCAATGTGGATTTTATTTTCTCGTACGTGAGTTGACTATGGGCAGCCGTGTAGACTGTCGTATAGACCGGCAAAGACTCCAGTGGCGGTTCCGTCCTACACCCTCTGATTAGACTGAAGTCAAGGGCAGCCTGTGGGAGTCTGGAGAGTCTGACTGTCTACTTAAATCTAAGACAACCTCTGGTGGATGCTGCAGTAAGAAAAAGAAGAATCACATCCATCTTTGGAATTGAGATCAAAGGTCTTCTATAAATTGAAAGAAAAAGGGTCGTGTTACTTTATAGATAACTACATGTTTTGAAGCATATAAGAAGCAGAGGGCAAAAATAATTTATAGGGACTGGAGCAGCAGAGACAAGATTAAGAAATTTCTTGGGGGAAAATGCTTGTGGAGCATCTTTGGGAACAGTTTATTGACATCTTTGATAGACTTCTGAGACATTCGGTCTATCCCACTGCTGCATCCCTGAGGATGTCACACAGGACTGTGCAGCTGGGGCTCCTCGCACAGCTGTAGTACTCTGGGGAAGCTTTGTGACAGCACAAATAGCTGTTCACGGGTGGCTCTCTTGCAACAGCCTTCAGCAGACTGTGCTCATGCTTTATCCAGTTTCGTATAAAAACCCAGCATATGTGAGTCCAATTTCTTTCAAGAGAAAGCAGGACTGAGTCTCAGTGGGTGGCTGAACTAAAAAACCAGTGTGTGGCATCCTTTAGCACATGAATAATTAATACATAATAATCATGACAATAATTTCCACTCTTGTTATATTGTTCTGTTAGCCTCTCAGCTACCCCTGGAGGGGAGCACGTTTGACCTGGGACTTTAAAGAAGGACAAGTTTTCAACAGTTTAATTTCTAAGGGAACAGAAACATCCAGGATAAGTTTGTGCAAGCAGAAATAGCCTAAAGTGGCTAATACGTAGAGTGGGGAAGATAAAGGCAGATGAGGCTAGAATGAAGGTTGAGCAAAAAAACTTAGATAAGCAATGGAGAGCTATCAAAAGTTTTTCAGCAAAGGAATCACATAATCAGAACCAGACTTTATTACCTACTCTTAAAACAGTGTGAACGAATGGAGAAAAAAGAGGGAGGGCAATGAACGCAGCCTGTTTTTTAGAAGCTGTAGAAGCTATTTCATAGGGCTTCCACTGGACACGTTGTATATTTAAAATACTTTGCTAAGATTATCAGTCAAGTTTCCTCAATCCTTCCCTTGAATCTGAGACCCCTGAGATTTAGAATCAAACTGCCTGAGTTTGAAACCTGTCTTCACCACTTACAAGCTGTGTAACCTCGAGCAAGTTATTTCAGCTCCCCGAGCCTTGGCGAGCTTGTCTAGAAGCCAGAGGCAGTAAGAACACCTACCTCATCAGAATGTGAGGAAATAGAGAGTTAACACTTAGAAAGCCCTAACAGAGTGCCTGGCATCTGGTAAGTATATGGTAAATAGCAGTTATTGTTAAATGAGAGATGGACGCCAATTAAGTTTACTTTGAATCATTTTGGCCCCGTTTCAGAGCTTATCACCATCTCTGCATCTTTGGAGTGTATTAACTACCTCTCCTATATTTGTGTCTTGTGTCTTTCGGCGCATGCCTTTAGAAATTTCCCCACAAGTTAACACTAATTAATTAACAAGAACAATTTGGGTGCAATTTTTCCACCAGATATCAGTTCCATTTGTCTGCACTATATTCCTCCCTCTTATTAACAAAAATACCAAAAAATTCTTTGTCAAATGCTATGCAAATTAAAAATACAGAAATCTGTAGGAATTGTTTCTATGCTAAATGTAGAGGCAACTGTGGAAACCTTGAAAGGATTCGATTTAACTCATCATTAAAATAGGTGTGCTGAGGGGGTTAATTCCACAGGCCTGGCATTGGCTTGAGCTGTTTTTCTGAAATACATGCATGGTATGGACGTCTGGTCCAAGGCATGGAATGTAGTGTTTAATAGTGTTGTTTTGGAGCAAGTTTGGGGCAGTCTGTACCAGCCTATCAACATTGTTTATTAATTAGAGCAAGATTGATGCTTTGCAAGCAGTTTTGGTGAGATTCCCAGACAACTCTGACATTGGGTCTGGTCATACAGCAATAATGTACCTACATACCCACCAAGGGTATAAGACGCCCTCTGAGACTCCATCTTGGCCTTTCTGATTCTGAGGTGTTCTGCGCATATGTAACTTGTTTTTGATCTGAGAGGGAAGATGCATCTACTATGGCCCTGTGGAGGCAGGACGACAGGAGCCTACTATGGACTTCACCAAACCCTTTGCTGTGAAGCAGCCTCTGACTGCAATGAATATTCTTACTGCTGGTCTGATGCAATACACTGTTGCTATTGTGTGTCCTTTCCTGGCAATAAACTGTACATTCAGAAGTAGTATCATTTTGGTCTTACAAGCACCATTTGCACAATAGGCAAAATAAGTTGCCCCATCCTTTTTCAGTTACAGATTTTTACATGCTTAATAGATTCCTTAAGTCACTCCATTTCTATAACTTCTATACATGGGCTAATCAGTTAAGATATGTGCCTATTGGAATCAAGCATAATACACGATGAAACATAGCATAGAATGACATCGATTGAGCCCGCATCTAGACTGCCACCCATTGCAATGTGAATTTGGAAGCAAGTGATCTCACTTATACGTAAATTGTTAAATTAAGAATGATCAGAGTCAGTGGTTTAAGGGGAGAACCTTAAAGGGATAGAAGAAGGTTGACCAAAGATAAGACACAATTCTCCAACATAAGAGTGTGGTGTACGCACAATCCGGTTCAAGTTCTGGAGCCATTTTCCATACTGTTTATATGGCCCCAGGCCAAACTGTACAATTCTGAGAATTTGTGATATAACCTAAGAAGAAGGGCTTACGTATTTTGTTCAGCCTCAAAATAAACGTTCAGTTAGCAATTTCAATTCCAGTATTAGGAATTATTAATCTTATTTTATTTTCTTCGTGGCATTTATTACTACCGGAAATTATCTTAATCACTCATTTTACTTATTTGCTATGTTTTTTCCCACTGGAATGGAAACTCTCTGACAGCAGAGAACTTTTCCATCATGCTCACCAGTGTATCCCTCACGCCTAGAATGAAGCTTAACATATCATAGATGATAAACAACATTGAAAACACTTCATTTACCATGTATACTAGACTCTAGGCATTGTTATAAGTGTTTTGCATATATTAATTAATTCCTTAAATACATGCCACACCCGTATGAAGTAGCTATAATCTCAAACCTTATTTTACGGATGAGGGAAGCAAGGCACAGAGGGGTTAAGTAAATTGCTCAGCGCCACACAGCCTATAAACCACTGAGCCATTTAAGCTCAGGTAGTCTGGCTCTAGAATGCAGGATCTTGGAAAATCCCCAGAAAAGAATGGCTAAATATCCAGATCATCTTAGAAAATCACTTACTAATCTTTGCTAAATAGTTTGGTATTTTAGTGAAGTTTTTATTTTCACCTTTCCTCTAAATTTTTTTCTTAAATTATTAGAAATTCAAATGTCAAGGCCTAGATTCCACCAAGGCAAGTAAATGGAACTGGATCAAGAATCTCTCATAACTTCAGATGCTTCACAGTAATTCCAATGTCACCTCTGAGAGGAATTTATTTGTGTCACACAAACAGAAGCAGGTGGCCCATTGCAGGTGTTGTCATCTTTGTGGAGCTTTAATGAGGACGTGAGAGTTTGCTGTAAACGAGAATAACAAAAATCAAATATTTCTTTCCCACCGTCTCTGGCTTATCTCAGGGAAAAAATGAGACACTTTCCAGTACATATGATGGAAGGAGACAATGAAGTGTTTCTTCTAAGTTAAGAAGAAAAATTTCCATAATTGTGAGAGTGGCTACTGGTAGAGGAGAGCAGAGATTGGCAACGAGAATTGTAAGGCGTAAAGTCTTAATTCTGCAGCGAGGACCAGAACACCCAAGAAGACTTGTATTCATTTCACTCGATCGAATAGGCTTATCTTACATGGAGAGAATGGCATGTCTCTGCAATTTATTTGTACAGTTCAATTCAGTTTTAAGTTTGAAATATAGCTATTTAAAAAAAAATGTTCTACCCATCATCCTTAACTACCCTACAGTATAGCTTATCCCAGAGGAAAATTGATTTTCTGCTTCCCAAATTCTTATACCAAAGGCAAATTTATATGGAGTTGAGGAAAAGACTAAACATATACGTATCATAAATAATACTCTTTAAGAATGAAATAAAGGGTCAAACCTGGTGATCTAGTGGTTAAGTTCAGCATGCTCCACTCCGGCAGCCCGGGTTCAGATGCTGGGCACAGACCTACACCACATGTCTATCAGCAGCCATGGTGTGACAGCAGCTCACACGAAAGAAAAGAAAAGAGGAAGATTGGTAACAGATGTTAGCTCAGGGCCAATCTTTCTCAGCAAAAAAAAAAAAACAAAGTAAAATGGGTTCCACCCACTTTTTGGTGACTTTCCTTTTTAAATTTTATTATCATTGTTGTTGTTGTGTAATAAGAATGAAATCATTTATCATCAATGTCTTGGGAAAGAAAAGAAGAGGAGACTCCAAATAAATATGACTCTGTGAGTTTATGTTTTGAGCTCTTGGTACTATGCCAAAATAAAAATGAAAAATAAAATATTTAAAATTAAAATTGAAAACATATTTAGACACAAAAAATAAGATACAGTCATACATCGCATAACAACATTTCAGTCAACACAGACTACATACGAGACAGTGGTCCCAACACAGACTACATACGAGACAGTGGTCTGAGCTAACACCTGTTACCAATCTTCCCATAAGATTAGTACCATATAGCCTGGGTGTGTAGTAGGTTATACCATCTAAGTTTGTGTAACTATATCCTATGATGTTTGCACAATGATGAAATTGCCTAACAAAGCATTTCTCAAAATGTATTCCTGTAGTTAAGTGATGCATGACTGTATATAGTACATTACATCAGAAATGGAATAGAAACTCATCATGATGAGTGGGGCCGAAGCCAAGACCCGCTGGGCTTCAAGTCTGTACGCAGAGGGAAGCAACTATACATTTCATTCCTGCATCGCTAGAGAGTAACAAGGAAAAACAGAACACTTTTCATTATAGGAAAGAGAGAGAGAATCGCTAACCAAATTGAGGGCTAGAGCAAGCTCACCTCCTGAAGAAGAAAGCTGAATAAAAGTCCCAAGGGCTTCCAGGACCAAAGCTGGTTAAAACCCACTGTGTGAAAACACGCGCGCGCGCGCACGCACGCACACACACACACACACACACACACACACAAACGCAAAGAGTAACAGAGCCCAGCTGCTTTCTGGTCCAGGAGCTGCATCTACCTTAAGACCAAAATCAAAACAAAAGAGGAGCCTGAGCCACTGATATAAGACCGGGGGACTCGAAAACTAGGTGGACGCAAATACCTACCTGCTAGATGAGGAGAGAGTATGAAGTCAGAAGAAGTAAAAAAAAAAAAGAAAAAGAAAAAGAAAAATCCACTCAGAGCATGTAGAAAGACAGCCACAAAACAGAGATCGGCAATTTGAATCATAAGATGTAAAGTCTCAATTCTACAGAGAGGACCAGAACACCCAAGAAGACTTGTATTCATTTCACACGATCGAATAGGCTTATCTTACATGGAGAGAACGGCATGTCTCTGCAATTTATTTGTAAAGTTCAATTCAGTTTTAAGTTCGAAATATAGCTATTTAAAAAAAAAGTTCTGCCAATCATCCTTAACTACCCTACAGTATAGCTTATCCCAGAGTATAAATGATCATTTTCAATAAAAATATAGATTATATAAATTAAATTATTTTAAAATATGATTAAAAAAATACAAAGAAAGATGAAGTACAAGTCAAAAATATCTCTTAACAAATAGACAGAAGGCCCAAAATAGTTTTCATAAGCAGATCATTTTTATTTTATAAAAATCAATTCAAAAAATGGAAAACTAAGAATTACGACATGAATTATAAGTCAAAGAAGAAAAGCTAGAAAGTCATTTCAGCAGATGAAAAAGAATTTACTGACATAAAATTCTTACGTATTATTTAAAAATGCATAACTAAATTGCTAAGTAAATTAGACTTGGAATGAAATGTCCTTAAATTTACAAAGCATCTCAGTTAAACAGCAAAAGGTAACCACACACTCATTAAACGATGAAAATGAGTAACTGATTCCTCAAACAGGAGGATAATGCAAGGATACCTGTTTTTGCCATCAGTATTCAACATTGTGTTAGAGTTCCTAGACAATAAAAAAGACAAAAAATAATAATAATATAAAGACATAAAGATTGAAGGTGAAAAAAGAGAAAACATTGTCATTATTTGCAGACAAAACAATTATACATACAAAAGAAATCCAAGAAAATTCTTAGAAAAAATATTAGAAATAGCTCTGTAAAACTGCTAAAAATACTATCAATACAAAAATATCACATGCTGAATTTCCCCAATTACCAATTTTTTTGAAATCAGTATGTTTTAAGATACAAATTTTTAAAACTGTCAAAAATTCAATCAAAAAGAAAAAATAGAAAAACGAATAAATCTAAAGAACCAAGACAGGATCACAAACATCTAACTCATAGAGATGACAGAGAGAGCAAAGAAAAGGGAAGGGAGAAACTTATCAAAAATAAAAGGAAAATGGAATGTTTCCCAGAACTGAATAGAAAGAGTTCTAAATAGGACAGGCCCATCGACTGTCCAGCAACCTCTTGAGAGGCTTATGTGAAAAGACATCATCTTGACACTATGATAGAAGCTGGAGATTATAAGAAATTTCATAAGCTTCTGGCGTTGAGCAGGAGACAGGCAGAGGCTGGATTTCACATGTAAAGATCAAGAAACAGAATATCAGATCTCTTAGGTTTTTTAACAAAAATAACAAACAAAATGAAAGCTTAAAGACACTATATGGATACCTTACACATTCCAAGGTAAAAATATTTCTGATCTTGACTTTTATACTCACGCAATCTATCAGTCAAGTGTGAGGTTAGCTACTGGAGGATGGGCTCAAACACAATATGGTAGCAATCAAAAATCAATATAGATATTCCATGTAGAAAGGACTTTAATAGAGGGAATTAGATTACACAACCAATGGAAATGCTGGGCTAGTGGGTTTCCAAGTGAGCTAATTTCTATCTCAGCTGGAGGGCAGTTCTGAGCACTTGACATCTGCCTACACTCTGCACGTAACTGACACTAAAGAATAATGCCCTCTTCTCTTCTGCCCTCCAAAAGCTCATGCAAGTACCTCTCTTTGGTAGGCCCTAACTCAAAATTATACAAAGAAAAGAATTCTAGAAAATGGAGTTTCAAGCTCTAGCCATTCAGGGCAGAGGAGGAAGTGAAAAAGGATGACAATGATGCCACATATATAAGAATCTTTTGCTGGAAGAGGAAGATGTAGGACCCAAAAATGGGCCACCCACAGAGAAGGGAAGGAGATTCCTAGGATGGTAGTGAAAAGAAATCTGGGAGGACAGCAAAACGACAGGTCCAGGGCAGATCAAAGTGAGAGGACCAAGGAATCTAGAAAGGATATGACCGAAATATCAAAAGATAAAAGAAAGAAAAAAGAAATGGGAACCTACTGACTCAGCTGTGAGCATGTTTGCATAATACTAATAACGTAAGCTAAAAATCAATATTTGATTGTGTATGACCAAAATTGTAAATACATCAAATGTCCAAAAATAGGAATATTGATAAATATGGGCATATTCAGAGAATGAAATCCTATATAGCAATTAGTGAATAATCTAGAGATATGTGTATTGACCTTGTTAAATCTCACTGATGTGAAATTGATTATGAAAACTGCAAGTTGAAGTCCATTACTATTCATGGAAGTACCTAAAACTTCAAACAATGTCATCTACTCTTTGTGGTTACATACATATTAATTAAAAACTAAAAGATATGGACTGAGTATCCACAAAATTCATGATGGCAGTTGGATAGAAGGAAACAAGGAAGAAAGAGGATAAGTCATATGGTTGATAAGGGGAATATAATCTATCTGTTGTTATTTTTTTTAATTATCTGAAATTATTATTACCTATAATGTACTCTTCTTGGGCAGTGAGTACAGTGTTTGCTGCACTGCTCTTTATATAGTTCTATGTTATTTTCTCAATCTAAAACAAAAATTTCAAAGCGCATTTGCCTACCCAGCTCCTTGATAGCCGTGGAAGCCATGTCTTCAGGAGATAATTCAGAAGGAATGTGATCTATCATTTCGTGGTTAAGCGATTTAGATCAGTCTTCTATTTCAGAACTTTCTGAGCTAAGGTCTCTTAGTGCTAAGTGCAGTAAACATCATTATCGGCTATTAATAGATGAGCCTCCTGCAGGGCACATCCTCCCATTAGGAACACTTTCCTCTGCGGCCATCAGACCAAGGTACTGACAACAACAAACACTTCTATACAATTTGCCCAGCACTTGCAGAGTCAACTTTTAGTGGGTGTTTAATGTACCAGGAAGTGTTAGGTGTTTTTATATCCATTGTCACATGAGCCCTATCATATAACATAGTAAAAGAAATGCAAGCTTTAGAACCAGAGTCTGGAACTTTGCTCCATCCCTTACACTCCTTGTGATCTTGGAGCTGCAAAATATCTCTGAGCCAGTTTTCTCATATACTGGAGAGAATTTGCCTCACTTATAGGTAGTGGTAACGGTCAAATGAGATGACATCTACAAAGAGCCCAGCATGGTACCCGTGGAGGACATCAGTAAATGTTATCTCCCCCATTTGACAGACAAAAGGACCAAAGTCCTGAGGGGTCCAGTGATGTGATTCTAGTCAGACAAAAATACCAGAATATGGAAGCATGGCAGTTGAGACTACGGACTCTAGAGCCAGGCTGCCTGGGTTCAAACCCCAGCTCTTCCACTCACCAGCTGGGTAACCTTAGGCATGCTGTTGTTTAATCTCTCTGTGTCTTAGTTTCCTCATATGCAAAATGAGAATAGTAAGGGTTAGCTATTTCATAGGCTTGTTATGAAGATTATATAAATAAGCACTTCAAACAGAACCTGGCATAGAATAATCACCACGCAATTTAATTAGCAATCGGTAACAAATAAGTCTCTAACTCAATGTAGGGAAATTCATACTTCACGGAAGGAAGTGGAGAGCTGCTCCTTCCATAGCACTGCAGCTGCCTCTGCCCGCAGGGCTGGTGGTATGTGGGCACTATTGTTTTGGGGCTGGTTTGCATGTTATTAAGTTTTAGAGGGAGAGTAGTGCATAAAAGAGAGAGAGGTGAAGGTAACGTTTGTCATCAACATCTTTAATTCTTACTTCCTGTGGCTGATGCTCTTTTCATTTCCTTTGTATTTTTTTTTCAAAAGTTTAACTAAGCCATTCAGCAAGTTCATGGGATTTCGCTCCAATAATAGGCTCATATGTTTGCCTTGAAATGTGAGCAAGTCTCCGTTCCTCCGTGCCGTGTCCTTTTCACTCTCACCAGCAGCAGTGAGGACTAGCTGGCACCGATTCCCCATTATCCTCTTCCTGAAGGGCATGCATAACTCACTTAATTGCTTCACACTATAGTACACCGCTATTTAGAACCAGTCTGTTTCTTTCCATTGTAACAGCACGGAAATAAATAAGCAATTTTCATACATTAGGAAACATAAGCATGCCAGAGTCTAACTCATACTTATGTGATTAATAAACCACAGCACTTAGATGAAATACCCCGCACCACACAAACATCATTCCATCAGAGCAGCCATTTGGGTGGGAGACATCACCCACTGTTGTCTCACTGCTGGGTCCAGTAAACAGCCCCAGTATGGAAACTCAAGGAACTTCCTTAGGGTGAAAGCTCTCCTTCAGATTGAAAAATGAAGGACGAGAAATGGAGAGCCAACTTTCCTACTTTTGTAAGCATATTGGCTTTGCATGAGCTATGAGCAGGCTGCACGACTCTGAGCAAATATATTTTCTGTGCCTTGTTTATTAATGGACAGAAAAGCTAGCCTGAAAATGAAATTGATTTTATTCACTTAGGATTTTATACTCCATTGCACAACCACAACCCAGCAAATTCTTCATTAAGAGAGATAATTACTTTAATGAAGATTAAATATAATTTAAAATTCACATTTATCTTTATCTACCTATTGCAGGTCAGAATTAACCCAAAATGGTTAGGGAAGTGGGAAGGAGTGAGTTCCTCCAAAAAGTCTCCACCTGTTTATGCAGAGATGAGTCTGATCTGACAGTCATCTCTGCCTTTCTTCCTCTTTCTCCTCTTCCTCTCATTTCAGCCATTAGTGTCTCCCACGTCAAGCCCAAATCAAACCTTCTGCTTCCTAATAATCCTAATTTTGGGATGTTTGGCAGAGGAAGCAGGATAGCAGCAATTAATATCCGGGATGCTCAATGATCTATGAAAAGCTGCATCCATGATGGGCATATGGAGGAGAAACAGTAAGATCAAAGAAGTGGCAGGTTGGTTTTAGAAATATCCTCCCTCCTTGAGACAGAGTGTTTCTGCTCCACCTGTCAAAGATAGGAAGCCAAGAGTGATATTAAACTGATTGGTACTACTTATCATTTCATGCGGTGTTAGAACTGCTCTTCATTAGTGGCATTCGAGCATTGTTGTAGAAAGAGCATGGGCCTCTGGGACAGAAAAACAAGAGTTCAGCTCTTAGCTTCTCCTCTTATCAAATGTATGACCTTAAAAATGTTTCTTAGTTTCTTTGGGTCTGGGGCTCCTCATTTGTAAGGTAGCACTAATAATATCCACCTTGAGTTCAAAAATTTAGAGCACCTGGCATTGAGCGAGTACTCATAAATGTAATATACTTTCTTGCTGTTTCGTAAGTTTTCTTCTAAATGCTCCGAAACACTATACCAACGACCCAGTTATCCCCAAGTGATGTAAACACTTGGTTCTGAAGAAGTGACCAGTGAGTTTTGCCCCGGGCTCTTGCTGTTACTGAGCAAGAGGTGGCTCAGGCTAAAGGAGTGGCACAGGGAAGCACAGGCTTGTCACACCCTCCGGCACCAATAGGCACAGCCCTCGGTGTTTCAACATTCATTTTCCAGGGAGGAAGCTAAAGACTTACACAGCTGGCTCCCAGATGCAATATTTCAAATAATAGCTCTCATTTACTGAATACCGATGGGACACAACACATTATATACATTATCTTAATTAATTAGTGTGACAATATAATTTATCATCCAATCAGGACACTTTCAGAGAGAAAGGGAATGCTATAAATAATTACATTAAGACAATACACGTGAACCTGGGTGGTCCTGGACAAACTGAATGAATGGTCACACCATCTTTAATCCACACAATCACTCTATAAGATGTAAAACATTGTCTATTTTACGGAAGGAAATTATGACTCAGAGAGGTTGAAAGTAACAAGCCCAAGGACATGCACACCAGCAGGTGGCAGACCCAGGGTTGGAACCTCAGTCTGTAAGATGCTAGATGTTCTTTCCTCTAGCATACTCCCTTCTTGAAACACTTTAGTCATGATATCAGCTGCCAAATAACAGCATTAATTTTGTTTGAAAGCTTGCCTTTATTGAGAGAGTAACATATTTCAAGCTCTGGGTCATGACTTCCAAATGCTATCAAGAAAGAGGGCAAAAAAAAAAAAGGATGATGTGAAAGCAAAATGATGCCAGTAAAAGCAGTCATATCATAATGAGTATCCGGTTCTTTCTGACTGCTCAATGCAGCCTGAATATCAAAGGCCTGAGCTAATGCTTATTCAACCATGGAGAAGAACAGTCAATAGGGCCAGACATCAATAAGCCTCTTTTCCCATGTGCTGGTCTATATTCTCATACACCCAGTGAATTCTTTGATCTAGGTCGATTCACGTTGATTTTTAGTGATTTGCAATCACAAATAGATTTGATTCACTTCCATAACATGCCAGGATCTATTCTTTCCCCCAGAACCCAATGGGTATAAAAATGTTGAGAGATGATCAACACTCAGTCTTCTCCATGGTGTTTCAGTAGATGAATACTTGGGTGCCACACACGCTCATCCTTTGGCCCACCTGCCAGTCACTGTTTGAGGTTTCCTTGTCTCTTTACACACCAGAAAAGTAGCCAGTCCAGCCTCTACCAGAAGCTATGTGCAGAGACAATAGAATTTATATTCGGGCAGAGAAACAACAGCTCGAATCAATCATAGATGCCAAGAATCCTCAGTCACAATCCCTCATGAAAGACACTCTTCAGAGACAAGTCTGCTCCTGACCCCCAGAGGGGGTGACCAGGTATTTCAATGATCCTGTAAAGACCTCAGCTTGGAACATAATTAGAAATCCTATGTCAAAATCCAACTCTATTTCTCTAAAGTTGTGCGATCCTAATATGTCATCCAAACACTCTGAGCTTCAGATTTTTCAACTATAAAACATCGCTTCTCAAACATTGGTGGGCATAAAAATTACCTGAAGAGCTTGTTGAAATGCATTCCTGAGGCCATCCCTTGGAGATTCTGATTTATTAGGTCTGGAGTAGGGCCAAAGAATTTGCATCTCTAATAAATTTTCAATTCATGATGATGATGACGAAGCCCATGGACCACACTTTGAGTAGTATTAAATTGTATCAATAATGCCAACCTTACAGTTTATGCAAAGATCCAAAGAGATGTGATGATCCTTAGCAGAGCTGCTGACTCACAATGCTGCTCAGTCAACATGCATTCACTGAAGAGAAGATGAACAAAAGTCCAAGAGTATTAGTAGGAATAAAACTTGGGGACATTTAATCATTTCTAATAAATATGCCAGGTACAAGATTTAATTGCGCTCCAATCCCTCTTGTTATAATACATTCCATGTGGCAATAAAATTGGGCTCCAAGTATCAAATTGTCAGCTTACTCAAAGATCTTCCAGTTCCCTGTTTTCGTTTTTGTTTTTCAATCACAAAACACAATTTTTTGCTTACAAAGTCCATTTGTCCCTTTTAGGATCAGCTGCATCTTCCAAACCCTATTTAAAATCATCTTAACTACTACTTAAAAAATAAAACATAAATCTTCCCATTAGAAACATTCTCAGGAAGTAGATGAGGTGATATTTACTTTTCTGAAAACAGGAATCTCTTGTTATACCAACTGTCAGTCCTGCGATCAGCTGGAGTCCTTCAGTTTGTCCTTGTCTAATGCAGCTCGGTGATCAGGGTACTCTCCTCCCTCGCACTCCTCCCTCCATCCCCTTGCTTCATTCCAGCTTTCTCTCTTCACGACATTATTTAATCTCTCAGTTGCAGCTTCTTGGGATTAGCTACAGCATCTATTAATAGTTTTACTTCTGTTTACAGTTCCAAGGGGAGAAAAATGGCTCATTCCTTTTCTCAAATCTTGAAGACGTGTCTTATTGCAGCAGGAGGAAGATGCACAGTCGCCGTGAATAACCTATTTCCACAATCATTCCACTGTAAAGATGCTAATGTGCTTCTTTGCCGAATGGATCCATTTAATAGGCAGAACAAGTTGGATATAAACTCTTTAATTGCTTTCAGCACACCGATTATCTTCCTGTGTCACCTATTGTATAATGCAAAAATGTTAACAAAAGCACTTACTGGAGACATTATTGGGAATTAAAAAACAAAGAACCATCAGTTGTCACTAAATATGCCTTTCATGTTCCCAAATGAAGTGCATTGCGCACTCAAGAAATAGGATACAAATGTACAGGCCTGCCATTGTCAGATGCAAACATCTTCATTAGGTTTTGATCCAGCTGCTGCAAGATCTATAAAAAGAGCTATCAAAGCTGACAACTCATTATTGGTTATTTCAGGAAAACTTCAAAAAACTATCCCTAAACCTGAACTGATCTTTTCTGACAGTTTGCCTGGCTGGGCAGTTTGTTTGGAAAGCGTGGCATTAAAAGCCTCCGCGAGCCAGCCCCTCAAAATGGTACCTCGAAGGACGCAGAGCCTGTGGCTATTAACGAGAAGCCACAATTGCAGCGCCAACCTGTATTCCTGGACATTTGAGCCGTAAATCTCTGTCACTCACCCCCCAAATCTCCTGTTCTGACCTAACTGCATCTCCTTAAAAGCATGTACGTGAAAGTAGCCAAACCTGGGTCTTTATAGACCAAAACGGAAAGATTAATATGTGGGATGTCTCATAATGTCCTTTCTCTGTTGCAATAAATCTTCCTATGCATATTGGCAGTCAGCTCGTTTCTAGCATATTATTTTCTGCAGACACCGGCTGTTTTTAAAAGAGAAAAAAGACTAGTCAAAGGAGCCAGCAGGGAAGGGGAAGCAGAAAGAAAGGAAAGGGAAGGAGGAATTGGAAAATGGAAGGGGAAAAGAGAGAGAGTCAGGGTTCCGGGGATGTGGTATAGAGGTTATAGGAAGCTGCAAACTATCAAAGTTAAAACTACCCAAGATTCTTCCTTTGAATTCTATTCAAACAAAAGAGATTTTTCAAAGACCTGAACAGCATTCATATTAATCCCTGTCTCTAGCATCTTGACATGGGGACCTCTTCAGTCAGGCCCAGGTCTCCAGAGGCTTCTGATAGATACCAAACAACTCGCAGAAAACGACCGTCAGAGACATCACTGTCATTTGTGAATGATGCTTCCCCTCTTGGTCTATACGTCTCTCTATTCGTGACAAAGAGAAATGCAAATTATGGTCACTGTTATCCAGTCTCAGTAAACAGAGGGAATTGTCCATGGACCACTAAATAAATCTATTTTCAAGATTTCTGGCTTTGCCTTTAATCTATCCACTAAATTATCTATTGTACAATCAAAAGTAACTTGAAATGCTCAAAATATTGATGTAATATCATATTCATTATTTGAACTAAGTATAAGAGCTCATTTTGGGAGCAATTTGTTATATTTCTATTGTTATTAAAACCATTACCCAAATCTGAATGTTCTTGAGACCCACAGTATATTTTTCCAAGCATAGACCCCCTCCACCTCCTTCAAAACATGAGTTTTCTGCATTGGCCCAGCTATCACGTTCCCTCCTGCCAACCGCCTTGGTCAATGGAGTCAGATCGACAAGAGCAGCAGAAATTGAGGCCCACACTCTTTTACCAGAGTGGGATTTTGAGGTGGGAACCTACTGCAGCCAGATATTCCTTCTAAAATGTGAACCCGATCCTGAGGCTCCCCTGAGTAACACCGTTCAGTGATTTCCTACAGCCCTTCAGATAAAATCACACTCCTGCCGTGTGGCTATAGGCAAGTTATCAAATCTCTCTCTGGCTCAATTTCCTCTTTTAAAAAATGGTGATAATAATTGTGAGGAAAATGTATACGTAAAACACTTAGCACAAAGCTAATAAATGTTCAGGATTATTATTATTGATGTTATCTCACCAGCCTTGTTCCTTCTCTGCTCCTTCTTCACTCTGTCTTGCAACCGCACTCAACAAGGAGTTCCTCACCTTTCTTGGCTTTATGCCTTGGCTTGTGATTTTCCTCCTGTTGGTGACACTCTTTCTCCTCCTGGCCCTTGGCCAGTTTCACTCCTATTAATTTATGAACTGTCAGCTTAAGTGCATATTAGCAAGATGGCCTTCCCCGACCCAAAGGCCATGTTTGATCCCCAATATGTGCATGCATTGCATATTTCCTCTACTATATTATGCATCATACATTACTATAGCATCTTGCTTGACTGAAATATCCATAAAGAACCCAAGATTAGATTTGCCTTGCTCACCACTATATTTCTCAGTAGGAAGCACACCGCAGTCAGTGTGGACTGGATTATAATACAACTGAAAAAGAAATCTCAGCAGATTCAATGACAAAAGATGAGCTCTTGGTCACACTGCAATAATCACAGGATAGTTCCACAGTGCTTTCTTTCCTGCAGAGTCCCAGGCTAATGGATCACCCCACAATTTTAACACCTCTGTTCCTATGATAGACAGAAAGAGAACACAATAATTGTTCACTACCTCTCTTACAACATCCACTCAGATGTAGCACATCTAATTCCTCCTCACGTTGTCTTGGCTAAGGCAAGTCCCATGGCAAAGCCTGATGTCAATCAGGTGGGAAATCCTTATGCAGGAAGGGCTCTCCAGAGAAATGACCATAACATTTAGTGAACTGTAAGAGTACCACAACAGATCTCAGTAAATGGTAGTCTAATAAAATATTTCTTTGCTGCACCTTGACAAATACAGGCCCACACTAATTAAAATCTTGCCAGAAACTTTTCTGTTATTCAAAGAGATATTCATTTTTGGAAATTTTTGACTGTGAAAATCACTCTTTTTCTGGTCACAGAGCCATGTTTTTTGCCACAGGCACCAGTTGCATTTCTATGTGGTCACAGTTTACAAACCTACCAGTACACTACTTTTGAGTAAAGAATAACAATTAGGTTCAACCACATCAAAAGATCTCCGTGATTTGATTGTTTACTCTATGCAAGATATTAACATGGAGAAATGAGGTTATACCTAGTTTCATAGGAATATACAATAAAAAGGGAACCTTTGAAATCAGCTCCTCTGGCCTCTCAGATGAGACCCAAAAGCTGAGTGACTTGCCAAGTTCAAACAGCCAAATAGTAGGGGAGCCAGGACCAAAATGTGAATCACCAATTTTAAAGCAAGTGCTCTTGTAACTATAGCATAGCCTTCCCATAAGGAGTGTCACCAAATGTGAATGATTAGAGGAGATCACCATTTAATAGATGAGGAAACTGAGCCCCAAGGAGGTGAGGCAACATTCTCAAAGCTGTGCACATTATTTGTTCTGTTTTGCTTGGCCTCACAAAACCTTAAAGAAATCTAATTTGTTTCAGGATCTAGAATAGTACCTACTCTTCACTAAGGGCTCAAAGAAATATTTGTTAAATTGAATTGAACTGAACTGAATGGGTTGAATTGAATTGAATTGAAATGATACAAAATGTAGAGGTGCATTTTTTATCACTATGTAGCACTTGTTCCCATTTCCCCTGGAGTTTTAGACTTGCCAAACCAGCAAGTTGCACACAGGCAGCTATGAGTTCAGTAGTTTCTCTTCTATCAGATCTTTGCTCCCTGCTCCTTCCATATTTATAACTGTCTTCCTTCTTTGAGCAGAAACAAATTAATATCTAGAAATCTTGTCATCTCATGACATTTACAGAATAACATTGGATTTGGAAAGAAAAATCATCAACGATAAGGATCCCTGAAACATCATTAGACAAAGAACGTTATTTTCTCTGAGCTAAGCAGGTCAGCTAAAAAGCGACATAACCCAGATGCTCCTAACAAATGCCATTAAGTTGCTGTCTCCTGACAACTAAGTGATATGTACAAGGAATAAGAATTAAATTTGGAGAGAGAATACAGATTCTGGCTGGGATCCAAGGGTGAGGGATATTAAATAGGAAAGAAACAACAGTGCTGTCAAGTCTAATTGTTTAAAACATAAAACTCTTTCCATATGTCTTGAAATGAATAGAGTTGCACAGTATGGGGATGCACAGTGAAGTCATGTAAAGAAATAACAGTGTATACTACTTGGATTGAAAATCTTTTCTGGAGGGAATTTGACTTTGTTTTCTTTTCCTTCGTCTCATGACCCACCGAGGCACTTAGACATTTGAAATTAGCTATAGGAAAAGCATATTATGAAGCCTCTTTACTATATCACAGATTTGACTATTGGATAAGAAATGGATGAGCTTTGTGGCAGAGAGAATTTGGTTCCAATCCTGACTAGACTTCAATTTTCCCACCTATAAGTAGAAATTATATTCTTATGGCTTAAGGATGTGCTAAGGACTAAATGAGATCATGGATATAGAGTGACTGGAACTTAGTACGCATTCATTACAATGTACCTTCTTTACTTTTTCCTTTAAACACATGGAGATGCAATCATTCAGATGGAAGTTCCATACAAGTCTGTGATGAAATGAGAGAAATTTTTCATTCACTGGTGATAAACTGACAGATGCCTGCATTTCATGCCTTCAATTAATTAACATAGATTTACTGAGCACTACGCACAGGCAAAACTCTGGCAGGTATTGTAAAGGTTACAAAGTCATGTTATACAAAATGTGTGAAATTAAGGCATTTGTCGAAGCCACTTTTCATCAGTTATGACATTAAGTAATCAAGATCATTTGGCCCTTTAAGTGCTTATTTTTCTTTATGGGATGTGTATGTTCAGTACGGGAAGACAGTAAAAAAACAAAACCACTTAAGACTCAAGCTAGAATTAGTGGGTTTTGTTTCATACTAGATTGATTGGAAACTGTTTCCAACCAATTTTGTGTCATAGGTATATATCTGTACCTTTGTATCCATATCTCCATGAATTGCATACACATTGTTTGACAGCAGAAAGAGCACTGTGCTAGGGAGTTGAGCCCTGACTTCCCATATTCTAACGGGAACAAGGAGTGCCAGTGTGTTCCTTCCTGGAATCTCATTCGTCATTGTAAAATCGGATTTCTTAATAGATGATTTCTAAAGTCACTCCCATATATATAAATTAAAACGTAGTATGAAACACTCATGACTCTTTACTAATGTATGTGCATGTGCATTTAGGAAGAATATGTTCATTTCTCAGAACACAACTCTACAGCAATTTCATGTGAATAATACCATCATATGAATGCAATTTCACGTAAGATACCGAGGTGTTGATGAAAGAAGATTCTCAATAGACTCTCAAAGAGCTGTCTGCTTCCTTACCTCCCGGGACAGTCCAGAGATGGATTCTAGGCTAATACTAGAGCTGTTCTTTGGCCTCTCAGGGCTACCACACAACACATGGGTGATCATAGGACAATTGGATGCAGAGTTTTGGAAGGGTTGTCCTCGTGATGCCTTACCTGTGGCCCCAATTAAAGCCATTCAGCCCCATCTCCAGACTAATAAGGACAGAAAAAAAAACAAACCTTTGGTAAAAGTTTATGAAGAGGCACTGCTCAATGTTACAATATTTTTGACGGTCATCTCCCAGTTCACCCCTAACCTCATCACTAAAATAATATAAATTCCATTGAAAATAGCTAGAATCATTAACACCAGAATCAGGAGGGGGAGGTTTGTGAAGTTTGCATTGTCAGGGGTCTGCTCATCTTTATAAACTTCCACCACTGGGAAATCACTAAATGGAGCCCTACGTATTTCACATTTCCAACTCTTCCAAATTCCTGGTGTGTCTGAATATTTTAATTTCTTATATATTATTTATAAGGACCAGTACCTATATATCAAAAATCTTATTTTGTATAGATTTTATAACAAAAATTGAAAACATACATTCTTTTTATGTTCCATAACCATTGCAGTCTAATGCATAAATTTGCCTTGATAGAAGGAAAAATACAGAATAGGGAGAAAGGTATTTTCCATCATAAAAATTTTAACTTGGAGAAGAAAAAGGGCAATTACATAAACAAGTCAATTCAGCCTTAGGAAATGTGTAACTCACACAGATTTCTGATTGAAACCCACATAAGAAGGGAGAAGAAACAGATATAAAATCTTTCTGCATGATTCATCCCATTCTATCTGAATAGTAAGCATCTATGTGATCAATATTAGGTTCCTGTTATATTAACATTTACTGACCTCTTTAATAAATGACCCACCCAACACCTACTGATTCAGAGTCTCTGAAAACGGTAGCTGCATGTTTATTTAAAAATAGAATTAGAGGCCAGCCCAGTGGCATCCTGGTTAAGTTCACGTGCTCCACTTTGGCGGCCCAGGGTTCACACGTTTGGATCCCAGGCATGGACATACACACTGCTCATCAAGCCATGCTGTGGCAGCATCCCACACACAAAATCAAGGAATATGGGCATTGATATTAGCTCGGTGACAATCTTCCGCAAGGAAAAAGAGGAAGATTGGCAATAGATGTTAGCTCAGGGCCAATCTTCCTCACCCAAAGAAAAATAGAGAGAGAATTAAAAATTACACAGGTGATTTTGATATAGGTTCTTGTTCAAAAAAACACGATGTATATCTGTGGTGCATGTAGTCCTTACTTAGGTGAAGCACATTGCTGGGGTATTGTCAGCATCTTCTCCTCCAGCCCCCTTAGTGATGTTGTTTCAGACATTTGTGATACAATTAGACTCTTGTCGTAAACCGCATTCCATCCTAGAATCCTCTGACCTCCTACATGATATTTTTAAACTTCCATATATTAAGGCTCATTCTTTGTTCTGTAAAGTTCTGTGGGCTATTGACAAACGTGTAGTGTCACGTATCCATCATTACAGTGACATACAGAATGGTTCCAGCTAAACTTAGGATTTTGCATTCTTGTATCATGCAATTGCTTTAGCACATGCAATGTCCTTCCAATGCCTGCTTTGCTCAGTCCAATTGTCATTAAGCCTTAGAACAATAGACAAATAAGTATTAACTTTGAAGTAACAGTAGTGGCAATATTCGTATGTGACTTTCCCTGGGTATGTAAGACTCCAACACGCCCTTTAGCACCGGAAGTAATATGTTGCTGCCCTCCAGGAGGAACGTCAAATGAAGCACCTGAGTTTGAGACTTGAAGGAGAATTGAACCCAAGTTCACATTATGGTACTTCATGTGTACCAAAAAGAACAAAAATGTTAAAAAGATAACAAGGTCTTCCTTTGACAGATATTTTTTCCTTTAGCTTAGTACATATTTCCATTCTATTCTTGCTTTTCCTGAGAAAATGTATAGATACAAGATTTTAAAATACGTTCAAGAGAAATTTAGGTTCATATACTTGTAACCAATGCGCTTATTTTGATGACAAAAACTATCGTCGCCTCCTGTTGGTGTGTTTTCCCCAAATACAGGCCATTAATGGCAAATTACTTGGCCTCAGGGTTAGAGTTCCCAGATTCATTTTATCAACGGAATTAGAAAGGAGATTGCAGCAGTCCCCGGAAAGGACACCTTGTGCTTCCTTGTAAGTACAGATACCTTAGAAGCTAGTCGAAGAGTGCATAACCTTGAACCTGGGAGAGGGAATAGGCAGAAATCAATACTGAATATTTAAAGGTAATAATGTTTGGGGAAAAAACTCCTAGCAAAGTCTTGAATCCAAACAGAAAATCAAGTATATCTCTGAGGAAAGTATTTCATCCATCACTCAGGAATTGGAGTACATGAGGTTCTGACATGTTGAGTTTCTTTTCTTTGAGTTGGGTAAATGTCTAGTTTGCTAAACCATGCTCTTCCAGAAGTATATCTTTCTAAATCTACATTTTCCTAGGAAGGCAATCTCCCACTTAACCATGCCCCTTGCAAAACTAAGCCCAGGACAGAGTACTTTTTGAAGAGAAGATAAAGGCCTGGAAATATCAAGAGAGATTATTCAATTGAAAGGGGAAAATCAGTAAATCTTTTCTAATGTGAATTTTGCTTTAACAAAATCTTGAAAGAGCCATTTGTACCTCTTCATTTAGACTCTGCATTGATAAATGGAAACGAAAAAGTAATTCTCTCACTTCCCACCTAAGCTGCTTCAGAGGCACCAAAGAGCATCAGCAAAGGACAGTGGGGCTTTCAGTTCTTTGTCCACCGAAACTGAGCGTCTTGGGTTGGAAGAGAAGCGAATGTTGATCTCCTGGGCTTGTTGAGCTTGCTTTTTTAATTGCTAAATGCCAGCCTGGGAATTCTGCCCGAAACGGTAATAAGTTGCATTTAGACTACACCTTTCATCCAGGAGGCACTCACTCCCCCCAGTTCTGAAACACAGCCATCCTGGCACTGAAAAGCAGTAACTGTTTTAATGTTAAACATTCATTCGGTGCCATGGTTATACAAGGTGGAAGAAATTGTTTGAAAAAGAACCAAAATAGTGTGGTAACAAAGATTGTGGGCTGTGGTTTTTGAAAATATCCTAGTTGTAGTCTGTTTTGCGCTTTCCTTTGCAAATGGAATATTTATATATGCCTTCTGAATCTTGAGGTTCCTAAGACATCCACTTCTGTGCTCCTCAGTTTAGCTTCAACATCCATAGCAAAAAATCAGGAAGAATGAATTGATGTTGTCATTTCTTTCAGAAAAATCTTCTGATATTTGGAATATACATCAAGAAAAGTGACAGTGAGAAAGAATTTGATCATGACTTACATTTTACAGACATTGTTTTACCCCTGTTAAAAGAATTTCTATCTCTGAAAAGAGAAGATGAGAAAAACACGATGGCAAAGACTCAACCAGAACTCCTGAACGTGTATCTCATGGCTGATTCCTCTTCTGCTTTCTCCAAGAGACAGAGGTGATGTGTGCCACTGGACTAGAAACAGGTCTGGAACAGAGTCTTGCTCATTGCTGTTAGCCCCAGGATCCCAACAGGACCTGGAGATAATAGATCCTCAAGAAACACTTGTTAAATAAATGAAAAACTGGTCTTCTTACCCTGAAAACATGAAGCCCAAGGCATGTGAAGTTCTCAGCTAATGCTTGAGTAAAGATCAGGTCTGTTTTTACTTGAATAGCAAGAGAAGGAAAAAAACAGTGATGAGGGCAGTAAGAAAGCCTGAAGGGCCAATTCGAGAGATGTTGAAAAAGTGCTCATGTGCCCTCCAAATACCAAACGCCATCTCAGCTCACTGGCATCGGTAACGCAATGTCATGATTGTGCACCATAGACCAATAATTGAAGACTCATCAGTCATTGACACCTGCACCTAAAATGAGGTTATGATGTCCTTTCCCGAGAGCAAGTTTTGAAAGGATAGCAGAAAGGGGAAAATGGGTTGCCAAATAATAGCCAGTCAAATGGATTAGGAGTCTGGATTCCAGGCCTTGCCAACATTGACTTGATGGGTGAGATTTCCAAGCCCCTCATTCTTTCTGGGACTCAGCTTTCTCATTTGTGAAGCGAGGAGCATGGATTCAAATCTCATCTTGGTGACTTTGAGAAGAGCCCCACAATCAGTCCTCTTGCATTTCATGGCCCCAGAATCTAAATCTGGAATCTAGAGTAACATTGTCTACTTCTTTGTTTTGCTTAAGTCTCCTTGTCATCACGCAGCACAGGTCTCACTAAATGACCACCGATTCACTCTCTTGCTGCTCTGAGAGACTATGGAAACTCCATCTGGTCTAGAAATCTAGACTAAAAGTAATGAAGCAAAGACCAGAATTTTTAGCTTCTTTGTTTGATACTTGAGGCAAGTGAGCCTCGGAGATGTTAATTGACCAGCCTTAAGTGGTCCAGCCAGTAAGAGAAATCAAAAAATGGTACTTAAGTCTTCAGAATCCCAGTTGAGTTTTCCTATACCACTTCTCCCTACATCTTTACAGCCTGGTAGGTTTTAAAGCTATTTATAGGATTGATTAAAGCTTTTTTTTTTTCTGTAAGTAAAATTTACCAATTTTAGTGGGAACACTGCCAGTACTATAGGAAAGACATTTTCTGACTTTAATGAGCAAAGAAATCCCTTCTGAAGCTCATTAAAACCTGTCTACACTACCCCCACCAGAAACATTACCGATGTAAGATATTCAAAGTCTGGATTGTACTGTTATCTCATAAAACACATAATTTGAGCCCATCCTGACAAATATTAGTATCACTTTATTCAAGTGTAGCTTTCAACTTCCAGAGAGTTAATAAATTGGATTCTACCAGTCTGCAGAGAATATACAGTATGATGAAAACATCTTCCAAAAATTTACAGTATATTTTAGGATGAGCCGAAACATCAGCATCCATTGCAGATGCATTTATAGGGTTTTTAGTGTAGCACATTTCATCATAAATGGCTCTGTGATTCAGTATGGCATTAATAATGGAAAGAACAACCTTTAAAATAAAGTAAATGCATTTGGAACAGTTACTGAGGTGATATCTGTCTCAAAAAACTCAGTTAATAACCTGCAAGTTGATATGATATATTTCTTAGCCTATCCTGTCAGGAAAGATTTATCTTTCGTGTTAAACTTCAGGCTGAAAAATTAAAATAAAATTTGATGTCTCTGTGGTAAACTGCCTTCCTCCATTTCCTTTACCTTTTAATTTCTATTATTACCAACTTTAGAATTGTTTCTTTGACCTTATGCCGTATTTCAAAAGGTGGTTTAGATGCCAGGTGACTGCGGAAACAGAGTTGTAAATAAACCATGCCCGTGCATATACCCATAGACATCTCAAGGTGTTAATCAAAAAGGACGTAAATCATGAATACATTGTACCTTCATACAAACGAAAGTTACGACCACGTGTCCAAAGTATTTTAGTCCTATTACTTTTCTTTACAGCTGCTGTCTCAAACAGTTTCAGAGGCCATGAGTTAGTCTGAATTTTCTTGCTTGGTAATCAGTAAGTCAACCTTCATTCCTCTCTGTTCCCAAGGCACTGCTCCATGAATATGGGTCTAGTACATTTAAATGCTGAAAGATGGAAACGAGATTTTCTTGTGTTCTCTTTTCCCTCCTCTCTGTTCTTCCTCCCATCTCCACTCTCCTCTCTCTTCTTTTCTACCTCTCCCATCTCTCCTCTTCCACTCTCTCTCTCCTGGCATGCCTTCTTTCTTCCCTCCCCAACACACTGGAGTAAGCAGTCAGGAAGAACTGAAGGAAAAGGTGTGGAATATCTATGACCCTCCAATTCAAAACTAAATTAACAGCACATAAAAAACTTACAGTGGGTCTAACAGAGCTCCCGGAAGGAAAAGAAAATTTTCCTTATTAATATAGTTATCAACCAATAAATTCTGAGTGTATCAAGGTAAATCCCACATTGGCCAACAAAAGCTATACACAAAACATTATTGAATAACCTTGACCCTGCTCGCTTCCCACACACTGCTCATTAGCAGGGAAAGCCAAGTGCTGTGAGAATCTTTGGGGCAGCGCTCTGAGGTAATTTTATAAATGCCATAGTCATGTTTTAATACGATACCAAGATGAGGCACTTACAAGGCAACATTTCCCAGATCTCATCAGAACAAAGATAGAACGCCTAAAATTCTAGAAGGCTATCAAAAGAGAGACTTCAGTACCGCACAATATTTTCAGAAAAGAAAAATGAAAGACATTCTCCCAAAGGTTAATAAATAAAATGAAAAAAGAAATTTACAGATTAGTAAAAGTATATACCATTTCCGTCCTACCACTAATAATCTTCAAATTCTAAAACTAAAGTCTACCCTTTTCATGTTCTCTCTTTCATTATGGCAAGTAAGATGCCTCAGCTGTCTGTCAAACAGATGTGAAAAGCAATGCAGAACAGCCCGCCAGGTCAGCTAAGTATCCAAGAATTGTACAGACCAGAACTGTCAAATCCACATTGTTTTGTTTTCTTTTTCATTTTTCCCAAGTCCTGTTGCATTTTTATCAGAGGGCGGGGGCTGGGCTGGCACTCCCGCAAGAGCTTCTCTCATAAATCAGACTTTCTAAACACCTGAACAGGGAGAAGTAAAGCAACATTTTTGATGTCAATCTTGCAGCAACTTGCAAACTAAATGTGTATGGTAAACAAAAGACCCAATGGTTTTTCTTCCCCTCAAGTAGCTCCTTTTAAACAAGAATGTAAAATCTCATTATCATCATCCACAGCTAATACTTAGGGAGCCCCCCCATTATGAACTATCACATTCAAGATAAAGTCTCAGCTCAACTATGGCACACAAGGTACTCTGGGACTTGACCTCACCTGCCTCACCCGCATACTCTTGGTTCCACCACCAGCAATTTCCCAAACAGCCCTTGTCTCAGTGAATTTCCATAGTTGGTGCCCTGTGCTTAAAAAGCCCGTCTTCTCCTTTCCCCTTGCCTATATCCTACTCGACCATCTAAACTCAGGTCAAGCCCCGCTTCCTTTAAGGAGCCTTTCCTGATTTTAGAATCTAAGTTACTATCACCAGTCTGGACATTGAGGCCACATTTTGCCCTTAACTAAGAACTTATTATTGCATTTTCTGGCACGATGCTTAGAAATTGGAGGATGTACAGATCCTCACTCAAGGAGTTTTAATCACATGGAGGCTGCAAAACTCACCCAGGAAAACCATACAGGGCTGTACTCAGGGGTACAATGCAGCGTAAGGAGAGCTCAGACTGAGAAGCACCTGGCTAAGCTTTGGAACCAGCAGTGGGCAGCGTGCTCAGTGAGTCACTAATGTTCACAGGGTGCCATGAGCTATCATCCAGAATGTGCTTCCCTGAAGGTCCCTTAGGTTGGAAAGCCTTTTCTGCAAATACGATAAACTCTACAGCAGGAGATCAAGTGAAAATGTCTAAGTAAAAGTTGAGCCTTTTATTAGTTTATGCCTCCATGTGACATTTTTGGGTAAAATGCTCAACTTGTCTGTGAAAAACACCCAGAAATAACAACAAACAAACAGCCTTACAATGAAGTTTCCTGTTAAAAGTGTTTCTAAAACTAAGAGAATTCACTGCAGAGTTGAAAAATACGACGATGCTTTAGCGATCAGTTAATTAGTTCTCAGTGCCTCATCAATCCTAGTTATTCGAGAGTTAACCAGGAGTAATGGGAATAAATTAGGAAGAGAAATTTAGGCTGAATATCAGGAACATTTTCTTAATCATTAAATCAATAGACAATAGAATTTAAAATTGGATATTTAATGTGAAAGATGGAACCAAGAAAGAGAAAGTACAATATCAAGAACAAACGAGAAGTCATAGGTTTAAAGGGCCTCTGTCATCATTAGCCCATCCTTCTGTGTTTGGAAAGAATGATAGTTTAGAGTCCTATTCAGATCACTGTCTATTCTAAAAATTTCAAAACTTCAGGATATATACTTACTAAAATAAAGAAGTTAAATTTCTCCAAGGCCAGCAGATTCTGCTGTAGAAATCTTACTAAATCTCAGAAAATTTGGACATTCTTTTTTAATGTCTACTGAGAAAACCAGAAAGCAAGAGAATATTCTTTGTATATTGTTCTGGGATATGATTCTCCAAAAATGTTCAAAGGACAACATGCTGGCTATCCCTAACTTCTGATTCTAGGCTGTATACTTTAATAAAGTCCAACAGAACTTGGAAAGTGATAAAGAGGAGAAAATGCATTTCTAGCAACATGGGGGAAGAAGTTCCTTGACTAATTCTTCCAACTGAAAATAATTAGAAATGCTGGACAAAATATGCTTTTAAGAATACGTTTTTTAAGGGCTGCCCTGGTAGCACAGTGGTTAAGTTTGCACGTTCCACTGCGGCAGCCTGGGGTTTGCCAGTTCAGATCCCAGGTGCGGACATGGCACCGCTCATCAAGCCATGCTGTGGCAGGCGTCCCATATATAAAGTAGAGGAAGATGGGCACAGATGTTAGCTCAGGGCCAGTCTTCCTCAGGGAAAAAAAAAAAAGAGGAAGGACTGACAGCAGATGTTAGCTCAGGGCTAATCTTCCTCAAAAAACAAACTAAAAACCAGCATACGTTTTTTAAAATGTATGGCTGAATTAGCAAGCTATACTCAGAGGCCAAAAATTGGACAAAATTAGGAACCTAAGCAGGGAAGTACTGAGTGCCTTTGCTCCATGTGAACTTGAGTCTCAGTTTTCAAACCATTGAGGGGCACAGAGGACAGAGAAAAGTTATGAGCCCACCCAACATGGGCAGTCTGATAGAAGACGCTTCTGCATGAAGTTGCAATTTCAAATGCGTTTGACCTTAGTATAAGCGTAAGTAGGAGTAAACCTGGTTCAAGAGAGTGCAAGGATAATTGTTAATCTCAGACTTGATACTGATTGAGATGGGAAAAGTTTCCCTCATAATTTGCCAACATAAACTAATCCTTATGAAGTTTTGCAGCCTAAGTGGGCTGGGTGACATTAAAAACATGCCAAGCAGGGAATTTAGTTTAAAGTGGTTCTGGGCTAAAAGTGCCCCTGGGCACCTGACAGAAGCAAATGCAAGTCCTGTCTTGAAGAACATGCTCCAACTCTATTCTTGAAGAATTTCTATAGACAAAGTTCTAAGAAAAATAAAGTCACATTAAAAACAAACACACAAACAAAAAACAGACTTAGGATCAAGACACCTTGAGTGACAGCCAAAAGAAACAACTGGCAGCAAATTCAGACCAGCAAAATCTTCAGACAGTGGAGTTATCAGACACAAAATATGAAGTAAATGTATTTGATGTATTTTAAAAAAGAGATTAAAAATATGAGGAGAGAACAAGTATATTTGAAAACAGATATTTAGAAATGAAAAATTTAATTATTCCCATTAAAAATTCAATGGATAGGTTTCCCTACTGTGGTAGTCAGCCTCTGAAATGGCCCCAAGTAATTCGCACCTCCTGGTATGCACACGCTTGTATGGTCCAGTCCTACAATGTAGCACATTTGGTCTCTGTGACCATTAGAATATGGCACAAGAGATGGTATGTACTTCTGGGATTAGGTTTTAAAAGATACTGTGGCTTCTGTTTCAAGTTTCTCTCTCACTCTCACTCTTCCTCTCTCTCTCTCTGTCTCTCTCTCTCTCCACCTCTCTCTCATCATCATCACTCTGGTGAAAGTCAACCCACCACAGGACGAGGAGGCTTCCTGCCAGCAGCCATATGAGTGAGCCTGGCAGTAGATGCTCCAGCACCTGCAGACTACTGCATCACTGCCTGCAGCCTGACTGCAAACTCGTGAGGGACTCTGGGTCTCAATAACTCACGGGTCAAGAAGAAAGTACTACTGAAATCAAACAATATCCATAACTGAATGGCAACAAAAATACTACATTTCAAAACCTGTGGAGTGTAGCTAAAGGGATAGTCAGAAAGAAGGGTACTCATTTAAATACTTATACTAGAAAAAAAGAAAGCCTCATAATGAATGACCTGAGCAACCAACACAAGATATTGGGTGGGGCAGGGGCCAGCCCGGTGGTGCAGCAGTTAAGTTCACATGTTCCGCTTCGGCGGCTGGGGGTTCGCTGGTTTGGATCCCACATGTGGACATGGCACTGTTTGGCAAGCCATGCTGTGGTAGGCATCCCATATATAAAGTAGAGGAAGACGGGCACGGATGTTAGCTCAGGGCCAGTCTTCCTCAGCAGAAAGAGGAGGATTGGCGGCAGATGTTAGCTCAGGGCTAATCTTCCTCAAAAAAAAAAAAAAAAAAAAATATATATATATATATATGTATATATATATATTAGGGGGAAAAACAGAAACAAAGCAAAGAAAGTAGAAAGTAGGAAATAATAAAGATAAGAGCAGGAATAAATGAAATAGAAAACAACAAATTGAAAAGCTGTTAACTGAAAAGATTAATACAATAGACCAACTTCTGGAAAGACTAATCAAGAAAATAAAAACAGAATGAACAGATAAGCCACATTATGAACAAATAAATACAAAACTACAGAGGCTACAAAGATTAAAAAAAGGTAATAAAAAGAAACTATGAACAACTGATGCCAATAAATATGAAAACTTTGATGAGATAAAAAAAATCTGAGAAAATAGAGCATACCAAAACTGATTGAAAAGAAATTAAAAAAAATCTGAGTAACTCTATAGCCATTAAAAGTAATTGAAACAGTACTTTAAAGTCTTACCACAAACAAAACAGCAACATCAGACAATTTGCCCATGGGTTATACAAAACAATCAAAGAATTCCAATCGTTTAAAAAAACTCCAAGTAAGTAAAAGAAAGAACATTCCCCAACTCATTTTGTGAAGTTAACATAGCTTTGATACTAAAATCTGACAAGAAGGATAAAACACAATAAAATTATAAATAAAAGTCATTGATGCACGTAGATAAAAATTCCTAAGTAAAATATCAACAAACTAAATCCATCAGCGTATAAATAAGATAATACACTTGAATCACATTGGGTTTATCTCAGACATGTTAATGTTATTTGAACATTAGAAAATAAATTAATGTAATTCACCATATTAAAATTTGAAAAGTGATAAATCATTATCTCAATAAAGAAAATGCACGCAATGTGATTCAACATCCATTCATAACTGAATTACCTACAACATACTTACAGTAAACCTCATCCTGAATGGTGAAAGCTTGACAGTTTTGTTTGGAGACCAGGAAGATTGCTTGCTATGATCCGTTCTATTCATCTTCGCACCCAATGTCCCAGATGGTGCATTACGGCAAATGAAGACATGAGTTGGAAAGAAGGAGACAAATGAATATTTTTCATATTGAAAGAAGAAAAGTAAATGAGTATAGCAAGTTTGCTGAATTGAGAATCAATGTACAAAACTCAATAGCATTTATTTCATCTACAAGAAATTTCAAAAATGTAGTTTTTTAAAAGATACCACTTTGGTAATATACAAAATACATTTGAAATAAATTTGGAATAACTCTAACAAAAGATGTACGAGGTCTTCCTGGAAACATTATAAAACTGTATTGAAAGACATTAAAGAAGACCTACAACAGAGAGGTATCTCATTTATATATCATTGATTTAAACACCCAATATCATAAAGATGTCAATTCTTCTAGAATTTACCTATAAATCCAAAGCAAGTCTAATAAAATGCCTCTTTTTTGGTGTTACATGAAAAGTTAACACTAAAATTTATGTGAAAAAGCAAAGAAAAACTCCCAAAGAGGAACTAACAGATATAGAAACTAATATAAAGATAGAGAATTAAGATAGTGTGGAATTGACACATGTCTAGACAAACAGATCAAAGGAAAAGAACAGTCCAGAAACAGACTCACATATATTAACTAACTTGATTTTGGGCAGAGAGAAATGTAGATTAACAAGGAAGTAATGGACTTTTCAGGGATGCTGAGACAACTGGATGTTCATGTGAAAAAAATTGTACCTCAACCTCACTCAGTGCTCAAAAATCAATACCAAATGGACTTAAATATAAAACACAAGATGGCTAAACTTCTAGAATAAAATGCAAGAGAATGTTTTTAAGACTGTGATGTCACAAAAGATGTCTTAAACAAGGATTAAAAAGTGCAAACAATAAAAGACAAATTGATAAGCCTATTTAAAAACATCTGTTCTCCAAAAGACATCATAAAAAAAAGTTAAAAAAAAGCCAACAAGTCACAAATGAAAGAAGACATCTGCAATACATATAACTAACAAGAGATTAGTATTCGGAATGTATAAAGAATTCCTTAAACAAACAAAAAATTTAGACAAAAACCTTAAAAAGCATCTCCCAGAAAAGTAAACAAAAGTGGTCAATAAACATATTTTTAAATGCTTTTATCTCAAATAATTGAGGAAAAACAAGTTTAAATCATTATGAAATGATATTTCACACTCATAAGATTGGAAAAACAGTCTGACAAATCAAGGGTTGACAAGAGTCTGGGAGGAAGAAGACATTTATGCCCACTATGTGAAATGTCAATGTGTAAGTACCACCCTAGCAACTAATGAGGTATTATCTAGACGGTGAAGGATGAAGAATGTGCATGTTCATTGCTACAGTATCCACTCCTGGGGAGGTACCCCAGAGACACTCTGGCACATGAGCTCTGAGGGCCATGAACAACAATGTTCATTGTGGCACTGTTTGAATAAAAAAACAGTAAAGACGACCTAAATGACCAGCAACTCATATGAATAAGTGAATTGTGGCATAGTCTACACAGTAAAAAATAATTACCTGGGTCTGGTCCAGCAGCATAGTGGTTACGTTCTTACACTCCGCTTCTGCAGCCCAGGGTTCACTGGTTCAGATCCCAGGTGCAGACTTACATACCACTCATCAAGCCTTGCTGTGGTGGCATCCAACATACACAATAAAGGAAGACTGACACAGATGTTAGCTCAGGGACAATCTTCCTCAAGCAAAAGCAGGAAGATTGGCAACAGATGTTAACTCAGGGCCAGTCTTCCTCACCAAAAAAAATAAATAAATAAATAATAAAAAAATAATTACCTTATGGGTGAAGCTTAAGAACATGCTGTTGAGCAAAAAATAGAATGACTAAAGTACACCTCCTATATTCAATTTGTTTAACATTAAAAAATGCAGAGCTAAGCAATGTATTTTTAAGGTTATAAATAAATATCTTTAAACTGTTTATTAAAAGAAAGAAAAAGGGACTGGCTTGTGGCCAAGTGGCAAAAGTTCTGCATGCTCCACTTTGGCGGCCTAGGTTCACGGGTTTGGATCCTGGGCACGGACCCACTCCACTCTGGTGGTGGGACACCACACTGTGGAGGCATCCCACATACAAACAAAAGAATAAAGGAGGATTGGTGTGAATGTTAGTTCAGGGCGACTCTTCCTCAGGAAAAACATAAAAAAGAAACATGTGGATGGATGTAAGCTCAATAGGGCCTGCAGGGGAACAAAATAAAAAAAAAAAAAAAGCAAGAGAAAGTTAAAATTTGGGAAAGTGGTTACCTGTGAGTAAAGGGGGCATGGGGACAATAAGTGGAGGGAGGCATTCAGGAAACCTCACAAGTTGGGTTAATATTCCTTTTCTTAAACTGTAATTTGCATAGAGGTGCTCATAATGTCATTATTCTTCATATCTCATGTGTATTTTTAAATATTCTTTTGTATCAACTTAACGTTTCACGAACAACTTTAAAAGGAAGCACATGACTTTCCCCCTCAAAACCAGCACCCTCCAATTCTCCTAGTTTTGTTAACAAAGCCCTCACTAACCATAACAGTAAAACCATGAAATGATTTGTACTTTTTTTAGAGCAGTTCAGTGAAGACGTGGTGGTAATACCACGTTAATGGAGAAGCAACATTCTAGAGACGGGAACAGTCTTCTCCCTTTAGAAGAATGGGCTGGACCCTTTCATGCACCATGATGATAGGATACGGAAAAAAAATAATGTTCCCCATGGATATTTTAGCAGAACAGCCTGAGTAAAGTATACTAACCAGTGGTTTTGCTCTATCTCAAGTGTTTATTCAAAATAACATCAATTCTTATTTTCTTCTAAAGATAAGCTAAGGAATTGTTAATGAGTTCCTGGGGCTGGAAGCACTCCGACAGCATGAAGGTCCTCACAGGCAGACATCTGAAGGTGGAATGGGGAAGAGAATCTGCACACGCCACCCAGTGACCTATTCTCCACCACCAGGCACTGTTAAGGGGAGAAAAATTCTCTTCAGTAACCACGGTCTGCAGCCAGGCGCAACTAAAAACCCAACTGCATCCTGCATGCTGAGGAGCATGTTCCTGCAGGTTGCTTGACTCCAGACACTAGAAACCTCCCAGATTGGCCTCTTGAGGTACTTCTCTATCTTCAGTTCCTCTTCTGTATTATCTGACCAGTGTCAAGAAAAGGACCAAAGTAATACATCTCAATGAGGAGCTGCATTTTCTTATTTGCGTAACATGCCCAACCATCTTGCCATACTTCCTAAAAGTTAAGCAAGGGCACTTCTGCAGGGTCATGGTTGTGGGTGGTGACACAGGTTCCCCAACATTCCATTTAGACCTGGGTGATTCTCTTCGGTGATAACTGGTCTGAGAGCTGATGCTGACTTGAAAGTCTGTAATTCGTGCAGAGTAATCAAATGGCTCTCATATCAACTGAGGTCACGGAGTCCAGAAACAACAGCACTCTTGCCTGCCCACCACTTCTTCCTGTTGTGTTTACAGAAGAAGTCTTTACCTAAATGAAGATTAGAGGAACAGTTGCAGCTACTCTCCTCCAAAGTGTGGTGGACACAAGTCTGGGTTCTGCCACCTCATCACTTCCTACAGTGACACTTGGGAATATGATGTTTAGCTTTAATGTGAAGCTGTTGTCAAGTTATTTCTGATTGTGAGGGAGTCGTTTCTGTGTTCAGGGCTATACCTAAGGTTCTGCAGCTGAGAAAACAGCTCATGGTCTGCTTGCCAAACCTCTGCCCGGTGCATGGCCACCTCCACCTAGAGGGAGGCATACCTTTTTCTTCCCAGGGACGACTCATGTGCTGACCAAGCCTTACACTTCTAGGGTTGTGACCACTCAGAGGAGGTCCCTCTCTCTAATTCATACAGATGTGCCTTAAAGCAGGCGTGGCCCTCCTCCTGTTGGTTAGTGTGACAGGGTTGGGCGTCTTTGAAACCTTCAACTAAATCCCACCTGAGACACTTAGAGTCGCTTGACCCCGGGAAACTTAAGCACATCCCTGAGTTTTAGTTTTCTCATCTTTAAAATGAGGATGATAATGCAAAACTTGCAAGACTAACATGAGGACTAAGTTAAATACCATGTAAGTACAAAATAGATGTTCAGAAAATTTAGCTTTCTCTTTCCTTTTGCAATCTTTGTGTTTTTGTATTACGATAATGAATGTTTGTCCAGTGCATTTGCCATTTGCTGAATTTTTGTCTACCTTTCTCGTCTGATGCTCCATGAAGCGCATGGAAAATGGAGACAATGGGAGCTGTGCTGAGGGTTTACCTAGGATGCGACCAAAGTCTGGGTCATCTGATTACAAATCCCATGACAGTCCAATTCCTTCAGGTTGGGATTACTAATATTGTTATATTTTATCACAAGAAGATACAACAGGAGCAACTTTACTAGAATGGTAGCATGAACCTGGAAAGAAAGCCACTCACTGTTCCCCAGAGATTTGCTATTTAGAAGTTCTTAAGTTTCTAATGAGGGAGGATGAAACCAGATATTCTATCTTCTCCACCAAGACTCCTGGCTTGTAAAAAACAAAAGAAAAAGAAAAAAGAATGCAACTGTGAAGATTATTCTCAGTGCACAACAATAATTCTTGTTGGTGAGGCACAGAATAGGAAATTTGTTTCCAGGTGTTTTTGTGTATTCATAAAATACTTATCGAGCATCTACTATATTTTCAATATGGTTCTAGACTTTGAGGATACAGCATTGCATATAGCAGATAAAATATCTGCTCTCATGGACCTTATGTTCTAGTGGGAATAACCAACAATTTAAAAAGTGACAAATAAATATATATCGGGAGGTAATAAATTCCATTAATAAAAATAAAGCAGAAAAAGGGGAGTGTAAGAGAGTAGATCCTCAGTGGGAGAGGGAGCGTGCTGATGTAGATAAGGAGATCTCCAATAAATGAGCATTTACACTTTTTCTAAGAACAAAAGTACTGCTTATTTTCTTTTAAAGAAAAAGAACAACAAAATAAACAAAGCAAAAAACAAGCTCAGAAATTGAGACCCTGCCTTTACTTTTATAATTTTCATCCCCCATTACACTTTTCCCCATGAAATATCCTAGCGCATGACACCGAGATTCCCAGAGAATGAGATTTCCTGCCCAACTTCTTCTTTATCCAACTTTTTCCGCTGGGCCAACAATTTGCAGCCAGTGAAGTAACAAGCATAAGAGCACAGCTCTCTTTGAATTTGAAGGTCTTTCGGAACATTACAAAATTCCTTATATTATCAAGAACACATCGGACATACTTTCAAGCGCACCTTGAAACTTCAAATCAGTAGCAATGCATAAATAGGACTGCAACCAAGTCAGGAAAATCAATAGAAAAGGATTTAGGCACTTTAATTTGTTTTTCCTCCCCATAAGGACGGCTTTTATGATGCAGGACTCTACATTAAGTTTTTTGAGTAAAGAGTTGGATAATATCCCAGAGATTACTGACGCAACATCCTCATTGTATTAGTGAGGACTCAGGGTCCAGAAAGTTTAATAATAATAGTTGCTCATCTTAGCAGAGGCCTATATGCCTGGAAGTGTGCCAAGTGCTTTATTTTCTCTATTAGTCAAAGTTCTCCAGAGAAATAGAACCAATAGGATGTGTGTGTGTGTGTGTATTCAGTGCTCAAAGTGTGTGTGTATATATATAGAGAGAGAGAGAGAGAGACAGAGAGAGAAGAGCTTTTAAGGAATTGACGCCTAAGGAATTGGCAAGACTGAACTCTATAGAGCAGCCTGGCAGGCTGGAAATTCAGGTAAGAGCTGATGTTGCAATCTCGTGCCTAAAATTTGCATGCTAGAAACTCAGGCAAGGTTTCTCTGTTGCAGTCTTGAGGGAGAATTGCTTTTTCTCCAGGAAACCTCAGTCCTTGCTCTTATGGTCTTTACCTGATTGGATGAGGCCCATCCATATTATAGAAGGTAATCCACTTTACTCAAAATTTATACATCTAAAAAGTATCTGCCCAGCAACATCTAGACTGGTGTTTCATCAAGCAACTGAGCACCTTGGCCTAGTCAAATTGACACATTAAATTAACCTTCATACTCCCTTTATCTTATTTAGTCCAATCAACTTCCTTCTGAAATTGGCATTATTGTTGCCTACATTTTCCAAAGGAGAAAACTAAGGGTTCAGAGACCCCAGAGGACTTGTCTAAGATTACACTAGTAGGAAACACCCATGTGGGACAGCCTTGACCAAGAGCCTACATTTTCAACCATGTGCTGTCTTGCTCAAGGTCTCTCAGACGACATAGAGGTAAGTCCAGAATCCACATTTTCTGATTCCTATGTCCACAAGACTATATTGTTAAATCTTACCTGATAAAAATCACCAGGGACACTCCTTATTAACTTACTGCAGCAAGGAGACCATACAAGAAGAGGAACCATGAGCATCTCAGCAGCCAAAGGAAAAGATAGGGCTATTATAGGATTTGTGAAAGGATGCAAGGTGGGTAAAAGGGAAGCAATTGTTCTGATAGGCTCAAAGCCAAGCAGGGCTATGTATAAATGATTAACATGAGACCTGGGTTCCATAGTAGACTCAGGGTTCTATTTCTTTGGATACTAAAAATTCATATGAAGGTAGACAGCTATGTCTTTAAAACGCTATCTGAAGCTCTGCACCTGGGGTAGAAATCAGAATGCTCCTCTGTTTCAAAGTGACTCAGGTCTTCCAGGAAAGAATGAGATGTTCCAATCTTATGGATGATTTCTCATCATTATGCTTTTTAATTAACAAAAGCAGTTGTCACAGGTCAATACAGCCAGCATTAGGCTAGGTGCTGGGTAGACAAAGCTGAATCAGTCATCTTTTAGCTGGGGAGGAAAGGCACATCCACTGAGGACTCACAAGGTAGTGAGATGGGTGCGGGGGAAGAGGGGAGACATGCCAGCCCTGGAAACCCAGAGACGCTAGAGGAAAGATGGTTTGGATGAGAATGAATGAACCAGAAGAATGAGTGGTTCACCATGTGGGGAAACTAGGAAGACAGATTTATGTCCAAACAACTAGAAGGTAGTACGATAAGTAATAGAGCGCAGAACTAAATAAAGTGTGTGGAGCACAACTAATTCTGTTCAAGAAGTCAAGGAAGACTGACTCCCTCCAAATATATTATGCTCTTTGTGGCTCCCAGGCCACTGAATTTTCTGTTTCCTCTTCGGAAAAGTCCTCTCTACCCCTACCTTAGTTACTACCCTCCCATTGCTGGCCTGGTGACCACAGCTTACCCTTCCAGTCTCAGATGGAATATGTCCTTATTCTTTTCAAAAATAATGATAGCAAAATAATAATAAAAATAGCCAACATCTCCTGAGTAATTTCTATATGCCAGACATTGTGCCAACCACTCTACCCACATCATCTGATCTAATTATCACAAGAACTCAAAGGGACAAATGCTAGTCCTGCACTTTATGGATTGAAGCTTAATTAAGTAATTTGTCCACATTTATTCAGCTCAAAAGTGACAGAACCAGGATTTGAACTCGGTGAGTCTGATTCCTAAGACTTAATCTACCATCTTAACCATGAAGCTTTTCTGCAGCCTTCTCAGACTCATGTAAGCATAGTTGGCCATACCTTCCTTGATGTGAACTCTGTATCTCTATGCAGTTGTGTATGGCACTAGTCTCAGGCTATTAATCACCTTTTCACATGCCTCACTCTTCCATGACATTGTGTGGTCTTGAGAGCAGATATTTAACTTGACGTCTATCCTCAGTGCCTAGAACCACTACCGACACCCAGTAGAAATTCAGTAAGTGTTTGTGAATGAATGGATGGATGGATGAATAAAACATTTGTAGAGGACAGGCTATGTGAAACTCCACATAAGTCACTGTCAGATATGTTGTCTAAGAATGAACTATGAAGGTTTGTGTCATACTCAGGCAGCAAGTCTATGTGTCAACAGGCACCCAGGGTGGTCAAGGGAAGAATCACGCACAAGAGTGGACGAGCTCTAGCATGAAGGCTACAGCACAACTCTGCTGTCCAGAGATGGTCCTGGCATGGCTTGTCTATTCCTACCAAAATCTCCCCAGCTGGGAGATGACCAGGGCTGTCTGAAAACGAGCTGTCCCTTTCCTAACATTGCCTCCTCAACACACACACACATCCCCCACAGCTTTTATGTCTACACATATTATTCTGGCATCACTAGTTGTCTCCAGTCGGTTGCCCTCCCAAAGTCTAATTCCCACTCACACATCTACGTTTTTAACCCACATCCTTCCACCCACGCATTCCTACTCCCCGTAAAGAAATGGAAGCAAGTGAAAACAAATAGAAAAATAAGTTTATTACTCCTGCAGTCTTCTCTCCCAGGACCTTTCTGCTCTAGGCTGTGGGTGCTCTGTCTTTCTCCTCTTCTTTTCCAGCTTTAATTGAGAGCTCAGAGTTCTGATTGGATTAATGGCCAGGGCACTTTGGAAGAGCCCTGGCTCAGCAATAAGTGTCTGTCGCTTGCAGGGACACTGTCTCCCCATATACCACGTCCTCTCCTGAGCTATCTTTTGTTTCACATTTTATTCTCTGCACTAAAATTGGCCTTCAGTTTGCAGACCTCATTTGTAGCACCTGTTGCATTAATAACTAGAAAACTCAGTTCAGCCAAGGGCCAGACATTCACCCAGCATTGTTCTCATGCAGTAAATAATCAGGTAGCAATGAGTTACCTTTGCAGATTTCACTGATATAATTAACTCCCAAATAGAGAGAATGTCTCTGAAAATACATTTTGTCCGTACACTGTAATAGAATGACATTATTTCATTGAAACAATTACACTGCTCTTATTCTATAACATAAAAAGGAAAAAGTATATTTAATAAAACTAGCACAACATGGCAATCTGTTTGAAAGATAGCATGGAATTCTGCCTTGTCTTTTAGTTACAAGGCATTTTATAAGGACAAGAAGAAAAGTCTGTTCAAGTCCTGATTTGTTTTAATTCAGACAGCGTCATGCAGTAGAAAGGGAATAACTGTGAAATCAGGTGCATCTGAATTGAAATCCTGGTTCTGTCATTTAGCTGTGGTATGACCCTTGAGCAAGTGACTTCATGTCTCTGAGTTCAGTCTTCTCACCTGTAAAATGAGGATGCTACTGACTGCCTAGTAGGATTGCGGGGGGATGATGGAGATAAAGTATGCAAAGTACCTAGTAGCATTCCTTGCACGAGGAAGGTGTCCAATAAATGAGAGCCCCTTTACATAGGAGATAGCGTGGAGGATAGACCCCAAGGACCAAGGCAGTATAACTCTCTTTATCAGCTCCTCTGCCTGTCATCCTGCTTTCCATTCCCACCTTATCCCCTCCCAATAATCTTGGTAGCACAAGTGGTCGGCTTAGCAGTAGAACCAGTACCACGTCCTTCTCCCACTGTGACACCAAAATTTCAGCTCAAATACAGATTTTACCGCAAATGAAGATTCATCTTAGCATACACTTAGGTTGAGAATTTGCTAACCATCTCTGGCCACTGAAGCAGCCAGTAGACACGATAGCTATATTGCAACACTTAAAAGAAAATTTTTAATACACCTTCTCCCTTCTCTTTGCCAATTCAGAGCCCTGATTAAATTTCACCTCTATGCAAAATGCCTTGCTTCATGAGCTTGTGTTGATTTTTTATTTTTGTACAAATTACTGCCTGCTACACAATCCAGTCTTTATTTATATTATCTGATGACAAATTTTTATTATTTCTTGTGTGTAATTAGGGCAGAACAAAAGTCATTAACCTCTGAGTGTTCTCAACATTCCCTCTATGCCACTAATGAGAACTTTGGCTTGCCTCCCTTCAATCTCTTCCTTGTTCTTTCCCTCCAAGAGGAGAGATGCCTGCAGACCAGTTCTGAAGCTTTTGAGATGGATAATCAGAAAGAAAAGAAGCGAGACGTGGAGACAGACAAGAGAAGTGTAGAGGGACACTTCTGGAGGCCTGGAGAAGATTTCCAGGTACATTGAAGAAATGGGAGTGAAATCAGTTGTAATGTGAGCAGAGTGGAACAAAAGGAATTCCAAGGAGTATTTCTAGAGTGTACGGTGTGTACTTGATGGTACTAAAAGAATACAAGTAGACAACTTCAGTTATTTTTTAATTCCTTTTGATAGCAAGGATTATGTTCTTTGAAGCTCAGGTTTGCTCCCACATTGAACTATATAGATTATGGAATTACAAGTCTTATTTCCCCCAACTTGACTATCAGATTTATAAGTGTAGGGCTTTCTCTTTATTTTATTGTAGTCTCTAAGCACCAAGCATGGCATGACACCTGCTTCAAACCCTTTAATAACACTTTGTTCTCTTGACTTGATTCCCTTTAATATTTACCATTCACCAAACAGGCCCTCACCTACAGTTTGCGTTGATCAATTTCCTATTCCCTTCTCAAATACACGACAGAAGTATTCTTAATTAGGTGAGGAGACTAAAGGTGCTGCTCACAATGAATCCTCATCTCTTGGCCCAGGATTGCGTCTGAGTGTACTCAGAGAACTTGCAGATGTGGTTGAATCAACGTCAGTGGACTTGTGGAACCCCATAGTGGAAAACTGCTCCTGGAAAATTGGATGCAGGAAGTGTCATTTGGATTTATAAAAAGAGAAAGAATGTGTATTTGTGAACTACAGAGCACTGAGCTCGACATTCATCCAGGGCAAGATTCTAGAACAATATTTTTGAACAATGGCTTCTGAGCACTTTGAAAAGGCAATGGTAAACTGAGCACGAACTCATTAAGAATAGTCCTGTCAGACTGACCTCGTTTTGTACTGACAGAGTTATTACACTGGGAGATCAGAGAAATCAAGTAGAAATACTGTATCTAGATCTCAGAAAAGCTTTTGACAATTCTCTCATGATACCCTTGAGGGCAAGATGGGTGAAAAGCAGCCTGAATAATATTACTATAGCGCAGACTCATAGCCAATGAGTACCCAAAAGGAATTAATGAGCCGTCAAAAATTCAACCAAATCTTTTAATTCAATTAACAATTTTTTCCCAACCTCTTTTGCTAACGACTATGTCAAAGGCTAGTGCTTCAATTGTACAGATAGAGAATGGAGGAAGCCCGACTTGGCAGCAGCAGACCTCAAACGATCCATTTGTGTGATTTGACTTTCAAAAGTGTCAGTGTAAATCTGAGATTATGTCAGACAAGTAAAGTGTCTAAAATGACTGGGGCAGCACTTCTGCTCTGCTCTATGCAGATCACGTTCACTTTGGGCTCCATACACTAAGGGAGACTCTGAATCATATCCTGAGAAGAGTGACCAGGATGAGGAAAAGACATCAATAAAATCATATTGAGAAGACAGAATGAAATGTTGAAAAGAGAGAACCCACAGCTACATTAATGCCCTCCCAGAAGTAAAAGTGGGACCAAGCAGGAATTCCAGATGGACTACCTTGAAAGGTGCTGGGTTTTCTATAAATGGAGTTGCTTAACTGTGGACCTAAACACAAATATAGAGTGAATGGTTAGAACCCATAACTGGTAATCTTAAAGTTTTTCTTTCCTACTCACAGATTCTGTAATCTTGCAAAGCAAAGATTCTACAACCTCCCCTGGTTGTCCATTTCATGCTTTAACTGTAAGTTGCAATATTTTTTCAATTTACTCTAAATCATGAAATATATCGAACACATTTTAAATCATGAAACATATTGAACATATTGAAAGTAGAGAAAACTAGCACCAGCATTCATATACCTACCACCCAACTTTATCTAATTTGAACATTTTGCCACTTGGGCTTCAAATTATTTTTTAAGAAATAAATCATTATAAATATAGTTGTGTTTTCTTCTTCTCCACCCAAAGATAGCATTATCTTAGAGATAGCGTGTGTGTATCCCCTGGCCACATGTTTTATTTATATGCCATGTCTGAAAATCCATAAATAATTTGTATTATGGTAAGAAAACAAATATAAAGGACTCTTGTTTACTGGAAGAGGTAGGAAACCTTCACAAAAGAAATGATGCCTAGTGTTGAATGATGAGTATGAGTTACCCAGGCTTTGTAGAAAGATGGCATTCTGGGTAGAGAAGACGGCAGCCTCAAACTCACAGGAGCAGGAAAAGAGTAATCAATCTAAAAGAAAACTGCAAATGAGTTTATATAGCTTGAGAGAAGAGGTAAGTTGGGAGTGCAAGAAGATAAAAATTGAGAAACCAACAAGGAACTGATTATGAAAGGCTTTATGCCAGAAAGGGCCACTTAAGCATTTCCATTATGAGAACAATATGATTGATGTGCATGTGAGAGAGAAATCTGGTGGTGATGTGGCCAGAATGGGGTGAGGGGGATAAAGATGGAAGGCTGGAAGTCAAGTTAGCAAGTATTGAAAAAGCCCAAGAAAGAGATGATGGAGCTTAAAATAAATCAGGATGAGGAGGACAGATTAAGAATGTCTTTAATATTGGGGCCAGCCCTGTGGCCGAGCGGTTAAGTTCACGCACTCAGTTTAGGCGGGCCAAAGTTTTGCTGGTTCGGATCCTGGGTGCGGACATGGCACCACAAGTCAGGCCACGTTGAGGTGGTATCCCACATGCCACAACTAGAAGGATCCACAACTAAAATATACAACTATGTACTAGGGGGATTCAAGGAGAAAAAGCAGAAAAAAAATTGATAAGAATATCTTTAATATTGTTGTGTGTACAAGGGTCTATTTTTAATAATGATGAGAGACATTTAAAGAACTTAGTGGCCCACTAGATTTGTAATTGTATTTCAGGGAAAGATTTGAAATATGACACATCTGAATCATTCTAATAGTAGAATGGATCATTATTAACATTAAGTAAGATATAAAATAATATAGCATAATGCTTCTGAAAATTGAGATAAACTCTCACGTTACCATGTACAATGTACAACTTTTGAGTTTTGTTTTTTGATACTGATAAAATAAATTCTATTGTTTTACTTATAATAATAGAACTATAATTAAAAACATTACTTAATTAATCCAGCTCTTACAGTTCAGTTTATTCCCTTTTCTTCCATTTGCCTTCATTTCCATGGAGAAGAGGAAATGGGGTCAGAAGATACTGAATTCTACTCTTATTCCACAGAGATCAGAATGGAAATTTAACTGCTCCATCATCTCCCAGAAATAGCTCGGAAGAATGGTCCAAAATATTGGGTGCTAGGGCATAGACGTTTTCATATTCACAAACAAAACCAGGTTTCCAGGAACACTCATTTGATTAATTTGGTCAATTCAGTCTATTTAGTTTTCAAAAGAAACAGGTCATTCTTGTTAATGATGTTGCTTTGCATTGCATAACTCTAAACTAATTACTTATTTGCCTTTTACCTTTAAACCATTTAAATGTGTGCTGGATAGACAAAGTATAAGTAAGTAACATTTATTGAAAATGGAAGCTGTTTCATTTTTTTAATACAGTTTAGAGACAAATAGAACAATGGGAGATCTTAACAGATGACAATTATCAAGAGGTATCAATTATGTAACTGATAGTAAATAAAGCATCTTTCCTTAAAAGGTCATTACTTCCTCAAAGACAATGGTTGTTAACTGTGTGTGTCAGAATCACCCAGAGGGCTTGTTGCAAAACAGGCAGAAGACCCCTCCGTAGAGTATTCCATTTAGTAGGTCTGGGATGGATCCTGAGAATTTGCATGTCTAACAAGTTCCCAGGATGCTGATGTTGCGATCCAGGGAGCAAAGTTTGAGAAGCGTTGCTCTGGGTAGATTTCTGTGACCCGAGAGAATACTGGTCCTCTATGTACAGTGGATACACTGATGACTGGGTACACTGATGACTGAGTACACTGGTCCTCTATGGACACTGGGTATACAGACAACTGCGTGCACTGGTCCTTTATGAGCCTCCCTTCCCCTCTCTGTTTATCCCTCTCCTAGGATTATCACTCTGAAATATGAGGGCTGACTAACACATCTAGCTCTTTTATCAGACCTTGAGCCACCTGAAACAAGTGCATGTCTAATTTAGTACTGCATCCTGCAGGGCACAGCACAGGGCGTGGCTTGCAATGAGTAGTAGATGGTCAATAATTATGTGTTGAATGATACTTCATTGATGATTAAATAAGTGAAAATGTAAGTTTTGAGGAAGAAACAGAATGTACATGTGTATGTACAGATACATATTAGTGACCCGAAGTCCTCAGAGCAGTGATAAGGAAAATGCTACGTATTCAAAAAGAAAAGAGCATTAGCTGGCAAGATATGTCTAACCAAAGAAAAAATGAAAAATTAGAATTTGCCATTCGCTTTAGCTACTACGGTATATGATGGGAATAAAATATTTTAGAAAGATCACAGTAATAAAAATGTACAAATGGTTTCAGCTTTGTTAGATATACTCTTTGACCCACAAATGCCTTTTAATACTCCATCCTGTGTAGCTGGTAAAACTGAGAATAACCCCAATTCACCTGCAGTATAGCCAGTGGCACACCAGGGGTTAGAGAAATCACCCACAGCCTAAACAGAAAGAGAGAATTACAAGAAGAAAAAAGGGGAAAAGACCTGCTAGGTCATTCTGTACTAGTCTCTGGAGTAGTGGAAGATTAAATAAAGTAACATAGAAAAAACTATGGAAATATACTCAAGAAAACTTAAGACTCTCTGATCCTCTCATTTTTAGGGCCTGATGAAGTTCAAGGGTTTATTGTCAACTCATTGCTTAAACCCCTATTCATCAAAAGAAAAATATTCCCTACGGTCTGTATTAGAAATGGAAATAAGAAAGGCAATGTAAAAAGTTGATTTTTGTGGTATTAAATGACTCACTTTTTCCTGTGTTCATGACTTTCTGGTTTGTAACTGTACTTATCCAAAATATTAAAATGACCTTCAGGCCATCCCCTTTACTTAAGAGTGGAAGGAGGAAGAGAAAATTACTAGAAGTTGACCATTACAGAAATTACTCGTGAGGCATTTTTCTTTGATAGCTGCAATTTCACGCATATTATCATCCTTTTCTGTTGACAAGTTTCCAAGATTTTAATCTTGGATTGGAAATGTTACCCTATCAGAAAGGGCTTATATTGTCAGGAGCGGTGCTGTCATGGAATGCAGAATCATATATGAGAATGCTTGTTGTATTGAAAAATATACCATTGCTCAGAAAGACATTTAAATGTTTAGTCTGCTTGCTCATAAATCATTTTCAATGTGTTCAAGTTCTTAGACAACATATTGAAAGCTTTCTTATTTCTTTTATTATAGCACTGTCATTTGCATTGCTGAACTTGGGGTTATGTTGGCAATTCCGGATAAACCCTTGCTTGGAGGGTTTATAACGCTGCGATTAAATTTCGCCCTCGCTTGGAATTCAAAAGTAAAATTTTTGTGGGTTTTTTTTTTTTTACCTAAAATATACCTTATATTTTAAGAAATGGTCAGATTGACAATTGGGGTTTACAAATGGAAGCAAGTGGCCTAGAGCACACAAAAATAACGTGGGCATTAGGAGACCTGGGCATGTTTATCTGAATTCACAGATTAGCTTGGTTGTTGTAGAAACACATGTTCGAGGCATTTTTAAATTTCTAACTATTAACTTTACTGGAGATGGTTGCTGTTCTTTTTTTCAATTGCATAGTCTGCTTTTCCACTCTCAGTAAAAATATTTGAAACTCATTCGGATATCTATTTAACTCTGGGCATGCACACACTCAGTACTTTCATTTTTGCTGTCTTCTGAAAGAAAGCTAACACCAGTATCCCTGTCTTCTACCTACCACCTGGAGCTGTTCTAGGAATGAAACAAGACATCGATTAGCAGAGAGAAGTTAGAGTAGTACCTTTACAGGAAGCCTTTGAATTGAGAATGAGACTGAGTTAACTGAGTTAGAAATAAGAAACAATGAAGCATTTCTGTGATGCAGAATTTGAAAGAGATTCAGAATAACAAAAAGAAAATTAACCAAATGTTTACTAAATTTGAAAGATAATCCTCAGCGTTTTCTGGATTAGGGAATGCGAGTAGTTAGGCTACCCCTAGCTAAGGGAAGATGTTCTCTTAAAGCTTTCCAGGAGTTATCCTCCAACTCACTCCACCTTTGTGAAAAACAGAAGAAACTGTTCCTCTTTAGGATTCTTGTCTCTGTGTGTTGGCTCATACACACAAGAAATGTAACTATAACCAGAGTGGCTTAAATTTTTGCATCTTAATGCTAGGGCAAAGATTTGAGAAGTAGTGAAGACCTGCAAATACCAGGCCATGTCTAGGCAGTCCTGTGAAAACTACAAGGCAACCTAGGAATTTCAGGGGACACAGAGACCATTTGAGTGGATTGAGATGTCCCCAGTAACTTTCTCTAGCAAAGAGCACAGATGCGAATATCAGATGCCAGTTGTGGGAGGAGGAGATAGCACCCTCCAGTAATAGCTCCACCCAGAGATTTAAACAGACCTCTGATACGATCTGATTCATATTTTGGAAAGATCCCCTTGGATGCAATATACACCCTTTGAGGTGGGGTGGAGAATGACTGGAAATAGGAATCGGTTAGGAGCACGTTGTCAATATTCAAGAGAGACACAACTCTCCAAGAGAGTTGGAGTAGAAGTGAAAAGGAAGTATAATTTGAGAGACATTTAGGGGAAAGAATGGACAGGAACTGGTCAATGACTGGATGTGGGATGGGTTGAGGGAAAAGAGAAAATTAAGGAAAACTCTAATCCTGAGATGTCAAAGTGTCAGGGTTATTAATTAGTGTAAACAGATAAAACAAGGCTACACAGGTAAAATACGGTTCATCCCATAGTATGACATATCTAGACTGGTGAAAACAAGGCTGGAAGAGAAATGGAACATAAGCTACACAGAGTTCACAGAGAAAGCATGACAACAAATGAGCACAGGGTTATAACAGCCCTGTTAATATCCATACCCAGACTTCTCTCTTAGATAACCCTGCTTCTCTGTACATGCTAGGAAAGTAACTATGGATCAAATAAATAGGCTGCACCTGTATTTATCAACAGGTAAGGTGAGATGCATAATTACAAGGATAGAAAAAGGAATGGGAAGACCATCAAAGTTGATAAGGCCTAAGCTGGCTTCTGAAAAGCCCAACAGACTCTGTAATGAGCTGCAGTCAATGTGACCATTCCAGCCCAAGCAGAGAAAAGAAACACTCCGGGCTGCACCTTTAAAATGGCAATCTACCCTCAGGAAGCCCCAGGGAAGTGAGCAGTACATGAAAAAGAAGTCCCATTACTAACATAGGTGCCCAGTTTAATGTCCGTCTGGATAGTGGTACCTGTAAACCAAGAAGAGAAGACAGGAAGGGAAGCAGAGTCATCTAGAGAGAAGAGCTTGGTCTGGAACATCTCTAATTATGTAGCTTTGTCCATCAGTGAGTAAAGTGCAGGACTAGAGCCCAAGAGAGTAAAGAAGTCTGGGAACAAAGAAACTTTTCTCTTGCTCTTACTGAGATCTTCACAAAGCATAAGCATAATTTTGATATACGATGTGTTCACAGAAATCTCTGTCTCTTTACTCTGTCTTATAAAAACCCAAAGACTTCTTTTCCTACCTGGGGGAATAAAAAAGGTAATAAAGTGCAGGGTAAAAATTCCATCCTACCACACTGAGAAGCCAAGGAGAAAGCATTCTGAAAAGGAACAAGGAGCTTCTATTTCCAGCAGATTCTCAGACTAGATACCCTGATGGACTCTTCCACTGAAAACAATGAAGAATGCCGAACAAAATATAAATAACACGCATCAATGAGCTGACAAACAATTAAGAAATTCTCAGGGACTAAAGATAAGTGAAAGGGAATCCAGGTAAGCTGAGCAATGAAGCCAACTTTTACCCGCAGCGTAAGACAAAGGTAGGAAGTATTTCCTACCTTTGTGTTATTATTCTTTATGCTCTCCACTTAATTTGTAAATATGCATTCATAGTTACTCTGCTGGATATTTTCAGTGTGTGACTTCCCTCTCTACCTTTCTCTACTATGCTCTGTGTCCTGGGGAGGTGGGTCTTCAGGGCTGCATCAGGTGGCTGTCTTCCTACAGCTTCTCATTCAGTTTGGCCATGACCGCAGATAGGGGAGGAGAGGAGAGGACTAAGAGTGGAGTATGTACTCCCCTAAGTCTTTCCCCACCTGGTAGCCATGGGTTGGCCAAGTTCCTCTGACAAAGAGCACAACCTATTGTCAGGAGACCCCCTTCCTACAGCTATGCAACTTCTAACACATGCTCCTCCCTGCCGTTTCAGGCCTCTGTGTGGCAGAGGGGCAAGTCATGGTTCAAGGATGCTGCAGCCCCAGCAAGTTTCACCATCTTTGTTGTTTTCTCTTAACCCTGCCTGGACCTTTGTAAATAGTGTTCCATTAACCCTCCTTAGTTTCCCTGCTTAAGAGTGTCATCTGTTTCCTTGCAGACCCCTGACCAATGTGGCTATGCAATATTTAGAGGGGAAAATTATTTTTAGAAAGAGCAAGAAAAGTGGTTAAAAGTGCCAAATACTGCAGACTGTGTAAATTTGGGGCTAAGCAGGAAAGAATGGACATGGCAATAAGCAGGTAACTAGTTGACCTTGATTAGTGGGGGAAGTTTTTGCATAACGGTGGGGTTGGAAGGCATGTCTAAAGGAGTGGCTGAGAGGTGGGAAAGTGGAGTCAGTACAGGTGGATGTTTTTCAAGAAGCTGGGCAGTGAAAGCAAGATAAGATTGGCCAGTGCTTTGAGGTGGTAGAGCCAGTGTGTGTGTGTGCATGTGTGTATGTACACACATACATTTTTCAGTTTGGGATTTGAGAGAGATCAAGCCAGAGAAGAGAGTGCAAATCAAATTGTCAAAAAGAATAACTGGTAGGTGGAGGTCCAGGAGGAAGCAGGAAGAGATAGCTCAGAAGGATGGAGAAGTAAGAACCTTTCTCCTCTGAGAAGTAGAAAAAAGAAGGGTAAGTAAAGGTAGAAACTAGCCTGGAGGTGAGAGGAATTGAAGTTTCACGCTTTTGTTCCTGCCTGTTGCTCTTCCTTTCTGAAGCAGGAGCAAGAAGGTTTCTTCTGAGGCAGGGAGGCGTGAGGCTGGAGGCTTGAGGAAACAAGCAAATTCTAGAATAGCAACGGTGGGCATTGGAAGAGGTTGTTTTACTTTTACTAAATCATCCTCTTGATTCACTGTAGTCACTCGCTTTCAATGGGGAGAGTTGGGGACAGTTACTATAGTGTCCGACAGATGTGTTTCCTCAGCTTTCTGGGAGGGGATGCAGATGAGTTTCTGTTGTATTCTTTTGTTGTATAGCTCAAAAAGTAACCCAGACTCTTGTAAATCTGACACAAGGATTACAAATATTCATCGGGCATCCCAACAAAGGAAATGCAGCAGGAGCAGAAAGTGAGGGAACAAATGAGAGACAGCAACACGAGGGGGAAGAAACCTAGCAACCAGCAAACAACATCATCCAAATTCATCCCATGCAGTCGCCGGTGGTTTAAAAGGGAAGCAAAGAAAACGAGGTTTGATGAGTCTTTGAGGCTTAATAAAATGTCTTTGAGGATTGAGCAAACAATGTGTACAGAGCGTTTTGTGTTCCTTCATCATGAAAGGCTTGGGATTAATGGAAGCGACTCTTCTTTCTTATGTATGACAATGTATTTATCACTATTTGCTTACATCCTGAGGTCCAATGAGAACAGCTCCATCCCGTTGCCCTGCCAACCCTTCTCAAGTAGGAGAAGAGTTCAGGCACCACTTGTGTTTGATTGTTACATTTCCTATTGAAGCTGACCAAAATAGAAAAACTATCCACTAAAGGCAATAAATGTCAACAATGTGAACAATTCCAGAAATGAGAAGCAGGCTATGATATTCAAGCTATTTAAATGCAAGCAATGTAAGCCTCAAAAGGTGTGATTAATAATTTTTATAAGTAAAATCTTTTTAATGCACCTGTTGTCTGCTAAATGCACTGCATGGAAACTCCATCAGTGAAGTAGGAAAAGGCAGGGAGCGAGCTTGCAAAGCTTCAGGCCTCCATTCTCCCTGCCTGTCCCTACCCGACTGGAGCAACTGGGCTTTTACATTTTGCAAATAGAGTTCTCAGGTAAGACTGCGTTGGAGCAAAGAATTTTACAGCTGAAAATTTGGAAAATCACTGAAGTGAAGGAACAAACAATTTAAAGGAATCCTTTAGCAAATCCTACCCTAAGCCAAAGAATTGTTTTCATTTATTGCGCAAACATTTCTTGAGTATCTCCTGTGTATGAGCCTCTGTGCTTTGCACTGGGATGGACACAAAGAGGTTAAAGATAGAGGAGAGAAGGGGGAGGGAGAAGAGGGAGAGGTCCATTGATGGAGTGTGGGCCTCGAGAAGGGCGAGTGTGTTCCTGAGCACAGGAAAGGGAATAGCCTCAGCTGGAGGAGTAGAGCCCTGTCCACTGCAATGAAAGAAAAGACATAAATGGCTTTGGGGGGGAGCAGGGTTGAATAGAGACAGAGAAAGCTCAAAATATGAGGAACTTCCTGCCTGGTCATCTTTATTTCCTTTACAAAGAGTTCTGCTGCATTCTTCCCACGTTCATCAATTACTTGCTATGTGTCAGACATTATGCTAAGTGAGGGATACAGAGATGAATGGAAACAGGCTGCCCCTCCGAGCCTGCAGTCTAGCTGAAGCTGTGAGATGGGTAGATGCTAGCTATAATTAAGACAGGATGTGAGAAAACCCATGATAAGTGGGACAGAATAGATACTCTATGGATACAGAAGAGGTCACTTTGGATCTAGCTGACCAGAGAAAATCAAGACAGAGGTGAGATTTGCCCTAAGCTTTTGAGGATGATAAGGTTTTCCACAGATAGAGGTGGTGGGAGCTGATTGATATAGGAGAGTTCTGCTTCAGGACATGGTGACGATCTTTGTAGATCACATATTGTAGCCTGTGCTTCTTAAAATCAAGTTTAGCTGTCTTCCAAATACGTTATCTCATTTAGTCTTCACAATGATCTTGCAAGCTAGGTACTGTTGTCACCCTTTAACAGATGAAGAAGCATTTCAAGGAAGGAAAATCACTTGCCCAATGGCACATCCCTGATAATGGACGGAGCCAGGATTTGCATCTAGATCTTCTAAGCCCAAAGTCCATGTTCCATCCTCAGCACCAGACTGCCTCATCATTGATCCCCTTCCACCAGGGTTTTCCTGCTCTGCTTTCCCTGAATCTCTTAATTCACATGCACGTGATCAGCAGTCAGAACATCTTTCTCAGAATAATTATGTGCTGCTAAGAGATCTTTATCACTACAACAAATGTGTACCGAAAGAACATATATCCTCTCTTAAACTTCAACAGGTTTCCATTTATCATAACCAAAGACAACCAATTCTTCAACTGAAAAGGACACTCTAGAGACAAATTCCCACCGGGGCTACGATGTGGCTCTGAGCATCTTCAGGGAGGCCTAGATGTGGCTCTGAATGCCTTCAGGTTGTCCACGCCTTAGTCACTTGTGGATCTTCAGCACTTAACCCAGTGTCTAGTACAGAGGAAGCATCTAATGCTAATGAGATTTAAAGAATGAATATTCCCTTTGCTTTGAGTGAATGGTCTGATGAAATTAAGCGGAGGAAGGTATCCTGTCTGGTAAACTCTCCATGTCTTAAATCCATCAACCAATAATGTGATTCCACAACACTAATTCCCAGTGGTGTTTGTTTCTCTACATATTGACCTGTTTGCATTTCAAACTCCAACTCAAGACCCACCTTTTCCATTCTCGTTCAATTGGTATTTATTTAATTCTAATGACCACTCGTGAGATAAGATGAATTATCCTCAATTTGCAGCTAAACAAATGGAGGCTCAGAGATAGTTTTGTCGCTTCTATCAATTCACTCAGCTAATAAGTGGTGGAGACTAGATTTCACTCTGGAATGTTTGATTCCAAGTCTGCAAAGGAGAATGTACAAAGCAGTCTTAGAAGAAACCTATTTCAAGAAGAACTAACTGATCTCCTCTTCCCAAGAGAAGATTCTACATCCACAGGACCAGCAGAAAAAGTCACTTTGCTCTTGGCTTTGCCCAGGAGATATGAAGACAAGATTTTGTCACAAAGACAATCTCTGCAAATGAAATTGAAAGATCCAGGAAACTTGAGAAAATAAAATATCCAGATTTAATTTTCTACCAATACATCTATCATTAATCTTTTAAATGGATTTTATAAGAACTTTATTACACATAACTCTAGTCCTGAAATCTCAGATTTACAGGAGCTAAAATTTCCATAAAATATAAAATGTGAATAATTTAGGTTACCTCCTACTGTACAATAAATATACATTGCAGACAAGAAGAGATCTACAATCTCATTTTCCTCCTGACATATACAGAGCTGCTTTCCCTGGAAAAAAGCTTGCTGACTCCAGCAATTCAGCCAGAATCCTAACAAAGCAAAGGGTAGCTCTCTCTGGCTACAATGCCCTTCTTATCAAAAACAGTTTAGAGAGTAGAGTCTAGACTCAGGCTGTATATCTGCCATTTACAATCTGTGTGACCTTGAAAAACTTTTCTGTGTCTGTTTCACCCTCTATAAATTGGGCTAGGATTGTGATGAGGCTCAAACGAAAATAATGTATATAAATTAATCAGCTTATTTCTGGGCACCCAGCAGGTATCTAATGAACGTTAGTTATCATCCTTATGTATTACACATATTAGCGTAGCTTCATGTCTCCCAAAGCCTGGACCAAATTCTTTACCTGTCCTTTCATTCTGCTGGGCCTGTGGCAGGTGAGGCTCCATTTAAAGCAATGGCCTCCACACTGATTACCCTTAGAGGCAATAATCCAGAGGACCCTGGCAACCCTGGTATGTATTTTCAGTTCTCTGAACAAAAGCAACTCCACAGCAAAGCTGCAAAAAAAAGACACAGCTGTTTTTAAAGTTACCATGTATTGGGTACTCACCATGTAACAGGTGCTTTGCGTATGTTATTGCAAATTCTCTCAACAATCCTGCAATTCAAAATAATTCAAATTTCACAACTGAGGAAACAAAATCTCCAGGAAGTCATATTGACATCAGGTGTCAGGAGCCAGAATGCCAACTCAGGCCAGTCTTACTACACAATCCACGTTCTTTCCACTCCATCATCCCACTGAATGTGGTGAGTACCACCCCATCCCTCTGCTGTGCCCTGTCCTGCTTTTGATGGCCCCATCTACCCTGGAGCTCCCTGCAGGTTAGCCCTGAGACTGTGTCTTCCACCAGGGATCCCCACTTGATTTGCATCCCATACAACCCATCTAAACTTACCTGCCCAGCGTTCTATTCTTCCTTCTAGATCCTGTCTTGAGGAAAGAATAAATTCATTTCCGTTAGGATGTTAACAGACATGATAACCTAATTTTAACCCTCCTGGAATAATAAGGATAATGGCTAACATGTCCTTGTGCTTAAAAAGCACCAGGCAAATTCTCAAAACTTATAATGTGGGGCTGGCCCAGGGGCCGAGTGGTTAAGTTCGCACACTCTGCTTTGGAGCCCAGGCTTTTGCCAGTTCAGATCCCAGGCACGGTTCTAGCACCACTTATCAGGCCATGCTGAAGCGGTGTCCCACAGAGCAGAACAGGAAGGACCTACAACTAGAATATACAACTATGTACTGGGGGGCTTTGGGGAGGAGAAGAAGAAAGAAAAAAAGCTTATGATGTGTGATCTCAATTCTCACAAAACCAGTTTACAGATGATGAAACTAAGGTTACTTAACTTACTGACAGTCACAAAGTTAGTGACTGGCAGTCCAGAAGTTGCCCGGGACTGCTTGATTCCAAAAACCAAAATTAAAGAACATTTTCGTTGTTGAGGCGCCCGTGAAAACTTGAACAGGGGCCAGTGTTGTCTGGGAGGTGAGGATGGAGGAGAGATTCTTGGCCCATGTTTACAGCCTACACAGCAATTTGGGCAGTTTTCAAGTTAAGGTTTATCATGACTATCATTCAAGTTTTTGTCTGTTTATTTCCTTTCCATTCTCAAATATTAACTCAAGCGTTAAGCTCCCAAAATATACATTTTTTAAGATGAAGACACTCCTGAATACCAAGAGGACAGTCTACAATACCAAGAACTTCTGACAATTCCAAATATCTGAGTCATGGTTTAAAGAAGGCCGTGGGTCCCTGGGATGATGGGAAGATGTTGGAAGAACGTTGAATGATGAGATCAAACACAACTTGTCATCACTATTTTTTACCAAAGTCTTTACCCATAAATAGAAATAAGGGGATGGGGCAATGTTTTTAAAAAAAAAGAATGCAGAGAGGGATTAGAATCTTAAATCCATCGTGCAAATCGTGCAACTCCCCAAAGAACACGATAATGATGATGTTTGCAGGATTGTCAGTGGACAAGAGCTACTGTCTGGGCTCTTTGAGGAAATTGAAAGGATTCAGTTAATGATCCTTAGGGGTTTATTGTACCAGGTGTTGGGATAAACCTACAAGGATATTTTAATAGGTGACAGAATTTGTATTACAAATTGGATCCAAGGTAGCAGAACATCCTGAATCTGTAAAACCTACGAATCTTCACCTCCCTCTGCAACCATCTACAGTATGAACTCAGGCTTCCTTTCTTCATCTGTCCCCATCTCACAGGGTGTCTGAGAGAATCAAACGGGGTAATGTATCCGGGGGTGCTTTGTAAACCCTAAAACACCATACAGACGTAAGGGATCATTGTCATTGCTTTATAGTAGACATTACAGACTCTTCCTAGCTACTTCAGAAGTCAAAGAACAGTGCCTGAGGGGAAAAATGCAGAGTTTTTATTAATTCACTTAGGCTTTGTGCCAATTGAATTCTAACTCTAGAGCTAACTGTTTCCTGTAATTATGATTTAGTAGTGCCAGAAACAAATATAGCTATCAATTCAACCACTTGTATGGAGAACAAATTAGTTCATAAAACGCAGTGGATTTTATCTCCAAATTGAAAATTTGGCCTAAGTCAGTAACAGACACTAAGTCACTCGGTTTTTTTCTCAGTAAGGTAATTTTGGCTAGCTGGTGTTTACAGAGGAAAAGTCACCATTAAGACTAAGATAGCATAATTAGAAGAAAAATGTATTCCTACGTTTTGTCCAAACAAGAGTTCGTTTATGATATTAACATTTTCCTCTGTTTTTTAAAGACTACAGTTCTTTCTGTAGTGATAGATACCACTATCTATAGTGTAGTGATTGATACCAGTGACTCCAACAACTTTAATTTTCAAAAGAGTCACCATGCCTTATATCCATACATTTTTATTCTTTAGTCCAGGGCAGGGACCCAGGAGTCTCCAATTTTAATAAGAATCTCAAGTCCTTTTGATGCAGGAGGCCCTCAGAATCACTGTGGAAGATCATAGGTATGCAAACTCCGACTCGGCTCCTGTCTAGACAGGGCAAGGCAGGTCTCAGAAATGAGTGAGGCAAGCTTGATGGGGACCATGGAGAACAGAGCAAGCCATGCCCTCCTTCGGGGAACAGTAGGTGCTTAGCATAAATCAGTCTTTGCCCCCAACGAAATGTATATCCAGTTTCCAGGTGTTTCAATATTTTAAGAGGTGTCAAAAGCCTGAATTTTTATAAGTGTAAAATATTCTGATTTTTCAAATGTTAGCTCCACATTTGAAATACTATGTGGATTAAACAACACATTTGCGGGCTACACTAACCAGTGAGAGGCTGCTTTGATAACTCCATTCTTGGCTAGAATTGCTTACAGGCTATAGAGTATGGGCCTTAGGCATCAGTGAATGAAGGAATGATGTGACATGCTGACTCTTTAGGATTGCTGACGTTATCATGCTGCCAATGCAAAGATCTGTCCTAATGCTTGAAGTCATTAAAAATGACCATTGCCTTGTTTTCAGGGGAGGAAACTGTCCATTAAAACAGCTGGACACTTTCTCATTGTGGACACATCCTTCCCTCAACAGTAACATTTTATTTTGTTTAGGGTGCCGTTGTCCACCTATCTTTCACGGTGCAGCTTATTGCATTTTTAAAAGATGTTTTTTTCCAGGAGCTAATTGAGCTTTATCTATGTGAGTGAGCCAGAATCTGTCACTGACAGCCTGCAGAAGGCCATTTCTTCAATTGCTTGAAAGAACTAAAGAGTCAGACATGACAAACTGCAGCTCGGAATACCTGGCAGCAAGCCCATTAGTGCTGCTGTGCCAAGATGCACTAATAAATTACTCAGAGAACACAGACTCACTTTATTTCCATCATGAAACTCGCCACCCTAAAACCAAAGGAAAGATTTGATTTTTTTTTTCTATCATAGTTTGTCAGGGCTTTTGGGAAACAGAATGCATTATTTATATTTTACAGAACATAATTGCTGGCAAAACCACTCTAGACTACAAAAACAGCTTTCTTTTGTTTCTTATATGATTTCTTGAGAAACAAACCTTAGGCTTTCTTTCTACTCCTTTCTCTCTGCCAAGAAGCAACTGTTAACACAGTAGCAACTGTAGCAAATAAAAAATCAAACTGTATACTTCTTTCCAATCTTGTTTTATAAACTGGATTCTATTGCCTCTGCTTTCCTGGTAACCTACGCAACAATTAACTTTTTCCTAAGGGGTGGAGCAAAAGTACCCATTTTACCAGGATGTGCTTATCAACCATTGAATTAAAGGAAGAAGAAGAAGTTGTGAATGGTGTGTGCCGGTATCCTGGGGATCTGCTCTCTTTAGCTTGGATCGAATCCTTCCATAAGCAAAGCAGGCCAGATAGGATTCCAGGTCTTAAATTGGTGAGTTCCTCTCTAGATAATTTTCTGAATTCACTGATTCTGCTCTTCTCATCCCAGTTCTAACATTTATTTCTGATTGTACAGCACACTACTACCTCACAGATTTTAGTGTTTATTTTTGTGTGGTCCTAGTTGGTAATACAGCCCCTGCCATCACCACATCACTATGGCCCAGAGAAGGGAATTCTCTGACTCGCCAGCCTAGGAGGAGGAGTTTTTTGAGAGACAACGTGAAATGAGGAAGGAGTGTTTCCCCAAATGAAAAGTAGGTTGCTATTGCCACGTGATAGGGGATAGAAGGCAAGCAATGAAAGTAATCAATTTAAGTTCACTGAAAATCAGTTTGGAGTCCAAAATGTGAATGTGATTCAGCCACTTTGAAGTCCTGCCCAAAATCGGACTTTGCACAAATGTTTTTGGGCAATGGAAGCCCCGTAGGAATAAGTGTGCAGATTCCCAAGAGATCTTTGGCACAGGTAAGAATACTCATTTGGAGGTCAGACTTCCTGTAACAACTGCAAACACAGGCTCAGTATTATTTGCTCACATGCCGTAAACATTATCAAGCTGACAGAGATGGGTGGGCTATCGGAGGATTGGAAGCATCTTCTCCAGCTCATTTATCGCTAGTCATTCACTTGATGTAGTCCTCCAAGAAAATCATCTTGACCACGAAGGAAGCAGCTGTTCAGCTAACAGCCTGAATCACAGGGATGGGAGGTGAGGATTCTGCAGGAGTGCCTGTGCTTGCCCACTTATCCCGCTGACCGAGCCCCGTGGAGTCAGGAAATTTGTGTCCATAAGCCAGGACTGGGCCATTTGGAAGTTATTATTAGCAAGTTCAGTCTCTGTGTCCTGAGCTGCTCTGGATTGAGACTGGCACAGAAAAAAAGGAGGAAATGAGAAAACACGATTCTGGTACTCACACTTTTTGACAGACTGAAAGTTCAGAATATGTGCCCTTTCTCATACATTTCCATCATGTACAAGCCATTTCAGATTACTTTTTCAGCAGCTTTGGGAGAGAGAGCAGCTCAATCTACTCTCTAGGCAAGGTTACTCACATCCATTTCCAATAAAATAGAGACTTTCACGCCTTGCCACCTGGGGCATCTCTTCCGTCACTTGGATGTCTCTCCTCTGGCAAAATGCCTATTTTCCTGTGCTGGATGGATGTATGTGAATTGGCAACAAAAGGAATACAACCAGAACCTAGTATTCTACATGTTTCTCCAGCCATCTCACTCTGTTCACAGCTTCTCCTGTCATCATCCATTATCAATTTTTCTTAAATGAGTTCCTCTAGACACTGTTACTCTCTTAACTATGTCTTTCTGGATGATTCAGTCTCTGCTTCAGAAAACATTTATTTCGTACCTTCTTTGCATCAGAGCTACACTGGGTATTGAGAATAAACAGTATATCATTTAGTTCAGCCAACGTGTATGTGCCAGGCACTGGTTCAATATCCAAGGGATCTCAGAGTCTGATAGGGAAGATAAGCAAACCAGGAGATACTTATAATGGAGAGAGGAAAGAGACGCTACGTTGAGCATAGTGGGTTTTGGGCAAACAAATGGATGCAGGATCTGAGCAGACCTAGAGACAGCCACAGAGAAGAGGTGTATTTCTTTTGCTTTGACAGGGCAAAATTCATGGTCTGGCTGTTTTCCAAGCATCTGTTTAGAATTGAATGGAAAATTTTATACCAGAATACTCCTGGGAGAGAGCTAGCTCTTGCTCTAAAGAAATCTGGTAAACTCAAACCCGCCATGGTGTTCTCTTCCACATCATACCCCCCCATCCCTTTCTTTTTTTTTGTTTTTTGTTTTTTTTTTTTGGAGGAAGATTAGCCCTCAGCTAACTACTGCCAGTCCTCCTCTTTTTGCTGAGGAAGCCTGGCTCTGAGCTAACATCCGTGCCCATCTTCCTCTAGTTTATACGTGGGACGCCTACCACAGCATGGCTGCCAAGCAGTGCCATGTCCGCACCCGGGATCCGAACCAGCGAACCCCGGGCCGCCGAGAAGCGGAACGTGCGAACTTAACCGCTGCGCCACCGGGCCGGCCCCACCCACGTCCCTTTCATCCCCAACAACATTAGGATCTGTGCCAAGGTTTGTTCCTCTGGTCCCTCTCCTGTATCACCTTCCAGGCTGACCTGTAGGACAGAACACTCAGAAAAAATAAAGCCACTCAAGTGGTTTTCATAAAATCAGTTGAAATAAAATATGAAAAACATCAAAATCTCATTGTATCTGTCCCTGTGATTAGGATTCATAGCTTATTCTGTGAGAAACTTAACACGGGAAGTTTGCTCTCCTTGCTTTGAGCTTTAATGCCATGTGATTCTGGTCTGTTTCAAATGTTCAAGGTGAGCACAGTGCAAATGCCAGTCTGTTGTGAATTTCCAATGGTTTCCTTCCTCTGAAGGACTGAGCTGTCACTGGATGGAGCTCAGTGTTACTTATTCAATATCCATACAGTCCAGGGGCCTCAAAGCCACATTAGAAAACATGCGCTTGCAAAGTTAATGGTTTATAAGTGTGGTGCCAGTGAACGAAATTCCCTGAGATTTAGTTTCCATTTCTGTAAAATATGAATTGCAGTGAATTGAATGTGTCCCCCTCCCCAAAATATATCCTCGCCCTAATCTCTGGAACCTGTGAATATTACCTTATCTGGAAAAAGAGTGGCTGCTACCTTATACAGCAGAAGATATGACTTAAGTTAAGGATCTTGAGAGGCGGTGCTTATCCTGGATAATCTGAGTGAGTCCCAGATGTGATTACATGCATCTTTATAAGAGAGAGGCAGAGGGAATTTGGGGGATAAACACACAGGAAAAGGCACAGAAAAGGAGGAACCAACATAACCACAGAGACAGAGATTGGAGCAATGTGGCCATAAGCAAAGGAGCTCCTGGATCTACCAGAAGCTGGAAGGGGCAAGGAATGGACTCTCCTCTCAGGCCTTCAGAGGGAGTGTGGCCCTGTTGACACCTTGATTTTAAGTGGCCAGAACTACGAGACAATAGATTTCTATTTTAAGCCATCCAGTTTGTGGTAATTTGTTACAGCATCACAGGAAATGAGTACAGGCATAAAAGCCACCTTGAAGGTCAATGTGAAGACCAATGAAAATGTAGGTGCAGAATCTGGAACAAAGTGGTCACTCAGTAAATAGTGACTATTGTTCCTATTAGGATTATCTCCTAACCAGGCGGTACACATTCAAGTGTCAAACTTTTAAATATTGACAGAATAGGCCTAATTTTTCTCATGCTTCCAAGAGATGAATGATCAACAAATGACCCCAATTCACCTTCCCAACTTCATCTCCTACAACAGACCTTATACTTAAGACAACTATACATCCAGTTTTTCCCACTGTAATTATAGATGGTTCCCCCTTTCACTGTCAAAGGGGCCCAAGTTGGACAATAGATAATATGGTTTGCTTATCTACACACCCAGTATCCTGGGATAATAATTGCTAACAATCATTGCATGTGTACCATGAGCAAAGAAACCATCTAAACATTTAACTTGTATCTATTCATTTAATTCTCATAAAGTTTTATGGATAAAAACACTGCTTTATTTCCACTGTGCCCAGGAACACCTAGACAGTGAACAGTAGAGCTGATGTTGGCTCCCAGACCGTCAGAATTTAGACCTATACTCATAACCACTCTCCCTACTGCCACTTTATTTCTTGACAATGCTCGAAAAAGTATCCACTCTCACACCCCTTTGCATTTACTGACAGGTTCTCAGCTGCAGTGCTAAGCCATTGCTATGTTCCAATCAATTGTGAGAAATCCCATACACTGTTTATTACTAACACTAGTATGAGAGTTACATATTCAAATTATTTTCTAAACAAGTTACAGTAGATTCAAGATTATCACTACAATAACACAGCACTCATTTACTTGAGATCTAAGTAAGAAAAGAAAGAAGGAGAAAGGAGGGAAGAGCTGCAGTGACAATGGACATACTCATAGATGGTGGTATGGGACCACCATCGAATCATGTAAGTTTCAGGGGGAAAAAAGGCTTAGAATTTTCCTCATCCTATTTCCTTTGTCTGAAACATCTCCCCCCCTCACCAATCTCATGTTGGGTGTCTACTATTTCCCCCAGTCTCAATTCATATGGCCATGAACACATCCTCAAATACCTGTGAAGAACAAACGTTTCCCTATTTAGAATGTTCATCACTGATAAGCCATTTTTGCTGTGCGTGATACCATGCTATGTTTTGTAGTGATCCAGATGCTGGCCTGTCTCCCCAGCTTTTCTGCAGGACGCTGTGGGCAAGAACTGTCACTTACTCTTTTCTGAAGCTCAAACATCGATCATAGTTCTTTGCACATAGGAGAGGCTCCTAAGACATTAGTTCATGGGTTGGACTGTGTTTCACTGCACCATGCACATTTCTTTAGCCTAGGCTGCCATTCCATAAACACTTTGTCCACTGAATGAACAGTGAGCATTCACTTGGTGAGAAGGTGTTGAATACCCATGCTGTTTCAAGTAGGGAGCTACAACCTGAGACTATGGAGATGAACATTACTGTCTCTTCTCTCTAGACGGAGAGTCATCGATTGATTCCCAGAAGAGGTGATACCCATATTCAGCGTGCAGATTTAAAAGGACTTACCAAGATGAAGAAGAGGGCAAGGCCACTCTAGATCTGTGACACTCAAGGTGTGGTCTGCAGGTCAGCAGCATCACCATCACCAGGGAGCTTGTTAGAAGAGCAGAAGGTCAGACCCCACCACACCTCTACCGAATCAGACTCTGCAATTTAACCAGGCCCCCAGGTGTTTCATAAGCACTCTAAAGCTTGACAAACGCTGATGGAGACAGTGTGTGAAAAGGCAAGAAAGAATGAATACACATGGCTTTTAGGCAGGCACCATAAGCTGTTCTGTTCAGCTAGAGAGAAGAGGGAAAATTCGAGAGTGGGCAAGAGTAAGACTGGAAAAGTAGGCAGGGTCAGATCTCGAGGGCACTATCTGTCATCCTGGGAGTTTGAATTTTATCATGAAAGCTGTGAGGGTTCGTGGAGGATTGTACGCAGGAGAGGAACGTGATGACACACGTTATGGAAAGATCGCCTGGCTGGCTGAGGGGAGAGTGGTTTGAAGGAGGCAGTCTATAGGTAAAGATTAATTAGGAACACGTTAAAAAAAAATAGATTAACAATTGCAGTTGTGGGGGCTGAGAAAAAAAAAGAAAGCTTCAATATATCTTAAGAGACTTGGAGGTTTGTATACTCATGTTCGATTGTTCTTTAGGCTTAAATATTTTAATTTTACCGCCTGTATTGAGATTGTTATTTTCATGAGAAACTGTACTCAATTCTGGAGTTACAAAAATAGAGAAGCTGTAACCCCAGCCCTGGAGAGTTTACAGATGCTTAGAAGAGAAGATAGACAAAGAGATCATCAGCAGGCCGTCTATTAGTCATGAACAAGTACTGTAGAATCACAGAGGCGGGCAAGAATGACTAAATCCTGACTGAGGCAATAAGGGAAAGCTTCAGAGAGGAGGTTACACATGGACAACTGCATAAAACATGCTAAGAGAGAGGCAGTATAATGGCACGGCTCAGAGCACGCATCCTGGAGTCAGACTGCTTCGGTTGGTACTGTCTCTACCATCTATATGTATCTGCCCTACATGACCTTATGCGAAGAACTTAATCCTTCTTTGCTTCATCTTTAGAGTGGGGATGATAATAAAAGGCCCATCTCATAGGGTTGTCATGAGGACTAAATGAGACTTGTCAAGTTTATAGCACAGTGCCCAGAATCTGGTAAGCACTGAAGAAATATTACCTATTATTACTCCAATATGTGAGCTGAATTTTGAATGATAAGAGGGTGTTTTCCAGAGAGAGAAAAGTTGAAAATAATTCCTGGCAGTAGAATGTGTCTGTGCACAGGAAGGGAGATGTGAAAAAGAGAGCATTGAGACTGGGGAATGGATAAGGCATTCACAGTAGTTGGAGTGGATAGAGGGTGCCTATGGAAAGACGCTGGAGAGGGAAGTTTGGGGAATGTGGCAAAAGGCCTGGAATGAGATTATCAGAAGCTTCCATTTTACTTTGAGGATAACAGAGATGTGGATACAAAGAGTACTATGATGATATTAATTTATTAGGAAATATTGAAGATGGAATAAAATGAGAAGAACCTGCAAGCAGAGAACTGTTGAGAGTGTGTTGCAACAGTCTTGGCAAGAGATGATGGTCAAAATAATAATGACAGTGATAAAAAGGGGTATGGCCAGATTCAAGAGATGTCTCTGAATTAGAACTCCCCGGCTTCAGTGAGCAATTAGGTAACAGGACGACTATGAGCTTCTTGTCAAGGGTGACAAGAATGATGACAGTGAAGCATCTCACCACATATCTTAGACAGTCATGAGGAACAGCTGCAAATGACAGGAAACCAAAAATAGCAGGGATTAGCAACATGAAAGTTTGCGTCTCTCTCAAGTAGTAGTCCAGAGCTAGACAATTCAGGGCTTATACAATGCCCTATGGTGTCAGGGACCAAAGCTTCTTTTATGTTGTTGATCCCATGCAAGGACTCTCTTCCCAAGGTCACCTCATGACTCAAGTTGCTGTACCAGCTCCAGCTTCAGCCATCATCTCCTCATCCCAGCCACCAAGAAGGAAGAAATGGATAAAGAAGGAAGAGTGCTTTCAATGGCAGTCATTTAAAGAGGGTTCTCAGAAGCTGTCACACTACCCTTTCACCTACATCATATTAGAAAGAATAAGCAAGAGAGGCTGAAAAAGCAGGTAGATGTTGTTTTGCATGGCAATTGCCCAGTTATTAGTTCGAGATTCTATTACTATGTTAGAAGGACACAGTACATGCCGAGGGATAAGAAACAATCCCTGCCACAACCAGAGAATGGGGCAGGAGAAGCAGGTTTAACTGAGAGGAGAAGAATAATTGAGACTAAGGTAGCTATGGGGACACCCAATGAGAAATATCCAGGAGGTAGGTGGAGACATGTCTCCAGAGATGAGGAGAGAAGAGGTGTGAAGGTATAGATTGGAAGTTTACATTCCTTCCTTCCTGCTTCCAGTTGTCATGAAATAAACCTTTGAGGCTCTGAAAGTAGCCTATTTATTCCATCCACAGAGAAATTTGTTGGCATGACAATAAACCCACAACAGAAATTATGACATTACGATTGTCAAAAACAGAGTAATTCACAAGGTTTACAGGTAAAAACCTTCTCCCAGGATTGCTCAATAGCTCTGTTACTGATGCCTGTGGGCTGATCATATTTCTCCCATGTCAGATTTTGGAGCCGACATTTGGTTCATGATTTTGAGGCTGAGAACATTCGAAATCCCTTAAAGCAACTTCTTTAAAACAAACTTTATATCCCAGTGCTTATGCTCTGTCAGGAATAACATTTATTTTCATAACTCCAAAATTACAGTTTCTTTTGAGAGGCAGAACCATGGATTTCATGGTACCTGGAAAGTAAGGGTACCCCTACCCTGCCCCAGAGGGTGACCCTCAGGACAAAGGTCAATACTGTTCTTATATTCCTAAGGGACCCCTCATTGTATTTCTGTGAATTAAGAATTAAGGACCCCAGACATAAATCCACACACTCTTTCCAGGAAGGAAAATAAGAGACCTCCAGAGTTAACCCATCACAAGTTAAAAGAGAAATTGGTGACGCGAGGACATCAAGGGGGTAACTCATATGGGAAAGGTCTGGAAATCAAGTACATGTGGGATAGTTTGAGGAATCTTGAGAAGAAGGAAGCTCAGCAAGATTACAAGTTTCAAATATGAGAAACACGGGCAAGAAATGGGACCAAAAAGAAGGAATCGCAAGGAAGCAGCTTAAGCCTAACATTAAGCAGGCTTTCTAACACTTGAAAATAATCTATTGTAAAGAATTTTTTTTTTTAGTAAAGTAGGAAAATAGGAAGGCATGCCAATGGAATAAAGACTACATAACATCAGTCAACATCCTATTTAACAATAAAAGACTAGAGGCATTTCCATTCAAATCAGAAATAAAACAACGATGCTTATTGTTGACACTGTTATCTGACATTATTCTGTAAATTCTAAAGACTAAAATACAATAACAACAAAAATAAGATGTATAATCAGTGGAAAGTAGGTGAGAAAAAAAGTCATTATTTGTAGATGATATGATTTAGATTTTTACCCAGAAATCTCAAGCAAGATAACTGAAAAGCTATTTAAACTAATAAGAGTTTAAGAAGATAGCCAAGTATAAAAAGTGTAGGAAATCAATAGCTTGCTTATATGTCAGTATCAATGAATTAGAACATACAATGGGAAACGATCCCATTAGTAATGAAATGATAAATATCAGTTTCTTGTAATATACCTAACAACTTGCTGTGCTAAGTGCGAGGGCGTGTAAGCAGAGTGAGCAGAATCCATCCAACCCCCCAGGCTCTCATTATCCTGGTGAGAGCTGTGCCTAAGCTGGGCTGGGCTCCAGGAGCGTGCCCCTGGCCCCACATCACTGCACTTATTTATATGGAGGAGGAGAGCCATAGAGGAACACCAACTGGCAGTGCAAGGATGTGAGCTTTATGTGTTCTGGGAAAGAGCCTTATTAGAAAAGGCAGCAAACTGAGGGATCCTGAGCTCAGCCAGGAGATCTTAAACATCAACCCGGTCTTTATCAGCCAGAGATATTGCTGTCCTACTGCTGACCCAGCACAGGCCTCTGATAGCTCATAGAAAAGCCAACAGAAAGGGAAAGGAGATGCCCCTAAGGCCACCTAGGGGACAAAATTTTGTCCCTCCTCACAAGTAAATTGCAAGACCTCCATTAAGGAGAAGACATAGTTTTCTGTAAGGTATTACAGAATATTTCCATAAATGTGTTCATTTCATTTACTCATTCATTTACTGAAAAATATTTTTTGAGAATCTACTCTGCTGCTCAATATCACAAGTAGGTAGACAATGGAGAATCTCACGGAGCTCGCAGTCCAGAGGGAAAGAGAGTCGATAATCAAGACAGCAAATAAATGAAGCTATAATTAAGATTATGATGAGCATTAGAAATCAAATAAATAGGGGGCAGTGCTGAAGAATAACCCAGGGAATGGGACATGGAGGGGGGCTCCTTTAAATAGGTTCGTCAAGCAAAGACAGCAAGAGACGGTAACGTTTATGGTGAGACTTGAAGTATTAGAAAGAGCCAGTCATCCAAAGAGGCAGGAAAACGGTACTGCAGAAAGAAGAGTCAACCTGAGCAAAGGCCTTGAGCCCAAAGAGAGTTAGAAGTGTTCCAAGAACACAAAAAAGGCCAATTTCATTAGAGATCAGTGGGCAAGGAGGAGAGATGAAAGATGAAACTGGAGAGGTGAATGAGTGTGGACTTGGAGACCATATTAAACAGTTTGCATTTTATTTCAAGTGCAATGGGAAGTCATTGATAGCTAATAGACAAAAGAGTTATATTATCAGATTCATCATTTAAAAAAATTACTTTGCTGCATGCATGATGGATGGGAAACCATTAAGGACAGTATCAACAGAGTGCAGGAGAGAAATTATCATGGCCTAAACTAAAGTGCTAGCAATGGGGATAGAGAGGAGAGCATAGATTCAAGTAATATATTGGAAACACAATCAAAAGGAATTCTTTGAGATTACATATGCATAGTGAAAGAGGAAAAGAAATCATGGAGGATTTCCAGGTTTCTGGCTTGAACAACACAGGTCTTGGTGAAGTGGCTAAGGCTGGACAAGGAAGAGCTTAGAGGAAGGGAGCTCAAGAGTTCAGTCTTGAACATAATAAATTTAAGGAAGCTGTGAGACATCTAAAAGGAGCTGTCAAGTAGCCAGTCAGCTATACGAGCATGAACTCCAAGAAGAGGTTTAAGCTAAAGATATAAGTGGGGCCGTCAGCATATGGATGGTTTAATCCAGGAAAAGAATGAAATCACCCAGCAGAGTGGTTCCAAACTGAGTCACGATATTTGCCATATCTGTATAGCACATCTATGTACTATTATTTACTTAATACTTTTTTCTAGAAATCGACTAAAATGTTCACTTAAATACTCACTTTAATCTCTTCCAAAGCAATAATATATGTGAAATCTCCGGTTTAATATGATAGTTGTATTCTAGTTTAACATGCATCTAAAATCAACTTTGATTCTACCAGCAGAATGTGTATCATAATTCAGGAAATACTGATATGAAGAGGAGAAAATGTTGAGAGAGAATACAAGAAAACCTGGGACTGAGTAGAAGAATCTGAATATTTAGAGTTGGGGTAGAGGGAGAAAAGCCTGAGAAAACTCTGCAAAGATTGAGCAGCCAGAGAGGAGGGAGGTGAACGAGAAGAGTGGAGTGTGGTACGTGTTGTAATGTGCCCCTAGAGCCCTCTTTAGGACTGAAGGACCTATTTCCCCTACTCAGGAAACTGCTCAGCTGAAGAGAGCTACCTTACTCAGCATCACACCCTTTCCTCAGGGTCAACCACATTCCATGACAGCCACTTCAAATGGTTGTCCAGAGGGTCTAAAGGCCATGCCCCCCACTGCAACTCAGGATAACTCTGAAGGGCCTGTTCAGCTTCAGAACTCCCCACGGGGTTGGCCAAAATCCTTGTGGAGCCCAACTTCTCCTTCTGCTCCATCCTGTTTTCTTTCTTTCCCCACAGTCATCAATCCCAAGGGCGCTCCCTGATCAACTTCCTGCACACTGATAGATATCAGCTCTAAATCTCAAAGTCAGCTTCCTGGGAAACCCATCCTGCATCTTGTGGTATTCAGAAGGCAAGAGGGAAGAGTGTTTCAGGGAAAAAGAGAAGGATGTTGAAAAGTCAAATAAAAAGTTCTAACTTAAATCTTGGTGGAAAGTCTCAGTAATTGCAAAGACACAAATTTTCACCAAATTAATTGGGTATTATTTGAAAGAGGGAAAAAGTGATTTTAAGATCTAACTGGAAAATAAACAAGTAAAAAACACCTTAAAAAATCTTCGAAAAGGAAAGATAATAAGAGAAAGTTTCCATATCTCTAGAATCTAGATATCAAAATGCATTGAAGGGCTACAATAAGTCATACCGTATTGAGTTGATAATAAAACAGAACAGATTAAAATAAATGGAAAGCTCAAAATAGACCCAAATCAATATATAAATAAATACATAAAGATAAGTAAGAGTTACTCAGGCAAAAATGAGAGAGACAGTTTTCCAGCAAAGGAATTCGTATGTTCAAGGGCCCAGACGTTTGAGAGAGGAAAACAATTCAACAAAGAGAAATCCATTATACCTAGAGCAAAACTAAAGAAGAAGGGTGTGGCGTGACAAGACAGAAGAGGAAGTCATAACAAGAGCCTACTGAACCAGGCAGGGACTGAATCTTGCAAAAGATTTTGGATTGTGTCCTAAAGGTAATGGGAAACCATCTAAGGCCACGCTGTGCAAGATGGTAGCCACTAACCCCACGTGTGTATTGTGTACTTCACATGTGGTTAGTCTGAATTGAGGGATGCTTCAAGTATAAAATAATCACCAATGTATTTAAATTTTCTTGTGAAAAAGTATGTAAAATACCGCATTAATAATTATGTTGATCATGTGTTGAAATCATAATATTTTGACAACATTGGGTTAAATATAAAACCTTCCTAAAGTTAATTCCACCTGTCTTTTTTTATTTTATTAATGTGGCTACTGGGAAATTTAAAATTACTTAGATGGCTTGCATTTATAGATCATATATTTCTATTGGACAGGGTTGACATCAGGGCTTCAAGCCAGGAGGTGAAATGATTAACTTTGCACTTTTAAAAGATCTCTCTGCCTTTGGCGAGATTCATCCAGTCTCCTCCCATTTATGTGCATGGTGAGTTCTTGACCTGCACATCCACCTCCCCATCCTCTTATCATTGCCATGCAATACCTTCCTCCCCTTGACATATCCTCTTAGGAAAAGGTCTTATTCTAATAAGTAGCAGGCCATTTGCATAGGATTTCAGGTGTTGGGTTGTGTTGTTTCATTTTTAATTACAGAATGTAAGATTTTGTCCCTTCAAGAAAGAAAGGCAAGTGGAGAAGCATGGAAGACAGATATCAATATAGCCTGTGATATCACCTCAAGTTGCTGAGTGCCACCTCTCTATCCAGAGAACCATCACTGCATGATCATCTTCCCGTGTTGGGCAGTACCTCCCTTGGCCCCAAAGGGAAACCATCCCCTACAGACTGCCCACTACCCAATCTGCTCTTCCCTATTCAGCACCCTATTTCTCTTCATCAGCAGGGCTCGTGGCTCCCAGAAGCCTCTACTGCCCATTCCTGCTAACCAAATTGTCCTGCGATAGGACATCTGTGGGGTGGCTATGAAAAGGCCTCTCTTCCACTAGCTCAGGGTATTGCCCGCAGTTAAATTCAAGGAGTTCAGGGGTGACTTAACTACCCTGGTCTTTACCAGGAATGGCCACAGCTTTTCATCATAGGTATAAGCACTGGGGGATTTGGGAAGGTTTGACCCCTGCTGGCAATGGTCATGGAAGGGCTATATTAACTTCCAGTCTTAAGGATACCAGGTAGGACTTAGTCTCTCATAGATCATTGGGTCATTGTACACTAAGCTTGAGCTTGGAAACTCCAGTGTATAAGAAAGCACGCTAACTGACCCATAGAATGCATTTGATAATCGTTGTTGGATCTGAAACTGCACTGCCTTTCAGGGTCCATCACTAGCAAACGGCTGTGATCATTACTAAAGGGCTAGAGGCTGGAGGGAAGACCATATAGCATAGCAAACAATCTTTGAGCCAGGCAAGAGACCAGGACTGCTGTTTTCTAGTCTAGGGTAGGAAATTACAAAGCCTAGGCAGGAAATGTAAGTGAATGAAGCAGCAAGGATTGAAAATGGAAAGCACGTCACCTGTGTTCGTAAGTGACACTGCTACAATTCAATCCCACAGGTCTTCTCAGTTTCTAAAGAAGGTGGATGTAGGGATTGGTTTTATGTGAAAATATTCAATTTAAAAAGTTGGCAACTAATTCATTGAATACACACACACTATTACGCAGAACCAATGAAGTTCACCTGTGGGCTCTTATCTGGGGCTCACTAGTTCCCTGCATACCTGAGAGCAGGCCAGGTTTGTGGCTTAGCTTTAGATCAGTGATTTCTAACCTGTGGTCTTTAAATCTACGGCTGCTCTTCTGTTTGTGTGTTATATTTGTTGAAAAGAATTAACCATAAGAAATAAGTTAGCATCAATTTAATTTTTTTTTCCTGAGGAAGATTGTTGCTGAGGTAACATCTGTGCCAGTCTTCCCCTCTTTTGTACGTGGGATGCCTCCAGCAAGGCTTGATGAGCTGTGCATAAGTCCGCACCCGGGATTCAAACCAGTGAACCCTGGGCTGTCAAAGCAGAGTGTGCAAACCTAACCACTACACCACCACGCCACCCCATCATCAATTTCATTTTTGATATTAGAATTTAAAAGCCAAGTCAAAGCCATTAGTCGGAGCAAGGGGACTTCAAGCATAGAGGATAGAAAGCAGGGGAACAAAAATGATGATAGAAAAATGCCTGGCAATAAACAAGGAGTGGACTAGATAGATAAAGAAATTAACTTGTAAACATGCTTTGCTCCAACTTAGTTAGCCTATAGAGGTTGGCAATTATTTTTACGTAAATGGTTATGTTTATTGAAATCAACACAGTGGGGCTGGCTAATTTGCATATGACACAAACAAGACCAAAAGTGTTATAAAAGACAGCAACTTACCACCTGGACAGTTCACCAAAAAGGCTCTTCGGATTGAACACCTGTGTATCCCTTCTGAAAGAGAGAGAGGAGGGAGTGGCCCCAGCCTTGTACACCAAGACCAAGCCACCTCCTGTACAGCTGGACGGGGAGATGACAGGGCAGAGAAAACGGGGCAGCCTCCTGAGGACTCCGAAGCAACATGAACAGAGTCCTAGCCTCCTGCCTTGCTCTTCCCCTGTGCTTTGCTTAAGGGCATGTGAACACTCATGATCCTTCTCACCATGATTATTATTAGCTAGTCAACATCGCTCTTATTGGCTATTAATCCCAACCCTTTTGCTGGATATTTAAAATAGGTTCTAACTATCTTAACAAATTTGTGATTGCCATTAATTTACTTGGTCGTGAATTTGGGGGTGACCAAACCAACATAAAAGCACCCACTCACCAGGCACCAGAGTATACCAGACACTGGCGATCAGGAGATCCAAAACAAATGAAGACACGTCCCTGTCTAGAAGAACTGACATTTTGATAGCAGGGTATCCAGTTAAGCATGCCAACAGAGAGAGATCTTCACCTCCCACCTCGTTCTACCCCCATTTTCTATGTCCCTCCAATTAAAACATTCCATGGCACCAGGCTTGGTATTACATTTTTAATTTTCAGACCCTGAAACTGCAAATATAGTGAATTTACTATCTGCCTCCTCACCATGCTCCAGAAGGTTCAGATTTCATAAGAGTACCAAAAAAATCTATATTTAAAATAAGAATCCCCTGAAGGGTTTCTTATGATCACCCTGGCTAGAGCAGCCCGGTTCTTACCCCTCACTTCACTCTCCATCCTTGAAGCCCTGACTATTTCTGCTAGTTATTGAACTACCAGCCTCAGGGCCTGAAAATCAGCACCAGGGCCCTGACACAAAGCTCTGTTCACAAAGACTGTTCAAAGCCATGGAAGGCTCTGGCTCTTTCATAATTGTAATAGATATTGAAATGAAGCACATTCTATTCTCTCCATAGGGAGAGTTTTTTCTTTTCTCCCCTTCAGTTCAAAGACTCCTCCTGATACCCCGATAGCATAATAATTTGCTTTTCTTTCCTATTTATGCATGCTTATGGACACAAACCCCTCTGTTTTTGTCCTATTTCAATAAAAATTATTGACACAAACTTTACAATGAATGGCTCTGATATAACTGATTGTTCTCCCGTTGAGTAATAATGCTCATAAAAAGAAATGGAAGGCACAAGAAGAATCAGAGAGCGGGCAGAAATTGGAATCGTAGAGGGAAACTGTTTAGCATTTATAACTTCCATAAACTTAACCTTGTATTTGTGTCAGCTACTTTATAGTTTTCCAATTTACTTTTTAATTGAGTCCTTTTTTTAGCCATGTTTGGAAGATATAACTCTAAGTCGTCTTTCAAAACCGAACCACTTTAGTTCACTTCAATTGATTGTTCCTAGTATTTATTATTCTTGGGCCCAACATATATCACTTTCCATTTGGCCAACTGCAAATGCAATTTACCATGCATCAAGCCACTTACACAGCAGATCTGCATTAGTTAATATTTTATTTGGAGGGATCCTTTTGCTGTTAGCCCTGATCGCTGCCACCTACAATATTGTTTAAGTTATAAGGACAGAAGGAATGACTCGAGGGAGCTGATTTGCCTGCTGACTGTATAGTTTAACCATGTGATGCGAAGCCATTGTTAGAGGCACGGAAATGTGAGTTAATTGAACCAACTTTGATCCCAGATTCTTCAAAAACTCTACAGAAAAGTAAAAATTGCCCTTTCCAGCTTCCTTTTCAGTGTGGTCTCCTGGAAAGACCTTGGAGTTGAAAGAGACCTGGTTCTGGCTCTGCTACCCTCACAGTCTGTGACTTAGGCTCTCTTCTCTCGTTTTGCTTTCTGTCTATGGCCTGATCCTGAAATGTCCAGAGAATGCTTCCTAAAGGGAAGTTTCACTGTCATTTTCTGGAAAAGTGAATCAAGAAAAACTGGTCAATGCATAAGGAGAGGGATTGAGTGAACAGCAAAAGGGGAGAGATGTAGAGCCAAGCACAGGGAGTCTTAAAAATCCGGGAAAGGACATTCAAGAAACTAGAGGTGGATGTAGGCAAACAAGAGGTGGCTTAACTTAGACACATAGGTACTTAGCTCTATTTAAAGAGCATAGGCATCTGTTGATGCTGGGTGTAATGTCTGCCATTCACAGTGCATTCAGAGGACTGGATGAAAGTTAAATGGGAAAGAATTTTCACTAAGTATTTAGCTGGGCGCTGAAGAGATATCGATGAACAGGGCAGACACACTCCCTACCCTCCGGGCTCTCACAGGCAGAGACTTTTTAAGGTAAAAGACTGGAGACACGGTTATCAGCATTGTTGTTGGTGTTGTAAAATGAGATCAGTCTTGACTCTTCCTGCTAGAAAATAGTAAATTCTTTTGAGGTTTTAAATATGTGCTACTAAAATAGGTTTTGCTATTGGGAAGGTGCTGCTACCACCCAAGGGAGGTCGTCTGCCCACTGCAAGACATGCCAATAGTCAGGAGACAACATGGTAGGAGAGAAAGAACTTTTTATTACACCTTGCTTGCAAAGAGGATCATGGCCGGCTAATGTCTGAAAGAAGCATCTTACAGAATAAAGACTACATGCCAGTTATATAGGGTGCTGATCTTGGGGTGGGCGAGGCATCTTGTCTTACTTCCTGATAGTCCCTTGTTTTACTGGATGTGCATCAGAGACTGGAGCAATGCCCTATACCCTGATCTTTCAGTTGTCATTGATGATGGCTATCAGCGTAGACTCTCTTTCCCTGAGGGTCATCACATTCCTAAGGAACTCAAAAGAACAGTTATCAACTTATGGCAGCTGGGAGGGGCCATGAAATCTGCAGAGCATGTCTGGGTTGGTTAATCAGAGGTCATTCAAAGTTACAATACGGTTTTTTTCCTACAATATGGCTTTCCTTATGTCAACCTTGTGTCGAGCCAGTATCAATGCCGTTTGACCCATCTCACAGTTTTCAGGGACTTTTTTCAACCATTCATTCTGCTTCTAATTCTAATTCCAACCCACTCACTCAGATCATGCAACCATCTTCTAATTCTTAGTTAATTTCTATGCAAATTAAAGAAATATATTTAAAAGATATACATTTATATGAAGACACCTCTGATTTGTTTATATTGGCAAAGTCCCATTTAGACTCATGCATTCTTCCTATATGCCCATAGCACTTTCCACATGTACCTATTATAGAGGTTATCTGATTGTATTAATTATTTCTACCAACTCCTTGAGGACAACAATTGTATCTTAATTGTTTTTGTGTCACTGGCACCAAACGCAATTACCAAGCACCTATCATGTGATAAGCAATGTGGAAACCCCCAGAGATAGAGAGATGATTATTTTCCATAGCTCATAATCAAGTGGGGCAGACATATTTGTCAACAAATAAATGAAATAATGCATCAGTTATCAAGCTTTAGGCTGCAAATAACAGAAAAGTCAACTCAAACTGTCTTTTTTAAAAAAGAAATGTCCTTTCCATCTTATTTCCCTTCCCAACTTTCCTTCCGTTCTCATGTCCCTTTCACTTCCCATGCTGGGGCAGAGATGCTGGCTTCTGAAGAAGCTGAGTGACGAGAGGTTGCCGCATGGAAGGGGCAGAGGTAAGTGATGCCTGGAGTGCTTGGAAATTGAGCAGGTAAGTTAACCGGTAGAGCAAATAAGTAAATATATTGAGGATAATGGGAGCCAGGAATCTCATGGTCTGAGAAGGTGTTTTAAAAGCATGGAAAAGAAACTGAAAGTGTTAGGCTGGGGTTTTAAGCCTCAGTGTGAACTTGTGAGCTTTTTAATATACATAATCAGATAGATATGAAAATAGTTGTTGATACAGATGTGTGTACATACATACATAGATATATACCCACATACATTTCCTAACTCTGTCCTCTGAGAGAGTCTAGATGCAGAAACACCCAGGTAGGAACGATCACACTGAACATCCAGATGGTGGTTTCTGAATTCCATCCTCCCCTGGAGTCTGGTCATGAGGAAACATGAGATAGACCCAAATTAAGAGTTGTACTGTAAAATGAGAGACCTACAGTCTTTAAGACTGTTAAGAATATGGGTGACAGGAGAAGGCTGAGGAGCTGTTCCAAATTGAAGGAGACTGATGAGACAGAACAACTGAATGCAAACATATTCTTGGATAGGACCCTGGACCAGAAAAGAACAAGAGGCATTACTGGGACCCTTGATGTATACTCAGGTTTGACCTTAGTCAATGCCTCTGAGTTGCTACTTAAAGGTTTAAAACTATGAGACCATTAACTCAATCAGTTTTAGCACTTGCAGAAGTCTAGTTAGAAAAGCTTTTACCCCAAACATTTGTTGCTTTCATACGGATGAACAGCCAATGCAAGGATTTTTAACTGACACATCTGATTTCAAAAACATTGTTTCTGTGACCATTATACTCAAGCCTCTCTGCTAACGACAATAAAATGAGGTCACATTTATATTAACACCCAAATTACAATGGCTTAACACCTCCATGTGCTACATCACAGCTCAAAATACACACATGCAGCATTACTTGAGTCTATATTCTTCCCGTTCCAGTTCCTCATCAGGCCCCCAGCCCATGGCCCCTGGACGTGATCAGCTGCAGCTCCAGGACCACAGAGGAAGTTTGGGAAGTTGTGTTGGTTTCCCAGTGTCACGGAATCCCAAGCTGGAGGAGAGCCCTCCCTTGACTCTCTACAGCATCATTGAGACCCAGCTTGAATTTTTTACAAAATATTGAAAGTTTGGGCATAGGAGGAGGACATAACATTACACCTTGTAATGTATTCCTGCTACTATCTGTGATGCCCTGAGAGCATGTGGGCCCCAGGCTTATCCTCCACAGTGTCTCCTAGAGGGTCACCCTGCCTAGCTCCCAGCCCGCCTCCAAAAGACCTACTCAACCTCATCCCCACCGCTATGTGCCCCATACACCCCTGCAACGCAAAGTCCAGCCCCATCCACTCTGAAGATTTTCTCTCCCTCCAATCCTGGGCCTGACTTTTCGATTTTCTTTTCTGTCTCTGAATTGGTCTTCCAGAATAGTGGGACTTGCTGCATGAGAAACCCTGGTCGTAGTCTTTCTTAACCTATGGCCCCAACAGAATAAATGCAAAATAACATACACTGAAATCTCAGTTGACTCAAAATTATTATATCTGAAATAACGTGTAGAGTACTGTTATGGGCTGAGTTGTGTCCCCCCACCAAATTCATATGTTGAAGTCCTGACACCCCAGGATCTCAGAACGTGACTGTATTTGGAAATAGGGTCTTTAAAGAGGCAATTAGGTGAAAATGAGGTCATTAAGGTGCATCCTAATCCAATATGACTGGTCCTTATAAGAAGAGGAAATTTGGATGCAGACACATACAGAAGGAAGATGATATGGTGACGTAGAGAGGTGACAGCCATCTATAAGCCATGGAGAGGAACCTGGACAGGTTCTTCCTTCAAGGCCTCAGAAGGAACCAACCCTGCTGACATCTCGATCTCAGACTTGTAGCCTCCAGAACTGTGAGAAATAAATTCTGTTGTTTAAGGCACTCAGTGTGTGGTACTTTGTTACAACAGTCCTAGCAAACTAATACAGACATTACGTTTGAATTGTGTCAAGCTAAATCCTGTTTCTTTTTGGTCTTCTTCCATTGATAGGTAGAAGAAAAACCTTTGAGTCTCAGTAGTTTCACTTCTTTTTTTTTTTTTTTTTTTTTTGCCTATGACTACTAACAAGAAAACGGAATTTGCCACAAAAATTTTGTACTTAGTTCATAGACACAAAGCATTCCAAATCCAAAGTTTATATACAGAAAACAATCATTTTCCTAACCCCCTTCCCTACCTCCACCAAGAAGATAAAAGCCAGCAAAGTCTCCAATCTAGATTACTGACTCAATCATAAATGGTCGTCTGCACTTCCAGAAAAAACAGTAAGCTCCTCAGTGTAAAAAGTCTACCTCCTAGGGCCTGTGGCACAGTGGTTACGTTCACATGCTCCACTTTGGTGGCCCAGGGTTCACCGGTTCAGATCCCGGGAGCGGACCTAAGCACCACTTATCAAGCCATGCTCTGGCAGGCATCCCTCATATAAAGCAGAGGAAGATGGGCACAGATGTTAGCTCAGGACCAATCTTCCTCAGCACAAAAAGAGGAGGATTTGTGGGGGATGTTAGCTCAGGGCTAATCGTCCTCAAAAAAAGAAAAAAACTGCCTTCTGATTTTCAACCAGTACCTTTACAAATAGGTAAAACATAACAAAAGAATGATATGCCCCAAAGAAGATTCATACTTCCATCTCCTAACTCAGAGAAAAACAGTTTAAAACTTAAAAATAACAACTATAACCACATTTGATCCATCAGGGAAGAGCTGAACCTTACCCAGGGCACCCCCCTCTCATTCTACAGCCTGTCATTTGCGTTCAAATTATCAATGAATGAAATAAATAGAATAAAATGATGAGGAGGGTATTCATATCATTCTCTGCTAAGAGAGTGAAGCTGAACATCCTCAGAGTCCAGCGTTCCTGAGGACAAGCTTATTTCTCTCCATCTGAGCCTGTCCTTATTCTTTGTGTCTTCCTCTTTATCTCACCTTTATCATTTCTATTTACTCAGTCACCCACATCTTTCCCACTTCTTTCCTTTGGCTTCCATCACTCCCTTTTTTCCTACCCTGCTGCTGTATGGATGACGCCCCTCCATTCTGAGTTGGAATACTCCGTTTCATGAATTCAAAACGACAGAAAAGCCATCAACACCTACAGCAGCAGTGTTCAGAGTGTGGTAGGTGGACCAATGGTGGCATAGGAGGTCATTTTAGGGAGTCCACAGATGAATTTTTAAATGTTAATAGATTTTTTCATTTAAATGTACATTAGAAAAAATAGAACTGGCACATCAAATCTTTAAATCCTAACATAAGTGAGCAGGTGGAGGAAGAATTTTGAGGCTTAAGAGAATCTTCCAGGTGACCTTAAAATCAAACTACATTAGATTTTATAAACCTAAGTGCTTTTTCTGACACACTCAGCCACTGAAATAGTGCAGGTCTCCTTGCTACAAAATCTCAGAGCACTGTGTACCTCTCCTCTACTGCACTTAGGCTAATTATAACTCATTCTTTTTGCAACTGTTTGTCAAGTGGCCATTTTTATTACTACACTCTTAGCTCTGAAGACAGTCCCATGACTCCTTATTTACTGCTGTGTCTCTAGCTCTCAGCACACTCTCTGGTATATATTAGCATTCCTTAAGTATTTGTGGAATAAACACATGAGAAATAAATGGATAAATAAAGCTGGCATTGATTATATGATATGCCCAGCTTCCTAAGAAAATTTCTGAGCAAAAGAAGGAAACCATAGTCTACGGGGTCTAGCGGTGGTGTAGTGGTTAAATTCATACACTCTGCTTTGGCTGCCTGGGGTTTGTGGGTTCAGATCCTGGCCATGGACCTACACACCGTTCATCAAGCCATGCTGCAATGGTGTCCCACATACAAAATAGAGGAAGATTGGCAACAGATGTTAGCTCTTCCTCACCAAAAACAAAGAAACCATAATCTGGGATTTGGCCCACCAAAAATTGAGTGAGTTAAGAGCATAGTGTAGGGAAAACAATGATGGGCTCCAAGTTGAAATATCACAGTTTGATCTGAACCTTAACTCTGCCAATGACTAACAGGTTGAGTGACCTTTTTTTAATCCCCCAAGTCATTCCAACTCTAGTAACCTTATTTCCCCATATGCAAAGTGAGTAGATGTTCTCCATACATGACCCTATCCTAGGTGCCACTCAGTCAAGTCAACATAGTCCAAGAAGAGTTTCTTTAAGGCTGTGCCTTTTTCTCCCTCTTCCTGTGCATGCATCTGTTCAATGACTATTTGGGACTAAAGCTTCAGTCACCTAATGCTATTATCAGTGCAGATGTCAAACATCTGACCAACCAAAGAGCATTTAAAGTCCTCTGGGTTCTGCTGGTGGGAATATAAATGGAGCAGCTGCTGTGGAAAACCGTTTGGCCCTTCCTCAAAAAGCTAAACATAGAATTAATTACCATATGACTCAGCAATTCCACTCTTAGGTATATGCCCCAAAGAAGTGAAAGGCAGTATTGAGACAAAAATTTGCACATGAATGTTCAAAGTAGCACTGTTCACAATTGCCAAAGGTGGAAACAATCCAACTGATGAATGGGTTAACACGATGTGGTTATATCATACAATGGAATATTATTAGATCATGAAAAGGAATAAAATACTAAAAAATGCTACAGCATGGATGAACCTCAAAAATGTTATGCTGTGGGGCCGGCCCCGTGGCCAAGTGGTTAAGTTTGTGTGCTCTGCTGCGGCAGCCCAGGGTTTCGCCGGTTCGGATCCTGGGCGCGGACATGGCACTGCTCATTAGGCCACATTGAGGCAGCATCCCATATCCCACAACTAGAAGGACCTGCAACTAAGATATACAACTCTGTACCTGGGGGGATTTGGAGGAGATAAAGCAGGAAAAAAAAAAAAAAAAGATTGGCAACAGTTGTTAGTTCAGGTGCCAATGTTTAAAAAAAAATAAATGTTATGCTGTAACAGAATAGCCATACACACAGGTCACATATTGTATGAGTCCATTTATGTAAAATATCCAAAATAGCTAAATCCATAGAGACAGAAAGCAGATTAGTGAGAAGGACAGAATGAGGAGTGACTAATGGATATGGGTTTCCTTTTGGGGTGATAAAAATATTATAAAACTAAATAGAGATAATGGCTGCACAACATTGTGAATGTACTAAATGCCACTGAATTGTACACTTTAAAATGGTTAATTTTATATTATGTGAATTTTGCCTCAATTTTTAAATCTTATGGGTTCTATTTTTTAAAAATAGACAGTAATCTTTACCAAAAATAGTCACTTGATATCAAATAAAGGCTTTCATAAATCTATGAAAATTGACAGTAAGAATTTTAGATAAGGATGAGTGATCTTCTACTCATGCTTGTAGCCTTGTGAGCTTTAAGATGTGGCCCTTGATATCATTACAGCCACCAAAATCTCAGAATATTCAAGTCTACCAATAGATAATACCTATCATGTGCTTATACACACGAATTTAGAAAATCTTTCCAGAGTTGAGTAATTCCAGCCAACCCTCCTCCAAGAATCACAAATGCTGTATTCTATAAATATGAGAAATGTTGATATAATATCACAAACTAAGTTCAAATGACCCAATAAACCCATCACTTTCTTCACAAACACAATAAACAGTTCAAAACTTCAAATTGGCCCCATGTTCCTCCAGTTGGCCCCACAAGAGGTCTGTATGCAGAGTTCTGAAAAACCACATGTAGATTGAAAGCTCTGAGCTTAAGTCGTGCTTCTGGCTGTGAAGAGTTTTGCTTAAAAATAGTAGCGTACACAGAGCTTTTTTCCCATTCTCCTTCCATCCGATATTGCCACATAATTCTCCAAGGACCAGAGCCACCATGATTTCCACATGCCAAGAAACTACACCTGTACAAAGAGAGAGGCATCCAGGAAAGGCTCCCCAGCAGCTCACCAAGTGCATCTCTGCACGCCCTGCAAGGACAGTCAAAAGGCAAGCTTCACGCTTGGCAGAAATTGAAGACCAAATCCTCTTTTGAACTTGTTTTCTAAATGCTCTGTGAATCACTTCCTTTGATCAGCTTTAGAATGCATCTTTGGAAGCAATGTTGATGTTTTGCCACATGACACATAATGTCACAATGTGGTACTTAGAGGATCAGTTCATAATATGCCTATTAAAGAGTAGCACCTATATTATGGTCCATATTTTTCCTTTTTCTCTTCCCCTGTTGCTTCCTTTCTTTTTCTAATTATAACAGCAATTCAGTTTCACATCAGAAAATTTGGAGAAAACAGAAATATAGAGAAAAGAAAAATCATCCAGAACAGCACAGTCCAAGATGAAGCACTAGTAACATTTTAAGTGCTAATTTATAATCTAAGTCTAGGATTTAGTAACACTTTGATATGAATTTTCCATTTTACTGTCTTTCTCTGCAATTGAGGTTAGACTTCTCCAGTAATAAATTAGAAGTGTTTTCATTATCAGACACTCGAGTTTATGTTAAATGCTCAATAAAATATTTGGGAATAGTTCAGGCCCTTTAGAGAAAAACAGCCTTATCTTGTAATCACCTCTTTGCAAGTCTCAGCTTATATGTCACCTCCACAGGGAAACCTTCCTGATTCTCCAGATCAGGTTAGGCTCCCACTTATGTGCTCTCACAGCATCCTTTGCTTTTCCTTCTTAGCATCTGTCACAATTAACCATATGGATCATTATCAGCTATTTTCCCCAACTAGAATGTAGGTTCCCAGAAGGAAGTCACTGATTCTGTCTTATTCTTTGCTATTCTCCAACAATTAAGTGAGCTTTATTATCTAAAAGATATTGAGCCAGTAGCTAATGGATGGATGGATGGACAGATGGATGGACGGATGGTTGGATGAGTGAGTGAACCAAAGGACTAACCTTCTCAGGGATGCAGTCTGGGGCTATGATTGACTGATGAGATGAAACTAATGGCAGTGTAACTGCATGAATAAGAGCTGAATTTATACTGGAATGAGTTTGATGCTCCTTTTCAGACACCAGGACTGTGAGGCAGACCCACGTTTAGTGTAGACCCTGCTCGGGAAAATTACCTGCTGTGATACATGGACCAATGGGACTTTCACTTCTGGACAAGCTGGAGTCACAGGGACTGGATTTACCCCTCCACTTGAAACAACTATAAAAAAAAAACATACAAAATGTGGTTTTCAGACATTAGACGTCAGGCAGCATAGGACAGTGATCTCTGAAATAGGGGCAAATAAAGTGAGCCCTACGGGTGCCCCAACTATTGCCTCGAGAGTGTTTTTGGGCCACAGTACAGGAAGGGAGAACCCAGGACATCCTTATGTTCTCCTCTGGTTTGTTAGTTAACAATCTCAGGAGTTCTCTCAGTGAAATCTGAACTGGCCCCTGCATGTGGAGGGCAAGGAGAGACCAAAGAAAGACGGAGACCACTCCAGATTGGTAGGTGGCAGGTTTAATAAGCAAGACAATTTGCATAAGAGGCTTGTCTTGGGCAGCTACAAGACGAGTAGATCTCTGCACCCACCCACCAGAATCTTAAAAGTTTATATAGAGGCCTTAACAGTGTTCTGTCACATATTCAGTCCAGATGGTCTCAACAACACATTACTCGCTCAAGGCTGCATCCTTGAAGTGGCTCCTAGTGTGGGAACAGTGGGTAGGATATACATTCCAAGGACAGGGGAGGGGTGAGGAGTCTACAATTGCCCAGCTCCAGCTCTAGGGTCCACAGCAGTCACATCCTCTTGATGACCTCTTCCAACAGTGTTGAGGAGATGGAACTCATTGTCCAGCAAGGTTACGACAGGCAGTGTTCACAGGGCAGGGTACCGGAGAAAAGAGAGCTATGTAGAGCGAGAACTCCAGAGACCTGCAAAGACTTCTGCTGAGTCCATGCAAGGGGAGAAACTACCTGAGGCCGCGGAAAGAATCACCTAAAGGGATCAGAGGGAACAATCCAGGGTGCTCACACAGGACTAAAAGTTGTTCCTGTTTTCCTGATTCAAAGTAGAACAGCTTCATGGGCATTGGATAGAATATTCAGAAGGGTAGTGCCTCGGTAGTGGCAGAAAATAATCCTGGTGTAAAGGCTGCTCTGGTCCCACCATACCCAAAAGGATCAAACCATTTCCAAGTAACTTTACTGTGTACTATAAAAAGCTCAGTAATATTTATAGGAGCACAAAAATATTCAGCACTCCACCAGGTAAAATTTACAATATCGGGCATGCAATAAAAAATGATTAGGCATATAAAGAAGCAAGAACATACAACCCATAATGAGGAGAAAAAAGTAATGGGAGAGACAGTGTCTGAGGAAGGAAAAGGGTGAAATCCCAGCAGAGTATCTAACACTAGCATTAGAGAGAAAATGTGGTATATACACTAGAACAGACGTCCAGATTGGCAAAGCCATCTCCACCATTTACTAGGTAAATCTGACTCAAAAACCTATGTGCATAACTGCTGATTCCTCTCCTGTTTATTCACGCTCTCATAAGAACTGAAAGAATTGAGATGTGTGTACACAGAGGCCTGCTTAAATAAAGGCAGCTCTGGATTTTCTATTTTGGATGGCCAAGCCATCAGCCCCTCCACGGCCCCTTCTACAAACTCTAGAATGCAAACACTGACACCTCCCACCACTCTAAGGGAAGAGGCTGACATTTTGCAAGAATTTCCACAGCCTAATCAGTATTTGCCTCCAAAGCTTCCACTCATCTGTCCAGAATTTTGGACTCTTTCTTCTTTGCTAGCAGTTTTCATAACATGATTCAAAGAGGATGGATTTTTCATCAATTAAATGACATATCACATTGCCCTAACATGTCATAAATTTCATGGGTTTCTCAATATCTTGTCATGATGAACCCAAATTTAGCAATATTATCAGACTGTGGCTCTACATATCAAGATACTTAATGTTTGTGCCAATAACTGAAATTTATCTTTTCTTGAATTTAATGGACTTAATGCCGTGGCTTCTTTCAGATTGTTTCAGCAGGGACTAAACTTTTTGAAGTCAATAGACCATTTCTTGTCTTTAAAATAAACTCCAACTGTTCTTTCTCAGGTTGCTTTCATGGCCAAAATATTGCTTCTCACTTCTAGCAACTTGCTATTTGGATTTTACTCACTGAGCCATAATCAAGTCTCTGAAATGGTCCTAAGTCTGACAAAAGAATTACTAAAGGCATGGGTCCAAAAATAAGGGTACAATGACAAAAAAATACTCCTTGGCTGAATGAAAGATGCTACACAAAGATGTAGTGCCTGTTAGAGTTCCACCCCTTCGGGGACAGACAGCCCAGGAATTTGGTCAAAGAAATCCTGCCTTTGATGCCTTGGCTGCTACCCAGCCCAGCTGAGAAGTCGTTATGACCACAGGCAGCACAGCAGAGTAGGAGATTCAACATAGCAGAGGAGGGCATGGATGAAGAAAGATTGAAATCAAAGGGGAGATCACCGGAAGAATGAGTAAACCAAAAGCATGAGGTCTTATGGGAAATACCTACACAGCCAAATTATAGCATTTGTGGTAGAGAACAAAGGAACAAATGAAAGTGCTGGGCAGAGCAATCTTTTGTGAATCTCCCCTGGTTCTGAAAACCCACTCAGCCAATAAAGAGAACAGGGCCTGGAGCTACTGCTCCGGTCCTAACAGATGCCTTGAGTAAGAGGGTAGCCTTGGGCCATCGTTCTGACAGCCTATGGGTTAGATAACGCCTAATTAGGAAAGCCAGAAGGTGGTGGAGGGCCCTTTAAAAAAAGCAATTAAAGGACAAATATGGATTTTAGCAGAAGCAGGGGGAGACAGATGCAAGCCCTAGCATCTGTGAAATCATAAAAGGAGCAAAGAAACCACAACTGAGGCATGTGCATGCACACATACACACACACACACCTCACCATGCTATGTGCATGTCCACACACATGCCTCACTCTTCTATATTCATGTACACATACACACACCTCACCATGCTATGTGCACGTTCACACACATGCCTCACTATACTACGTTCACATACACACATACACACCTCACCATGAAATGTTCATGTGCACACACACCACTCATTATACTATGTGCACGCACATACATACACTCCTCACCATACTATGTGCATGTGCACACACACCCTTCACTATACTATGTGCACACACACACACCCCTCACCATGCTATGTGCGTGTACACACACCCCGCTCACCATACTATGTGCACATACACACACACACTCCTCATCATGCTATGTGCATGTGCACACACCCCCCTCACTATACTATGTGCACACACACACACACACCTCACCATGCTATGTGCATGTGCACACACACCCTTCACCATACTGTGTGCATGTACACTCACACACTCCTTACCATACTATGTGCACGCACACAAAGACACATTCCTCATCATACTATGTGCACATACACACACACCCCTCACCATACTGTGTGCACATACACACACACATACACACCCCTCACCATACTAGGGGAGACAGTCCTCAAGCTGAAGACCTACAGGCTGCTAAAACTGACATTTCATATAGGATTTTCTAAAATCTTATGTAGAAAGAAAGTAGCCAGAGTCAGAAAAGTTCTCATTTTGAAAGTCGTATGTGCCAGCGTGCTTACATCTCAAGAAATCATGAGATTATGTGGCCTCTTCCTCCTACTTTAAGAAACAAATTGAAGAATAGTTCAGTGCAGTCAGGAGAGGAAGAATGATAGTAAAAGTAGAAACAAAACGTTGTTTCTCACATTTTACTGTCTACCTCCTTCACCGCACTGTAAGCTCCAAGTGGGAGAGACCATGTTTGCTGTGCCACCCACTGAATATCCAAGGCCGAGTACAGTGCCTGGGCACAAGACAGGTTCAATGAGTATATTCAATCATTAACTAAGGATGTAATGCTATAGAGCCACAGAGGACATAATAAAAGCATAGATCCTCAAGGTAGAAGTAATATTCGAGGTTGAGTTTATTAGAATTAGTGGGCTCTAAGTAACAGAGAAATACAAAATATGAGTGGTTTAAACAAGACGGAATTTTATTTTTCATTCAGATTTTTTAAAAAGTCTGAAGGTAGGCCATGCTAGGGTTGGAATCATGTTTCCACAAAGTGGTCCGGGACTCCTCCCACACTCTCCTCTGCTATCCTTTCTGTCTGGCCCTGCTTTTCAAGGTTCAAGATGGCTGTTAGAGCTCCTGTCATCACATCTTCATTCCAGGCAGAGGCAGAAACAGAAGGAAGGGAAGGGACAAGAAGGCACATCCCTTTATTTGATGCCTCACAAAATACTTTTAGTTACACTCATCAGTCAGAACTTGTCCCACTTAACTACAAAGGGAGGCTCAGAAATTTAGCCTTTTAGCTGGAAAGCAATGTTCTAGTTTAAAATCTGTAATCTTTTACTAAGGAAAAGAGGGATAATAGATATTGGTCAGTTTCTGCTATAATTTGAGTATCAGTTAAAATCTCTAGAATGTAGGGAGAGAAAATAGAAATTATTTGGCATTAAGACTCTTTTCCCTTTTGTTCAACATTTTTGAGAAGGCTAAGAAAATTCTCTTGAAATACTTAAAAAACGTAAAATAATTAAACAACTGATATAGCTTTCAGCTCACAAATGACCAAAGAAAAAGAATAGATTTTTTTCCCTTTGTTCCATTTTTTTTTAAACCCTGAACAAGGACCGCTCCAGCTCAGGCAGTTGGTCATCTCCAGGTTTTTGTTCCCAGTGATCTGAGGATCTGTCAGTTCGGTAGAGGCTGGAACTACACTATTTTATGCCCCTACCAGTCCTGGTCATCCCGCACCCCTCTGAATGACTCGACTTGCCCATAACTCCTACCTATAGCCCAAGATGTTTTTTCACTGCTTCAAGGGGGAGAGGAAGAGAGAATTTCAGCCTACAATAAAATGGGTGTCCTTCAATGCTATTTCCTATTGACTAGTAAAAGACCAAACCAATTACTATAGTAAAAAAACTGAACTAGAAAAGAAATCATGACAAGAAGTCTCAACTACTATTTGTTTGTTTGTTCATTTTTCCACACAGCATTTTAGCTGATGGTGGCAAACTAAACATTTCTTAGAAAATAAAAACCACTGCAAAGAAAACCCATTGAGGTAATACTTCAGTCTGAACGTTGTAATTAATAGGAGTCCTATTTGAAATGTGAAGCCATGAATCAAAGAGAACTGAAAGGATTTTTTTTTTAACACTGATCAGAGACACTGTCTTTGAAGCTTCCTAGAAAGGCCTGGTGACAAAGATAGGAGAGTAAAGATTTTAACATGGAGTTTTTCCAACTCCTTGGCCTCGTCCTCAGCCTAGTTATAAGTGGAAAACAGAAATCCTAGGTGGCTTAGAGTAAACCAATCAAAAAAAATTTTTTTTCCTGCTGAGAAGATTGTAAAACCATAAGAGATTTATGAAACTCCCTGCTCAGATTATGGGTCAAAACTTGATACCCTAAATATGGTGGTTGGGTGGAATGATGGACTTCGTAACTTGGGAATGCATCAACTCAGAGGGTTAGGATGGAAAGCAGGGTCTTAAAAATTCAATCCTGGTGGGTCCCATCCACGGATGACATTCAAGTTACTTAGCAAGTGATATTGCACAGGCAGCAGCCCATGGGAAACAGCACTGGCCAGGGCACCAACTCAGGGACCTGGGAGCTCCCTGCTGCGCCATGCTTTAACTCTTTCATTTCTGGATTGTGAGGAAAGTCAGAAGAGAGGGGAGAAGCTCCAGTCATCAGATGTTTGCCAACCAATGTTTAACAAAGGGTATGGATGTCCTGGGGCAAAACAGCTGAATGTCAGCCCCAGTTCCACTCTTCCAGACACTGATGGAGCCAGGCCCACCACCAGAATGCCCACACCCTCGCTCTCCAATATCATCCAACTTCAGAGGGTCGCTTTTCTCCTGCTGCTTTGTGCAAATGACCATCCAGCCCTGGAGAGAGCCTTCAGGAAGACACAACGGTCTACCTCTCTAGACCATTAACCAGGTCACACTGGAAACATCAGGTGGGGAACAGGAAGTTCCATTTTGCCTTTAGTGTCCCCATATTCTCTCAGGACTTAACAGAAATATAAAGGAATACGATTTGAAAGGAAACTCAGAAAATCGACATTTTTACTCTTACTTTAATCCTGTACTTTTCTGATTGCACCTTGGTCTTCTCTGGACAGAATATGGAATATGGAATATGCTCTGTGTCTTCAAGCTCCACATTTAAATCAGCGTCACTTTAATTCTCACTTGTGAATCTGTATGAATAAGATTATGAAATGATTAAGAGGGAAAAACGCTTAACAGCAAAGACAGGCTCATTGGTGACACCAGCCACAATGACCAGGATATCACGGCTTGTTTAATTACTGTCAGAAAAAGCAGATTCTCTTTAATAGCCTTCTATATTTGATGTTTTCCAATACAGAGCAAATCTTTCTCATTTTTTTCCTTGTGAACTTTCATTTTTAGTAAAGGCTCTTATTTGAAGATTTTGGAAGGAACAACAGCTAAAGAAATTTAGTTTTACTTTCTGTTCTATGATTAAGAGGTCTATTATTAGATTCCTGGCTTGCTCTTTCATTTCTAGGGTTACCCCCTCTTCTTTGTCTTAAGTGTCTCTTTCATCTGAATGTATTCCCTGCCAATCATTTTTTTTAACTGAGATAAAATTCCCATAACATAAAATTCAGCATTTTAACCATTTTAAAGTGTACACTTCAATGGCATTAAATGCGTTCACAGTGTAGTGTAACCATCACCACTATCTAATTCCAAAACATTTTCATTATTCCAAAAAGAAGCCCTACACCCACTAAGCACTCATTCTCTATTTTCCTCTTCCCTCCCCCAGGCCCTGGCAGCCACTAACCTGCTTTCTGCCTCTATGGATTTGTCTATTCTGGACACTTCGCATAAATGGAATCGTACAAGCTGTGGCTTCTTGTGTCTGGCTTCTTTCACTTAGCGTAATGTTCATAAGGAACCTCCACACATGGAGAGTTAACACTCAGCATCTACTATTGAACAGGTACCATGAATTTACACCATGATTCCAGCTCGTTTTTACAAGAACCCTAAGTGATGGGGATTCCAACCCAACCATTTTACAGAGAAGAAAACTGAAGGGCTTGGAAGTGAAATAACTTGCCTAAAATGATGCACTCAGTAAGTAGGATAGTTAGATTCAAAATCCAGCTTTTCTCACACGAAATAATATTTTCATTAAAACCTCGGTGGTTGTCTCAGTGAGGCGTTTCTGTGGGCCAAGAGAGAATTCTACAGGGTTACGCCTTTGCACACCCAGGGATAACAGTTAAATCAATTGATATAGCACATTGTTGTTTAGGATTGTATGAATTACGAAGGGAGAAATCTTTAAGGAGTTCCCCGAGTGTGGGTGACTCACATTGTATTTTATGTCGGTATCGAAGAGGGGTATTTTCTACCCTGGTTTCTTCAGGTTCTTTTTGATTCAAATGCTTGGCAACACTTTGCCTTGTGCTCTTTCAAAATGTTCTGTGCTGACAAGTGTTAAACTCTGTGAAAACACATTTCTTTTATTCGAAACCCATGAAAGCAACATTGTGCATTTTGTCTTTGCCGTCCCTACGGTTTTGACTACATGTCTAAAGTTAGTGTTCCCCTGGGTTCACCCAAGCCAAGAATATCAACTTAAAAAATATGTCTGAAGATCAGAATCCATCTTTCAAATGAGAAAACCAACAGAAAGCAGAAATATTGTATTTTAAAACACATACAATTTTTTTAAGTTATTAAGAGAAATCGTCAGAGCTTGTGTTGTCCTTTTCTGTGTGTGTTGAAATGAAGTTTGCCATCTTTTAACAGAGAGGAAGAAAAAGTCAGCTAAAATAATTTGTTTACGTTTCAAGTCTAGCCATGACAACATTTTGAACAGAAATTTGAATAAAGATCCCCAATCCCAATATTTCACAGATAATGTGAATAGTTTTAACATTTTACCACAAACAAATGATATTTATCTTGTTAATAGAGATAGCCCATAATTTGATCAAGAACTGGTGTTAAAATTAAATCCCCATCCTGTGGCAATAGCATAAAGGCCAAAGTGACTTGCTGCTTTGGCTCTTGAAAAGGTCATTGTGACAGAATCGCAATGGCATATAATGCAAAAGTTCACATTATCCACCTTGGGTGAGGAAAATAATGCCACAACTGTTGTTGTGAGGTTCAACTAAGGCCATTTCCACTGAAAAATAAATAACAGTTTTTAATGACAATATTGTCTATGGTTACCTCAGAGAAATTGGCTAAGGAGTTGGAGAGATAAATAAAGAAATTTTTACTTTTCACATTACATTATTCTGTGCTTAAACTTTAATGAAAGTGTTGAAACTTTATTTTATCATGAGCATGCATTGCTTTGTTAATGAAAGAAGTAATTACTTTTGAAAAAGATTATTTCAAAAGAAGAAACAAAAAATGACTTACAAAAAGTCACATAATTTTTAAAGAAATTTTCCATTACAGAGGGATAATGCAACCCCAGGAGACATGTGCTTCCTGGGGTAAAATTGCAATTATCAATAAAAACAAAATAAGAGGCAGGGTTTTGTTTATTTGTTTGAGGAAGATTAGCCCTGAGTTACCATCTGCTGCCAATCCTCCTCTTTTTGCTGAGGAAGACTGGCCCTGAGCTAACATCCGTGCCCATCTTCCTCTACTTTATATGTGGGACACCTGCCACAGCATGGCTTGACAAGCAGTGCATAGGTCCACACCTAGGATCTGAACCAGCAAATCCCAGGCCGCCAAAGGAGAACGTGCGAACTTAACCGCTGAGCCCACTGGGCCAGCCCCCAAGAAGCAGTTTTAATGCAAATACAGAGTATTTGGCCTATGGCCTTTGAGTAAACCAGTGATACTCAGAGTCTCTCTGCACCATAAGATCAGGAGGCTGGACGAGCATATACATTAACACACCCCTTCCTCCTGTGCGAAAAGTCTTGCCACCAAAAATAAATGAGTAAACAAATCAGATGACCTGAAAAGTGTGATTGATGACTGAATTGGTTTACATTCTGATGCAAATTGGTCACAAACAGTTGGGAAACCAGAAACCACCCTTTGAACAGCACTGAAACCTACAAACTCCAAAAAAGAAATGGAACGAGGAAGGGTTAGACCGTGAGTCAGTCAGGGTGCAATGTAGAAAGTAGAAATCACTCCAGACATTTCAAGCAGAAAAGGATTTAATACAGGGAATTGAGTCCATACAGAAATGTTGGAAGGCTAGGAGCATGGGCATCAGGTCAAGAAGGCACCACTTAGCCATGTTGCAGAACTTCCACCATAACTACAATCCAGAGATCAGGAAGTTATGATTACTGCCATTGCCACCACTGCTCCTTAACTTTCATGGAGCTGGTGCAGACAGAGGAATGCTGAGTCTGCTCAATGCAGTAGCCTCTAAACCCTCATGAACCTGCTGGCCAGCTGAAAATGGCCTCCTCCTCGCTTCTGCCTTCCAAATATCACACTAGTGTATCTAATTCTAACAATCTACCTTGCACTGGAATCCTAGCTTCAAGGAGGTCTGGCAAATATAGTCATTAGCTTTTTAGCCCCTGAGGAGTAAGAAGACTTGTAGAAGAGTGTGGGAATAGAAGTCAAGTACTTACTATGTCTAACCCAAAAAAGAGATGTCTTATAGGAATGAGTCTTCAAACATATTACTTTCTTGCAGAAGAATAAGAGACTTACTCTAGGCAGTGCCTGAGAGCCAGCTAGAACACTTGATCTGTCCTGGTTCATCTCCTTAAAGGGATGTTCACTGGGATCCACACTTTTGGGTTGAGATCACTTCTGCTTTGTATATGTTCTTTCTGGGGCCCAGGCTGAAGGAGTGGTGGCTATCCAGTGCATGATCACCTCATGGTGATCAAGCCAGACTACATAACCACATATAAGGCCTCTGCTTACGTCACGTCTACCAACAACAATTGTCAAAAGCATCCCATTGTCGTATGGCCGAATGGCCAAGTCCAACATCATTGGGATGCACACTCCACCCACAATGGAAAGGCACTGCAATATCACACAGTAAAGGGCATGCACATACTATCACAGGGAAGTGAAGAATTGGAACGAATACCCCAATCTATGACAACTTCCAAAGTCTTTTTCAACGCCAGAGTTTTGCATTCTGTAGTTCTGTGGCAGAGATTCATGAAGATGTGTAGACTCCCTCAACTCTCCAGTTACCCACTTTCTTGCCTCCATCAACCACCCAAAGACCACAGATAACTAATCTTGGCCAAACCTATCCTTCTCTTAGCCCCTTCTATCTCAAAAGAAGAGCTATCCCTCTCTCCAGCTGACCTGTTCCCAAGCTCTGTTCTAAATTTCAAGCCCAAAGTCTCAAAGACTGTGGTTCCTCCCTCTTCCTCTCTTAAATCTTCTCTCTGGCTCCTTTCCCAACCTAGAATCAAGCATTTGGCCTAAGATATTAAAAATAAAGACACTTCCACAGCATTACATCTCCTCTAGCACTCTGAAATCTGGCCAAAACTGCTCAAAGAACAAGATGGTATTTGCTAAGTTTACTGTTTATTGTTGCAGGGTTTGGGGAGGCACAATAAATAACACTCCTCTTCCCTGCCTGAGTTTCACATCAAACGAGAAAAAATTTAAAGAAGATGAAGCTAATTTTGAAGAAGTGTGGCTTAGACGTGAGAAACAAATGCACCCACCAACTTTCTAAGCCCTCGGGACCAGTCAATCTAAGGAATAGTTTTGTTTGGAATCTGCAGGGCAAACACCTAACCCAGGTTTCTGTCTCACTGTCCTAGGTAGAAGAGGAAGGAGAAAGTGTTGAAATACCATCCTACTCTAGTGATCAGTTTTGTCAATAAACAAGGTCCAATCTAGAAAAATGAACCAAGAGCAATTACCTAAGACCCAAGAAAGAGATGAGGAAACAGGTGTGAAGGGTATGGATAAATGGTCCCTCATGGAGACTAGAGGACTGGAAAAGACGTGCGCCCCTCTGAGAGTTACTTTACAGGTCTTCAATATCCCAATCTCCGGGATATTGATGCTATTGTTCCTTCTTGGGTATTTATACTTCCCTTCCTCTGGAAAGCTTTTTATCTCTTAATTTCCAAAAAATCCACTTTTCCAGGTTTTCCTCCTAAAACTCTGATCTGCTCTATTTTATCTCTTTAATGAGGTACTCATGGGGAAACTACCCTGATTGTTTTCCCATTCTGCAGGGTCCCTTGGAAATCCCATCCACTCCTCTAACTGTCACTGTCACTCATGTGCTATAGATCCATATGACTGGATATTTATCTGCCTACTAGGCATTTCACCTCGAGGATGCCTGTAAACGTCTCCATGCAAAATGTCAAAACAGATTTGTCATCTTTTCTCCAAAGCAACCTTTCTCTTCTACTGTCTCTGCCTTTGTGAGTGACAGTAGCATTCACTCAGTCTTCCAAGCCAAAAATATCAAGAAACATCCTGATTCCTCTCTCTCCTCTCCCTCTCTGCCCTGTCCACCACTTACTTGGTCCAATGAATTTCATTTCCTAAATATCTTTCCAATCAGTTTCCCCCTTTCCATTTCTACTGCTCTTGCCTCTGTTTGAACTCTCAGTGTCCAAATCTAATTTACTACAATAATTCCTCAACTACTATACCCAATTTCAGGTCCCTTACAGTGGACACATTTTGTTTTGGTTGTTTCTTTTCTTTTTTTTTTTTCTATCTAACATTAATTACCTCTTCTTTTGTTAACAGCGCTTCAATTTTGCTGAATGAATATAAGGGCCCAGTATGTATTTTTTTTTTAATTCTTTTCAGTTGGTGACCTACATGTGATATATATGGCAAATCCCCATTAACTAGAATATTTGATTAACCAAAACGGTCTACTGCTTAATAATGGTGGTGAGCAGACAAATTACAGGATGTGTTGTGTTGAAGGTCATGGAATTAAAGAAAAATAAAGAGTTTCGGAATAAAAATTAAATCCATCAAATAAGAGGATCAGTCATTCTTTGGTTTCTCCTTCCTGGTCACTAGTAATGTTTGAATATCCTCAGGGCTCAGCTGTGTAGCTTCTATGGGTTTTGTTTTAAGTGAACATGGTTCCTTTGAGTAGTATTGCCTCTGTAACAATATCTGTTAGTGAAATCCACTCCGTAAGCCTATGCTATACAAATTTGTGCTTTCATCTCTGTGACTCCCCCTGAAACACTTTTCTATCAAAGCAACATTTACCTTAGATGTGTTCAAACCCATCTAAACATAAAGCATTCACTTTAGTCTGTTACACACTGCTTCCTCCTCCTTATACACTGGAAGGAAGGCCTTTGGTTTGAAAGCTTTGCCAGTGTTTGAGAAAGCAAATCACTTTCAAGTTCAGGGTGAATATTTTCAAAAGGATTTTACAAAGGGTTTTAATGACAACACAGTCTCTCTTCCCCCACCTGCAGCTCAAACCTGATTTTGAACTTTAAATTCGACACCAAGCTTAGATTCTTAGACTGCAAGAGCTGAAAAGAACTTTTGTTTCCATCTCCATCCCACCTACTCATTTTACCATCAAGGAGACAGAGACCCGGAGCGAAGAAAGCCTTTGTTCGGGTCATGATATGTTTGACGTGCTTGAGATTTATTTCCCTAACAGTCTCAGGATTTTGAACAGCAGGGTCTCAGGAATCCTCAAACCGTGGCCCCTGTCTTGATGATTCCCTGGCCTCTGGCTCTATGGCAGGTGCCACTCACAATCTCCCATGAAAGGTCAGCTTTGGCCTCTTTTCTTTAAACCCGAAGAGCTCTCTTTAAGCCTTTCTCACAGGAAGGAGCCACTGGGGGCGGCGGGTGGGGAACTTCTGCTAAGGCTGAGCAATGAGCCACTGCTTCTGGTGGCTTCTACCCCCAACAGAAAGAACAGCTCTGGGGTAAATAGACGATATTCCCACCACTGAAAGTATTCAAGTAAGGACTGAAAAAACAGGTGAACAAGATTTTGTTAAAAGGGGTTCAAACATCTAGCTAAGGGTCGGAAAAAATGGTCTTTAAGTTGCCTTCTAAGGTTGAACTCTTTAAGCCCAGTTGTGGCTGTGCCCTGACTGCAGTTACAGCACTAATTGGAAAGTAAATTGACAATGGCAGTAAAAGAGGCGCAGAGCAAGCCTTCATGGAAGCCAGAGAGGTGGATTTCAAGGAGATACCAGCTCTACAAATCAAAGCATCAGGGCAATAAGTCCTTGCTGTAGTCAATATTTATCTTTCAGGTTAATCTGCCTGGAAGTGGAACAAAAACAAGAATTAAGTACTCTAGCTATCTTCTCCATAAACATAATCATTTAAGCAATGCAAGTTAGATTGGTGTCTGGCTGCATAAAAATTGACTATAGGGGATGTTCTTTTTGCAAAGAACATTCTAAAGGCAAAATGACTTAAAGAGCTTGTAAAAAGTCATTATTTTCTTTCTGAGAATTGAGTACAATTGTAGTTAAGGCAAACAATTGTTGTCATTGAACTCAGCAGCAGCCAATGGAGAGAAGCCGTTTGTCTATGTAAACTGACTAGTTAATACTATTGCAAAGTGTCATTGATCCTAGACAGTGTGAATGATCATGAGGCTGACTGCTTTCGCTTCTTTTTCCTTTCCCTTCACAAACGCATAGTTTTATTGTTGTTGCTACTGTTATTCTTTTTCTAGGTAGAAGCTTCATGTGAGCTGAAAAGCGTCTGTCTCTCTGCACAGCTTCCTCTCTCAGAGAGGGATCCAGGCAGACAAAATTGGTTCAGAATCAAGCGGCAGAAGGAAAACTCATGATCCAGGAGAAGAGGTCACTTAATATAACGAGGAGAAAAAAATATTAATGTGTCACAGGAACAAGAATTATGCAGTTGTGGCAGTGGCGTACAGAGGGTAGGGGTGAGCATTTTATCATTGACTGGTTAGAATTGCTGATGCATGGGGATAATACAAAGCAGGCCAGCTTTTAGTCAGTTTTATTATTGTTCTTCAATTTTATAGAGACAGCGATCCCCTCACTGCGGCCCTAGGGCAGAACCTGCCTACCCCAGCTGTGGTAAGACACTGTGAGTGAGTATTCGCTAGGCTTTCTCTCTCATAGGCTCTCTCCAACACACCTCCTTTTGGAGGACTATTCCATGTCTGTCTGCTGGTCCTCAGGGCCTCTTATTTTGCTAATCAGGATAATGAATAAAAAGATTTGAGAAATGGAAAGAGTCAAAGATAAGATAGGGATTTTTTTTTATTTGAAAAGAGATATTTAGAGGAATAGAAAAGGAATAAGTGATCCAAAAAAGTGTAATGGGTAAGACTATTCCTGTTCCATCACCATAGCTACCATCACCATAACCAACATAACCACCACCACCATAACCAACATAACCACCATAACCAACATTACCACCACCACCATAACCACCATGACCAACATTACCACCACCACCATAACCACCATAACCAACATTACCACCACCACCATAACCACTATAACAACCACCACCATAACCAACATAAACACGATAACCACGATCACCACCACCACCATAACCAAGATAACCACCATAACCAACATTACCACCACCACTATAACCACCACCTCCCTAACCACCACAGTGGAATTAAGGATGCATACAGGAGTCAAGAGTCAAGAGTCAAGAACCTCTTGAGCTGAGCTTCAGGAAGACAAAGGAATTGGAAGTGAAAAAGGTTTGGAGGTAACAGCTCGGAAGTCATTTAGCTTAAACAAGACTGGGGAGATTGCAAAGGGAGAGATAGACAACAAATGAGAAACCTGGCCTCGTTTGATCAATGAAAGTGAAGGCATATTATTTTTGGCACAAAATAGTAATGGCCAAAAGACAGTCTTTGCCACCTTTAATCTGAAGAGTTCAATATGGTTTAGAACTCTTAAAGCACAGGAATCCTTCTGTCTTCTCTGAGAGTCATTGCTATCCCTGTTCCAAATAGGGAAAATCGGGTACAGAGGCTTAATTATCTTACTTGAGGTCACACAGCAAGTATAGAATGCAGAAGCAAAACATGCCCAGTCTTCACAATTCCCATTTTGCTGCCCCCTTCACCAAGCCTTTTCCTTTACGTGGCCTCTTGACATCAGTTTTCAAAGTCAACCAACTCCAGCCCACATATAGTAAAATGTCACATGTCTCCATGGTTTAACTCTTCTAGAAAGATCATGATGTTATGAATATCCCTGAAGCTAGGACGAGAATCACGGGTTCTCTTTCTCTGTTGTCCTTAGAATGGGAACATACAACAGTCAACCTACCAGGGAAATGCTGGGCACGATTTATCTATTGCTAACCCCTTTTTCTTTTCTCTCCCCTTCCAGACTTCTCCAGCCAAGTCATCTGCAGGCTCTCTCTCTTCCATCCCCCCCGCAAAACTGATGGGAATCTACTACCTTGAGAGATGGGTCAGTACATATTCTGGATGAGTAGTTTTGTAAAGTTGTGTTATAAAGATGTACAACTCTGCACATACTGAGATATAAACACGTGTATTTACTTATACATGGACACACATTCCTTTTTATTTTTCTTTTTGTCTCAATAACTGTAACATTATCTCCTCTTTGTTCTGTCCTGGGTATTCTTCATCCTTACCCAAGTCAGCTTTGAATTGTTCTGGAACAACCTAGGGAAATTTCAGGTGTCAGGAGCCTGATTGGAGTTCTTGATTTCTAGTTATCTCCAGCCTCACGGTCAAACCACCACACTACACCGTCTAGGAGAGGGGAGCAAAAATGTTCTTTCTCTCAAGTTTTCACTGGCTTGCCTTTCCTGATTTCTTTGGGAGCACCTCAGCCCTCCTGCTACCAGCGTTGGAGGAATTGTTCAGGGAACTGAAGTGGTCTGTGGGCATGTTCCTCATACTTAACCATCAATGATGACCTCATCATAGTCTCCGTTCTGTTTTCTTTTTCTCGTTTTCATAAGGAAAGAAATGATTTGTTGCTTTCTTTCCTTGCCTTCCATTCCCTTACGTCATATCTCTCTGCAATTGATTGCCAGGGAACCAACATACATTGGAAAAGTGCATTTTGACAAAGAAAAGAAATAATTCTAAACTCTCAATGTGATGTAGGAGGAATGTGCCATCTGCAGGGCCAAGTCCACATTCCAGAACCTAGCACGTGGCTCTTGTTTACTCCTCCACCCTTATCCCTTCCTGATTCCCCAGATGAAAGCCACACCAAATTACTTAAGTTTCTCAGGAAGCACCCTGTTATTTCTCATCTCCAGATCTTTCTTCACACAAGCATTTGACCTATCCTGAATGCCTCTTCCCATCTCATCTGCTTGATGATGTCCTACTTATTCCTTAAGGGTGTTCTCTGTGAAGGCTTCACAAAACCACCCAAAAAGTATTCATCATCAGTTCTTTCTGTGTGTAGTCTATCGCTCTTAAATCACTATATGAACATTTTATATATATTTTTCCTGACTATATCCTGCATTCCCAATGTCATTTTGTCTTGTTCTTTTTATGCTCAGAACCTACCACAGCTCCTGGATACACAGCAGGATTTCACTAAATGTGGGTGAATGAATAAATGAGAGTCTATCTTCCGTTTGGACCCAAATGAAATTTAAAGATTACTTTAGGACTTTCTAATGAGATCTAGAAGTTTAGCAACTTTGCATCATCACTATTGAAGGCACGTAGGCTATTTGGTTCCATGCAGAGAAAATTAAAATAACAAAAGCAAAGATCTTATCCATTAGGAAATGTGTATAGTGCTGACACTCTGATATTTATCTTGCTCACTCCTAATTTCTTCAGATCCCTCATATCAGAGAAGTTAAGATCTTCCTTTGCCTTATCTCTGAATAAATTAAATTTCTGATTCGAGCCAATGGATGGTTTTACAAAAAGCAGGTTTTAAAAATAAGAAAATTCAGGAGTGACTTCAGAGCTGGGTCCTCAGCTGCAACAGGACAGTACGTCGTTGACCTTTAAATTCAATCAAAGATCTGCAGCCCAGACTCTCACTGTTCTTCTCAGGGTGATGGGGTGAGTGTTCTGGGAGTCTTGCCAAATGCTCCATCTCTAAAGTCCAGGATAAATAGAAAGAGTAAGTGATTTTATACCATTTTAACCATTCAAATTGTTATTACACAGTAAGAGGTGATCTTTGGATTCTCTGCGACCCAGGAACTTAACCAGTACTTCTATATTTTTGTGGCCGTCTCCCTTGCAACGGATCAAGGAAGAGTTAAAAGGTTTGGAAAAGACAAAAACAATTTTCCTTCTGGGATAACGGTAATTTGAGGGTGAGACACAGGTTTGACGTATTAAGCATAGCTCGTCTCCTAGTTTCTGGAATAAAGGGAAGTTTTCCAACCATGGAACAAGAAAAGATGATAGAAAGGTCTCTTTAGAGAAATAGGCTTCCTAGTGGCACTTTGCCAGACAAAGTATCTTTCCACCTCAGTTCTCAAGGGCCAGACAAATAATGCCTCCCTCGATCCCGAGACTAAGGGGTCATCAATATCCAAAGATCAAAAACACTTTATCCGTGGATCTGTCTGGCGTGTGGTCAGTGTGGCTACTAGGCAAGATGGCCCAAGTAGTCAGAAAGTCCTAAAAAGTATTTTGGTAAATGGTATCAAATTCTTTCTGGAAAAGTATAGGTTATAATAAGGAAATTAATTAAGCACCAGAAATATTGTTCAGTGAGGTCATTAACCCAATATCCACGTAGCCAAACAACACAGGCTTCCATAGACAACTGAGTTCTGAGCAAATGGTCAATGAAATAGTGCAACCTCATTGAAAGAGACACAAAAAGCAATACGAGAATGGAACACAAGATTAGAAAGGCCTTCCTAGGCAAAGGAGGACTTAGGTACTTGGCCCTCTAGGAAAGGCTGTTCACGCTGATAAGTAAGGGAATATGGGAACGTGAAACCACAAAGAGACAAAAAAAGTGAACAAGAGAAGAGCAACATCAATAAAATAGCAAGAGATAAAGCGGAGATACTTCACTTTTAAAACTTAAGTGTAAATACATAGCGAATGAGTCTTTATACACTGGTAGAGACCTGTGAACCAAAGATTTTACCAGATTCTAAGAAAAGAATTACAAGGAGTCATGCCTGTAGATGGCCTAAGTAAACTTTAGAAAATCTATTTATAGTTCATCCTTTCTGTTAGTCTAGTTTTCTTCAATTAATCCTTTTGTGTCTACGGTGCCAAGTTAAAAGTAAAGGGTCCTATTCATCTGTGAGAGTATAAACATAAAAAATTTAAAAAACTAATTCACCCAATCAGATATATGTGAGCCTGATTTTGGTGCCTTGGCAGCAATAAGTGAGACAACATCTTTCATATCAGTTACACTAGTAAAGTTCTTGCATCTGAACTAAAACCAGTGTTTCTTAACTTCAGCACTTTTGACATTTTGGCTTGGATAATTTTTGTTTTGGAGGGCTGCCCCGTGCATTGTAGGATATTTAGGAACATCTCTGGCCAATAGTGTGTGCATGGACACACACACACACATTCATACACAGTTGTGTCAACCAACAACGTCTTGGTGGGGAGGGGACAGGCAGCATAGTTGTCCCTGGTTGAGAAACACTTAGACAAACTCTAAACATAATTTGAACATTGCCAAGCAAATAATAATGATCATTGCTACTCCACATGGCAGTCATGCAGCATTTCAAGTTTAAATTCTTGGGCTTACTAATCTCTTCACATCAAATTTCCAAAGCGGTCTTTGATTTTTGCAAATGTCATTACATATTTGCATGCAGGGAGTTAATTAAAATCAAATTTAAACTGTCGATGTTGACCAAAATCCCCAAATTTCCCTGCCATGAAATGAAAGTATGTGTGGACACAAGAGAGAGAAAGAAGTACATGAACTTTTGTTCATTTGTTTGTTCTTTTTTAAAAAAATGTACGTGTGCCCTTGGAAAAAAACTCATTTCTGTTCACTTTTTAGGGCACATAACAATCGTCCCTTGTCACCGACAAATATTTCCTTCATTGTTGGAAATAATTCAAACTAGCAAGAGATGGTCTGCACTCTTACAAGCACTTTGAGTGTGTGTAAAGTTGGGTTCAATCACTTATTGATTCCTTCGGGTTCTCCACATTGTTTCCCAGAGCAGTTTCAATAGGGAGAAATATACCAAAGGTACTGTCTTAATGGCAGAGTCATTTGCAGGGGTCAACTACCAGTCATGTGGTTTTGATGAAAATGGCTTGCAAAGAGGAATTCTTGCAAGAAGACAGAATATCAGTAGTTACGTTTTGTCATTCAGAAAAAATTAAAATGTGATTATGGTTTCCTGAAAGGCCAAGTCCGTGGAGGAAGTCGCCATTCATACTCTTCCCAGATGTCTCTGACACAACCTCTTTTCCCAGAGTTTTTGAAGAACATCTGAATCTAAATGATTTCCAAGCTTATTTCAGCATCCTTATCCTGAGACTTATGCGGACTTACACGTGAGGCTATTTGTGTCTTGGATGACATGAGCAAGTAACATGGCTTCATGATGTTGAAGCCTGGAACCTTCAAGGTCCCCCTTTAATTTTAATGTCCTTGTCCACCTGACTTCTGATACATCCACACATCACGCATTGACCAACTAATAAAACCTGCACTGTTTATTCTAGAATCTGAGGTTGATAGTACACCTGAGTCTTTGGAAATGGAGTTTGTAATGGGTCTCCTTGGCATTTGCCTTCCTTCATTCCAAATGCCTTTTGACTTGTCTTGCCCCACTTATTCTCCTTGCCTCACAAGACCCTCAGGGAGAAGCTTGACCATATTCTAGCTGAAGACTCCAACCTTTTTACTGACCGCTGAGTGAGCCCACAAATCTTTACCTTTCTTTTATGAACAATAAAAACTAAAGGACCTGCTATCAATAATAAAATATACAGAAGTATGTGGTCTAGATGGATTCAAAATTATAAATCTTTAATCATCCCATTTTTACTATACTTTATGGCAGATTGTATCTTCCAAGGTTAGCAGCAATATCTCCCATCCCATATGCTCTTCTAAAACCTTGCCACTTGCCCCATCAAGAGGTCAAGTCTATGCCCTCTCTTTTTGAACGTGGGCAGCCCTTTGTGACTGCCTCATCCAACAGAACATAATGAAAGAGACACTTGGTGACTTTCATAGTCATGATTTTTATGGTCATAAAAATGCCATGCATTTCGCCTTTTTCTCTCAGGATACTCACTCCTGGGAATCCAGCTACCCCGCTATGAAGAAGCCCAAACAGTCCAAGGAGAAGCTCATGTGAAGAGGAACTAAGGAACCTGAACCATAGCACCAGCTGAACTTCCCCGCTGACTAGCGACACCAACTGGCGAGCTAGGTGAATGAGCCATCTTGAAAGTAAATCTTCCTTTCTCCAAGGGAACCTACTCAATTGACACCATATAGAGCAGGGACACACCTGAGAAGAGGCCGCATGAGCTCTCCTCAGATGGCAGATTTGTGAGCAAAACACATGATTGTTGCTTAAAGCCACAATATTCTGGGGTAGTTTGTTATGCAGCAATAGATAATGGAGACATACTTTGTTATTTCAAGAATTAGCAAGCATGCTTTAAGCATAATGAATTCTAGGAATTTCTCCAGATAAAACTCTTGAACAATTGCCAAGGTAAATATTTTAAAAAGGTGTTTATTACAAGACTGTTTACATTAAAGAAAAAAATTTAAAAATCTAAATGCCCAATAATTTGGTACTGTTTAAATAATAAATGGCACATTTGTGCAATTGTGTGACACTGGGCCATTGTTTGAAAACCTGACATTTGAAGCATACTGAGATAGAAATGTTTCAATAATGACCAAAACAGTAATTTTTAAAATGGTATGAATACAATGATTCAATTTTTGTGATGTGTGTTTGTGCATATTTATATATGGGAAAAACCTTAAAATTCATACTACAAAATATGCATCCAGGTTACCTCTGCCTGAGGGGCTAAGGAGCGATCTTTATGATTTTGTTCCCTCTCACCGGAACATTCTAACTTTTCTTATTAAACATGTAATGCTGAAATAATTGTCAAAGCCTTACAAAGAATAAATCAAAGGATTCTCTTTATAATTTTAGTGGAAGAGAAAGGACCATATCAGGCCATCTCTGCTTGTAGTTGTGCTTCCAGAAAGTGAATTACTGTCACATATTTAAACACATACCATGGCAAGCTGTGTCATGACAGGATTCCTCTCTGATTCCTGATTCCTTTTGTCCATGCCCTTATTTGATTTTCCAGTCTGCAGATCAGGAGGCTACAAATTTCTCTTCTTTCCAGAGTAGCGCCGGGAGGCCAGGGGCTCACACGCAAGCATAGAAACTTCTGTGTGTGTGAAGGGTTAGGGCTGCCAGCAACAGCAGCAGCAACGACACCAGCATCTAGTGTGATTTTTTAAAAATCTCTGTCACTATGGGGAGAGGGATTCAAGTGAATCACTTTGTGTGGCAGGAAAGGTTAATTCCTTGAGTCTGAAAGGGCGAGTGTGGGGGAAGCCCTAGACCCTGGGCAAAGAGAAGAAGAAATTGGTCCCCCAAATGAGGCAACTTTGCCCACCCAATCTAAAACGTTCAAAACCAACTCTCAGAAGGAGGTTTTCTCACTTAATTATATACACTCTGCCTTGTCAAAAAGCCCTCGTTTCCTTTTCTTCTGTCTTCAAACAGGACACTCAAAACTGTGTGCCATGCCTTCCCCCGGTCACACTGAGGGCTCGTATTATTAATGCATCAGCACTTCACACATCTGGGCTTTGAACAGGTGTGTGTGGTGGGGTAGGGGTGGGGCGAGAGGGATGTTCTACCACTAGTCCTGTCACCTGAACTTGAAACTCACACTCTTCAAGAAAAGGACGTCAGCTGCATAATTTAAGCGCCTGTCACGGAAGTGGCACTTCATTCACTTTGAAATAAAAGGAAAAAACGGCTGCCATACTTCCTCTGTGCTCTCCCCTTTTCCTCCTTGCAAAAGAGACTTTTTATTGACGTTATTTGCTGTAGAACACAACGAAGTTTCATTTTCCTTTTCCTACGTGGGCTGCACTTGAGCTGAAGCGGTCTGATCTGGTGTCGCAGCCCAGCCTTGGAGACCCCGCACACTGGGTCTGGAAATAAAGTTGGCTCCAAGTACCTGCTGCGCGTCACCATGGAGTGAAAGGGAGGGGCTGAGGGTTAGATACAGTGCATGACCGGGGGGGGGGGGGCGGGGTGGGTAGGTTACCTACCCAGGTGATCATCACAGCAGAAGGCAAAAACGCAACATCCTGAAGAAGCTAATCCAGGTTTCCCAACTGCATGAGGGAGTCCAGCGTCTCTCTCTATTTGGAGAGGCCCAGGCAGGAGAGAAGATCAGAGAACAGCACTTGTGAATTGCTTATTGACTTTAAAGTGGCCTAAGGAATTCCCGAGTAGCTGGCAGGCAATACACCAATTTTGCAAGGAAGCTTTGGAATGCTCCAGGCTTGGGGTTTTAGTCTTACTCTACCATTTACTGACATGCAGGTTTGTGCTAGATACTTCATTAATTCTTACCTCGTGTATGTGTCAACTGGACCCGGCCAGCAGGTGCCCAGACATTTGCTCCAACATTATTCTGGGTGTGTCTGTGAGGGTGTTTCTGATGAGATTAACATTTGAACCAGCTAGTTGATTGAGTAAAGCAGATTGCTCTCCCTAATGTGAGTGGGCATCACTCAATCAGTCGAAGGCCTGAAAAGAACTAAAAGGCTGTGTAGGAAGGAGCTCCTCCTGCCTGGCGGGTGAGCTGTGACATTGGATTTTTCCTCTTCCAGACCCAACTTACACCATGGGCTCTCCCGGTCTCAGGCCTTCAGACTTGGACTGAAACTATACCATCAGCTCTCCCAGGTCTCCAGGATGGCTTGCAGACTGTAGCTCTTGGGACTTTTCAACCTCCATAAGCGTGTGAGCCAATTCTTCAATAGAGAGAGAGAGATGATAGATAGATTCTGTTTCTCTGGAGAACACTGACTACAGCTTGGTTCTCAGCTGTAATACGGGGGTAATGCCTCTCTACTGAGGCCTCTGCAAGTGCAGTAAATGAAATGCAGTCTATGTGGCCTGGTACGGAGCAGGGCACAAACATAAAGTTTGCTTGTAGGTTCTCCTCTTTTTAGTAAGTCAACACTTCAAAAAATGTTTATGCCGAGTTCACTAGGTATATATCACAGTCCATGAACTCAGGTATATAGTAAACATCACTTTATTTCCTTTACAGCAACTTGATTCAGACCCCGGGCACACATCCCACCAGACTAAAGGCAAATTCTTGGTCAGTATTCTCAGTCTCCTGGGAGGGAAAGAAATCCAGGATGGTTGTGGCGTCCAGAAAACAGGAAAAGGTAACATCTAATCTCTAGTCATAGCTAATCTTCATGTCGGCCAAGTTGTTCTCTGAGGTCCAGATGCACCTGTTTCAGTGCCATGCACAGTTCCCTGGGATCTGGGTGGAGACTCGATGCCCTGGTGCCCAGGGCTCTGTCAGCCTAGTCACCCCACTCTTCCCTTCACAGCATCCATAATCCTGAGGACTCCATCCCAGAGGGGAGCTATCCATAGGAAACTCCTCATATCCATATGATATTTCACTTGATTTGGGAAAATATAAAACATATTCATCTACAGTTTAGCTAAGTAAGGGTTACAGAGTAGAAAAGCACATCAGACCTCTTGAAGAAGGGAAGAAGGAATAATTTCTATTATCATCTTGTGTCCTTGGAAAACCTAACTCTTGGAGCACACTCTTAGCAAAAGTCTGGAGTGGAAACAGAATATACTCACTTTTAGAGGAAAGAACAAATAGTATTTTGTAATCCTAGCCACAGAGCAATGGCATTGAGAATGTATATTCATAGTTTTGAACTTTACCCTACTTTGAACTTTATCCTATTGTGCATCCAAAAAGTCAGAGGTGTGCTCATGCAGGCTAGTATAGCTATGATGAAAGCACAAAGAAGAAAACTGGGGAAAAAAACCTCATTTTTTTAAAAAAATTAAACCTTTAAAATACTGAACAAACAAAAACAAAAAACAAGCAGACTATAAGACCAGAGATCACCAATGATGTTTCAGCATTTTAAAAGAAAACACTTGAGGAGAACCAGATTGTAAAACCCCTCCAG